>NW_024871026.1:987500-1587500 GCF_019054845.1 Dipodomys spectabilis | reverse complement strand
ACAGGCACTGATGCCTTCTGGCTAAGAATGTGAATATATCATGAGGTTCCAGTACAAAAAGTTATCATGACATGTGTTAGCTTGCACCATTTCCTAATGAAAGCCAACAAAATATAATGCCCTCTGGGCATATTCTCATCAATATTTATTAGTTAAAAAGTTATAAAATCAAGTTGATGATAAGGAAAAAACCCAGATAAAAACAAAATTTCAGGGGCATTTACAAAAATGTTGTTATGTACATATCAAATATGACAAATTATTAAAACTTAATGAAGCGGCGTAAGTTATATTGATTTCTTTTGTTCTACTATTGCAAATTTCTTTTACATTTCAACTCCTTAATAAAAAGAAGATAGGCCAAGCACGACCAGTGGCTCACATCTAGCTGTAAATCTAGCTATTTAGAAGGATTTGACCTGAGGAAAGTGGATTTAAGTTACCCCAGGTAGGAAAATCTGTGAAACTTTAATCTCCAATTAACAGTTCAAATTCCAGAAGTGGAAGTTTGGTTCAAGTTGTACAGTGTCATCCTTGACTAAAAAAAGCTAAAGGTCAGTTCCTTGAGTTCAAGTCCCAGTATACACACACACACACACACACACACACACACAAATCCTACCTCAAAAATAACCAGTGACCAGGAAACAGAAACAAGATAATATTTTTCTTTATTTTCTTTCGTTTTTGCCCCCTCCTTTGTTTCCTCTTCCCATCCCTTCCCACCAGCCCCCCCTCTCCTTAAGCCCCCCCCTCCACTGGCCAAAGTTGTAAAGTTCATTTTTCGACATATCGATTTGTATATCTCATTGTTGGAATGGGCCCACCTGTACACCTATTTAAACAATTGTTTTTTCCCTTCCCCTCCACAAATTATACCTACATCATATACAGTGAAAGCAGGGGTTATACCGTGAGGGAGGCACATACAAAGCAACAAAAAAATCATCTTATAAGTATGTTAGAATCAATTGCATGAAAGCAAAAACATTTGAATCCTCATCTTCAGGTTCATTTCACCTAACATCAACTTATCTCACCTTTTTGCTTGTCTTAGACATATTTGTCATTTTTTTCATTTATTTCTCTTTGGGAAGGTAAAGGGGGCATAGAAATGGAGGCACAAAAGATGAACATATGGAGCAGTGGTACTCAGTTGAGACTATGTTGAAAGTGCACTATGCAACTTGTTGGTGGGGAAGTGTGACGACTCAGGGTCTATGTTGAGGGGGCAGAATGATGCAGGCTTCAGCCTCAGGATTATCTGAGGACTGTGTTTGGGATTAGGAAAGCTCTTGGTATGCCAGGCTAGAGAATGAAAATGTTCTCTCTCCCTATCTCAAAACACATGTCACAGACTCCTGGGAGCTGAGGAAGTAGCACTTCTGCCTGCTTAAGCATAGATGAATAGTTGGTCAAGCATTTTCCTGAGATTGGAGAAGTGGTTTGAGCTTGCTCTAAAATAGTTTAGACAATAATATACCAAGATATTGTCTCATAGGTCAAGTAAAAATGTATCTGTTGAAATTTTTTGTGTAAATGTCTTCTGACCAAATCTTGGCAAAGATCATGCTTGCTTGTCTTTAAATACCCACTAATAATAAATCACAGCATGCAGTGGCAATTGCTCTTTGCACTCTGCATCCCCTATGTCCTGGTGATTTCACGACCCTTACCCAGGGACCCCAACGCACTAGACGTTGACAGGGAAGTAGAGGAAAACTTGAAGAGATGAAAGGAAAAGGTGATATTGTCCACAAAGAAATGGACTCATGGAAATAGAGCTGTGGCTCAAGATGAGTGAGATTCTTCAGCAAAAGGGCTCAGGGACAGTGCCCATGCCCTGGGTTCAATCCTCATGACTGACTATAACAAAAATAAAGACAAAAGAAATGTAGTCATTACCACACTTATGTAACAAAGCCCTCTACATCACAATATTAATAAAATAATAATAATCAAATAATAATAATAAGGAAGTTAATTAAAAAAACAAACCAGTGAGAGAGAAAAACTGAGAGAGCAAGGGATGGGCTGATATTTCCAAAAAGAAATATACTCATACCTAAATTATATGACTATAACCTCTGTTTAAATCATCTTTATAATAACAATATAAAAGAAAAAAAAACAGAAATAGTGCTGGAGGAATAACTCACATGGAAGAAGTTCAGACTAATATGTAATAGCAAGTTCAAACCCCATTATCAATTTCCTCTTCAAAAATGGTTCTTCTCATCACTTTTATTTCCCTAGCTTATGAGAGGGGGTGTAAACATTTAAAGAGTGAGGAATAAGTCATATATACAGGAGAAATTTAATCTATCAGGCAGAGAACAGTACCTGTAAAGAGCAGTACATGCTAGAATACATGTTGACTAGAACACATGCTGACGCCATGTTTTCTGAAATTTAAAAAAAAAAAAAAACCTAGTTGAATTTGAATACAGGCTGCACTGTATATTAGCTGGGGATGGAAAGTTAACTAAAGTCTCTGGACCTCAAATTCTTCATAGGTAAAGTGAGCATAACAATACTTATCTCACAGGATTATGAGACCTGGATGTCATCAAACATGGAGCAGGTTGTGTGTTAGGTGTGTGTGCAACACTCAAACCCTGCTGGGGGGGAGTATAAAATGGCATGATGTTTACCATATTACTTAACAGTTATACAACAACTACTACAGGCTCATACCTGTAATCCTACTTAAAAAAGAGGCTGACACCTGAGGATCTAGTTTCTAAGTCAGCCTGGACAGAAAGTGGATGAGACTCAATCTCCTTCTAAAAAGGCTGGAGGTGGAGCTTTGGTTCAAGTGGTAGAGTGCTAGACTTGAGCATAAACCTCAGGAACAGTGCCCAGGCCCTGAGCTCAAGCCCTAGGGCCAGCACACACACACATACACACACACACACACACACACACAATTGTTGGCTTTGTGGACAAGGACTTGCTGGGTAGCTCAGGCTGCTCTTAAACTTAAATCCTCCTGGGTACTGGGATTACAGGTATGTCTAACATACTTGAATTCACTCAGAATTAAATTCATTCAAATTCATGATGATACTATGGCTTAAAGCTGTTCACACTAATTTTCAAGTATACAAAATATAAATAATATAGGTGGATATGGTACTATGCTACCACATGGTGATTCCAGCCATTACTCAGGAACCTGAAACAGAGAAGAATAAAGATTTGAGGTAAGTATGGTCTACACTGTAGGACGTAGTCTCGCAAGGAAAGAAAATTTTATAAATATTAATCTCCTGTGAAATATGCAATATGTTAAATTTATATAATGGAACAAATAGATCATTATAATGGAAATAAAATCTTGGCAGAAATTTTAAATACATACATATGTGTGTATATTTATTATATATTTAAATTTAAAGAAGAAAATTTTCAAGTGGTATTATCTGCATCTGTCAATCTGTCACCCACCTATTTACCAACACAGTGATTACTATTTAGTGTTCAAAAAATGCTGTTTTCTCACATAAGGACAAAAAAAGTTCAAAACCAAAAATTCAAAAGTTGCATTATCATATGTACAAAAGTACTTTATTCCCTACCATAAGGATTTGGAGAAAATATGCATTAAGTTAATGGCATGGAATACTGCTCAAGAATGAAAGTCTAAGAGAATGTAGATTGTGTGTGTGTGTGTGTATGTGTGTGTTCCATGAGTAAATAATGGAGTCTGAAGTACATATATTACTCTTACTTAGTCTTTTTGCTCAAAGCTGCCATTCTACTACTTAAGCCACATTTCCACTTCTGGATTTTGATTTCTTTCTTTTTTTTTTGAGGGTCATGGGGCTTAAACTCTGGTCTTGAGCGCTAGCCCTCAACTCTTCAGCTCAAGGCGAGCACTCTACTGCTTGAGCCACAGTGCCACTTCCAGTTTTGTAGTGGTTTATTGGAGATAGTCTCGCAGACTTTCCTGTTTAGGCTAGCTTTAATTGTGATCCTCAGATCTCAGCCTCCTGAGTAGCAAGGGTTACAGGATTGAGCCACCGGCACCAGCTTGGATTTTGGTGTCTTTCTTTCTTTCTTTCTTTCTTTCTTTCTTTCTTTCTTTCTTTCTTTCTTTCTTTCTTTCTTTCTTTCTTTCTTTCTTTCTTTCTTTCTTCCTTTCTTCCTTCCTTCCTTCCTTCCTTCCTTCCTTCCTTCCTTCCTTCCTTCCTTCCTTCCTTTCTTCCTTCCTTCCTTCCTTCCTTCCTTTCTTTCTTTCTTTCTTTCTTTCTTTCTTTCTTTCTTTCTTTCTTTCTTTCTTTCTTTCTTTCTTTCTTTCTCTCTTTCTTTCTTTTTTGGGGGGTCCGGTAGTGGGGCCTGAATTCTGGGCCTGGACACTCTCTCTCACCTCTTCAGATCAAGACTAGTGCTCTACAACGTGTGCCACAGCGCCACTTCTGGCTTCTTTCTTTTTGCTTATGTGGTGCTGAGGAATCAAACCCAGGGCCTCATGCATGCAAGGAAAGCGCTCTACCACTGAGCCACCTTCCCAACCCAGATTTTAGTTTCTTAATTGGAGAAATATCGCAGATTATTTTGCACAGGCTGTTTTAAACCAGGATCCTCCATTTTTGGCCTCTACAGTAGCTAAGAGTTAAAACATGAACCAATGGTGGACAGCAACTATGTTAACGTTTTTGTCATGTTTGAATGAATTTTAAATTAAGACATATATGTTACTTTTGAAAATGGCAGGAAATAGTAATTAATGTTTAACAGAATTTAAAACATATATAGCTCAGAATGGCAAGTAGCTGGGAAGAGGATGGAATAAATAAAAAATTACTTATGACTGTTTTCAGACTGTGCATAGAAATGATTGCATTGTTGGAGAACAAAGACATCAGATAGCTGAGGTCCAGCTGGCTGCCATACACATGATGCCAGCTGCTACTTTTCACAAGATTGTGATGTTGCTGGTCACACAGCTCCGTTTCAAGTTGGGAGCCTGAAATATTTCTATTGATCTAGCAGGAGAAACACACCAGTACAAGAAATGTGATTACCAGTGCCGAATGCAAAAAGACATCCAGTCCATGGAAGACAGAATAACTTTATTTCTGAAAGAATTCTCTTACAAAGAATCCTGAGCTGAATATGTTGGCCCATGTCTGATATCTCTGAAATTGAGAGGCTGACTTTTATTATTGTGAAAATACCATATAGAAGAGTTACAATTAAATGGGCAAGATCATGTGTATATTTCTTATCAAGCATTGTTGCCTCCTCCTTTGTTTCCCCTTCCCATCCCTTCCCATTTCCCATCCCTCCCATTGCTCCCCACCTCCTGCCACCACCCCCCGGCCAAAGTTATAACCGCTGTTTTCACTGTATTTGATGTTGATATAGTTTGTGGAGGGGATGGGAAACAATAAATCGTTTAAATAGAGAGGCTAATTTAGAAGTTAGCTTGAGACCACCCCAAGTTTTAGGTCAACAGAAGGACACATAGAAAAACCCTATCTTAAAACAACAACAACAAAATAATTCCCAATGACTGGGAATGTGGTTAGTTTTAGAATGGTTGCCTAGCCTGCATGAAGCACTTGATTTGATTCCTCAGTATGACATAAACAGAAAAACTGGAAGCGGTGCTGTGGCTCAATTGGTAGTGTGCTAGCCTTGAGCAAAAGAAGCTCAGAGAGATTGCCCAGGCCCTGATTTCAAGCCCTAGGACTGGCAAATTTTTTTTTAAAGAACAAGTTCAAAATGCTGTTTGTTGGAATAAATATGCTGAAGAGTTCTTTGTGCTCAATAGAAAATTGTGTTGTTGGACATTCATAATGAACTTTGTTAGGAAAAAGTAAAATAAATTAATGAAATAATATCTAGCATTGGACAGGACATGGTGAGATCTACAATTGATTGCTGCCTATGGTTACTTCATACAACTAACATTACAGATACAATTGTCAGATTGTGATATTGTAAAGGTACAATCATGGGTTTTTGTCTTTTTCCAAATAATCTTACTGCTAGGAGCCAGTGGCTCACACTTGTAATCCTAGCTAATAGGGACGCTGAGAACTAAGGGTCCATGAGACTCTTATCTCCAATTAAACGTTCAGAAAATGTGAAGTGTAATCTTGTTCAAGTGGTAGAGCACTAGCCATGAGCTCAAGAGCTCAGGGACAACGTGCAGACCCACAGTTCAAGCCCCACAACTAACAAAAACTAATAATATTAATAATAATAGTAATAATAATTTTAAAGTTACTATTAAGGTGTTATATATAAAGACTATCATTTCATAAGTTTGTTTCTTTGATAATAGAAACACAAATCCATTTCCATTGCCAAGAGCCAGGATTTGGCCATCTGCTTTCCACCTGATCTTTGGGTGTAGAGGCAATCCATAATACAAAGGAAACCAAACCAATTCTGACTATAAATATTTTTTCTCTGCATATCTTAAAAAACCATGCTGTCAACATGAAATAAAAAATCCCAAAGTTTAAAACATTCTTCTAGACAAGTTAAAGAATTACTAAGAACAAGTTATTTTAAGAATAATTTCAGAGATCTTGAACTCAGGGCCTGGGTTCAAATTCTGAGATTTATTACTCAAGGCTAGTGCTGCCATGTTGAGTCACAGTGACACTTGTAATTTTCTCCTGGTTAATTGAAGAGAAGTGTCTCACTGACTTTCCTGTCCAACCTGGCTTTGAACTAGCATCTGGAGATCTCAGCCCTCTGAATAGGTAGAATTATAGGCATGAGCTACTGGCCTGGCTAGACTAATTGCTTAACTGAGAACTCAGTTAAAATTAAATATTAATCATGTTTAACTTTGTAAAATAAAGTTAACGGAAATGCCTTCTACTAGAAATAAAGAATCAAATGTGCTCACTGTGTAGGTGGGTTACAAAGTTCTTACCAAAATCTACATACTTTCCTTGTTTTCTATCCTTCCAAAATTGTTTGCTTTCCAGAATCATGCCTTATCTTTCCTTTCTGGTTTCTTTAACTTGTTTCATACATGCTCAGAGCTTCTTCAGCTATCATTTACTCATGTGAAGAGCTTGTAAATATCTATTTTCAATCCAAACTCCTTGTATGCCCCTCTCATCCATATATTAAAGTACCATAAATACATGTGAAACAGTAATCTTGTCTTTCCATTACTGGATATTAATGTGTAAGTAAAATTTAGGAAAATAATGGAATAACATCAATAAATATAACTGATGTTTGTAATAGTAGTGCTAAACATTACTACAATGCTGATTATTTTCTGAGCAATTTAATATCAAGCTCAAGGAAAACAACGTTGTTGAATGCTGATATTGGGGTTTAAACTCTGGACCTTACCTTCTCACTCACGTGTTTTCTCTCAAGGGCGGTGTTTTACCCTTGAACCACAGATTCCCTTCCAAATTCATTTGGGAGATTACTTAGAGATTAAAAAAACTCATCATCTTTCCTTCTTGGGCTGGATTAAAACCTGGATTCACAGATATCAGCTCTCTGAGTAGCTAGGATAATTATGTGTGCTAACAATGTCCAGTTTCAAGGAGAGGGCAAGGTACTGATTTCAAGCTCCAGGAACAGCACAAAATCAAAACCAAAAGTTATGACATATAAATATACTGATAAACTAGGAACCCAAACAAACCAAATGTGGGTATCTAGATGGGTGAAGGACTTAATAGCATTATCACTATTACCTTCTCTGGCATTTTGAAAAATCTGAAATTATGGGTTACACGCATAGCTTAGTTGATTTAGTACTAGCTGAAGAGCAACAACATCAAACACCAAATACAAATCCCAGTCTCAGATTTTAAATAAAATCTGAAATAATTTGTTTCTAAATGAGAAATGACCATATGAAAACTGGAAAATTCGGGAAGACCGAAATTTAAATTTCAGTGATTACCATACAGACTTATCAGAGCATGTGTAACTTTATACTACATGAAGTGGGTTATATTAAGGGCTTAAAAACTGTACACATTTATACTGCTAAAAAAAGTACAACTTACCAGGACACTGGGAATTCACATCAATAATTCTAGCCTAGGGCTCTGCTACTTGAGCCACAAACTCCATTTCCAGCATTTTGGGTTTTTACTTGGAGATAGGGGTTTCACAGGTTTTCCTCCCATGGCTGGCTTTGAAACAAAATCCTCAGCTCTTTGACTACTGGGTAGCTAGGATTTCAAGCTTAAACTGATACTCTTTAATTCCTCTATTCTCTTCTATTCTTCTTTTGCTCCTCTATGGATATTTAAGAATCACTTTGTTAAGTGGCTTAAAAACCTTGCTTTTGAACACAGCAGAGACAAATCAATGAAAATAGAAGCTGTGTCAAAATAGATTAATAAATGGACATATATTTAAAAAGACTGATCAAAATACATAATAACAAAGCAGAGAAGAAACCAGTTGCCAATAACCAAAACAAATGAATACTTTATCAGAAATCCTACAGTTGTAAAATTAAAAAGTGAAGTAATAAATAACTTCAGGTGATTTATTCAAAGATGAAACCTATCAAGCCTACTTAAGGAAGAGACAAATGGAATCTATGCATATTTCATTATTTTACATTTAAATGCATTCCAATCAAGAAAACTCTAGGAATTAAAGAATTTATTATTGATTTTTCCTAAAACTTTGAAGAGATCATTTTGATTCTATAAAATACTTCCTTAGAAAGTGAAGAAAGAGTAGTTGCCCTATAAAAGGTTCTTTAAAAATATACCTGGCTGAATTTTGTCTGGAATTATATTCCATGTCCTGGGCAATGAAGGGAAATTTTTTTCAGGACATTGAGTTGTCTAATCATTAAGTACTTGATTCTTCATTTACTCAGTCCTTGTTTTTCGTATAACACTTGGAAGCTTCCATAAAATCTATTTGGAGGGTTTTTACTCAAAGCAGAATGACATAATGTAGGCATCTCAGGATTTAGAGCAGTGAGTATGAAAGCCATGAACAGTTAACTTGTCTTTGAATAAGTTTTTAATACATAGAGCATAAGTAAGAATGAACATTTTAGGTGACGAGTAAGGGAGACAAGGAGGTGGTTGAGCACCTCCATAGGAAGACAAAAGCTTGGGATACACCCTGAGGGAGAATTGTCCTATCCTGTCTTGTCCTGTCAAGGTACTTGTCATGAATTGGGTGCCTGCATAGGGAGGGCTGGCACTGCTAGCACAGCAACATGAATATGGTCAGCTTGCCACCATCCATAGTCAGCAGCAGAAACCAGATGAAGTGGAGCAGGGATTATACAGAGGGCGACCCGTGCTTGATGGATGATGCTTCTGTGCATACATGATGAAGACCACAGTCCAGCTTTTGTTTTTCCAATAGAGAAACTGCAGCGCTGCCTGGGCCATAATCATGTCCACTTGCCTTGGAAGCTGTGGGCTTCCTCCACCAGGATATTGGTGCAGCTCACACCGTCTGTGGAGAGTAGGAAGTAATATCAAGATTCCCAGGAGTTTTCTCTTTCCATAGGGTCAGTGCCCAAAGCGGATGGAGCCAGGAGTGTAACTGTTTCCAGGAACCCAAACGGGAACACTTCAGGGCTGTGGAGAAGTGGGGTCCATCAACCAAACCCTAGCCAGACATCACATCCACTTCTGCCTTCTTTGGGGACTCCAACACCAGCATGTACAGTGCTGCTGTGCTGTTGTGCTGGCCATGAGGGAATAACAGCAGTATGCTCATGAGCACATGAGCTCCTGGGCCTCAGAAGGCTTGCTCTGGGACATGTATCTGAAGAAGAGCGTCCAGTACTTCTGGTGTACTCTGTCCTGCCGCCCTTCTCCATACACTTTACCTTGCATGTGAATGTGGGCTTCATTGTGGGAGCCTTCCTGCTCCACCATCACTGCTGCCTATGTTGCCCAAATTCTACAACCTTTAGAAAGACTAGGTCAAAGCCTGAGAATATTAGCAGAAATTGGGTACCTCAAAGAAGAGAGTAGGGAAAAGGTAGATAAATGAAGGGAGGAAGGGGCAGAATGTAGTCGAGCTCATTGGGAGAGAGTGAGTGAACAGAAGATGCTTCATGAAAGGAAATGTTCTCTTCTGACTCATGCAATTGTATTCCCTCTGCAACTACCTCTTTATCATGACTATAAACTAAATTAATTTTCTAAAAAGGAATTCATTTCATATAATACAAAACTACGAAAAATAAGGGAAGGGGTGTGTCAGAGGGGGTGGGAATGTTGTAGGGGTGACAAGGATCAATAGACACTGTATTCATAAACTGCTTTGTCACATGGCACCTCTTTTCTACAGCTACTTAAAGACAATTGACGAATAAAAATAATAAAGGAATAGATGTAAATTAAGGTGAATACAGGAGAAAGAAATGGTTGATATATACTTCTGATATAGAATAGGGCTTCCTATTAGGTTAGGAAGGGTCCGAAAACTCTACTATTTTTGTAGTATTTCAGAATAAGATGAGATTCATAAAGCATGGTTCATTATATTTGTCAAAAATAATTTAAATAGTTGTTAATAAGCCAACAACATTAAATTCCTATATTATCTACATGAATACATTTAATTTATGACCACGGTTTGACAGAAAAATCTAAGGAAATGTTTTATTTATCTTTTTGGTCGGTCATGGGGTTTGAACTCTGGGCCTGGGCACTACCCACCATCTCTTCAGCTCAAGGCAAGGACTCTACCACTTGAGCCACAAAGCCATTTCTGCTTTTCTGGTGATTAATTAGAAATAAGAGTCTCATGGAATTGCCTGTCTGGGCTGGCTTTGAAGCCGGATCCTTAGATCTCAACAAATTGAGTAGCTAGTATTACAGGCGAGGGCCACCGATGCCTGGCTAAAAATCTTAATTCCAATTAACTAGGAGAAAGCTAGAACTTGAGGCTTTGTTGAAAAGGTGGAATGAAGGCAAAAAGTGAAAAGCAAATACTAGCAGAGAGGCAGACAGAGAATGAGAGAGAAAGAGAGGGAGGGGAGAGACGTAGAGAGGGAAGGTAAGAGATGGAGGGAGAGAGAGGGAAAAATGTAAAAACCTGGAAGAACAATGGGAAGAGACAGGCAAAAGAGGGTAATGAAAGTGAATATTATCAAAATATGTAGTATAAAAACATGAAAATATAATGGAGTCCATTATTTGTCTAATAATAAGACAATATGTTTAATAGAAATTCAAGTTTGAAAGCAAATTTCTCAATTTATAAATTTTATTTAGACAGTGATGAGGACGGATGTTAGCTACTGGGGAAGGTGTTACTTACATTCCATTCTAAGGCCGCTACCACAATCCTTGAAGATGCTCCTATCCTAACCAGGCCAATGAAGTGCCCACTGCCAGTTTTAACAGCAAAAAATAGGGAAGTGTCATTCTGAGAACCAGAGGATTATAATGACCAGTCATCTGTGGCTAAAGCTTGTAATCCTAATTACTCAGGAGCCTGAGTTGTGAGGATCCATGTCAGAACAAGCAGGAAAGTCTCTGAGACACTAATCTCAAGTGAAACACCAGAAATAGGAAATGGAGCTGTGGTTCAAGTACAAAGTCTCCAGGACAGCGCTCAGGCTCTGAATTCACCCTCAGGCTCAGAAAATACACACACACACACACACACACACACACACACACACACACACACACACACACACACACACACAAAGTTAATTATGTATTAGAAAACTCAGTCATGTGTCAACATTTAATGTTCACAAATGTTAAGTCCCACTGAATTTCACATTCTCTTAAAGGGGACTATTTCCTTGGCAGAATGTCCTACATTTTTAAAAGGAATTTATAGCCATACTTCTTTGGCAGTCTCTATCACAAATTAGAATGGTGGGGAAGGGTAGGGAATGGGAAACTATAGCCACTTTCCTTATGCTCCAATGATATTCTTACACTTCACTAGTGGAAAGACATTAGCAGTAATGAGATGTGTCTAAAATAATTTAAAACCATTGAAATTTCCACTGATCATGTACAGGCTGATTAATTAAGTACAATGTGTCATAAATAGTGAACACCGCAGGTTGCTTGGTCAAGTGAGAAGAAACCTATATATGATATAATCGGTAAAATCTTATGTGAGTATGTTATACTCATGGACACAGATGTTTGTATATGCATGGGAAAGGTTCTGGCAATATATATCTGGCAATGGAATTCTTTTGGGAACGGCATATATGATTGTGCCGATGGAGTGGGGAGAATGATTTAAACCCTAGATTTCAATTATGACAGTTATATACAACTAAAGTCTGTTACTTTAAAAATTAAAAAAGACTTACTAGCGTATGAAAAATTAAAAAAGACTTACTAGAGTATGAGATAAGAAAAATAACACATATATCTGTAGTAATTTTTTCTCACTTTTTGATTAGCACACATTCTTCCAAGGGATTTGATTATGACATTTTTGTATATTCAAACAATGTATCTTTATAAGACTCATCTCTCCATCACTCTCACACATCTTCAGCCTTTCTCAAGTCAATGTCAACATGCCTTGTTGTTTATTTTTCACACCTATTTAAAAACTATATATTTTGAACATGTTTGCCTACTTTTGTAGTCTGTTTGTCCTTCTCACTTCCATTAAAACACGCACCTATGATAGTAGCTGTTTTGCATTCCTATCTCTCATTTTAATTAAATTGCATGAAAATAGTATTTAAGAGATTTCACCATAAACGTTTACAAACTCTTATTGAGTAATCTTAATGATATTGATGACCTCAGTCTCCCTTTCCCCAAGTAGCCTACTCATCAATATTCAATAGATTTCGGTGAGTTTCCTTTTGTCAACACTGCCATGCACAGATGACAAATAAATTTATTTATCCTTCCCCAATCCTACTAATCCTCTCAAAAATTCCTAAACGTACAGACAGATTCTATACATGTATTTATATATGATTCTCTATGTGTTTACACATGCTTATATTTTAGATTGTGCATTTACATATTATAGAAAACATGTGACCTTTATCCTTCTTAACGTGTTTACTTCACTCAGCCTGATAGTCTCCATTTCTGTCCATTTACTTGCAAATGAAAACATTTCACCCATCTTAATGTATGGTGTGAATTAGAAGGGAAAGACCTGGCAGGGAATACACAATGGGAATCTGGTAACCTGCAATTATCATTTAATGCCACGTGGCCAGAAAGATTGCTGGTGTGAGTGCAGATGGAGGGAAGTGAGAAATCAAGGAAGCCTCCAACATGTCCAAATGTGCCAGAAGACCTCTTCACCAGGACGAAGAATCTGGGGTGATAAGGGAAGAAATAGCCAAAAACTTTGAGCAGGGAAAGGAGATGAGATAACTGGGAGTCACGTGCCACAGCAAAGTCAGGTAACATGAAGAATGGAGCTGACACAGACTTGGCAAAGTTTAAGGTACTGGGGTCTTTGACAAAGCCATTGAAGGCTATCAGATAATTGTTGATTGAATATAAGATAGTGAAAGAATACAATTATAAAGTAGGGAGTGGAAAATTATTATTGTATTTCAAGTTCCTTGGGTACCATTGTTATACACTTGCTTACTAAGAAATTATCATAACATTGAAAAAAGAAGCCAAAATAGGAACTGGTAAATCAACTGGCTGCGAAAGTTAGGATTTCAAAAATATTTTTGTCTTCTAAAATCCCATACAATTGTAACAGTCTTACAAGGGAACATGGGAAACAGATTCTGCTTTTGTGAGTACAGAAAACAATTCTCCAAGCTCACCAAGCTTGTCACACCAAAGATTGGGTTCTCAAAACCCATGAGGAGATATTGTCATTAGAATCTTCTACATAAGAGGCTCAATGCAAATTATTTATTTTTGTATTGATCTTTTGCTAACTGACCTTAAAAAAAGAAAAGTAAAGCCTAATTCTGTTACAAAGAACAAGATCTCCCAGCCAAGAGAAGCCAGGCTCATATTCTTTCTGACTGCCTGCTGATTAGTCATTGGTGGTACTTTTGTCCTGACATAACACTTCTCTCTATGAGGTGTTATCCTGCTTTGAGAAGGCAAATCCTTGGTAGAATCATGATTAACTTGAGGACAAGGAGACATTCGTTAAACTTTTCTTTAGTGGTATTTTAAAGACACAATGAGAGTATTATGGTGCAAGACCATTCAAGGAAATACTTTTTAACCAAGAAACCATCTCAATCAGTATTGGCTAGGTGAAATGGCATATATCTGTCACTCCAGTTTATATGGGAGGCATAACTATCACAGCTAGTTTTCTGGGCTGTTGCCCAGGAAAAACCTACAAGAACCTATGCACAACATAAGTATTATTAAAAGGGCTGTCAGTTCAGTTCTTCCCTAACAAGTTTAATTTCATATGTGACAAATCTAGGTACACTCTTCCACAGTGAATTTATAGAATGACCCAGGCTCAAGTGTGGACTGAGTTTCCACATCTTCCTCCCTCAGTAGCCTCACACACTCCAGCACACACATGGGATTGAGCTAGGCAGCTTCCTCTGCTGCTGGCAGGGGTTAAGGCTTTGTGCCATCAACAAATTAATACACATACAAACACCCAAAGAGTATTCTGTTTTCCACCCTGCTTCTATCCATCCAGTACTCTGCTGCTATGCCCCTCCAAGGTTCAGAAAATTCTGGTCCCTCCTCTTGGACATCCTCACATTTGATCTACCTAGAAAACACCTGTTCCACTTCCAGAATCCTCACAGGACTCTACCTGTATAAGTCCTCTTCTGTATCACTGTACTCAAAGCCCAAGATAATATTTCACACTATTCTTTACCTGTGTACTTCCTAACAGTCTTCTTGTCCTGCCCTGGAAAATGGTGTAATTAGTTTACTATGCATCTCTCTGCGCTTCTAAATACCTCACTTATCTAGAGCAAGATATTCTTTCTACAGATATCTTCCAATATAGAACAATACTTTGTAAACACTGTGCATGGCATCAAACTACTGGCAGTTGAGTAGAAGTGTGTACTAATTACAGAGCATCCATGCTATGTGTGATGCTATTCATTTGGAATCCTACCACTCAAGAAGTTGAACTAGAACATCATGGGTTCAAGATCAGCCTGGGCTAAAATATGTCTCAAAAATAAAAGGACAATCCTGCTTTAGTAAAGGAATTACTTTGAGGAATAACACATCTAAATGAAAATCTAAAAGGACAAAACAAGGTAACACACATCACCCCATCAATGCTCCACAGCTTACTCACTACCCACCATGAGAGATTTCCACCATCCAGGAATAAATCTTTCATTACAGCACAAAACAGAAACAAAATTACCCCATAATAATTCTTGAAACCGATTTTCCCTTAAACACAGTTCTTATACATGGGATGAACCACTTTTAGGCACAGTACTACCAATAAAAAGGGGAAAATGAAATATATAAAATTTTAAAAATTAAAATTAGTGTAGTGTCTCAACCCTATAAAATAGTTACTTGGCAAGCAGAGTTCAAGGTTGCATAGGGAACAATTATCAAGATCCCCTTCTCAGCTGGAATTTTAGCTTAGTGGTAGAATGCTTACCTAGCATGCATGAAGCCCTGGGTTTGATTCCTCAGTACCACCTAAACAGAAAAGGCGGCACAAGTGGTAGAACATTAAACTTGAGCAAAAGAAATTAAGGGACAGTGCTCAACCCCGAGTTCAATCCCCACAACTGGCCAAAAAAAGTCCCATTCACAATCAATAAGTAAGTACTTGTGCTTCCAGGTATGTAGGTGTGTATGAGATACATTCTAACACTGTATTCTTTTTTGTGTGTGTGTGATAATGAGTACATTTCTTATCAAGCATTGTAGCCTCCTCCTTTGTTTCCCCTTCCCATCCTTTCCCATCCTTCCCCATGCCCCCCACCCAATCCTCCCCGCCCCCCCCCCCCGCACCAAATTTGTAAGTTTCGTTTTCGACATAACGACTTGTACATCTCATTGTTGCAATGGGTCCACTTGTATCCCTATTAAAACGATTTGTTTTTCCCCTTCCCCTCCACAAAATATACCGACATGAAATACAGTGAAAGCAGAGTTTATACTGTGGGGAAAGGACATACAAAGCAACAAAGAAATAATCTTATAAATGTATTAGAAACAATCACATGAAAGAGAAAAAAAACATTTGAATACATATCTTAGGGTTCATTTCCCTAACATCACCTTATCTGAACTTTTCTGCTTGACTCAGACATATGCTAGATATTGCAAATAAGGGAAACCATGAGACCTATGTTTCTTTGGGCTTGCCTTACTTCATTTAATATAATTTTTCCAAGCCTTTCCATTTCCTAACAAACGGGGCAATGTCATTCTTTCTAAAGGAGGCAGAGAATTCCACTGTGTATATATACCACATTTTCTTGATCCACTCATCTACTGAGGGGCATCTGGGTTGGTTCCATATCTTACCCATAGTAAATAATGCTGCAAAAAACATAGTCGTGCTGGTAGCTTTAGTGTGGTCTTGTGTGTCAGCATTTGGGTAAATGCCCAAAAGTGGGATTGCTGGGAAATAGGGGAGCTCTATGTGGCGGAACCTCCATACTGCTTTCCAAAGTGGTTAAACGTTTACACTCCCACCAACAATGCAATAAGGTTCCCTTCTGTCGACATCTGCTCCAGGATCTGTTGTTATTAAAGTTCTTGATTTTAGCCATTGTAACTGGAGTGAAGTGGTATCTCAATGTTGTGTGGATTTGCATTTCTTTTATGGCTAGGGAGGTTGAGCATTTCTTCATGTGTCTATTGGCCATCCTTCTTTCCTCTTCAGAGAAGTTTCTGTTTAAGTCTTTAGCCCACTTGTTTATTGGGCAGTTGTTTCTTTGAAGATTTGTTGTTGGGATATTTAATTTTTTTAGTTCAAGATATATTTTAGCTATGAGACCGTTGTCCGTTGTATGGCTAATGAAGATATTTTCCCAATCCGTGGGCTTTCTATCTCTCTTTCTAGCTATGTCCTTTGCCATGCAGAAGCTCTGCAATTTCATGCAATCCCATTTGACCAACCTTCCTTTGCTTTGTTGTGTTTCTGGGTCTTTATTAAGAAACTTTCAGAGATGCTGGAGGGGATGTGGACAGAAGGGAACCTTACTTTATTGTTGGTGGGAGTGTAAACTTGTTCAACCACTTTGGAAAGCAGTATGGAGGTTCCTTAAAAGACTTCACATAGAACTCCCCTATGACCCAGGAATCCCACTTTTGGGCCTTTACCCAAATGTTTACAAACAAGACCACACTAAAGCTACCAGCACAACTATGTTTATTGCAGCATTATTTACCATAGCTAAGATATGGAACCAACCCAGATGCCCCTCAGTAGATGAATGGATCAAGAAAATGTGGTTTATATACACAATGGAATTCTCTGCCTCCATCAGAAAGAATAACATTGCCCCGTTTGTTAGGAAATGGAAAGGCTTGGAAAAAATTATATTAAGTGAAGTAAGCCAAGCCCAAAGAAACATAGGTCCCATGGTTTTCCTTATTTGCAATATTTAGTATATGTATGAGTCAAGCAGATAAGGTTCAGATAATGTGATGTTAGGAAAATGAACCCTTAGATATGTAAATTAAATGTTTTTTTTCTTTCATGCATTTGTTTCTAATGCATTTATAAGATTATTTCTTTGGTGCTTTGTATGTCCCTCCCCCACAGTATAACCCTGCTTTCACTATATTTGATGTCAGTATAATTTGTGGAGGAGAAGGGGAAAAACAAGTCTTTTAAGGATACAGGTGGATCCGTTGCAACAATAAGTACAAGTTGTCATGTCGAAAATGAGCTTTACAACTTTGGTGGGGGGGGGGAACGATTGCGTGGGAGGGACGGGGGGAGGCAGGGAAGGGATGTGAAGGGTAAACAAAAGAGGAGGTTGCAATGCTTGATAAGAAATGTACTCATTATCTTGCCTATATAATTGTAACCCCTCTGTACAATATGTTCACAATAAAAAAATAAAACTGAATAGCTTATATTCAAAGAATTAATGTGAATGATTTTAAAACAAATAAATCTGTCAAACTGAAAAAAAAAGAAAAGAAAAGAAAATTTCAGCTTATGCCAAGGTGACCTAGGGTTTCTCTTTATTCCATCCTGTAATGTTTTCAGTCTAACAGGCATTCTAACACAATTTAGGGAACCCATGATATTCGTTCAAAGTAACTGCTAAAAACAGGGCCAGGTGTCTAACACTTGTCTAACAGTGCAAGTAAATGAGTTTAAT
Organism: Dipodomys spectabilis; assembly: GCF_019054845.1. Classification (NCBI taxonomy): domain Eukaryota; kingdom Metazoa; phylum Chordata; class Mammalia; order Rodentia; family Heteromyidae; genus Dipodomys; species Dipodomys spectabilis. Next base: position 1,569,277 of record NW_024871026.1, on the reverse strand, counting down.
CTATGTACACAGTGCATGTGTACACAACTAGAGTCCTACAACAAGAAAGAGATTCTGATAATTATGTGGTACATATGCTGCCTCTTTCTACTATTTGGTCTTTCTAGAAAAATACCATATGCACAGCAATGGGTGCAAGATGAACTCACCACCTTCTAGGAGATGTGTGGACTGATCATAGAAACAAAAACATGTATATTTTCTCTTGATGTACATATTATAAAAATATATGCATTCTCATATGTGTCTAAAGGTTGAGTATATTTTGTAGCTATATGACTCCATATGTTACATAAGCACTGAGAAATGTAAGGAAGGACTGACTAAAGGTTACCTCAGAAAAATTACTGAAACAGGCCTCTGGACTCATTATTTTTTCTGTTTAATTAGAGATAGAATCTTACAGACTTTTCTGCTTTATGGAGCTTCAAACTACAATCTTCCATGTCTCAGACTCCTAAGTAGCTAGAGTTACAGGCATGCCAGATTGGAGATGTAGTTTTAGTGGGGAAGCATCATCCTTGAGAGAAAAAGCTAAGGAAGTGAATAAGGGTTTGAATTCAAGCACTAGTACTGGGGTATATGAGCTCACACATGCATACACACACACATTAACAAGAATGAAACTGTGGTGTCCCAGCCATATCTGTATACTTTAAATCACCTGTAGATTGTGGTTTAATAAACTAATAATACAAAAATTAATCCTCAAGCTCCCTCTTCTTTATCACATTAGGTGTCTTAATTACCTTATCAGGGTTTTTTTCCTTTTCTTTTTTTCTTTTTTTTGTGTGTGTGTCTGTGTGTCTCTGTGTGTGTGTATGTGTGTTATACACACACTCTGGTGTACGTATAACAATACTTAGACTTGAACTCAGTGAATTGGCATGATGCTTTTGCTTCTTCTCTCAAGCCTGTTGATCTACCCCTTGAAGCACAGAACCACTTCCATCTCTTTGCGGAGAGAAGTGTCCCATTCATTTTCTAGGCCAAGCAGGGTTCAATCAGAGGTCTTTATATCTCACCCTCATGAGTATATTTGTTCTTATGTGCTAAAATCATCAGGTAATAGTCTTATTTAAAATTAAAAACAAATCTGGGACAGTACTTAGGCCTTGATTAATGTCCTAGGACCAGCACAAAAAATAAATGCAGTTTCTTGTGATTATTAGACTTCACTTATTGCTATTTCTAGGATTATCATCTATGTCAAGGGTATCTGGAATGTGACTTCCTCCATAGGTAAGGGATCATTCTAAATCAATCAGTCAAAAGTAACCATAAATCCTCCATATATTACCTTTGTAATATCAATTACATTTGTTAATGTTTAATTAATGCTATGACATTTTTAGACCTCAAACATCACTAAGGACTTTTTTTTAGAAAACATATTTCTATCTCTATTAGTATTCTACCCACTGTGACACTGAAGAAGTGAAATCATACACTACCCAACTTAAAGGCCTACACCAAGAAACAATTAGGTGGCAGACATTGGTACAGGCAAGTTGTACCCTGCATATTCTCCTAAGTCAATTAATACTAAAAACATGGACATAGGCCAGCCTGAGTTGTAGTTGAATATCTTGTCTCAAGAACAAAAAGTGAGGCCTGAAAACGTGGCTTAGTGGGAGATTGCTTGCCTAGCAGCCATGAAGCCCTGAGTTTGATTCCTCAGTAAGATATAAACAGAAAAAGCTAGAAGTACATTGTGGCTCAAGTGGAAGAGAGCTAGCCTTAAGTAAACGAAGCTCAGGAAAATGACCAGACCCTGAGTTCAATCCCCAAGACTGGTTAAAAATAGGTGAATACAGGAAGCAGGGAGAAGAGGTGCAGAGCTATTTATCGGAGCCTACATTCTCCCAGCCTTCATGACCTTTCATCTTGTGATTTGTTTTCGTTCTATTCAGTGGTCAACAAACTAGTTTCCACTGAGTCTCTGAATCTTGTGTTATTGAATGTTAAGAATCTTAATTTTGGTATTGGGGATTTTGCTAAATGGAAGAGCACTTGCCTGACAACTGCCAGGCCCTGAATTTGTTCTCAGGTCTGAAAATAAAAATTCTTTAATCTTATTTAGTTTGTGACTTACTTCACAGAAGAAATAAATGAATTCACTCATTCATAGAATCACAAATTGATACATTTTCTGAGCTCATTTGAGAAAATTTACTATGAAAAAGCATAACATAAGTTACACACTTATGGTTCACATTTGTAATCCAAGCCACTCAGGAGGCTGACATTGGAGAATTATGGTTTGAAGCCAGTTGGTGCAAAAAACTCCATGAGTCTCTTATCTCAACCAGTAAAAACCAATTGGCAAAAAAAAATAACCGTAGCTGTGACTCAAGCTGTAGAATGCTAGCCAAGAGGTCCAAAGCTACAGGGCAGCACCCAGTCACTTAGTTCATGTCCCAGAAGAACTGGCAGGAAAAAAAAAAGAAATCAAATTCAAAACCGCTTTATTAGGTTCAAAATAGTTCATAATCATTGAGAAAAATTTGCCATTTTGAGCCAAACAATCATTTTTCTACTAATGACACAGAATAAAACACTTTACTTCTTAATTAGTGCTAAGTCATGTAGGATTTCACTGTGTGGAAAGATATCTTTTCTAATGATAGCAGAAAATTTCAGCATCACTTTATGTATTATATCCCAGGACTGTAAAACATATAAAGTTAGATTTGGGAGTTTCGGGAAGATGGTGGAGGAGAAGCTGGAGGCAAAACAAGCTCTCACATAGAAAGCAGTTTTAGAATTCCAATGAACAGTCCTAAGCCAGAGAATCACACCAAGTGTGCCATCACAGGAAAGAGAGTTAGGCCAGAGAGGGAAAATCCAGGCAAGGAGACAGATCGGAGCTCTTGAAAGCAGCTGCCACTGCGGCGGCAGCAGCAGCGGCGGCAGTGGCAGTACCTCCATACCTGAAACAGAGAGAGTCTGGGACGAAAGAGCCAGATGCGGCAGGCGAGCGGATTTTACTCAACACCAGCCAGAACTGACAAGGAGCAGACATCTTCATCCTGCAGTTCGCAGACCAGAGACAACCCAGGAACCAAGACTCGGCGTGAGTAGAAGCCTAACATCCTCACTCCTTCTCAGGGAGCAGAGGAGGGAAGGCCACCCCCCCACACCAGTACCGGAGATCTCCATCTTGGATACCGATAAAGCTCAGCGTAGCTGCTAGCTCCAACTCAGGCCTTGGAATAAAACTAGCCTCATTTAGCAGGTCACAAGAACTTAATGGCGGTGTGACCTGCCAGACTCAGCTCCACCCAGGGAAAAGTCACCCAGTTCAGGCACCCGCCCTAGTAGTGGCTTTCTTCACCCGGTAATCAGAGCCAGAGGCTGCCCCTCCCTTTAGCAGGCTCGACATCAGTAAACAGAAACCCTGAGAGTGGCTCCAGGCTGGGCTCTGTGAGTTTCTCACAAACTAGCCCCCAGGAAAAGCTACTGTTTGCTGAAAGGCCTCAACTCTACCCAAAACCTAGCCTCATCACAGCATCTCTAAACTTGAGGAAAAAGCCATGTCCCTCTTTTGTGATAATCAAAGCAGATCTCCCTACCATTGAACTAACCTGGGAGGAGGATCGCAAAATCCTGGGTAAAGCACAGCATTTTTCTGCCTGTCCAAAAAAACTGACTTAAGAAACCAACCAAGCCACAGGACCACAAGCAGACCGGAGATTCCAACCAGAGGCTGATTACAGACACAAGGGAGATACAGGATTTTCCCCAACCCTCCCAAAAAAATCAAATAACTTTTCTTTTCCTCTTCTTCTTCTTTTTTAAAATACTTTTACAACATTTTTTTTCTTTACTAAAACTTTTTAATTTTTACCTTTTTATGAAAAAAATTGTTTTCTAGTAATTTTTTCCCCCTTATAATCTTTATTTTTGGGATACAGGAGTGTGTGCGTTTTTATTTTTTTTTAATTCTTTTTGGTTTTTGCTTAGCTTCACTGAACTTCTGATCTTTTTCTTTCTTTCTTCCTCATCCTTCTCACCTTTTCCTCTCTTTTGTCCTTGTTTATGGGACTTAATTGTTGTTCTGCACATCCTCAGATAAACCCGTAATTGATAATTAGATGCTATCCCTCATTGTGTACACACTTAATCCACAAATTTATTACTCAATTCAAAACTTCTGACACTTAAATTCCTTAATAGCAGTACTACCTCTTTATACCTATATAATATTTTAAGTATTTTTTTTAAGATTTCACATCTCCTTTATATCCCTCCCCTGCTCTCATTATATTCACGTTCTTTGAATAGTTTGTTCTCAATTCTGCATATTATTAATTTTTATTTTTCTATTTTTTCTGGTCTTTTTTTTTCTTTCTCTTTCTTCTTGTTTTCTCTCTCTTTACTTTCATCCTATCCAACCTATATCCAGCTTTGAGACTAGGACTTAGTTAAGTTAACTCTCCCTGTAGCTTCCCACATCACTCTATTCCTATTTTGTAACAACATCTCTCCCTAACTCTAACAATTTCTGGTTTACCAAATTCTTCTTTGCGGTTCATAGCCCATTAATATATAGTTGTTTGATGTTGAATAGAGGTATCTGTTGAAGTAGATTGTATCAGCAGACTATTGACTGTGCAAATTCAGACTTTGGTTGACGCTTGCCTTAAGTTACTGTTCTAGCACAAAACTGGTGTGACTTTCATCCCAAATGGGCAGAGTAAGCCGGAAAACCACAAGAAAAATTGCAAGTCCGGGTATTTCCATTCCCACTCATGATAATCAGGGGACAGAAGAGATAATGAATAATCCAGAGGAGTGTTCCCAAATAGCTCTACGAAAACTGCTGGCAAACATGATAAATGAAAAGATTGAGAACATACAAAGAACTCTGTATGAGCATGATAGGGAGAGAGAGGAGGCAAACAAAAGGTCAATGCAGGAAAAGATTGAAAACCTAAAAAAGGCTCTGTATGAGTGTGTAGGGAGAGAGAGGAGGCAAACAATAGGTCAATGCAAGAAAAGATTGAAAACCTACAAAGGACAGTATGAGTGTGAGAGGGAGAGAGAGGAGGCAATCCAAAGTTTTATACAGGAATATCATGAGAGTGAGGAAGCTACTCAAAAACTGATACAGGATTTGTGTGAACAGCTTGAGAATACTCAAAGAGAAAGGCAGGAATGGCATGAACAGGCTGAGAACACTCAAAGAGAACTGCAAGAATGGCATAAACGGGAGGAAGCTAACCAAAGAGAAAAATAAGAGTTCAGAGACCAGGATGAGAACACACAAAGATCACTAAAGGCATTCATGGGATCCATTAACAAAGAGCTGAAGGAAATTAGGGAGACCACAAAGCAAATACTGAATGGAACCCAACAGAAGGAATGGGAGTCCAAGGAAACCATAACCAATCAACTGATTTGAGAATAAACATTTAACACCAAATTAAGGAAGTAAAGAAGTTCATACAAGATCTAAAACAAACTTCAACAAAGAATTTGAAGCGATCAAAGCTGACCAAATAGAAGGAAAAGAAATAAAAAACAAAGTAGAAAACCTTGACAGCAGGTTAGTCCATGCAGAAGATCAAATCTCGGGGATTGAAGATAGCCTAGATATTATAGAGAAAGAATATGCAACCATCCAAGACAAGTCCAAGAAATATGATAGATCTATCCAACACTTGGAAGACACCATCAGAAAGCCTAATCTAAGGATAATGGGTGTAGAGGAGTACCTAGAAACAGAAGTTAATGGTCTAGGAAATTTGTTTAACAGATCCTAGCAGAGAACTTCCCAAACATGCAAAAAGATAGGCCTATTCAGATACAAGAATCTTATAGAACTCCAAATAGACCAGATCAGAATAGGACATCCCACCATCACATTATAATCCATACAGGATCAACTCAGACCAAGGAAAAGATCCTTAAACTGTGAAGGAGAAAAGATTAATAACCTATGAAGGGAAACCAATTAGAATCACTTCAGATTTCTCCGCAGAGACAATCAATGCAAGAAGAGCCTGGAATGATGTATGCCAAGCCCTAGAAACAAACAACTATCAACCAAGAATACTGTACCCAGCTAAACTCTCCTTCATAACTGAAGGCCAAATAAAAACCTTCCATGGAGAAGAAAAATTGAAACAATACATCTCCACCAAACCAGCCCTACAAAAGATTCTTAAAGATGTCCTACACATAGAAAACCAACAAAACCACAATAAAGGCCAAGAAACTGCACCCAAACTGAGAATCCAAGAACCATAGGAAGAACCCAGTGTTTGCAACCTCCAAGAAGGTGGATAATATGGCAGGAACTCCCAAATACCTCTCAGTCCTATATCTTAACATTAACGGACTTAACTCTCCAATTAAGTGACATAGACTGTCTAGTTGGATTAAAAAACAAGACCCTTCTATCTGCTGCCTTCAGGAGTCACATCTTGTCCTTAAAAACAAACACATTTTCAATGTTAAAGGCTGGCGCAAAATCTATCAAGCAAACGGCCCCCATAAACAGGCGGGAGTTTCAATCCTAATATCACATAAAATAGACTTCAAATTAAAATTCGTGAGAAGAGATAAAGAAGGTCGCTACATTCTAATTAAGGGATCTCTCCTTCAGGAGGATATTACAATTCTAAATATCTACTCGCCAAACAATGGAGCACCCAAATTTATCCAAGAAACACTACTTTCCCTCATATCGCACATAGATCCAAAGATGTTAATTGTTGGGGATTTTATTTTTTTTTTAATTTAATTTTATTTTATTTGAGAACATACTGTACAGAGGGGTTACAATTACATGGGCAGGATAATGCATACATTTCTTACCAAGCATTGCAGCCTCCTCCTTTGTTTACCCTTCACCTCCCTTCCCAGCCTCCCCCCTCCCTCCCACCCAATCATACCCCCCCACCCCCCACCCCCCACCGACATTGTAAAGCTGGTTTTGACATGACATTTTGTACTTCTCATTGTTGCAATAGGTCCACCTGAATCCTTAAATGACTTGTTTGTCCCCATCTCCTCCACATGTTATACTGACATCAAATATAGTGAAAGCGGGGGTTACACTGTGGGGGAGGGACATACAAAGCAACAAAGAAATAATCTTATAAATGCGTTAGAAACACATGCATGAAAGAAACAAAAACATTAAAATATATATTTGAGGTTTCGTTTTCCTAACATCACATTATCTGACTTTTAGTGGTAGAGCTCTAGCCTTGAGCTGAAGAGCTGAGGGACAGCGCCCAGGCCCAGAGTTCAGGCCCCATGACCGGACCCACAAAAAAAAAAAAAAAAAAAAAAAAAAAAAGATTCTAATTGTTGGGGATTTTAACACACCACTCTCTCCACTAGATAGTTCAACTTGGCAAAAACTCAACAGAGAAACCGCAGATCTAAACTGCTGCATAGATCAACTAGATTTAACAGACATCTACCGAATATTTCACCCAGCAGCGTCAGAATATACGTTTTTCTCAGCAGCACATGGAATATTTTCTCAAATAGACCACATTTTAGGCCACAAAGCAAATTGTCTAAATTCAGAAACAATGAAGTTATACCTTGCATTCTCTCTGACCACAAGGGAATAAAATTGGAACGCAACACCTAAAGCAACCAAAGATAGTCCAGTAACACATGCTGGCTGAACAACACACTGCTAAATCACGAGTGGGTCATGGAACAGATTAGAAAGGAAATTCAAATGTTCATGCTGTTCAACAAAAATGAACACACAAATTACCAGCTCCACTGGGACACAACAAAGGCAGTACTCAGAGGCAAGTTTATAGCTCTGAGTTCCTACAGCAACAAATTGGAGAGATCTGAAACCAACAATTTAATGAGACATCTGAACCCCCTTGAAAAAGAGCACCAACATAAACCACAATCCAGTAGATGGAAAGAAATAATTAAAATTAAATCAGAATTAAATCCAAAAAATAGAATCCAAAAAAACTATAGAAAGAATCATCAAAACAAAGAGTTGGTTCTTCGAAAAAATAAACAAAATTGACAAACCCTTAACAAATCTTATCAGAAAAAGAAGAGAACACACCCAACTAAATAAACTCAGAGATGAGAATAGAAAAATGACCACGGAAACAACCAAGATTCAGAACATTATAAGGGAATACTTCTTAAAACTTTATGCCAATAAGTTTGAGAACTTGACAGAAATGGACTTTTTCCTAGCAAATATTGACATGCAAAAACTAAACCAAGATCAGATAACCAGCTTAACAGGCCCATATCAAGCATTGAAATAGAAACAGCAATAAGAGACTTCCCATCTAATAAAAGTCCAGGACCAGATGGTTTTACAGTGGAATTCTACAAAGCCTTCAAAGCAGAGCTCACACCAATACTCCTCCAACTCTTCAATGAAATTGAAAGAGAAAGGTCACTACCGAACACATTCTATGAAGCCATCATAACCCTCATCCAAAAACCAGGCAGGGACTCATCAAAGGAACAGAACTATAGACCCATTTCTTTGATGAACATTGATGCAAAACTTCTCAACAAAATTTTGGCCAATCGACATAAACAATTCATCAAAAAAATCATACACCACGATCAGACAGGATTCATTTCAGGGATGCAAAGCTGGTTCAATATACGCAAATCAATTAATATTATTCATCACATCAACAGGAGCAAGAATAAGAACCACATGGTTATCTCAATAGATGCAGAAAAAGCATTCGACAAGATCCAACACCCCTTCATGATGAAGGTTTTGGAAAAATTAGGAATTCATGGAACATTCCTCAATACAATAAAGGCTGTGTATGACAAACCTACAGCCAGCATTATACTTAATGGTGAAAAACTAAAGCCATTTCCTCTTAACTCAGGAACAAGTAAAGGATGTCCACTCTCTCCACTTCTCTTCAATCTAGTAATAGAATGCCTAGCTACATTAACAAGACAAAATGCAAACATAAAGGGGATCCAAATAGGGAAAGAAGAAATAAAACACTCCCTCTTTGCAGATTACATGATCTTGTATTTAAAGAATCCCATAGACTCCACTCCCAAATTATTCAAGCTGATTCAAAACTTTGGCAAAGTAGCAGGGTATAAAATTAACCCTCCAAAATCAATGAATTTTCTGTATGCCAACAATGAGAAAAGTGTTGCTGAAACTAGGAAAGTAACTCCATCTGAAATACCCCTCAAAAAATAAAATACCTTGGAATTTACTTAACCAAAGAAGTGAAGGACCTCTATGATGAACACTTTAGAATCTTGGAAAAAGAAATCAAAACAGAACTTCAGAACTTAGAAAATGGCACAACTTCCATGCTCCTGAATTGGAAAGATTAACATCGTGAAAATGGCAATATTTCCCAAGGCTATCTACAAATTCAATGCGATACCTATCAAAATTCCAACCTCATTCTTCAAGGAAATAGAAGAGGCAATATATAAATTCATAAGGAACAATAAAAGCCCCCGAATAGCAAAAACGCTCCTTAAAGGAAAGAACACTGCTGGTGGAATATCAATACCAAATTTCAAACTCTACTAAATAGCCATAGTAATCAAAACAGCTTGGTACTGGCATGAGAACAGACCTCAGGACCAATGGAATAGAATTGAAAACCCAGAAATGAACCTACAGACCTATAGCCATCTAATCTTCGATAAGGGAGCTAAAACAATAGAATGGAAGCAAGACAACCTCTTCAGTAAATGGTGCTGGCAAAATTGGTTAACTACTTCTAGAAAACTAAAACTAGATCCTTATATATCACCCTGCACCAGAATCAACTCCAAATGGATCAAAGACCTCGGAGTCAAAGCAGAGAGTGTGAAAACATAACAGGATGGAATAAGCAGACACTGTGAAAACGTAACATCATGGAATAGGAGAAACCCTAGGCCTCCTTTGCTCAGGACGAAACTTTCTTAATAGAGACTCGGAAACACAACAAATCAAAGAAAGGTTGGATAAATGGTATTGCATGAAGTTGCAGAGCTTCTGCATGGCAAAGGATATAGCTAGCAAGATCAATAGAAAGCCCACAGATTGAGAGAAGATCTTCACTAGCCATACAACAGACAAGGGTCTCATAATTAAAATATACTTGAAACTCAAAAATTTAAATCCCCCAACAACAAATCCTTAAAGAAACAACTGTCCATTAAATAACTGGGCTAAAGACTTGAAGAGAAACTTCTCTGAAGAAGATATAAGGATGGCCAATAGACACATGAAGAAATGCTCAACGTCCCTAGCCATAAAATAAATGCGAATCAAAACAACATTGAGATACCACCTCACATCAGTTAGAATGGCAAAAATCAAGAACTCTAATAACAACAGTTGCTTGAGGGGATGTGGACAGAAGGGAACCTTACTTCATTGTTGGTGGGAGTGTAAACTTGTTCAACCACTTTGGAAAGTGGATGGAGGTTCCTCAAAAGACTTCACATAGAACTCCCCTATGACCCAGCAATCCCACTTTTGAGCCTTCACCCAAATGTTTATAAACAAGACCACACTAAAGCGACCAGCACAACTATGTTTACTGCAGCATTATTTACCATAGCTAAGATATGGAACCAACCCAGATGACCACCAGTAGATGAATGGATCAAGAAAATGTGGTATATATACACAATGCAATTCTATGCCTCCATCAGAAAGAATGACATGTCCCCATTTGTTAGGAAATGGAAAGGCTAGGAAAAAATTATATTAAGTGAAGTAAGCCAAGCCCAAAGAAACATATGTCCCGTGGTTTCCCTTATTTGCAATATCTAGTATATGTATTTCAAGCAGAAAAGGTCAGATAATGTGATGTTAGGAAAATGAACCCTTAGATATGTATTTAAGTGTTTTTTCTTTAATGCATTTGTTTCTAATGCATTTATAAGATTATTTCTTTGTAGCTTTGTATGTCTCTCCCCCACAGTATAACCCCTGCTTTCACTATATTTGATATCGGTATAATTTGTGGAGGAGATGGGGGAAAATGATTCGTTAAAGGATACAGTTGGACCCGATGCAACTATGAGAAGTACAAGTTGTCATGTCAAAAACGAACTTTACAACTTTGGTGTGGAGCAGCAGGGGGGGATTGTGTGGGGGAGCAGGGAGAGGCTGGGAAGGGATGTGAAGGGTAAACAAAGGAGGAGGCTGTAATGCTTGATAAGAAATGTACTCATTATCTTGCCCATGTAATTGTAACCCCTCTGTATAGTATGTTCACAAAAAATTAAAATTAAAATTAAAAAAAGATAAAGTTAGATTTGTGCTCCATGGACCAAATTTCATAACTCATCAAAGAGTATCTTCACAGTACTTAAAGTATTTATATACTCAACACTGAACCTTTTTCCATTCTGTATTATTAATGAGCACAACATAAATGTTAGTAAGGCTTGTCTTTTCATTGGAAAATTCACAATGATGAATTTTCTAAACTTTCCTTTCTTTTATACAGCAAATAAAACTAAGTATGGTGTGCAGAGAAGTAAGTTAATGTCACCTCTATAATGCTCTGGACCTTCTTGATCATCTTACGTAGCTGCAGCTCTGTCTTCTCTCAGGAATCCTTTCAGGCCAATTGATCTTCCCCTTAGTGCCCAGGTTAGGGAGCTCAGCAACTTCCCTCCAGTCTCCAAGGATACCTCATGGCTGTTTCGTCATTGCAGAAAATAGATTTCTCTATTCTACCAAAAAATAAATGTAATTGGGTTAAGTCTCTACTGACATAAGATTTTATTTTACATTAGTCCATATTTCCTTCAGAGAATTCCCTAAATGTTTAATTAATGGAAGGAAGGGGCTGGGAAAAAGTGAGGGAACAGAAGACACTGTACAAACAGAAATGTATTTATTACCTGACTCATTTAATTGTAATCCCTCTGTACATGTTCTTTATAATACCAATAAAGTAAATTAATAAAAAATGTTCAATTAGACCAACCTGGTCAGAATGTAGACATGTCCAACTAGTCACCTAACAAAACTAATGCTTTACACACACTAAGAAGACAGTAAGCTCCCAAATAAAGTGTACTTAAATCATTTGCAAGGCCACTCCAGCCCAGCCGCGATCACCACGCTGGGTCCTTTTTCCAAGATGGGGCACCAGGAACACTGCCTCCTGGGCTTCAATGCAGCTGCTATGAGGGTCTGTGGGGCGCAGCCTTTCCAGCACCGAAGCTGCAGAGTGGAGCCTAGTCAGCGCAGCTTGTTGTGGTACACAATGCTGCTGCAGTTGAAAGGGTGGCAGGCTGCACATGAGGCCTCTGGTGCCCAGCACCCATCTCAGGCTTGAGTCATTGGGAAGCCCCGCGGCGGCAGGGGGAGCTAACATGCTGTGAACTTCCAACTAGCAGTGGGTGCTCCTTGGGCTCAGGCGCCAGCAGCAGCATGGACTTGGACTGCGAAGCCTCAGGGATCCAGGAGCCTTGGCCCATTGTACCATGCCTCGCCCCTGCTGACGCCTCCTATGGACTGGCCCATGGACCCTGCTCAGCATCTGTGAGTACCAGATGCTGCTCATCAGCAGTCTGAGTCCCACACTGCCAGCTGAGCACCAGCAGCTGAGTACCCCAGGACTGGTTTCTCTACCAGGTCAAGGGCCTCAGGGAGACAGCCAGTGACTGTGCACATGCCCTACCTCCTCCACCAGGCCTACATGAATTTCAGGCAGCCGCAGGATGAGCCAGAGGCCCGGAAGCAAGTCCTGGCCGGCCAGCAGCTGCCCTATAACCCCAGGCTCAAGGCACAGCCAATGCACCTGCTCTGCAGAGGCAATGGCAGTGATGGAAGCCACGGAGCTGCAGCAGAAGCACCGCTGCCTCCAGGCCATCCCCAGCTGCCTAGGGCACCCAAACCGTCAACCCCCGGGGCTGCCCACTCCTGCACTGACGCTGCCCATATAAGCAGTGCTCATTTTCTTCTTTATCCTCCCTTACCCTGCCGAATCCCCGCGGGTGACACTGCTTCCTCTGCCAACTTTGCCCTGGACATTCAGCTGCCATAGAGTCCCCTCATGGAGTTCATAAGGGTTGACGGCACTTCTGTGGACAGCCCCCAGTAAAGAATCAAGGATCAGGGTGATAGTATGCAGAAAAAGGTATTCCACACATATTTTGATAGACTATGAAATCAGAAGAAAGCAAAAATTATCAAATTTAACAAAAGAGATTAACCAGGCACCAATTACATAAGACTTTCTTCCCAGAAAAACACAACTCTAATCTACATAAAAGATATGGTGTTTAAGTGCCTCTTCATATTTATCTAAAATAGTATACACATTGAAAGGAACTCCACGATATGGATATGCTTCTCATGCATGAGAAGCAAGCACTCTATCATGGAGCCACATTCCTAGGCCAATAAACCAAAGACTTATAAGTGTCAGCTGGGCACTGTTGGCTGATATTTGTAATACTAGCTACTCAGGAGGCTAGAAGCTGGGGATTATGGTTCAAGCCAGCCTGAGCAGGTAAATATGTGAGAATGTTAACCAATTAACCACCAAAAATACCAGAAATGGAGCTGTGGCTCAAGTGGTAAAATCCTAGCCTTGAGTAAAAATAGCGAAGGACAGGGCCCAGTCCCTGAGTTCAAGTCCCACTCCGCACTACCAGGTTAAAAATTTTAAAAAATGATAAAGGAACTTATCTTCTATGGGACTAAAACACTTGTGAGTAGTTGCTGACATACACGCCTGCCTTACTACACCATGGGACACATGCAACATGATAGACTTAAACATTTCTGTTCATTTCAAGGTTAGGTACAATCACATGATTACAACATATGTAGAAACTACATCAGAGTGAAGCCCAAGTTGATTTCCTTTGCCAGTGATCTTAGAAGTTTGTCAGAGCAGAGTGTCCTTCACAGGAAGAAAAGAAGCTCCTACTGACTCAACTTAAACTCATGTTGTGAGTAGAAATACTGCTGGGCTGTTTGTCAATTCAGCGTTACTTGGCTGGTTTTGACTCATCCTGGTTCCTTGAAGGCAGAGCCCCGTCTGGTTGCATGTTGGGGGCATCAGAGGAGGTCACCATGAAACAGTAACTGAAGAATATCACTAACTCCCCTTCATGAAGCCAGTGGTTCATATGTGTAATCCTAGCTACTCAGGAGGCTAGCAACCTTATGGTTGTGGTTCAATGTCAGCACTCCAATTAAACATCAGAAAATCTGGAAGTGGACCAGTGTCCCAAGTGGTAGTGTGCCTGCCTTGAGCAAAAAAGCACAGGGACAGCCCTAGGAATGGTACACACACACACACACACACACACACACACAAACACACATATACCACTTATTATTAGCTCGTCTAATGCTCCGAACAACCATATCCCTCAGTTATCCTTGTTTCCATATTACAGAGGAAGAAAATTCCTGGAGAATCAGTGACACCAGACCCCAAATACAATCCCCTGCCTCAGTACCTTTTCTTGGGAAAAAACCTGTGGCCCAAAAGACAGGCTACAGGCATTTTGTGGTGTGTGTGTGTGTTTGTTTGTTTGTTTGCTTGTGTGTGTGTTTGCACGTGCGTGCGTGCATGCACACACCAATCCTAGGGTTTGAACTTTGAGTCTGTGTGCTGTCCCTTAGCTTTTATTCTCAAGTTTGGCACACTATACCACTTGAGCCACAGCTCCATTTCTTGGTCGTTAGTTTTCCATTGGAGATAAGAGTCTCACAGACTTTTATGCCCAGGCTGGCTTTGAATCATGGTCCTTAGATCACAGCCTTCTCAGTAACTAGGAGTCTACATGTGAACCATTGGCATTAGGCATGGATTCTTCACCCTTATGGGTAAACCTGTCTTACCTAGTTTTCCTCAGTATGAATTAGTTTCAATAATGTTTGATCCTAGGCCAGTTGAGACATATATGTCCTTATTACAGTGTCTGGCTGGTGTTTCAGTACAGCAATTCCTGCTCTGCCTGAGATGAAAGTTCTTGAGAAGGACAACTAAGCTAGGTGTTGGTGACTCACACCTTTAATCCTAGCTGGTGAAGAGGCTGAGATCTGAGGACTGTGGTTCAAAGTCAGCATGGGCAGGAAAGACTGTAAGACTCTAGAAGTGGCGCTGGCCCAAGTTGTAGAATTTTAGCCTTGAATGAAGAGCTCATAAAGAGTGCCCAGGTACTCAGTGCAGTCCCTAGGACAAACACAAAATGAAAGAAAAAAGAAAAGGAGTGGGGGCAGGAGGAGAAAGGAGGGAGGGAAGAATTATGGAATTAGTGGCTCAGTTATGTAATCCTAGCAAGAAAACCAGTAGTGGAACTGTATCTCAAAGTAGTAGAGAGCTAGCTTTGAGCAAAAAGCTCAGGGACAGGCCCTGTATTCAAGAACAAAGACTGACAAAAAAGAGAGGGAGAGGATAGAAGGGGAAAGGGAGGGGAAAAGGGAGGGAAGGAATGAACTAGTTCAAGAGTTGAGTGAAATAAAATCTGCTAGGGATCTGGGAACCTACAGAGAACCAGGAAGCACAGGTTTTTAACCACACATCCTTGGCTGGTGCTAAAGATGAGATTCCCCCTACAGAGCCCATGCTGCGCTTTATTTCAGGACTATTTAATGCTCCCTGGGCCTTGGGAAGGAAGAGCTAGCCTTTGCTTCACTTGTAAAGACTAGGAAACCAAGGACATCAAGGACCTCTCATAGCAAGAAGAGGAAGACATGGGTATCCATTCCCTGGAATCTGATCCTTTCTGTGACATGCCCACTCTGTTCCTTCTCCTATCCTATTATCTTCTGGTAGCCTGGAAAGATGTAAAAATCACCTACATCACCAGGAAAAGAAAGGAAGCCCCCTCAATGGCTATAGGTGGGTCTCTCTACCCCATTTGCCAGTCCTAGTCCAGCACAGACTCTGCCAGAACCGTGATTAGTAGACTAAACAGCTTTGTGGACCAATCCCCCCCCCCATTCTATTTTCTGGGGGAATCTTTAAAGACCGAGTATAGATAGAATAGGCTGCTATGTCCCCATTGGCACCAATAGTATTTAGCCATTTTCATCAAAATCACAGCCAGAGCACCAATGATTAAAGTCAAAATCAAATCTGGGAGCAAGTCTTAACATGTAGAGCTAGGACATTTATCATTTCTGGGGGCCTCTGTTGACCTCAAAGGGAGCCAGTGAGGTAGGGGCAGGGATGAGGCTGCCGTGGGACTTCTCTCTGTGTCCTGTACCTTATAAGGATTCTCAAATCAAGGTCGGGCCAAATAATAATGACAAATAATAAATATTGATTACTAACAACTGTTGTATTGAGAGATGAAGGTTACATTTATTTTATTTTTACCCCATCAAATGTCCATACCTCCCCATAGAGTATTTATTATTATTAATGTCCTTACTTAATCTTCATTTCACATATCAGAAAATGGTATTCAGAGAGATTAAGCCACTGATTAGAGCCACACAGCTCAAAATCAAAATAGTATGACGATAAGAATACTATCTGAGGCAGGTGCTGGTACCTCTTGCTTGTAATCTTAGTTACTTAGTAGGCTGAGGTCTGAGGATCAAGGTTTACAGCCATGATCTCCGATTAACCACTAAAATGCCTGCAATGGAGCTGTAGGACAAGTTGTAGAGTGCTACTTTTGAGTGAAAGAGCTAAGGGATAGTGCCCAGATCTTGAGTTCATGCTCTGGTACTGGCACCAAACAACAACAATAAAAATGGCTCATAACCATCACCCAAGGCTATCTCCCACACACCAACACAAACCCAGACCCGAAGGTGTGGCTCAAGAGGTACAGTACTAGTCTCAAGCAGAATAAGCTAGGGGAAAGTGTCTACAATTTCAACCCCTCCCCACTATAAACTTGTGTGTATATATATACGTATATGTATATGTATATATAATGTGTCACACACATATACACATGTATGAAAGTATACATACATGTGTATATGCTGATTGGGGGATATCAGGCCTGATAGCTCAAGCAAGAGAAAAATTTTGCATCATTCAGCCTATAGATAGAGACTCAGAATTTCTATACTGCAGCTAAGTGGCAAAATTTGAGTATGCTCAAATTCTGAAATTCATCAAATCATTGGATAAAGTCCATTCTATTTAGGAAGGGTAATCATCTTTTTTTGCTTTGTTTTGTTTTTGGTTTTTGCCTGTCCTGGGGCTTGAACTCAGGGCCTGGTCACTGTCCATGAGCTTCTTTGGCTCGAGGACAGTGCTCTACCACTTGAGCCACAGCGTCACTTCTAGCTTTTTGTTCATGTGGTAGTGAGGAATCAAACCCAGGGCTTCATGCATGCTAGGCAAGCACTCTAACACTAAGCCACATTCCCAGCCCGTAATAAATCTTCTTTACTCAATGTTAAAAATTATTTAAATCTATCTGTTTATATTTACCCATGTGATTAAAATGGTAATCACCTTCAAAAATATTTTCATGGCAATATTTACACTGATGTTGACTAAAAAATGAAGCACTACATGCTAGCAGAAATAATGTGTTAAAATAGACCATCTCTAGCCATGTGTTGTTGGCTCAAGGCTGTAATTCTAGCTATTCAAGAAGTTTAGAGCTGAGGATTGAAGTTTTATGAGACTCATTTCCAATTAACTACCTTAGAAAACTAATGTGAATTTATGGTAGAAATGGCAAAAGATCCCAGGGATATTGCCCAGAACCTGAGTACAAGCAATAACACTGGGGTGTGCATGAGCATGAACACACACACACACACACACACACACACATAGACATACATCACTATCATTAGAATATCATGACTCCACTCACAGGAGATCTGCAACAGTCAAATTGTGAGAAAGGAAGTAGAATGGTGGTTTCCTGAGACTGGGGAAATGGATGGATGGATGGTGCTGTTTAATAAGTGCTTGATTTCAGGTTGGATTCTGAGAAAGTTCTAGAGGTTGGTATCAGTGAGGCTGCATGAAAATGTGAATAAACTTAAAGCTACTGAAGTGTACAATTATAACTGGTTCATATGACACATTTTATGCTCTGGTTATTTTCCCAGGATGAGAGAACAGATAACAGTGCAGCCAGAGGGGGCCTGGACATGAAAAGATGGGAGGAGGCGAGGCCCCTTTTAGTGTTCACTCATTCAGTTTCTCACCAACAAACATCTGCTGTTGGGCCATTTGTGCTGGGCTTATGCCAGGTTGAAGAAAAAGCAGTGAGTGGCTGTCTGTCACTGGCGCTCTATCATTTCAGCCACATCTGTACTTCTGGCTTTTGTACGTTAATTGGAGATAAAACTCTCAGATTTAGCTGCCTAGGCTGGCTTTGAACTTCAATCCTCAGATTTCAGCCTCAATGTACTATGTTAAACAAATGATTGGAACTTGCTCTTTGTTTTTGTTGGTTTTGGTTGTCAGGCTAGAACTTGGGGCCCAAGCACTGTACCTCAGTTCTTCTGCTTAAGGCTAGCATTCTACCAGTTTGAATTACTACACTACTTTTGGTTTTCTGGTGATTAATTGGAAATAAGTTTCACAGACTTTACTGCTCAGACTGGCCTTGAACCTTGATACTCTGATCTCAGCCTCTTTAGTAGTTAGGATTGCAGCTGAGCCAATTACACATTGCTGGGAACTTGCTCCTTCATGAATGAAGGGGTTCTGATTATCTCCATTTTCCAGATACAGAAACACAGGAAACAATTTGAAATTACTTGTATGTGATGTCAAACGTTAGTAAATGCTGGAGCTGGGACTTTTCTCCTGGACTTTCCAATTGCAAAACTCACCTTCAAATAATACTCCATTAGTGTGTGGCTTTTGTTATCCCCTACCCTCACATTCCTGTAACAAGGAATCAAGAATGCCCAGAGGTGTGACTAAGTACATGGCTGTCTAGTGAGGAGAGTGCCTGGGTCTGAGTCTGATCTTCACTACTGAAATTGGATTGAGATGTTTGTTTGACCAGGATTTAAGTTTTGTGATACTGGCCCTGGCAAATCATTGGTTCTGTTCCAGTGTCCTGGTTTGTAAGACTAAGATAATGATTACCTATCTCATAGGTTTATTACCAAGTTCACAAAGAAAAAGGTGGGTTGGTGCCTAGCATACAGTCAGCAACCCATTGACGTCATCTCTTTATTACATTGAATAAAGATGGCAGCCTATGGCTGGTTGTCCAGTTCAGTGGTAAAGCCTATACTTATTTAGCATGGTGTGCTGGAGGAAGGTTGTGAGGGGAGAGGAGGAAGAACCAAGAAGAAGGAAGAAGGGGTGGAATGTGGTCAGGCACAAGCAGCTCAAGCCTGTAATCCTAGCTACTTAGGAGGCTAAGATCTGTGGATGGTGGATTAACCCAGTCTGGCCAGGAAAATGTATGAGACTCTTAAGTCTAATAAAGTACTTAGAAAAAGCTAGAAACGGCATTGTTCCTCAAGGGGTAGAGTACTACCCTTGACTGAGCAAATTAGGCTCAGGGACAGTGCTTAGAACTGAGTTCCAGTTCTAGGCAGGGCTCAATCAATCAATCAATCAATCAATCAATCAATCAATCAATCAAGAAGTAGAAGTGGAAAATTCGGTTGTGTGGTAATCATGAATTTTTTTTGCTATGACAAAATACTTGACAGAAATATCTTAGGAATTTATTTTGCTCAGTGTCATAGATTTCAGGCAGTCATGGCAGAGCAGAATATGGTGGACATGGAGAAGGGGGAGGAGTAAGAGAGGGAGAGGGAGTGCTTCCATGGGAGGATTCTCTTTTCTCCTCTTTAATTCCATATGGAAAGCCAGTTTATGGGACTATGCCACCCATGTTTAGGAGGCGTATCTGCTTCAGTTAGTCTGCTATGGAAACCCCCCAAACACACCCAGAGTTAGGTGGGTGCATCTAAACACAATCAAATCAATCTCAATTAAGTTTATCCTCAAGATTAACCATCACAGTTGCCAACTTCATTTACCTCCAAATTTACCTTCCTTGTTCTCTCACAACCCACGTATCATTTATCATTCTTGTTTTTTTTCACTTTTAGACTATTGTGTGTGTGTGTGTGTGTGTGTGTGTGTGTGTGTGCTTTAATTGGAAAAAATTGAATATAAAACAGATTATTCCATTGGGACCTTAGAAAACCATTGTATCAGTCCTACCTCCATTTCCACTAGACCCTCTAAGTTTCCACTTAAGCAATATCATTTCAAATATTTTCTCATCCAATATGAAGAAATCTTCCATTCGGTGTCATGTAGGATTAGAGGACAGAAAAACACATTTAAGAAATAGGCCATGGAGCTTATCTCACAATGGCAAAAGTTAAGGGACCATTATACATTCTCTGGAATATAAAATTTCAAAATCAGACATGTTCTACTCAGACTTGTTGTCCCTGGAGTGACTGAGACCTGCACATCTGAGTTAGGGTAGAAAGAAAGAGAAAAGTGCAGCAGTGGTTTAGTAGTGGTGATTGTGATAAAATGCATGCAGCATACCCCAATGTTTAAAAAATATAACAACTACCATTTATAGTCTGGAAGTAACCTAAGGATAGACAGCAAATGAAGAAAATACTAAAGGTTAGTAAGATATCTGAGTTTTTAGAGAGCTTTTATGTTTATGTTTAAAGAACATAATTTTTTTAAACACAACACTTATATCCTCCCTCTTCAAAGGACAGAAATTCCACAGAGCAGTTGGAGAGAGGCACAGAGGCCTCTCGTCCGTTTAGTTGTAATTGTACAGATTTCTGCCTTCCAAGGTTGGGAACAAGTATCGCTCATCTTAGGCTCCCATATTCCTCTCATAAACAAGACAACAATAAGCTAATATTAGTGGAACTTCTCAGTGTGCTGAAGGCCAAAGAAGCAGCACCTTGCTAGGCAAACCCTGAAAAGCCTGTGGACATACTCATGTTTGGTCCTTGGAACAGCTCTGTAGAAAAGTAAGCTTTTCTATAATAGTCTAACTTAGCGGAACCAGAGAAATAAATGAGTTCTGTCCACAGTTTTTATTCTTTGTTACTTTACACGTTCTATTTTATTAACAATGATCAGATATGCAAATAGTCAGTAAGTGTGACCACAATGGAAAAGCATATCTATTGGAAGAGAAGCCCGATTTCAGATTTAATTGACAGATTTTAAGGACTATACTACTACTACTACTACTACTACTAATAATAATAATAATAATAATAATAATAAGCAGAAAATAGAGCTATTGGAAGATAACCCCAGTGGCAGAGGGAGAGAAAATGGTTTAAAATGTACATTTATAAAGTTCATATAGACTCATATGCTGGTGGCTCATGCTTGTAATACTAGCTTGTCAGTAGGATAGGATCTGAAGACCAGGGATTAAAATCAACCTGGATAGTAAAATCCAAAATAATCTCTAATAAGTTGATCAAAATAATAGATTTAAGTGGTAGAGAGCAACTCCAGAGGGGAAAAACAAAAGGTAAAGGAAACTTCAAACAGGAACAAAAGAAAGTGTTAACAGTTATATATGTAGGTTTTCGTATATGACATTTTCATATATGCTTATAATGTATTCTATTTGGTACATCTCCCTCCCTTCATCATGATGTAAAATAGTATGGACATGTTTCATTGTTTTATTCTCATACAAGTAAACAATGTTGACCATGTTTATTCTCTTCTATCAAAATTCTTTAAAAGCATTTACAAAAACAATATAATGAAGTAGGTTAAAATTATATTAGGAAGGAGAGTGGATGAGGAAGTATGATTGAGTGAGGTCAATGAAATAAATTATATTCTTGCATTAAACTGTGACCACAAGACTACCCTGTGTACTGAAAATACGTTAATAAAAATATCTGTTTTTCAAAAAGAACAGTTGATAACCAATATCCTACCTAATGGTGAAACTTCCTATACTAATCTCCTAAAATCAGCAACAAGATATCCTTATCTACTGTTACCACTTGTAAGTTGAAGGAAATGGAGTTGCAAGGAAAATCAATTTGACAATAGAAATGTCCATTTCTGTGTCGATAGGAAGGAGTGTAATTATCTTTTGTGAAGATAACATTATCTTTTATTTATGTCATCCTGGGCCTAGAACCCAGGGATTGTGTTCTGTTCCTGAGCTTTCTACTCAAAGCTAGATTTCTATCCCTTGAACTGCAGCTCCACCCCTGTTTTTTTTTTTTTTATAGTTAACGGGAGTAAGAGTCTCAGGATTCTCATATACTTCTTTGCAGGGACTCGCTTCCAACTGCAATCCTCAGAAATCAGCCTCCTGAGCAGCGAAGATTACAGGCAGCAGCAACTGGCTCCCAAATCTCACCTTATTTTTTATTTAGAAAATTACAATAATTCGCTAAAAATTATTATGTTCAATAACAGTTCAATGAAGTACTAGGGAATAATGTGTGTTTAAAAATAATTGGATTTACATTTGTGAGCAATAAAAAATTAAGAATAATATAGGGAGTAAGTTCTCTTTATACAAATATAAAAATAAAGTACTTAGAAATAAATGTATCAAAAATGTAACCTTGAACAATGAAAACTAAATTACACAGTAAATCTTGAAAGCACTCCAGTTTTCACTTGATATCCTATTCTGCTTACCTCTCAGGAATTTACTTTTACAGAAAAAACTAATATTTTTTCTTTATATTATTATAAGGACTCTCAAGTGGAAATACATACATCCAAATATGACCTGCGATCTCCATTTTCATGAGGAATAGATCAGGTCCACAAAAGAGGCATGGAGAACCCATACACTTGAGGAATGAATTTCAGGCATGAAAGTTTCCTCTCCAATCCTCCCCAATCACGTTGTGTGTAAAGGATCCTCCAAAATCACAATAAATCTTGAAGAGAGAAGCATAGGATCTCACATATGATGGAGGGAGTGAAAATATTTATTCCTTAGTCTAATGGGAAGACAAATCTTAGGTCCCCATGTTATATAGCTTAGAGTTACTGAGAGAAACTTTCAGGAACAAGGAGGTAAGAATTCAAATAAGGACTAAGACCTGCAAAACAGAAAGACAAAAAAAGGCTGATTTGGGGCAAAGAAGCAAGCTTCACATCAACATACACCTATCCTAAACTTCACTCCTCTACCATATTCATTCTGATCACCACAAGCCAACATCTCTTTGAACAGTAATGGAGGCAATGCACTATGCTCTAAGAAACTATTGTAAGGGAATATGTCACTAGTTAGCTGAAGAAATTCTGAAATGAAAGGCAAGTAGAGCACAACAAATGTTCACAGACAGTGAGTGCCCTAGCTGTGAGTTCAAGCCACACAACCAACAGGAAAAAAATATAAGAAAACAAAACCAAAAAACTTTAAAGGATAGACAAAATTCAGAAACAACCAAAAATTCTATAAGAGTTCATAGAAGGAATTTGGAACTTTCTAGGCAATTGTTACATTTTGAAAAATCTCAATTGATACAGGATTTTGGTGTTTTATTCATACATACATACATATATATATATATATATATATATATATATGTATGTATATATTAGAACAGGTGAAATTGGTCAAGGAATCAGTTTAGTGTCAGTAAACCTTTTGAAGGTGCAATGGAAGATATTCTAAATTTTAAGGAAAAAACATAGCAATTTACAGTCAGCAAATCATACCTGGTAAACAAAAACAGAAGCAAAAGCCATGTAATCTCATAACCACAATTACATTATCATAACTAAGAATTAAAATGTGAAATTATGTAATTCTCCCCAATATATTTCCATTATCTGATTGGTCTCACAATGTTTCAAGAGGCAAATGGTGATTTTAAAGTAGAAACTCATGTTAGCTGACACAGTTAGGAGATAAATTTCCCTATGCATCAAGGAACTCCTCAGACTTAGAGTCTGACACTGGTCCAACCTATGTAAGACCAACTTCCTCTAGGGTAGCCTACCACATTGTGGGAATTGTAGTGTCCATTGAAGCACAGATGCTTTGAAAGGGTTGGGATTTTTTTTGGAAGTGTGGGGTGGCAGAACCTACTTAATGTGTGCCTCTTCACCCACCATTGTTTTAACTCTGTAAATTCGTTTCTTTCCCTCGTTGCTGCTGGAAATGCTATGAAGTACAGTTTTGCACTTCATAGTTGGAGTAGCGAGGCAGGTGCCCAGCCAGTCTTCAGTGGACCTTGACAACTGTAACTTGAAGGAATCTCAGGCTCTGGAAATAATGTGAGGTGAGAACCCTAAGATGGGTGTAGGACCTGAGTCTACACTCCATGTGTTACTCCTTTCTGGGGTTAATGATTTGCAGTTCATGAGTTTGCATTTCCAGTAGACTATGTGCATGCAGACAACTGAAAATGACTCTTGAAGTAAGTTGAATGGTTCTCCAGACGAGGAGAGCCAAGAGCTTTGTTTCAACTCCATGACCAAGAGATTCTGTTGTTAACCCATGTGAATTTATTCACTTTGCCCAGCTGTAACATGAGCATGGTAACAATTCTAGTGACGTTGTGAATTGTGTGTCTGCCTGGAGTCTTCTTATATTGCAATTTTATTTTGGTATTCTGTGTTGTTTCTCCTACAGGTGTGTCTTTTCTGCTCCTGCCTTGTTAGCCTTCTTAGTGCTCCTTGATTGAGTACATACATGTTTGTACACGACCTTGTGACTACAGACAGGTGTACATATTATGGTAGTGTGTGCTTTTTCTGTATTTGTAGCAATGAAGCCTACCAGTGTTGGAAGGTGGGCATCCCATGAAAAGGAATTAACCTCCTCAAAGGACAGACCTCGTCAACTCTGACAAGTCCTAATGAGAAGATGCAGAAAGTCACAGGAAGGGGAAGATATTTTTAGCTTTTCTTACCTTAAGCAAAAATTGGTTCTACTTCCCAAACACAAGATTCCTCTAACATTCTCAATCATTTCGTGTTGCTGGAAGGTTTAGACCAACTTTTAGGAGTGGAGGAGAACTGGGTTTAAGAATAAGCCAGAGACTATCAGCGGGAACATGAGGCTGTGGTTTGGTGTACAGGAGTAACTGTCACAAATGATAGTATCTGCCTATTTACTAATCCTTAATCCTATTCTCACTATCATTTCTGGCACATGATCTCTCAAACTAATCCTGATCGTGCCATATATAGAATTACTAATTGTAGAGCACATGGGCAGCAAAGATGGCACTGAGAGGGAGTTGAGTGGGCAGAGCCCGATTTACTGTAGAGCACATGGGCAGCAAAGATGGTGCTGAGAAGGAATTGAGTGGGAAGAGCCCAATTTGCTTTATGTTCTGTGCGTAACCAGCCTGTGGAAGCTTAGGTGCATGATAGGGTATGACCTTGACAGTGATTGGTTCCTCTTCCTCCCCTCCCATGCCACCTGGTCTTTTTTGCTTTAAAAACTGCTTGCTCTGTATTAATAAACGAGGTTTCCTCACTTGAGTTGACTCCTTGCTGTGTCTGTTGTCTCCCGAGCTAAGGGAGGCTGGAGAACCAGCTAGCAGGGGACTTACCATTCCTTGGACCCCGTCCGTCTTTTGTGGGACAGAAGAATACCTGACATCTGGCGCCAAAAGTAGGGCACAAAAGGAAAAGACACCGGTCAAGGCTAAACAGTGTCTCAGGGTAAGTGAAACCCTTACTATGGTTAATGCTATCTCACAGAAGAAGGAGGAGGAGGCAACATTAGGCCTAGAAGGAATAAAGGAGGACTTGGGAAGTGAGAAGGAAAAGGAATGGGTCAAATTGGAGGGAGAATGCTCTGAGACATGCACAGTGGAAGTCAAAACGAGGGTGAAAGTTACCCCCTCTGACTCAGGTGCCCCTGATAGTCGTAGGCTCCCTCCCTATTCCCCTGATTGGGGGGGGAATAGGGTAGGGCATCCTATAGGACATGCGAGAGGGACCTGCAAGACTTGGACTCCTACCAACGATCCATGGAGGAGCTGAGAGCTGGGGAAGTAACCTACTCGGAGGCCTACCCTGGAAAGGAAGGGCCACCTGGGGGCCTGCAGCCTAGGCCACAGGATTCACGTCCCCAAGTGTATTTGGTCAATCTGGCACCAGGAGCTAACAGGCCCTTGGAATGATATCCATGGGAAGCTAAGGATCTTAAAGAGCTCTACAAGGTGGTGGTGGAGGATGACCCGAACTCTCCTTGGGCCCAGACCCTATTACAGGACATTGCTTATCACCCATGTGTCCATAAGGACTGGCTGGATCTGGCCAAAGCTGTTCTCACCAGTTCTCAGTTGATTAAATAGTGTGCTTTCTTTAAGGAGGAATGTAGAGTGCGAGCGGAGAATAACCGGCAGCCTCAACCCGCAATACCTTTTACTTATGCCATGTTAACAGGGACAGGAGAAGGGTACTCCACTGGTGTCCAACAGGCCACAATACCTGGCCCATACTGTGACCAGGTGAGGCAGGCAGGACTTGCCAGATGGTACAAACTGGATGATGGGCCTACTGAGTCCCCCATAGCAGGAGTGAGGCAAAAACCTGGCAAGCCTCTAGCTGAGTTTATAGAATGAGTCCAACAGAGCATTCACTGCAAGCTACCAGCAGGGAACCTCTGAGATCAGTTTGTAAAGCTGCTGGTCTGGGAAGGGATGAATGCAGACCACCACATGTCCTGCGCAGGATTGAGAAAGAGTTCCCTGAGCAGATGGGTGGTGGCTTCCCAGAATGTGGGACAGCAACAGCACCAGTCCCAATCATTAGCTTTAGCTTTACATGCTCAGACATCTGAAATGACTGAGGCTATTACCCAGGCGCTGGCAGCCCAGGGCCAAGGGACCCAAAGACCATCTGGGAGGGGTCTCTTGCGGGCAGGAGGGGCTTTTTAAGAGGGACAACAATCCCCCTCCAACTGGCCCGGGGGGGGGGGACCAAACCGCCCCCTACACCCTGCCCCAGGTGCAGGAAGGGATACCTTTTGAAAAAGGATTGTCGATCCAAGTTTGATTTAGATGAGAAGCCTTTAAACTAGGGGAGGGGCATCCTCCAGCCCTGTTTACTCAAGGAGTAACCCCCTCTGCTGCGAGGCACAGGCAGCCTCGCAGCAGGACGACCCAAGCCCATTGGACCGTCCCCCTAGTGGAAGGACTAAGCCCTAAAATGAGTATTCTCATAGGAGGAAAGAGGTTTCACTGCTTAATTGACTCGGGGGAAGATCAAACCATACTCAGGGAGGAGGAAGTGCCCTTGGAATGGAAGCTTGTACCTGGGCCCCCTATTTTGGGGGTAGGGGGCAACTCCCAGTCCAAAGAGATGGTTGCCATTATGAAATGGACTAACCCAGATGGAGAACAGGGAAAGATATGCCCTTTAGTAGCAAACAGCCTCACTGCCAATTTACTAGGGCAAGACATGCTAAGACAAATGGATGCTGTGGTCATTATGGACCATCAAGCTTCCTATGATGATATCCTGGATGGGGAAGAAGCACAAAGGCTTAAACAGGATCTAGAGGGAGTTAAGAAAAAGGATTTTTTTAAAATTCCATAATTACAGAGAAGAACATAGGGGAACCGCTCGGGTGCACCCCCAATCCTAAAGGCCACTGTTCCCTGAGTACCTCCCATCAGTTGGAAGCCTGGAAGCCCTGTCTGGGTGGAACAGTGGCCATTGACCAAACCTAAACTTGTAGCCCTCCACCTTTTGGTGGAGGAACAAGTAAACCTTGGGCATATAGCCCCTTCTATGAGTCCTTGGAACACACCTGTATTTGTTATTCAAAAAGCCTCTGGGGCTTGCCATATACTCCAAGATCTATTTAAGGTAAATGAAAGGATGGAGCTAGGAGGAACTCCCCCAAGAGGCATGCCCTGGACTCCTGCTATACCTTCAGAATAGACCTTGGTTGTGATTGATATTAAAGATTGTTTGTTTTTTTTTTTTTTTCTGTCCCCGTGCATCCAGATGACTGCAAGAAGTTTTCTTTCTCCATCCCTTCTCTTAAATTTTTCCGGCCTGATCGGAGGTTCGAATAGACGGTGCTGCCACAGGGAATGTCCAATAGCCCAGCCTTTTGCCAACAATACTTGGCCACACTTTTAGGGCCTGTTCTGGGTTCAGATACCTCCCTTGCCTATGCCTACATGGATGATATAATTCTTGGACACCAAGACCTGAGCCGCCTGGAGGGCCTTCTGGCCCAGGTTCTTGCCATATTAAAAAGGGAAGGGAGTTTACCATAGCCCTCACTGAAATTCAAAAGGTACCTCCTGTTAAGGTGTTTGGAACCCACTTTACCTTGACTCAGGCCAGACCCCTTAAGCCTTTGCTGGATATTCTAGCCTCTCTAACCTTAACCCAACTTCAGAATCTTTTAGGGGAAGTCAATTGTCTGTTACCATGGGTTCCTGTCCCTAAAGACACTCTTGAGACCTTATTTGCTCTACTAAAAGACAGGACGCCCCAAGAAGTTATTACAATTACAGATAGCCATTGGGCAATATTTTTGCAGTTCCAAAAAGCCCTGGATAAATGTTCCCTAATGAGGGACTTTATTTTTGAGCCCATTTTCTCTTTGGTTGTTTGCAGGTGTTACATTGATTTCTGCAGTTTTAACTCAAACAGGGGAGCCATTAGAGTGGGTTCACACTCCCCTTGGGGGCACACTTCAGGTGTACTCTCAGGCAGACCAACTTGCAGATGCTATTGTCAAGGGAAGGACCCAAGCCGAAAGGCATTATGGCCTTGACCCTCACTCCATTGTTTTTCCTTTTCAGATGGCAGATGTTGAGTGGGTCGCTCGAGCCAATGCTCCTCTTGCTCTCTCCTTGGAGGGGTTTCTAGGCCAAATTGACTGCCATTATGGGCCATCCAAATGGACTGTCATGTTATGGCGACTTCCCCTCAAAATACCATCTCTATTTTCTCCTACGTCTATTCGTGGCACCCTCCATGTTTTTACTGATGGAGGAAAAGCAGGCTCTGTGTATGCAGACTTTGAGGAACAACAAAAGACCCCAAGCCAACAAAGATTTCAGCCTTCTTAAGGGTCAGCACAATATAAAGAAATGTTAGCCATAATTATGGCCCTTCAGGACATTCAAAAGCCCTTTAATTTGTATTCTGATAGCCTATATATGATTAACTTGCTCCCTTGTATTCCCCAGGCACACATTAAGCTGGATGAAAACCCTATTTCCCCTCTTATGGTTACCCTTATGAGCCTATTAGAAGAGCGGGGAGCTCCTATTCATATTCAACATTTGAGAGAGCATTCAAAATTTCCTGGGTTTTTATCCCTAGGCAATAATTTTGTAGACCAGTTAGCTACTGGCCCACAACCATTAAAGTTACAAGAGGCTACCTGTTTGCATGATTTAACCCACATTAATTGGAGAGGTTTTCAGCATAGATTTCCTCAGATTCCTGTAAAGGACATAAAAAGGATAGTACATACCTGTACAACATGCCAGCCCTTCTTAAAAGTATCCCCATTACAACAACCAGGGTTAAATCCCAGAGGCCTTAAACCTAATGTCCTCTGGCAAATGGATGTTACTCATTTCCTAGCCTTTGGTAAGTTTAAATATACGTTTGTCTCTATAGATACCTACTTAGGAGCATGCTGGGCCACAGCACATACAGGAGAAAGAACTAAATATTCATAAGCACATTTTCTTCAATGCTTTGCCACCTTGGGTCTACCAGCACAAGTTAAAACCGATAATGGACACTGTTTTGTTAGTAAAGCAATGTCAGATTTTTTGACAAATGGCATATTAATCATACTACAGGAATTTCCTATATTCCCCAAGGCCAAGCAATTATAGAAAGAAATCACCAGTGTCTTAAAGAGTTATTATTAAAACAAATAAGGGGAGTTAGCCCCCATAGACAGATACAGATAGATTTGTTTACCATTAATATTTTCAATTTTTCAAAAGGGGTAACTGAATCAAGATTTCAGAAGCACTGGGAATAACTAAACCCTAAGCCCCAACTGAAAGTCAGGTGGAAGGACCCCCTGACACAACAATGGAGAGGTCCTGACCCCCTCATGGGCAGGAGATTTGGATGTGTTTTTCCCAAAGGGGAGACAGTCCCCATTTGGATCCCTGCCAGGAACCTTAAGTTTTTACCCATTTCCTCTGTACAAGATGATGCCCAAGGATAAACTAACTAACAAGGAAAGAAAAACGGCTATGGTGGTCAAGGCTTGTATTTAAAAGAGGAAAGCCAGAAAGATAATTACTAACTATCCCCAAGGGCAACCAGACCTTGAGAATCTCTTGTGTTCTCTAACAATTGCAGATGGTGATACTCCAGCTGTTGGCTCTCCTGACCCTCCCAGTCTGGGATATGGCCCTACGGAATCTGCATCAACCTCAATGGGTGACCTGGGCAGTGATTAGTGGTGGCAATGCAGAAATCATCAAATATCTTGTCTTTAGATCTTTTTCAACCCCACAGGCAAATAGCCAGATTAGAACAAGCCCCACCTCTGGATTCTGAAGAGGCAGACTGCTATTCCATCCGTGACTAATGTTAAAGGACTGCTAATGACATTGCTTGGCCTGGTAATGCATTTGCTGATGGTTTTCCTATACTTTCCTTGCATTATACGTGCAGTGCAAAACTCTTATGAGCTTAGCCAGACATTTACATAAGATCAAGCTCCAAGTGAATGAATTTCCCCCGAGAGGAATGGCGGCCAGAGATGGGTAAGAGGGGGTATCAGTCTGACCAACGTAAGACAGGGCCTTCCGCTTCACTCTGAAGAAGTTCCCGATGACGGGTAAGACAGACAAGGTGATCCACCCAACCTAATACAGGGGGGTTCGCTTCTTTAAACAAAGACAGGGGAGATGTTGGGAGCCATTGGGAGCTGACAGTAAAGCTCAAAGGTCATCTTGACCCTGTGCTCGTTTAAAGGCATGTACAAGGAACTGGCTCATTTTAAAGACACCATGTGCCAAGGATTGCTTTGCTATGTCTGCAGTTTGTTTTAAATGTTCCTTGTTTTCTGGACTATAGTAGAATGGCCTGAGTGTGGAAGCCCACAAGGATTCACCATGCTGCATGTGTGGAACTCCCAATATCCAGGCTGCTCCTATGTTCTGAAGAGGACAACCTTACAAGATACTGACTTTTATATGTGCCCAGGAATTAATTGAACTGCTTCAGACATTTCTAACGGTGGTGAGACTGATGTTTACTATTGTTCTAGGTAGGGATGTGAGATAACTAGGACGGGCTCTTCGATCATGAACAAGGGCCCTCCCTATCCTTGTCTGGCAAACCTCGACCCCCAGACTTGCCTTGAACCTCCTCAGTGGCCAATGCTATCCTTATCAATGTAATCCTGTTAAAATAACCTTTACAAAGGAGGGAAAAAGATAACTAACTGGGAGGTGGGTCTGCCATTAAAACAAAAAAGGCAGAATCTGTAGAGCACATGGGTAGCAAAGATGGTGCTGAGAAGGAATTGAGTGGGCAGAGCCCAATTTGCTTTATGTTCTGTGCGTAACCAGCCCATGGAAGCTTAGGTGCATGATAGGGTATGACCTTGACAGTGATTGGCTCCTCTTCCTCCCCTCCAATGCCAACTGCTCATTTTTGCTTTAAAAACTACTTGTACTGTGTTAATAAATGAGTTTTCCCGCTTGAGTTGACTCCCCGTTGCTAAGGGAGACTGGGGAACAGGCTAGCGGCCACAGTTACCTTTCCTTGGACTCCGTCCATCTTTTGTGGGCCAGATGAAGACCTGAGAATTAATGCTAGATCTATTATGTTGGTTTTTCCTGCCTGTTCTGGAGGTGTTGGTCAGGGATCTTTAGCCTTATGAAAAGTTACTGAAGAAAATTTGAAGTAATGTATTTTGCTCAAGTTTGTATGGTTTTTACATATTCTGAAGTTTTACCTAATGTTATCCTTCTTGTCACAATCTGCTCAAAGAAGTATTTCACTTTGGAAATTCCTTTTGGGAATTGAAGTCAGTGAAGCATAAGCACTCCTTTCAAATATCTTATAGAAACATGTTCAACCAATTGTTATCTTCTGCACTTCCTTTTGCGTTTGCAACTTTTAAATTGTTACTAACAGGGTTACACTCCACTTGGTTTATTTGTTATGGACAAATGCCAATTTCTCCAGTATAATAATGAGCCTGTTTTACATCATTTAAAATGAGACTTCCTAAACACGTATTCTAAAACAATTGGTAAAATATATTTTAATACAATCCAATACCATTTTTTCTGTGCTAGTCCTCCTTCTTAAATTTAATGCCTGGGCACTGACCATGAGCTTCTTTTGCCAAATGCTAATGCTCTACCAGTTAAGTCACATCTCTACTGGCAACTATTTTTGGTAGTTTATTCGAGATCAGAGTCTCCCAGACTTTCCTCCCACAGCTGTCTTCAATCTATGATCCTAAGGTCTCAGACATTTGGGTAACTTAGATTAAGCAACCAGAGCCCAGTTACAATGCCGTCTTTTAAATAAAGATTATATTTTAATAAAATAATCTGAAATAGAAAATTTTGAAATTTTAAGGAGGTATGTTCAATCACTAGTATATATGAAAATAGTCCAAATCACAAAGCAAAAATAAAATATCCCACCTTGAAGTCTATAATACTCCTGACCTCAAGCATTATGAATATAGACACAGCCTACAATAAATTCTTTTAAGTTATTTTTCTGTTTTTATTTTCTTTTTTGCCAGTCTTGGGCCGGAATTGTGGGTCAAGGGGCTATCTCTCAGCTCTTCAGTTCTAGGCTAGTGCTCTACCACTTGAGACACAGAACCACTTCTGGCTTTTTCTGCTCATGTGGCGCTAAGGAATCAAACCCAAGGCCTCATGCATGCGAGGCCAGCACTCTAAAATTGAGCCACCTTCCCAGCCCTCTTTTTAAATTTTTTGAAGAAACATCGTGGTGATGTAGAAAAACCCAATATTAATGTGTAAACATTGCTTTTAAATGATTCATATTGTCTTTCCTAACACAAACAACCTAACTGATGTGTACAGAGTAGATTTTCAGTTTTGGTAAATGTCAGTGTAAAGTTCATTTAATTTTATATTATGAGTTTCCATTCCATAATATTGTATTTTAAAATATACAGAATTGTGGATAATAGCTTTTCCTGTGTAATAAAACAACTGAAAATATAAAATGACAAAGCTATTTATTTGTTTTAATTTTTATGTATCTAGATTCTGGGGTGTCCTCACCTTAGTATTTTGTGCTAATATTGTTTAAGTAACATATAAGACTTTAGTGTTCTCCTTCCTTGGATGTGGGTGGCTAATTGGCATTGTGTCACTCCGATTACTAGTATTTTATGGTGTGTCTTTATTAAATCGTGTATATCCAGCAAGATCGCCATAGTTTTTCATATCGATGTTTAGGAAAGTGAGGGACTTCTCAAACTGGTGTTTATATCTTTTTTACTGATGTCCATTTGGACAAAGCAGGTTAAATGGCAAATTGCACAGCATTGTGCAAAGTTGTTCTGAGTATTTGTATACAGAAAAAAATTTGTATACTTGACAACCATAATTGAAATTATAACACAAGAAATATCTATTGGATGCATTTTTCCTGTATGAGTTTGGTGAACAGATATGGAATATTCACATATATTGTTCTATGGTTATTAATTTTGTTGATGAATGAGGTAGAGCACAAATTCTAAATTGAGTCCTTAGGATAGTTTTGCATTAATAAAAAGTACTTCATACATCCCTAAGTGTATTTCAGTAATAACTAATTGTACTAAAGTTGGGATGTGTTTTTTCTTTCAATTATTCATTTATTTTTGTGGGAACATTATTTTTAAAAATCCTATATGTATATTAACCTAGAAATTAATTGCTTTTATCC
This sequence comes from Dipodomys spectabilis, assembly GCF_019054845.1. Taxonomy (NCBI): domain Eukaryota; kingdom Metazoa; phylum Chordata; class Mammalia; order Rodentia; family Heteromyidae; genus Dipodomys; species Dipodomys spectabilis. The sequence goes on along the minus strand of NW_024871026.1, from coordinate 1,535,495 downwards.
TATCTACCAACTAATAGATTGTGGATTCACCTTTAGTGAAGAGTTTAATGCTCTACTTGACACAGAAAAAATTCTTTTCCCAAGAAGGCTTTATGACTTTCCAGCTCGTTTAGAATATTTTCAACAGGAAAATCTGGGGCTAAATCACAGAGGTTCTTTCCTGACTACCTCATTTGCCAATCTCCCAGCCATGCTTCCAGAATCTTCTGATCATTGTCAACATCAAGAAAGAATGAAAGGATCTCTGGTGAGGTGTTTTTTTTTTTAATTTCTCACGTTTTTACATTGCATTTTATGTCCCTAAGGGTGTCCAGGCTTGAAAAGGACAAAAACAATTTCAGCTTTAGGAACATGTTTCTAAATCAGATAAAGATGACTTGTAGATTAAGTAATTATAAAATCTTATATTCTAAGTTGAGTGCAGATCTGTTTCCATTTGTGTGTTGTTATTCTGATATGAGAAAAGGTGGTAACATTTGTTATGTGATTCAATGACACCAAGTAGGTGACTTCTGGAAGGTGAAGATTCACTAGCAACTTGTCAGAGATCACATCCTCATGAGCAACACTGAACTATCTTAATGAAGTTTTACAAGAGTGGCTGAAATAATGTGATCCCATACAATTTTGGATGTTGTAGGGGACTGAGAAACGTGTGTATACTTAAATTACTGTCCTTACATAGTTTTTGGATTGTTCCATGGTCCTTAGCTTACCTGATACTTACCTTATGTTTGATAATATAATCTGTGGCCTTTCTAGAAATCTGTCTGTCTGATTCTAAGGTATCTTTACAAGACTATTTTTCTATGGTTTTCTCTGTTCATTCTGTTTCCTCCTTATTAGATTTCTTTACGTCCTTCTTTCTAATTTGTCTCTTTTTCGCTCTGTCTCTTTCTCTCATTTCCTCTTCTCTCCAATTATCTCTTCCTTTTTTCTTCAAATGCTCTTTTTGGGAGCCAGTTTTTCTTATTGATCAATTTTCCTTTGTTGATATGTCTCTTAAAATTGACATTTCTCTTACCATTGTAGAGGAAAATTGTTGTTAACCATAATCCGACATAGTTATATATTAATCCGGAGCCAAAGAAAATCAGACAAACACATATATAAAGAAAAAGAGATTGCTGGGTCATAGGGGAGCTCTATGTGGAGTCTTTTGAGCACCAATCCTACTTTTGGGTATTTACCAAAATGTTCACAAACAAAACCACACTAAAGGTACCAGCACGACTATGTTTATTGCAGCATTATTTACCATAGCTAAGATAGGGAAACAACCCAGATGCCCCTCAGTAGATGAATGGATCAAGAAAATGTGGTATATATACAGAATGGAATTCTATGCCTCCATCAGAAAGAATGACATTGCCCCATTTGTTAGGAAATGGAAAGACTTGGAAAAAATTATATTAAGTGAAGTAAGCCAGGCCCACAGAAACATAGGTCCCATTGTTTCCCTTATTTGCAATATATAGTATATGTCTGAGTCAAGCAGAAAAGGCCAGATAAGTTGATGTTAGAGAAATGAACCTTAAGATATGTATTCAAATGTTTTTTTTTCTTTCATGCAATTGTTTCTAACACATTTATTAGACTATTTCTTTGTTGCTTTGTATGTCCCTCCCTCACGATATAACCCCTACTTTCACTGTATTTGATGTTGATATAATTTGTGTAGGGGAAGGGAAAAAGCAAATCGTTTAAATAGGGATACAAGTGGACCCATTGCAACAATGAGATGCACAAGTCATTATGTCGAAAATGAATTTTACAACTTTTTTGGGCTGGGAGGAGGTTTGGTTGGGTGGGGGGTGGAGGGAGGATGGGAAGGGAAAACAAATGAAGAGGCTACAATGCTTTATAAGAGTGTACTCATTATCTTGCCCATATAATTATAACCCCTCTGTACAGCATTTTCACAATAAAAAAGCAGAAAAAAAGCAAAAAAAAAATATAAAAGAGAGATATAGTGAAACCAGGGTTCCCAAGGCTAAGTAGCACTTGGGCCTTGAGTCTCTACAATCAAACATTTTTCTTGAATTTACATAGAGCAAGTAACCATGGATACATGAAAAAAAAATAGAGCATCTAGCTAGGTAGATACGAGTTACTCACACCCATAATCCTAGCTAATCAGAAGGAAAAGATATGAGGATTGCAGTTCAAAGCCAGCAGGGTCAGGAAAGTCATTGAGACACTCATCTCAAATTAATCACCAGAAAACCGAAGTGGTGCTGTGGCTCAATTGGAAAAACACTAGCCTTGAGTTGAAGACCTCAGGAACAGTACTGAGGACTAGAGTTCAAGCCCCATGACCAAGAAAATAAAGAAAGCATCTATCTTAATATTACCATCAGAGCCGAAACAGAGTTTGTGAGAGAAACTTTTTTCCCTTGTTTTGATAGAGGAGACTGCAACCAGACAATGTCTAGACGTGATATACACACCACCTTTGCCTTCAAGGTCAACAGCACTGAAAATTCAGCATTTCCAGCACTAAGGAATGAGTGTGACACTCCAGTCTCTTAACCCTCTCAAGAATTGTCTGTTTTAACCCTTCTGTGGCCAGCTTTCAGCATTCTGAGATGTCAGGGTGGACTTGCCACCTCATAGCATTTCCACTTTTAGCTCAACTTCAGAGTTCTCTGCAGACAGTTAATAGCAACAAAAAGATTTTCCTGACTCTATTTTCTTTTTTTGGCCTAACCTCATTTGATGTGATACGGTTTGTTTTTCCTTGTCTCTCCAATTGAATATTTTTATTTACTGCCAGTATAAGATAGAATTTTGTTTTGAAAATAAATATTGCAGTGACTAGAGTTTTAACATTTGAAATATCAGTAATGGCAAAACCTGAAAGACATTTGCTCAGTAATAGACATTGATCTCTGAGGAACTTTACTACTAGCTAACATGTGTGGCAATATATCCTAAGGAATCCACTGGGGGAAGTGTTTCTGTAATATGTGGCATATTTGAGCAATATTCAGTGAAAATATATAGAAAACTAAAAGTAAGATGCACATTATAATAATTTGTTTCGTTTGTCCACCTGTGTATGTTATTAATGCTATGTACAGTGCCTATTTCCAGATAAAACCTGTTTTAACATGTTTTAAAACACAATTTGTTTGTTATTTCAACACAAAAAATAGATATGCATGTAGTTATGTTTCTGTAAAATTCACAGAATCCAAAATTTGATTTTTCCATATTCCTTTTGAAGACAGGTGTGCTTACTATGTAGCTCAGATTGCTTTTGAACTTTGAACTTGTTATGTAGCCCAGGGTAGCTGCAAATCTTTTTGTTGTTGTTGTTGGTCGTGGAGCTTGAACTCTGGGCTAGAGCACTGTCCCTCAGCTCTTCAGCTCAAGCCTCACTAGCGATCTACCAATTGAGGTACAGCCATTTCCGGTTTTTCGTGGTTTATTGGAGATAAGAGTTTCTCAGACTTTCTTGCCTTTGCTGGCTTTGAACCGTGATCCTCAGATCACAGCCTGCTGAGTAGCTAGGATTACAGGCATGAGCCATAGGTGCCTGGCTGCAAATCCTTTTTGAGTTTAAGGAGTATAAGTCTTTTCTATCGTGTGTTGTGATATTAACCATTCTTAAATGTACAATTCACTGAAATTACATATGGCCAACTTGTTGGGCAGTCATCCCTTCCATTCATTCACATCATTATTCATCTTTCATATATGAACCTGTTTGGTCATTAAGTATGCAGTTCCTCTTCCTCTCACCCCTAGCCTCTGGAACCATAATACCTTTTGCCTCTATGAGTTCTTGTTTCTTGGAAGCTCAGTAAGGCAAGTCATATCATGGCTGTGCCTTTATGACTAGTGCATTTTATTTAGCTTATTGTATTAAAAGTTCATGCCTGATGTAAAAAGTAGTAAAATTTTCCTCCTTTGCAATGCATTTATCTGTGATTTTACATTATTTTATCTCTTAGTGGTAATTGTCATGAAGTGATTCTCCAAATATTTCTTTTACTGCCTGCTTTCTCTTTTGTTGAAATAGAAGTACTGAAGCAAATTCCTATGTAAAACTATATTTATTTCTTTTTAGGACTCTCAATACAATCTTTGATTGTTTTACATTCCTGACAGAAATAAACTAGGATTCACAATGTTTTCACGTGCTTCCCAGCATGTGTTAGTCTTCTTGTTGTTATTTAGTTTTTAAAACTGTGTCCATACTTCGTGTATAAAGTAGTTATTTCATTGTAAGTTTGATTTAGATTTTTCTCATTTATATTGATATTGAACATCTATATACTTTAATCAATTATCTTTATATATTCTTTATAGATAAGTTTCTTCAATCCTTTTTATCATTTTAATATCAAATGTTGTGTGTGTGGATTAGTTGTAGGATTTTGTTATATATTTTCTAATTCATTGCAGTTAGTAATCAACTCAAAAATATATGGAAATGTTTTCTCTCATACCATGATTTTTCTCCATGTTGATCATTCATTTTGACGCACAAAGTTTTAATTGTTGCGCTTAATATTGTTTGATTTTGTATCAGGCAATTTTCAGTCTAATGTCATTAAGCTTTCTTCCTCTCCTCTCTTTTTTCCTTCTTTTCCCTTTTCCTCTTTTTCCCTCCTTTTATGTTCACTTTACTTCATTCTTTTCCTTGCCCATTTCCTCTCCTTGTCTGACCCCTACTAATTTTTTTCTCTTTTTGTCTCAGATGAGGAATTACTGTGTTGCCACAGTTGGTGTTTAACTTAGAAACTATTGTGATACACCTTACAGATCCTCCACCATGCCTTTCTTGTGCTAGTACTTGACCTTGAACTCACAAGCCTCACATTCAGTAAATTTCATCATTCACTGTTGGCATTTTCCTTTTAGTCATGCCTCAAACATGTTTATTATTATGATTAGTCTGGAGGCTTCCAGACCTCAGCCTCTTTCGCAGCTAGGGAAGGATAACTTGTTGTGTTTGAAGCACTTGTTCTGATTTTTTTGTTTTTACCTGAACATATTTTTACTGGTTTATGTAGTATTAATATTAAACCTAAACTCAAATATTTCATGTTTCAAATTAAATATTGTATTTTCTTTCTAATAAATTTAACTGTTGTTCTAACTGCTGTAGATTTTCTTCAAAGGAATTAGTTTAGGCTAGTACATTGCATGGAAGAATTTTATTCAAATGACTTTAATTGTTATAACAGAGGTGATATACAGAGAGATTCCAATTATGTGAGTCAGTTAATGAGTATATTTCCTTTCATACACTGTCTTCCATTCCCTCATTCTCTCCCAGTTCCTCCCTTGCATCTATACTCATGAGTTATATAGTTTACTTCATCAATGTCTAATGACCTCCACTACTACACTTTTCCACCCTATTTGTCTTGAGTTCTACAGCTTTCCCTGTGATGAGCAGACTACCAAAGAAAGAATACAATTCTGAATTTAGGACAGAATGGTTATAGTAAAAGAGACCTATCTCAGCCATTCAGAGATTAGAAATGTGGAGAAATATATTCAGTTATGTAGGTCAAACATGGAAGAGAATGTGGCAAGCCCAAAGCCAAATGCCAAAGGGAGAGAAATTTAACAAAATACCCTGAAGTTGAAACAAGTCTTAAAAGGGAGAGCTGGGCTTAATGGGAATAGGGCAGAAGAATGGAGATGGAAATGGTTGACTAATACAGTCATAACCCTCAATGTACATATGTGAGAATATAAATAGAAAACCTGAAGGGAAAGATGGGATTGGGGTAAGTGAAGGAAGAAAAATGGAAAGTTTGACAATAATCCAGATGCATTGTACATTGAAATGCACATACACACTCTCTTCAACACTGACATGATGAAACGAAATCCCTTTGCACAACTAGCTAAAAATTAAGTTTTTGAAGTTTTAATATTGAGACCAGAAGCATAAGCATTTAGAGATAAATTAGAGGATTGCATCGACATATTCTTGACGCTTGTGCTCCTTTCAATATACAAAAATTAATAAGTGTCAAATCTGCTGCAAATGTAAATTTTATTTTGTAAATTCTTTTTGCAAATTACTTAGAATATACAGAACCAAATAACACTATTCCTTCCCTTCCAATAAAAAGTCTTATTGACCTTTAGGTTGCTCAGTTGTTTCTAAATATCTTAAAGTAATGCGTTGGAACTAATTTCATTCTACATTTAAGTTTAAATTTTAAATCACTAAATTCTTTTAAAATCCTCTCACTTTGATACAGGTCTGGATAGATAACTGATGTGGGTAGAATCAAAATTACATATATGCTTACCTAATTTTCTCACTTCTGGACCATAGAATACAGATGGTCCTTGTTAGGAAAATGGAGGCGAGTGGAAAAGGAATAGGGTGGACTTGATCATCAACAAACAAGGACTGTTTATTGATGAACAGTGAGGGGCACAGCCTTTCCAGTGGGTTTGGAGGTTGTGCGAGGGAGTTGGGACAGGATCAGGGTTTTTATAAAAGGTCTGAGCAAGGAGGTAGAGGTTAATGAAAAGCTCCTAGGTCAAGAAAGGTGGGGGGCCTTTCAGTTGGGACCACAATGGGATGTGTACAGCTGGGCTTAGGTGGATTGCCCTTCCTGTAATTCAAAGGAGTTCACAAATACCCGGGATTTAGGGTCAGGGTCAATCCATCATATTCCATCTTGATAGAATGTTAGAGCCAAGAGGTGAGAGGCAAGTTCTTCATATAGGGTCTTTGAGACATAAAAAGGATTGTGATGAGTGGGAGTATCATGGAGTTATGAGAACAAAGCAGATTCCCATCATTTGTAACCCTGAAGGAGTATAAAAGGTGGAGGGGCATCATGGTCTTTTCTGGCTATTTCCTGCTGGCATGAGGGTTTAAAGGAGTCACTGGGGCTGGGATCTTTCATGTCTGTGTTGGATCCAGGGCAGTGTCAGCAAAGCCTCTGGTTGCCTGCAGTAATAGGATGGCCTTGACTTGGTCCCAGATCCTGAGTGAGGGCTGTTATCCTGTTAGAGAGAAACTTGAAAATGATGAGATCAGTCAAAAGGCTGACAAGGTGGCAGGACTAGTTCATATGAGTGACACAGGAAAACACACCCTGGGCACAAGCCATAAATGTTCCATTTGTATCATGAGCCCATAGCCAGTCAGAAGTTAGGCCTGGATTGGAGAAGTTAAGGGCCTGGTGTGAGACCTTGATCATTTCCTATCAATAGCAGGTGACAAAGGCAAGAATGTAAATTCCTGTCCAGTTAGAAGTTAGACAGATACAAACAGTAGATGGACAAGCTTCTCAACTTGTGTCTATTGACCGCTTGGCTCTGGTTAATTTTGAAAAGGTAGGCACGAAGTGGCTGATGTGACATCATATCCTCTTATTCTTTTCCACCTTGTCCTGGACGTGTAGGTGCTTGTGGCTTAGATATAGGCTTTGAACTCAAGGCCTGAGGGCATTCTCTGAGCACTTCAGCTCAAAGCTAGCACCCTACCACTTTGAGTCACAGGGCCACTTTTAGCCTTTGGCTCGTTAATTTTTGAGCCTGCTTTCAGCCTGGTTCTTTGCTGATTATAGAGTCTCAGAGGGATTTTTCTGCCCAGGCTGGCTTTGAACTGCAATATTTGCCACAAAAATCTTTTATTATTTCCAATTAAAGCAACCAGAGATTAATGGGAACAAGTAGAGCTTACATGCATCCTGTCAAGAATTGATCAACAAATACTTGCCAGAACTCTACAATGACAAAACTCAATTGATGAGATGAGAGTTTGAGCATAGCTTGGATGCCTGGAAAACCTGATAACCAATTTTACAAGAGGCTGTCCTGGCCTACACATGTTTTAACACCATAACAATGCAGCTGGCTTTCTCAGGTCAGGCTTGGAAATGTTTTCAGAGAGTTTTCCAGGAGTCTTATTTTTTGTAAATCTAAAGCAGTCTTTTACCAAGAATCAGCTGTGTGATGGAGTCAGGCAGAAGTCCAATCTACCATGGTGGAGGTAGGATAGTCCAAGCAAGATCTTGGCCAGAATCTGTCCCTCGGATGAATTGTCAATTCTCCTGCTTTGTTGCTTACAAATTTATACAAAAATTGGTTAAGACACTTGACTTTAGATGGACATAGAGAATGACATGATAGTTTTAATGTAAATCACAGCCAACAATTACATACAAACTTTTACTTATAAACCGTCTTTTAAGGCATATTCATACCATCTTCTACATACTCAAATTTTCTGACAGAAACAAATATGTGGAACAAACATTTTTAGAAAATTTTTACCTCCTTACCGGTGTTTATCCTCACAGCTGGCTTGGAGCTGAGCAGGGTCTCACTACTTTTACTACTACCCTTGAAAAGATGTTTTCTTATAACAAACAGCACATTTGTTGAGAAATATCACTACAAAGAATTATAAGAAGATAATTTTTACACAGTTTTTATGTATTATAATGAGATTATGTTGAACGTGCTTTCTGTCTCTCTCTCTGTCTGTCTCTGTCTCTGTCTCTGTCCCTGTCTCTCTCTCTCTCTCTCTCTCTCACACACACACACACACACACTTAAACGTTTTAAGGCGCGTAGGTTTTTAAAGAAATGAAAATCGGCCATAAGATTTTTTGGAATTCCAATGGCAAAGTGATATTGTTTTGACCAATATGATAAAAACCATGTGTTCAAGGCAATAACAAACAAAATGCAAGGCAAATTTTGACAAACAGAATTTCCACATTTAAACAAACATTGACGACAAGATAAGGAACCCTTTAAATCAATTTTGGTTATGAGGTGGTTTAGAATTTTAAATTGAACATTTTAACCACTAGAAGAGTGAAGAGTAGAGAGGAGATAGGTTGGTGGAAGCGTGGGTGTTGAAGAAAAACCCATCATGTGGTCTTTGTCTCTTGCTAGGATCAGCTTCCAAGGCATGTAGAGAGAATTGGGGGAGGAGGTGGTTGAACAGGTTTGTAAGGGGGAAAAGATAGCACTTTTAACCATGAAGACATTTAAAGGGAGGATGTGGCATAATGAAGTTACTGAAAAGCTAGTGTTTGAATAATTGGATAAAGTTATTGGAAGAGGTGAGAGGGAGGGATTTTTCTTCGGTAGCCATTTAGAGGAGAAATTAAGAATCTAGATTTTGAAGTGAGTGGACTCAGGAAAGAGGAAAGGACTGTATTATTGTCTAAGTCCCTAAGAGAAGAAGGATTGGCTTGTTTCTACTATGGGATTTCAGGGTGGTAAAGGGAGAGAGCAGCAAAAGACAGAGGATGTCCTCAGTGTGTTGTCAGCCAGCCTCTGTCAGTAACAGATTAACGAAATGTCCAGACCAGAGGACCATTTAATTATGGTATGGAAGGAAAGAAGGTGTATTAGCCATAGAAGAGGGTTGAGAAATATATAAGTATGGAGGGGTTTGTTTAGAGGGATTTTTAACAGGACTCATAGCTTGTTGTTTTACCTTTGGAGGCCTATGCCCACCCCCACCTTGTGTCAGCTACACAAGCATGCAGACAGGCAGGCACAGAGACCTGGGTCAGCAAAAGGAGTTTGCTTGAAACAGACAGTTTTAGCCTAGAGAATATGGACCAACTGCAAATACCAAGAGTGTAGTTAGAAGAGCAAGGAAGGAGAAAAGGTTCTTTTGTGATGGAGGTCATCAAAGAAAAGAGAGATAGAGGGAAATGGAGAGGGGGAGAGAGACAGATTGAGTTGCTACAAGATAAGGAGTTACTTTTTTAGAGGAAACGTTGGGTGGCTCCTGGCAGAGAAGGGCTTGGTGAGCAAGGCAGGAGAGTGGAGAGGGAGCCCTCTGGAGTGGAGGTCAGAGAAGGACTTGGTGGACCGAACAGAACAAGCAAAGGGAGGATTTTCTGGAGCAGAGCTTGAGGAGGGCTTAGGTTTAGGGGACCTCAGACTCCTCCCAGTTTCATTGGAGAATTGTTTAAATCAGCAAGAGTAAAACCTAAGGTTCTGAATTTAGGTCAGCAGTGCCATGGTAATGAGACCAGATTTTGGAATAAAAACAAGTCAGTTTTGTTTTTTTATGAATGTAAATCAGTCAGCCCAGAGTCTTAAGTGTAGACAGCAGGCATGCCAATGGGGTGTCTCTGGGAGACAATTTGGAAATTTTGGTAGGACTATGGAGCCTGTCCTGATGCTACAGGCAACGCTGGCGCTTTGGGAAGCCAGACGGATGGATCCCAATAATTAAGAGAGGGCATCCCCAAAGGTCCTTATTAAAGGGTATAGGGTATAAGGAAAGAAGAGACTTCTGGAGTCTCTGGACCCCACAGACAAGAAAGAAGGGAGGAAGTCCTGCCCTCCTGGTGTCCATGTCAGTTACCTTGTCCTGAAGGCTTTTAGGTATTGGGTGAAGCCAGTCAAACAGCGAAGAGCCTCCTGCCCGGAGATCAGAGTCCAGGGACAGGGTAAAGGATAGAGAATAGGGGGAGAGATAAGGCCTTTTCTGAGCTTAAGCAGAGGGGCAATAATACCTCAAGCCACAGCAGCGTGGCCATCCACTGTTTGCACTGCTTACAAAAGCAAAGGCTGGGAGGTTTTTCAGGTGTCTGTTTAGCCCAAAGTAAGCTCAGAGGGCTCTGTGCTTCTGATGAAGAAAAGCCTTGGAAGGAGGAGGAAGGTAGCAGAAAGGCTCCGTGAGAGGTGGCAAGGAGGTGGGTGGCCCCTTGGCAGAGGGCACCTAGTTACTCCTGGTGCTTTTTATCTCCTGGGTGTCAGCACCATATGTTAGGAAAATGGAGGAGAACGGAAAAAGAATAGGCCTGACTTGATCACCAACAGAAAGGACTCTTTATTGAGGAACAGCCAGGGGCACAGCCCTTCCAGCAGGATTGAGGTTGTGTGAGGTAGCTGGCACAGGATCAGTGTTTTATAGGAGATCTGATCAAGGAGGTAGAGGTTAATGAAAAGCCCTTAGGTCAAGAAAGATGGAGGACTTTCAGTTGGGTCTGAGATGGGGTGTTTACAACTGGGCCTAGGTGGATTGCCCTCCCTGCACATCAAAGGTGTTCACACATACCTGAAATTATGCCTGGAGTCCGTATGGACTTGGGATAATAGGGTGGGGCTCAACCATTCAGGCCAATTGGAAAAAGTTAGCCTTCCGAGCTTTTCTGCATATAAACACTCCATCAACATTTTCTTATTAGAGGATTATTCAAGATTAGCTATATGTTGATTGATAATAACTGAGCTTGACAGAAAGGTGAGGGAAAACTGTCTAGTCTTCAATGAGGTTCTGACTTGTATTTCACAAAGTGTTATGAAAGCCCTCAATGAGAAATCTAGTAGCTGCATTTCTTAAAAGTGCTTGCCTAGGGGCTGGGAAGGTGGCTCAGTGGTAGAGCGCTTGTCTTGCATGCATGGGGCCCTCGGTTCGATGCCTCAACACCACATAAGCAGGAAACAAAAGCCGGAAGTGGCTCTGTGGCTCAAGTGGTAGAGTGCTAACCTTGAGCTGAAGAACTGAGGGACAGCTCCCAGGCCCAAAGTTCAGGCCCACGACCGGACCCCCCCAAAAAATTTAAAAATAAAAGTGCTTGCCTGGTTACACTTTCTGATAATGTGTCAATTCAAGTACTTCTTGGAGTTCCAAACCATTCATTCAATTTTGCTGTATTAGAAACTTGTTACGTTTTGCGGACAGCTCTTGGTGATGAAATTTGTGCTTTTTAAAATTGCTCTCCCAATTCCATCCACAAAATGCAGACAAAAATTATCTGAAAAAATTCATATCTGTTGATATTGCATATACATTTACTTTCCGTTATAAACCTAGAATGCGGTAAAATTTCTCATAGCAATTATACTGCACTAGATTGTGGGCAGTTTCTAATGTAAATAATATATTTATTTTTGTAGAGAATTTGAGTATCCAAAATTTTAATATGCCTGTCATCCTAAACACAATACCTTACTGATATTGAGTGACAAATATAACTTCTCATAAGTACAGAAATTTTCCTTGTATCTTTTTAATATATACTTTTATTGTAAAGATACTGTACAGAGGGGTTACAGTTACAGAAGTAAGGAAATGAGTACATTTTTTATTGAGCATTGTTAACCCCTCCTGTTTTTCCTCTACCATCCCTTCCCTTTACACCTCCTCAACTCCTCCTTCCACCCCCCTCTGACAGAGTGTCTTGTACATCCTATTGTTACAATGGATCAACCTGTATCCTTTCCTTGTATCTTAAATGAAGAAATGCTGGCTTGTTTCATGCTGATTCTACTTGTGTTGACACACCTAAGGTCACTCTCCAAGTCCAAAAGCACATAAATGAAGTGCAAATCATCTTTTGTCAGTGGTATAATTGTGTTCTACACATTTATTGACAGGATACAAACCTTAATACATATATACATTTGAAGGCATTTGATGTGTGAAAACCCATCAATATAAAATATAAAGTAATTTTGATAAAAAATAAAGGTGACTCAGAAGAAATTATAAATGCACAAACAGTCTTTACAGAAACAAATTCTTAGAGATATTTCATGACTTTGAAAAGGATAAAGTGGCTGAAATTAATATAAATTTAGAAGTATGACAATTCACAAAAATATAAAAAGATATTCATGTATATCATTATATAAGCCAAAGCAGAAAGCAAATGTTGTTTAGATGACTTTTTAAAATATACTTTCTCAGGAACTGGGAAGGGGGTTCAGTGGTAGAGTGCTTGCCTAGAATGAATGAGGCCCTGGATTTGATTCCTCAGTACCACATCAGTAGAAAAAGACAAAGGTGGTCCTGTGGCTCAAGTGGTAGCACTAGCCTTGAGCTGAAGAGCTAAGGGAAAGCACCCAGGCCCAACAGTTCAAGCCCCACGACCAACAAAAACAAAATCAAAAAACAAAAAAACACTATCTCTCACTTTTGTGTCCTCAACTCTGTAATACGGCTGCTTCAGCCTAGGGCTAAGATTTTAGCTGTGGACACTTAACACTCCTGATTCAGACTCTACTTGAGAAAAATTTTAATGAATATTTTGTTCTTAATTTTGCTCTTTGTAAATTCATATGCACCTATAAAACATGGTGTGGCCATCCCAGTAACATTCTCAAAGTACCTCCTAATGACGACTTACAAAAACTTGTATTATATTACAACAAGGAAAACAATGCTACAATAAACAAAACCAATCATTAAATATTAATGATTAATAAATGAAAAATGAAACAATTACCAGTGTTTCCAGTATTTGAAGTATACTACATATTAGGTTTTACTATTTTTTCATAGTTTCAGAGTTTTATAGGCTATGAGTAGTCTTTAAAGTTTCCCATTAAGATTATTATTTATGGCTCATATCATCTGTATATGGCTTATATCATCATTTGTTCCTCGCTAACCTATAAAGTAAGGAAGCCCTAAAGTTTTAACAGAAACTGTGGAATTAACAAAGTCTTAACTCTTCACTCTGCTTCTTTACACAAAGACTTTGCAAATTCTCATTAGTAAAATTTCTATAAACTCTGAAATGTACACACTTAGTAGTATATGCTGCTACAATAAATCTTAAATACTTTATGGAAAAGTTTTATGACCTGTCATACAGTCTTAATTTTAGCATATATATAAGCAAATTCCCAAAACATTAAAACTTTTAACAAACCTTAACACTTGCTTCAATGTTCATTATGAGAGGTGCCTTGTATAGAATAATTGAATTCCTCCTCTTACACATCCCTTGAACAACAAATATCTGGAATTATGTTGTTTGTGACATGTCAATCTTGATTTATTCATAAATGTGTGCTTATATAAGAAATACATGGTTCTAAAATTTCACAACAATTCTTTAGAACTTACTTTCTGTTGAATTGTTTAGTTTAAGAAAATCAATTACACTTTATATATGAAAAATGTTCTGTGCTCAATTCGCCAACACATACACTAAAATTGAAATGATACAGAGAAGATTACCATGGACCCTGTGCAAGGATGACAAGCAAACTCATGAGGTGTTCCATATTTTTACAACAGACGCTGGAGTGGATGTGGCCAGAAGGGAACCCTACTGCATTCGAACACTACTGCATTCTTGGATGGGAGTGTAAACTTGTTCAGCCACTTTGGACAGCAGTATGAAGGTTCCTCACAAGATTCCACATAGCGCTCCCCTATGACCCAACAATACTTCTTCAGGGCATTTACCCAAATGATCACAAACAAGACCATACTAAAACTACCAGCACTACTATATTTATTGCAGCATTATTTACCATAGCTAAAATATGGAACCAACATCGATACCTCTCAGTACATGAATGGATCAAGAAAATGTTATAGATAGATAAATAGATAGATAGATTGATTGATTTCCATTGTGTGTGTGTGTGTGTGTGTGTGTGTGTGTGTGTGTGTGTGTGTGTGTGTGTGTGAATAGGAATTCTATACCTCCATCTGAAAGAATGTCATTGCCCAATTTGTTAGGAAATGGAAAGGCTTGGAAAAATTATATTAGTGAAGTAAGCCAAGTCCAAAGAAACATAGGTCCCATGGTTTCCCTTATTTGCAATAAATAATATATGTCTGGGATAAGCAGAAAAGGTCAAAAGCTATGTGCATATGACCAGATAAGATGATGTTAAATGAAATGACCCCCAAAGTAAGTACACAAGTGTGGTTTTTTCTTGCATGCTGTTATTTCAAACGTATTTATAATGTACGATGTGTTTTATTGTTTCTTTATATGTTCCTCGCCCACAGTATAACCTCTGTTTTCACTGTATTTGATTTTGGTGCACCTGAATCTTGTATATACACTTAGCTAATTGGGGAGGGGAAAGAAGAAACAAAATGGTTAACTAGGAATACTGGTCGACCCATTGTGACAATGAGATGCACAAGACACTATGTTGAAAGTTGAACTTTACAATTTAGGTGGGGTTGGGGGGGATGAAGGGGAGTGTACTTGTAGAGGTGCGAGGGAAGGGATGGTGGGGGAAAAAAACACAAAGGAGGTAGTAACAATGCCTGAGAGGAAATGGACTCATTAACTTGCTCATGTAACTGAAACCCCTCTGTACGGTATTTTAACAATAAAATACATATAAAAATGTTCTGAGATGGAAGAGTTTATTTCCCCTGTTATACCCATATAATATCATTAACTAAGAAATTAATGCAAAACACTGACGTGAATAAGTGTGTGAGTGTGTGTGTATATGTGTGTGCCTGAATGTTGGCGTGCTCAGAGTTTGAACTTAGGGCTTTAAGGTCTTGCTAGGCCTTTCCCCTCTAGTTTGGTGAGCTAGTATATTAGCTACATCTCAGTTCATGCTCTTTTCTAGTTCATTAAAATTTTTGAAAAATAATCTCATGATTTTTTGCTCTGATTGGTTTCCAAATGTTATCCACAGACCTCAGCCTTCTGAGTACATATCCTGAGTAGTCAGGATTACAAGGGTGACCAACCAGCACAAAGCTTTCAGAAACATATTAAATGTAGAAGAAAATTTACATCATGGTGCCTGTTTTATCATCTACATTTAAAGCATTTTGGAGTGATTATATGTGAATTTATTTCGTTTTTGGATTCTTAAAAGACAGTAAGTGATGAAATTTAAAAATTTTAGTACTGTTTAAAAAGGAAACTGGAAATGTGGAATAGAAGAAATTTGGCTCTCTTTGGACCTCAATTTATAAGCTCATCTCTGTGCATGATAACCCAATGTCACCAACACAGTCTGTGTTGAAGACAAAATGTGGCAGAAAACAAACACCCTTGGCAACAATTGCTATGGTATTATTTCTTGGACAATATGTATATTGAATTGAGTGTGTAAGAGAATGGAGAGATTTTACTTACCTTTTTTGTATTGCTGAAAGACTTGTGGAAACTTTGACTGATTTCCTTCCTCATTGTGTGTCTTTGGACCATGCACTTAGTGCCTTTAATTACAATTTTTCCCAACATTATAATGGTAATAACATTAGCATTACAGCAAATATCATCTTAAGAATTAAGAGGCATGACACTGGTGAAATACTTAAGTTTCTATGAATAAGCTTTGAGTTTGGTCAGCAATTTTTTAATACTAAATATAATTCCATATGTATTACAGAAACCATTACATGTAGAGAGAACCCAGAACTAATGTTATCAATTGACTGTGATCTGCTTTCAAGGAAGCCAGGTGGATAACTTCTCATGCTGTAATTCAAACTTGTTATCTTGTCTTGAGAGTGTAAAAATATCAGGGACAGAATAATGAAGAAATGTTGTGCACTGAGCTGAAGCCCATATGAAAATGTGCAAAACTGATAAAACGTAAACTTATCTGAGCAGTATATTGTGTTTTACATCATTTAAGTTAAATTGCAAAGATAGAGAGACCTAGAAGAATGAATTCTCCTTTTGATACCCTATCATAGGGACTTAGAAGGATGAACTTATCTCATTCTTGGAGAAGCATCATCGGATGAGAGGAACAGTGTTTTTTGTGTTTGCTTCCTTCCATTTATTCTTCAGTTTGAAATCTGAACTACTTGAAACTGAAGGAAACCAAGGGAAATCAGACATGCAGGCTTTGGAAAGAGCAATAAACATAAAATAAAATAAATATAGCCTTGTAAAAGGTCAAACTAAATTGAGTTTTATAGTCTCAAGTGTAAACAGAAAATGATCTAAGCAATATCATGTATTGAAATTTTTAAAATGTGAGGAGATGCTTAATTTTTTCTTTTACTACTATCTTGAATTAATTATTGATTTTGTATAGAGAGCTTAAAGATGAGATTAACAAGTAACATGAATAAAAATGGACAAAAGTTCTGAATAGGCCTGTTTTCCAAAAAGCCCTGAAAATCACAGTGGGTTTACAAAGTTGTATTTAATGCCATTTCGATGCTGGCTTAGTGAACAGAAGTCATTAGAGAAATGCAATTCAAAATTACTATGATACTATTTCATAACTATTATAACTCTTATCAAAAAAACTCAAAAGAACCAGGTGTGGTGGTAAAGGTTTGTAATTCCAAGCATTTAGGAGGTTGGACTAAGAGGATTTGAGTCTAAAGCCAGTCTGGGTTACTTCACCTATTAGAAACATGCACTTTCATAAAACTCAAAAGGTAATAATGTGGGTGAGAGTATGGAGAAAAGAAAATTCTCTACACTCTTGGTCAAAATACAGGCTCGTATTCTCGTTGTAGAAAGTAGTATGCATTTTCTAAAAAAATGCAAAGTTGAAATATCATCTTGACTCACCAATCATGTGATTGCTTCTCTCTGGGTAACTCATAAATATATTTGTAGTTCATTGTTATTCACATTATGCACAACAGCAGCCAAGATATACTTCGAAGTTAAGTTCAAATCCACACAATTAAAGCAACTCTGGTACATGCACAAATACATGTTCTGTTTCATCCTTAAAATAGCAAGATACTTCTCCCATGAGCCACAACTTACAATAACCAGAAAGATGTAATCTAAATGAACAAAAATGTTGTCTTCCAATCTTTGTAATACTACACACACGCAAACACACCAACCTCAAACATTAAGAGAGAATTTTTTTTAAAGTAAAGCAAACTGGAATCACTAGGGCATTTAGGTCACAATGTAGAAGATAGTAGATATGCAGGATGACCAAGTACAGAGTTGTAATGTACAAGATGAGGTTACAGGGGACTACACTGGCCTTACAAAGGAATGAAGCTAAATAAGTAGGAGTTGTTCTTCCGAATGAAGCTAAATAAGTAGGAGTTGTTCTTCCGAGTAGGGTTTGCTCTTTAAGTTGTTCTTCCTTCAGTAATGGATGAGATTAATGTAATTCTTTAAATATACTTGCCTGTTTGCAGAAATAATATCAAACAATATAGCAGTAATATTCTATGCTCAACATAGAACAAAATGTCAAATTAAAGTACATGAGATTATTCTTGATAAAAACTAATTATTAAAAATAAGGGAAAACCTGAGACCTATGTTTCTTTAAGTCTGGCTTACTTCACTTAATATGATTTTTTCCAAGATCTTCCATTTCCTTACAAATGAGGTGGTATCATTCTTTCTGATGGAAGCATAGTATTCCACGTGCATGTGTAAGTGTGTGTGTATGAGAGAGTGACATTTTCTTTATTCATCTACTGAGGGGCATCTGGGTTGATATCATATCTTAGCTATGGTAAATAATACTGTGATAAACACAATTGTGCTGGTAGCTTTAGTGTGGCCTTGTTTGTTGTCACGTGGGTAAATGCCCAGAAGTGGGATTAGTGGGTAATAGGGAAGCATTATTGTGTACATCAAGGATAATCTTAGTAGATGAGCAGAATAGCTCACTACCTATTTACATATGATCTTATAAGGTGATTCCAAGTGAAATGAACTCAAAGACATGTTTTTGTTGTTGTAGTTCTTAATGTAGTTTGTGATTTCTTTTTATCTTTTGTGTTTTCCCCACCAATGTTTATCCCCTGTAGTCACTGTATTTGATTTTGATACCCTGGTTATTGTAAATATGTTGATCTGAAATAGGAAAGGGAGAGGTAAATAAACAAAATAGTGAGACAAAGGACAAAGGGGGAACCTATGCAAACGAGATAGTCACAATATTTTGGAAATAATCTTGAGGGATGTTAGGAAGGAAGAGGGAGTAACATGGGGGAAGTGGTAACAAGTTAGAAAAAAATGAATTCACTAACTTACTTATGTAAATCTAACCCCTCTGTACATTAACTTGATAATAAAATTTAAATAAAAAATAAAATACATGAGAGCAGCAATACAGGAGTTGAGAGTGGGGAAAATATTGTACTATACAGAGAAAAGTAGAACAGCTGTGGAGTACAGTAATTTCACTGTAACATAGGAAGTGATAAACTAGCATACACCTTTTCACCCTCATGTCAGTCACTAAACAGGGAAAACAAAATGCAAACAGAGTAAAACAATAGAGATAAAATAGAAAAATAAACAATTAAGGTGAAGAGATGATTTGGACCAAGAATAACAAATGACACAGGAAGCAAATAAGCTGGTAAGTTTAAAAAATATTACCCATAATAGTATTTTTTTACATCACAATTTGTTAGAACTATAATTCAAATCACAGTTTAATAATATATTATTTTAATAATGTTATTATTACTGATTTAATATTGAATGTTTAACATATAATTTTAATTTTAGTAGATATAGAAAAGAAGAAAGTGAAACTAATTTTAATAATATATTTCATGAATTGTAAAATTGAGAAGCATTAGAATTTAAACAAACATATCATTATTTCAATAATAAATCATCATTTCATTTTTGTGAATTAATTTAATAATTCAAAGTTTATTCTCCACTTAGCACTCATCATAACATCAGATAATAAATTATTGCATATGACTATTGGTATTAGGTGAAAAGGCTCAGCACTGTAGTAAAATTCACACCACACATTCTCCAGGCAGTGTATGAGGGTATGACTCCTCTTGTCTAGCTTAAATTGTGGAAATTTGATTACTACATGCATGTTAAATTCCTGTCTAGGAGACATCCATAAAATTATATACATCCATAAAATTATATACAGTATTTCTGATGATGCTTACAGAACATATTCATTAAATTTTTATTTTGTGCCAAATAAATATTTGTAGAGAGACTGAATTTCTGAGTAGATGATGGTGCATGTGTGCCAGATTATACATATTGAGGCTTATTTTATATTTCTGACATTGCTCCTATAGTTGGATTTAATTTTCCATAAGGTGTTAAGTGTATTATATTGGATATATGAAAGTAATGAATGTTTATTACATTAATCCATTGTGACTTGTCTAATCCCAAGTATAAATTATCCATGTGTTTGAAGTAATGATAAAAACAACAGATATAAGCAAGATAAATCTGTCTAATCCCAAGTACAAATTATCCATGTGTTTGAAATAATGAAAATGACAACAAATATAAGCAAGATAAATCAGACTCTAGACAAGTATTTCCACCTTTATTTTGATAGTTGGTCCTCCTTTACACTACAGTATATTCTTGGGAAAATGTGCTCCACGCTGACCACAACTGAAGAATATTATGATTTAATCTATCCTAAGAGAAAAAAGGAAGGCAATCCTTCCTTCCAAAATTCTGCTCCCAGAGATGTGATCTGTTTTATGGTAGTGACTTGAAAATGAACATTTTTCACAGTCAACTTTGAAAAGCCATCTTGATAGACCATTGTTAGAGAGGATTATTCATGGCTTTGCAAGGATGCCAGATTGCCTCATTTTGAAACAATGAAAACAGGAATTTAGTCAGCTGTTTTTGTTTCTTTAGGAGAAAAACCTATTGAGTGTAGGCCAGGGGATCATTGGGACCCAGTGAAGCTACTACCTTGAATAGTAATCCTAGACCTCTAAAAAAAATACTCCAGTAAGCACAGCCTGTCAGAGCTGCTATCACAGCCTACATGAAGTCAGGCAAAAAACAGAAGATGAGAGCCATTTAACTGATAAAAACATATTTTTATGAGTCAGACTGAAATGAGACTCTAGAGAGAGGGTCAGAAATACTGATTAGAGAGATTAAATTTGTCACACAAAGATTGGAAAATAGAATTCCTTGTAGAACAAATAAATCATAGAAAGCCTGTGCATGTAAGAATAGGACAGCAGACCAAATTCCAGAAATGCACATTTTCTTAGAGGACAGCTTAATGAATTATCAATGGAAATCTTTGGATTCTTAAATATTTGACCACATGTGGGAGAAGGCCAATTACTGAAGAGAAAGAAAATGTCATCACTCTGTTAGGATGTTCAATCACGTTACGAAGTAATCAAGCACAGACTTGTAATTTTTCCAAATGAGGGGCTCATTTGATTTGATTTAGTAGTTCTTGATTTATTTGCTAGCAATTCCCATACAATTGATCCAGTCCCACATCTGAGTTGATATTTACTGAAGTATTCCCACATGAAGGAAAAGAGAAAATTTACAAATGTATGATGACATGAATTGAGGGTGAAGTGTTCTAATACTGATATCTGACGTTTAGACACAGGAGAAGAGGTGGATTCTCTTTTTATATAAAAATCCCCCATTTTTTAGCCGGGTGCCAGACCCTCACAGCTGTAATCCTAGCTACTCCGGAAGCTGAGATCTGAGGATTGCTGTTCAAAGACAGCTGGGGCAACAAAGTCCCTGAGACTGTTATCTCCATTGAACCACCAGAAAACCAGAAGTGGCACAGTGGCTCAAGAGGTGGAGAACTCACCTTCAGTTGAAGAGTTTAGGAACAGGTCCCACTCCCATAGTTAAAGACACTTGACCAACAACAACAACAAAAAATCCCCCTTCTCTTGGACTGCCTACATCTTTTCCTAACATTCAACAAAAAGCCCTTTTATCACCCGCTACATTTAAGTCCTAAACTAGCTACTGCCAATAGAATGATTTGGTATCTGATGTCAAAAGTTTCATATTTGCGGAAACAAATAGCAACAGGGTTAACGTTTTTTTCCATTCCTTTAACTCTTGCCCTGGGCCCTGAACATGGTTATGTGGTAGCTTTAATGTGAGCTTGTTTGTTATTTATTGGGTTACTGCCCATGAGGGGAATTAATGGGTCATAGGGGAGATTTATGTTTAGTCTTTTGAGTACTCTCCATACTGCATTACAGAGTGATTGAAAAAGTTTAATTTGGAAAGGAGTTCCGGGAAGATGGCAGAGGAGAAGCTGGAGGCTAAACAAGCTCTCGTATAGAAAGCAGTTTTAGTGTTCCAGTGAACAGTCCTAAGCCAGAGAATCACACCAAGTGTGCCATTACAGGACAGAGAGTTAGGCCACAGAGGGAAAATCCAGGCAAGAAGATAGATTTGAGCACTAGCCAGCAGCTGCTACTGCGGCTGCAGCGGTGGTGAAAACGGCCATAGCTGCCATACCTGCAACACAGAGAGTCCAGGACAAAGGAGTCAGATGTGGCAGGCGAGCAGATTCTACTCAATATCCGCAAGAAGCAATGAGAGCCTGGAATGATGTATGCCATGCCCTAAAGACAAAAACTGTCAAACAAGAGTACTGTACCCAGCTAAACTCTCCTTCATAACTGAAGGCCAAATAAAAACCTTTCATAGCAAAGAAAAATTGAAACAATATATCTCCACCAAACCATCCCTACAAAATATTCTTAAAGATGTCCCACACATAGAAACCAACAAGACCACAATAAAGGCCAAGAAACTGCACCCAAACTGAGAATCCAAGAACCATAGCAAGAACCCAGTACCTCTAGCCCCCACGAAGGTGAATTAAATGGCAGGATCTCCCAAATACTTCTCAGTCCTATCTCTCAATATTAACGGACTTTATCCAATTAAGAGACATATACTGTCTAGTTGAATTAGAAATCAAGATCCTTCTATCTGCTGCCTTCAGGAGTCACATCTTGCCCATAGAAACCAACACATTTTCAATGTTAAACGCAGGAACAAACTCTATCAAGCAAACGGTCCCCATAAACAGGCAGGAGATGCAATCCTAATATCAGATAAAATATACTTCAAATTAAAATTTGTGAGAAGAGATAAAGAAGGTCGCTACATACTAATTAAAGGATCTCTCCTTCAGGCGGATATTACAATTCTACATATCTATTCGCCCAACAACGGAGCACAAAAATTTATCCAAGAAACACTACTTTCCCTCAAATCCCACATAGATCGAAAGATATTAATTGTTGGAGATTTTAACACACCACTTTCCCCACTAGATAGATTCTCTCAGATCACAAGGGAATAAAATTAAAACTCAACACCAAAAGCCTCCAAAGAAAGTCCGGTAACACATGGAGGCTGAACAACACACTGCAGAATCATGAGTGGGTCATGGAGGAGATTAGAAAAGAAATTCAAATGTTCATGCTATACAACAAAAATGAGCACACAAATTACCAGCTCCTCTAGGACACAGCAAAGGCAATACTCAGGGGCAAGTTTATAGCTCTGAGTTCCTACATCAACAAAATTGGAGAGATCTGAAACTAACAATTCAATGAGACATCTGAACCTCCTGGAAAAAGAGCAGCAAGATAAACCCCAATCCAGTAGATGGAAAGAAATAATTAAAATTAAATCAAAATTAAATGAATTAGCATCCAAAAAAACTATAGAAAGAACCAACAAACCAAAGAATTGCTTCTTCGAAAAATTAACAAAATTGACACACCCTTAGTAAATCTTATCAGAAATAGAAGAGAACACACCCAAATAAATAAACTCAGAGATGAAAATGGAAACATCACCACGAAAACAACCAAGTTTCAGAACATTATAAGGGAATACTTCTCAAAACTTTATGCTAATAAGTTTTAGAACATGGCAGAAATGGACCTTTTCCTAGCAAATATTGATATGTCAAAACAAAACCAAGATCAGATAACCAGCTTAACAGGCCCATGTCAAGCATTGAAATAGAAACAGCAATAAGAGACCTCCCATCTAATAAAAGTCCAGGACCAGATGGTTTTACAACGGAATTCCACAAGGCCTTCAAAGCAGAGCTCACACCAATATTCCTCCAACTCTTCAATGAAATTGAAAGAGAAAGTTCACTACCGAACAAATTCTATGAAACCATCATTACCCTCATCCCAAAACCAGGCAAAAACTCATCAAAGAAAGAGAACTATAGACCCATTTCTTTGATGAACATTGATGAAAAACTTCTCAACAAAATTTTGGCCAATCAACTTCAACATTTGCTCCAAAAAATCATGCACCACAATCAAAGAGAATTCATTTCCGAGATGCAAAGGTGGTTCAATATACGCAAATCAATTAATATAATTCATCACATCAACAGGAGCAAGGATAAACACCACATAGTTATCTCAATAGATGCAGATGAAGGTTTGGGAAAAACTAAGAATCTATGGAACATTCCTCAATACAATAAAGGCTGTATATGACAAATATACAGCCAGCAGAATACTTAATGGTGAAAAACTAAAGCCATTTCCTCTTAACTCAGGAACAAGACAAGGATGTCCTCTTTCTCCACTTCTCTTCAATCCAGTATTAGAAGCCTAGCTACAGCAATAAGACAAGATGCAAACATAAAGGGGATCCAAATAGGGAAAGAAGATGTAAAACAATCCCTCTTTGCAGATGACATGATCTTGTATTTAACGAATCCCATAGATTCCACTCCCAAATTACTCAAGCTGATTCAAAATTTTGGCAAATTAGCAGGATGTAAAATTAACCCTCAAAAATCAATTGCGTTTCTGTATGCCAACAATGAGAAAAGTGTGGCTGAAATTAGGAAAGCAACTCCATTCATAATAGCCTCACAAAAAATAAAATACCTAGTAATTAACTTAAGTAAAGAAGTGAAGGACTTCTATGATGAAAACTTTAAAAACTTGAAAAAGAAATCAATACAGAACTTAGAAAGGGGCAAAAACTCCCATGGTCTTGGATCGGAAAGATGAACATCGTGAAAATGGCAATACTTCACAAGGCTATCTACAAATTCAATGCGATACCTATAAAAATTCCAACTTCATTCTTCAAAGAAATAGAAGAGGCAATCCAAAAATTCATATGGAACAATAAAAGACCCCGGAGAGCAAAAACGATCCTCAATAGAAAAAATACTGCTGGAGGAAGATCTATACCAAATTTCAAACTCTACTAAAAAGCCATAGTAATCAAAACAGCTTGGTATTTGCACAAGAACAGTCCTCAGGACAAATGTAATAGAATTGAAAAACCAGAAAAGAACCTACAAACCTATAGCCATCTAATTTTTGAACAGGGAGCTAAAAAAAACAAGAATGGAAGAAAGACAGCCTCTTCAGTAAATGGTGCTGGCAAAATTGGTTAACTACTTGTAGAAAACTAAAACTAGATCCTTACATATCACCCTGCACCAGAAACAACTCCAAATGGATCAAAGACCTTGGAGTCAAAGCAGACACTCTGAAAAGATTACAGGATGGAATAGGAGAAACCCTAGGTCTCCTTGACGCAGGCTGAAATTTTCTAATTGGAGACTCAGAAACACAACAAATCAAAGAAAGGTTGGACAAATGGGATCACATGTAATTGAAGAGCTTCTGCATGGCAAAGGACATAGCTAGCAAGATCAATATAAACCCCACGTATTGGGAGAAGATCTTCACTAACCATACAATGGACAAGGGTCTCATATCTAAAATTTACATGGAACTCAAAAAATTAAATCCCCCAACAACAAAGTCTCAAAGAAACAGCTGCCCAATAAATAAGTGGGCTAAAGACTTAAAGAGAAACTTCTCTGAAGAGGAAAGAAGGTTGCCAATAGACACATGGAGAAATGCTCAACCTCCCTACCCATAAAAGAAATGCAAATCAAAACGACATTGAGATACCTCATCCCACTTAGAATGGCTATAATCAAGTACTCTAATAACAACAGATGCTGGAGGGGATGTGGACAGAAGTGAACCTTACTGCATTGTTGGTGGGAGTGTAAAATTGTTCAACCACTTTGGAAAGTAGTATGGAGGTTCCTCAAAATACTCCACATAGAGCTCCCCTATGACCCAGCAATCCCACTATTGGGTATTTACCCAAATGTTTACAAACAAGACCACACTAAAGCTACCAGCACAACTATGTTTATTGCAGCATTATTTACTATAGCTAAGATTTAGAACCAACCTAGATGCCCCTCAGTAGATGAATGGATCAAGAAAATGTGGTATATATACACAATGGAATTTTCTGCCTCCATCAGAAAGAATGGCATTGCCTCATTTGTTAGGAAATAGAAGGACTTGGAAAAAATTATATTAAGTGAATTAAGCCAGGCCCAAAGAAACATAGGTCCCATGGTTTCCCTTATTTGCAATATCTAGTATATGTCTGAATCAAGCAGAAAAGGTCAGATAATGTGATGTTAGGAAAATGAACCCTAAGATATGTATTCAAATGATTTTTTCTTTCATGCGATTGTTTCTAACACATTTATAAAAATATTTCTTTGTTGCTTTGTATGTCCCTCCCCCACAGTATAACTCCTGCTTTCACTGTATTTGCTATTGTTATAATTTGTGGAGGGAAAGGGGAAAAACAAATCGTTTAAATAGCGATACAGTTGGTCCATTGCAACAATGAGATGTACAAATCGTTATGTCAGAAAGGAAATTTACAACTTTTGTGCGGGGTGGGAGGAGGAGAAGGGTGGGCGGGGGGAAGAGGGGAAGGGATGGGAAGGGGAAACAAAGGAGAAGGCTACAATGCTTGATAAGAAATATACTCATTATCTTTCCCATGTAATTGCGACTCCTCTGTACAGTATTTTCACAATAAAAAAAGAAAAATTTTAATTTCCCATCAACAATATAATAAAGTTCCAATTGGCTACATCCATGCCAGTATTTGCTATTGTTAGTTTTCTTGATAATGGCCATTCTAACTGGGGTGAGGTAGAATCTGGCTTAAAGTTTTGTATGCATCTTCTAGCTACCATAAATTAATGAATCCATGAAAACTAAATTTCTTTAAGTCTGCATTCCTTTCTCTTAATGTAATTTTCCCAAACTTTCATTTTCTTGATGACCGGTGAAAAATCTTCCTTTTTGAGAGGTGAATAGAATTCCATTGTGTGTATGTGTGTGCGTGTGTGTGTGTGTGTGTGTTGTGTGTGGGTGTAAGATGACTATAGGCCCAGGAGTTCATGTATCATATGTAATTTTGTAATTCTATATTAAATTTGGATTGCTTTCTTTTTTATTTATTTTTAAATGGTTTTTTATTGTGAAAATACTGTACGGAGGGGTTACAATTACATAGGCAAGATAATGAGTACATTTCTTATCAAGCATTGTAGCCTCCTCCTTTGTTTACCCTTCCCATCCCTTCCCATCCTCCCCTGCCCCCTCCACGACCCCTCCGTCACCCCCCCTCCCGAACCAAAGTTGTAAAGTTTGTTTTCCACATAATGACTTGTACACCTCATTGTTGCAATGGATCCACCCGTATCCCTATTTAAACGATTTGTTTTTCCCCTTCCCCTCCATAAGTTATAACAACATTAAATACAGTGAAAGCAGGGGTTATACTGTGGGGGAAGGATATATGAAACAACAAGGAAATAATTTTATAACTGTGTTAGAAACAATCGCAAGAAAGAAAAAAAAAAACATTTGAGTACATATCTTAGGGTTCATTCTCCTAACATCAACTTATCTGACCTTTTCTCCTTAACTCAGACGTATACTAGATATTGCAAATAAAGGAAAACATGGGACCTATGTTTATCTGAGCCTGGCTTACTTCACTTAATATAATTTTTTCCAGGTCTTTCCATTTCCTAACAAATGGGGCAGTGTCATTCTTTCTGATGGAGGCATAGAATTCCATTGTGTATGTATGCGACATTTTCTTGATCTTGGATTGCTTTCTCTACGGCATTGAGGAATATTGTTGGGATTTTGATGGGTATTACATTGTCAATTGTTTGGGGGCAGTATTGCAGTTTTCACAATGTTATTTCTTCCAACCAAGAGCATTGAAATGCTTTAAAGTTTTCACAGTAGAGGTCCTTCTCATTTTTATTTTAATTAATTCCTAGCTTTGTTGTTGTTGTTTTGTTTCGTTTAATATGATTTGATTTTGAGGCTAAAACATTTGAGGTTTTATTTTGGATTTCAGCGCGGATCTTCCCATTGTTGGTAACACAGAAAACCTACTGATTCTTGTGGGTTTTATACCCTGCTACATTGCTGAAGGTTCGTATCACCTTTACTAACTTGGGGGAGGAAGCTATAGGGTCATTTAAATACAGGAGCATTTAATTTGAAAAAAGGGATAGTTTTATTTTTTCCCTATTTAGAGCCCCTTTATGTTTTTCTCTTGCCTATAGCTCTTGCCTGACAGTCCACTACTATATTGAAGAGTAGTGGAGAGAGTAGACATCCTTGTCTCATTCCTGATTTTAATGTCTTCATGCTTCCACCGTTAGGCACATGCTAATTATCTCTTTGTCATATACATCTCTGTATTATATCGAGGAAAGTTCCATGCATTACTAGTTTCTCAGACCTTTTAATCATAAAGGGGTATTGGAGTTTGTTAAAAACAATTTCTATATCTGTATAGGCAATCATGTGCTTCTTCTTCCTGCTTCTGCTGATGGTTTGTATTATGTTTATTGACAAGTATAGTGAATCCAATTTTATCCTAGAATGAATCTTGTTTGATCATACCATCGATACCAACTGTTTTTTCCATGAACTACCTTGTCTTCTCAGAATTTATTTATCTTTGTTTGCAGTCTCCATGAGTTATTTTGCTAATCTTTGGTTGGTATCATCTTATTTACAAATTTCCTTGTAGAGGTTTTGCATGTTTTCATTAATCACATTTTTCAGCAGTATTTGTAATGTTTTTTGAAAACTATCTTCCAGGTCCTTGATTGTCAGTTCTAATGCCTGTTTATTAACTGTGTGAATTGTACTACCTTGACATCATTTTTCTTGTATTTTTCTGATTTGTTCTGTCCATTTGGAGGATTTCTTCATTCTCATTTGGAGTATCTATGATTTAATATGTGACTCTATGTTCTTGGTTGATTTGCCAGGTGTTAGTTTGATCTTCTGTTGTTATTTGTTGTTCTGGAATTAGGTTTTTGTTTAGATCATTAAGTGGAGGAGTAGAGGTCAGTTGTGGTGAGATGTTGTGATGTTAATATTTGTGGTTCCAGTGAGAGTTTGGACTGTCCAGTGGTATGGTGAATTGTCTCTGTGTTTGGATGTAACTCTGTCTTGTCCACTTTTGTTCCTTCTTTTGTCCCATGTGGTTCTTTTATTCCACACTTTAGTTGTGTTTTGAATATGTTGGCCAACACAGTCAAAACAGTCACCTGCCTGACTAAATATCTTTTCATACATTTCCATTTTCTTTTGAAGACAGTATAAAATCTTCTTTTGAATTGTGTATCTATATATAATTGTAGCTGCCGTGGTGTGAACCTCTAGAAATGTAGTACCTGCTAGGACTCTAAATCTCTGATTGATTAGAGAGAGCTAGAGTAATTTTCTGTTGTTATCCTGCCATTGATTTTCCTCTTCCTCAGGTTTATTTTTTATATTGTCGATTTTTTCATATAATTTAGGATTGGTGATATTGTATCAGGTTATTTTGTTTTTCTGTTTTTGTTACTTTGAAATAATGATTTCAGGCTTGTATAAAGTGAAAGAATATGAAATGTATCTTATTACATTGAAGGAAAGGGAGTAAACATTTAAAACTATTTGCTACAAGTAAATTAATATTAAGAAAGCTAATTAAAATAATTACTTATTTACTCTTCAGAGAATGAGTATAGTACTCTTGGATATCTTGGAGGAAAAGACTTTAGACTCATTACAACTGATGCCTTACTTTGAAATTACTGGCTAAACTTTCTTATTCAGAAAGGGGAAAGTGCCATTTCTTTCATATTAGTATTATAAAATCACAATAGCTGTATGTTGATTGTTTTCCTCTACTATTTTCAATCCCATTCTTCATTAGCTATCTAAGGCTTTGAATGACCAATTCCTTAAAATATCACTACTGCTTATATTGTGATGTAAATCTCAGTAATATTAATATGAAAAAATCTCTGAGTCTCATCTTGAGCTACATTCATAAGAAATTTATGCAGTCTCAAGGAAGAAACCTATTTTAGTCTTTTCTATGTTTTAATCAATAAATCCATTCTTTTTAGAAATATGTTCTCATCTTTTATATTGCTCCAGTAAACATCATGTATTTCAAGTACTTTTACTTCAATAAATATGAAGTTTGTAACAGGAAGACAAACCCTCCCATTATCACTTTAAAGTAAATCCTTGGAGACTATTTTATATATTAAAATAAAAAAGTGTAATGCACATGTTTATACATGATTAATCTAATGATTAAGTCACTTAGACATAAGAACAACCCAAGTCTCAATTTACTTAAAGGCACAAAAATATTAGTGTTCATGAATATCACTCATTTTTAGAAAATGACTAGTCAAAACAAAGTTTGTATTATATTTGAAATTTTAAAATTGAAAATTACACCCAGATTTGCTGTGAATATCGTTTCCAGGAATACATTTATTCAGCAAACAGAGAAAGAAAAAATATAAAAGTTTGAAACATAGAATGAAAGATGTAGAAGCATACTTTCGTTAAGATGATAACATTCAAAAAGTTTGATTTATCCATTTATCTATTGAGGGATATGTGGGTTTGCTATGGTAAATAATGCTGCAATAAACATAGACGTGCTGGTTGATTTAGTATAGTCTTGTTTGTGATCTTTTGGGTGAATGCCCAAAAGTGGGATTGCTGGGTCATAGGGGAGCTCTATGTGGAATCTTTTGAGAATCTTCCATACTGCTTGCCAAAGTGGTTGAACACATTTACACTCCCACCAACAATGCACTAGGGTTCCCTTCTGTCGACATCCCCTCCAGCATCTGTTGTTATTAGAGTTCTTGGTTATAGCCATTCTAACTGTAGTGAGGTGATATCTCAATATTGTTTTGATTTGCACTTCTTTTATGGCTAGGGAGTTTGAGCATTTCTTCATATGTCTATTGGCAATCCTTCTTTCCAATTCAGAGAAGTTTCTCTGTCAGTCTTTAGCCCACTTCTTATTTATACACAATGGAATTCTATGCCTCCATCAGAGAGAATGACATTGCCCCATTTGTTAGGAAATGGAAACACTTGGAAAAAATTATATTAATTGAAGTACTACAGGCCTAAAGAAACATAGGTCCCTTGGTTTCCCTTATTTGCAATAACTACTATATGTCTGAGACAACCAGAAACGGTCAGATAAATTGATGTTAGGTGAAATGATCCCCAAGATAAGGACTCAAATGGTTTCCCTATCTTGCTATTCTATCTAATATATTTATGAGATGATTTCTTTGTTGCTATATATGTCCGTCCCCCACGGTATATTCCCTGTTTTCACTGTATTTGATGTTGATATAATTTGTGGAGGGGAAGGGAAAAAACAAATTGTTTAAATAAAGATACGGGTGGATCCATCGCAACAATGAGATGTACAAGACATTATGTTGAAAAATGTACGTTACAACTTTGACATGGGGAAGGTTGGGGTAGTGGGGAGGGGAGGAGATGGGAAGGAAATAGAAGATGCAATCCAAAAATTCATATGGAACAATAAAAGTCCCCGAATACCAAAAACGCTCCTCAACGGAAACAATACTGCTGGAGGAATATCAATACCAAATTTCAAACAATACTATAAAGCCATAGTAATCAAAACAGCTTGGTACTGGCAAAGAACAGACCTCAGGACCAATGGAATAGAATTGAAAACCCAGAAATGAACCCACAGACCTATAGCCATCTAATATTCGATAAGGGAGCTAAAACAATAGAATGGAACAAAGATAGCCTCTTCAGTAAATGGTGCTGGCAAAATTGGTTAACTACTTGTAGAAAACTAAAGCTAGATCCTTACATATCACCCTGCACCAGAATCAACTCAAAATGGATCAAAACCCTCGAAGTCAAAGCAGACACTCTGAAAACATTACAGGATGGAATAGGAGAAACCCTAGGTCTCCTTGGCGCAGGCCGAAATTTTCACAACAAATCAAAGAAAGTTTGGACAAATGGGATTGCATAAAGTTGCAGAGCTTCTGCATGGCAAAGGACATAGCTAGCAAGATCAATAGAAAGCCCACGGATTGGGAGAAGATCTTCACTAGCCATAGAACAGACAAGGGTCTCATATCTAAAATATACTTGGAACTCAAAAAATTAAATCCCCCTAAAACAAATCCTCAAAGAAACA
The DNA here is from genome assembly GCF_019054845.1 of Dipodomys spectabilis. Taxonomy (NCBI): domain Eukaryota; kingdom Metazoa; phylum Chordata; class Mammalia; order Rodentia; family Heteromyidae; genus Dipodomys; species Dipodomys spectabilis. The sequence continues at coordinate 1,503,675 of NW_024871026.1, read as the reverse complement.
ACTGCCCAATAAATAAGTGGACTAAAGACTTAAAGAGAAACTTCTCTGAAGAAGAAAGAAGGATGGCCAATAGACACATGAAGAAATGCTCAACATCCCTAGCTATAAACGAAATGCAAATCAAAACAACATTGAGATACCACCTCACTCCAGTTAGAATGGCAAAAATCAAGAACTCTAACAACAACAGATGCTGGAAGGGACGTGGAGAGAAGGGAACCTTACTTCATTGTTGGTGGGAATGTAAACTTGTTCAACCACTTTGAAAAGTAGTATAGAGATTCCCCAAAAGACTTCACATAGAGCTCCCCTATGACCCAGCAATCCCACTTTTGGGCATTTACCCAAATGTTTACAAACAAGACCACACTAAAGCTACCAGCACAACTATGTTTATTGCAGCATTATTTACCATAGCTAAGATATGGAACCAACCTAGATGACCCCCAGTAGATGAATGGATCAAGAAAATGTGGTATATATACACAATGGAATTCTATACCTCCATCAGAAAGAATGACATTGCCCCATTTGTTAGGAAATGGAAAGACTTGGAAAAAATTACATTAAGTGAAGTAAGCCAGGCCCAAAGAAACATAGGTCCCATGGTTTCCCTTATTTGCAATATCTAGTACATGTATGAGTCAAGCAGAAAAGGTCAGATAATGTGATGTTAGGAAAATGAACCCTTAGATCTGTATTTGAATGCTTTTTTTCTTTCTTGCATTTGTTTCTAACGCATTTATAAGATTATCACTTTGTTGCTTTGTATGTCCCTCCCCCACAGTATAACCCCTGCTTTCACTATATTTGATGTCAGTATAACTTGTGGAGGAGATGGGGGAAAACACGTCGTTTAAGGATACAGGTGGACCTGTTGCAACAATGAGAAGTACAAGTTGTCATGTCAAAAATGAGCTTTACAACGTTAGTGTGGTTGGGGAGAGGGGGGAGGATTGGGTGTGGGTGTGGGTGGGGAGGCTGGGAAGGGATGTGAAGTGTAAACAAAGGAGGAGGCTTCAATACTTGATAAGAAATGTACGCATTATCCTGCCCATGTAATTGTAACCCCTCTGTAAGGTATTTTAACAATAAAATGTGATTTATTCAAAAGTACTATAAAAATTTATAAAAGGATTTGTGATCAGAAGTGATAGGTAAGAAAAGTAATTGTAACTATATATGTAAATTGAGCTTTCAATATAGGATGACAAGTTTTCAATAAATGAGCCTATAGGATATGATTTTTGTATCTCTAACGCACATCCAGTATTCTACATTTTCCCTCATTGTCTCGTTTTCTTACCTCTATTCCTGATCAATATTCTACTTTCATGATATCAATTGCTACTAAAATAACAAGTTGGATTTTTTTTGGTTTCTAGATCCAATAAATTTTAGTAATTTGGAATAGTATCATAAATTCATAGAGTTTGACTTGAATGTCAGGTTTGAGGATACTGTATTCAGGGTACTGTGAATTGGCCTGAAGCAGCCAGGAACATATTCTGAATACACATAATCCCCGGGACCCCCAGCTAAACAGGCCATAGCCAAGAGAGGAGATGGGGCAGTTCCCGTCCTCAACCTTCTTTCTCTGGCACGTGCTATAGCATATGTTCAGCTCAACTTGGTGGAAGGGAAGGGAGGACTGGCAGATGGTATGGAACCTGGAAAAGGGGGTGGGACCAAATTATCTCAAAATAGGGCTGTCCTGGAATGGCTGCCACAGGGGTCAGAGTTGAAAATGGAAAATCAAGGAATGAAGAACAGGGTTCTCACTTACCTCGTGATGTCCTCTGAGGATGGCTCCAACAGCTGGGCCCACACTTAGCAGGAAGGTCATGTGGTATAGCTGAAGATCACTCAGGCTTCCCCAGCTGCTGTGGCAGGCATAAAACCTGTTGAGAGAAGGAGGCAAGGGCTACACCTCAAACCCCATAAATGCCAGTGAACATAGAGTAAACAAGTAATTCTGAAGCTCTACAACCCTTGCTGGGAGGGGAGGCAGGGAAAACTCCATTCTTCATCCATTAGGTATCTAGGGCAATTCCTTAAAATACCTATATTGCTTATATTGTAATGCAAATCTCAGTAATATTAATATGAATATATCTCTGAGTCTGCAACCACCACACTGGGTTCAGACCAGTTTGGCACCACTTCTGTGTGTTGTGTGTGGACACAAACACACACACACACACACACACATTCCCTCACCTGAACATGTTCCCACAGGAGGGGTTGAACCTGGAAGTGGACAGGGAAGAGAAGAGAGAGTGGGACACTGGGGTCTAAGGTGAATGTGGTTGAGGGTGGTCAGGGAGAGGGGATCAGCCCTGGGAGGAGTTATGCCCCACTTACCTAAATTCATGGCTGTCCAGGGATGGCTCCTGGAGTTGGGCCCACACTCACGAGGAAAGTGGAGGTCCTCCATGTTGACATTGAAGAGTCAGCAATATTAGCTCCAGTACCAGCAGATGCTGTGGAACTGAGCAAACAAGCATGTTACAAAGTGGAATGGTGGACAGGAAAGACTCTGAACCCCTGCTTTCCTTCTCCAATGATTATTTTGCCTTGGTTCAGTCCAATTGCATCACATTCATATGTGCATGCTATGCACATCCTCTCACTCAGAAGGGGAAGGAATGGGGGAAGGATTGGAATGGGTGGCAGAGGAAGCAAGGGATGGAGGATGGAGTGAGGAAAGCAAAGGTTAGGGAAGCAACTGGAGTGAGGAAGCATGGTTTGGGGTGGGCAGGTGAAACAATTGATTGTGGGAAGGGGAAATATGGGGTTGGGGTGGGGATAGCAGAGGTGTAGTGAGGAAGAAGGACACAGGTGGACAACCTGGCAATAGAAAGGAGGAGAAGAAGACAGGTTCAGCCCACTTAACATTTAAGAGCTGTGTCCTAGGGATGGCTCCTGCTGAGGAGCAGAGGAGAGAATGGAGAAAAGGGTAATGGAGGGGGCTGAAAGGTGGCACTCACTTACATTGACTCTGGGTCTTTGCTGATTGCTCCAGCAGTTGACTCCACAGTGACCTTGAAAGTGGAGATCAGCTGGCTGGTGAGGCCAAAGAGGGCCTGGGGAACCACGTCCCTCTAACAGATGCAGCACCAGTTGGGAGAGGTGGCATGTTCCTCACCTCCAACTGCTGGAGGCGCAGCAGTTGCTTCATAGCAACCGTGACTACTGGGGGCTAACCAGAAGGGGATGGGGTTGAACTCTAAGCTCCTATCTTCCTTCTATGGAGGAGCTACATCCTCTCACCCATGAATTTTCCTACACTGAGAGGGGTGGGGCCGAGTTTAGGGTGAGGTTCAGACCTACAGGTGTGGGGAGGAGGAGACTGGTGGGAGTGGGGCCCTATTACATTGGAACTGGGTCCTCTAGGGTTGTCTCTGGCAGCTGGGTCCACACATCCCTAACCCAGTGAAAGTTTGAGGGTCACTAGAGGGCCAGGGAATGGGGTATGGGTGGCCCGTGTGATGAGGAGCAAGGGATTGTGGTGGGCCAGGTGTTGGTGGGAAAGGGGAGCTTGGGTTCCAGGAAGAGGAGATGGCGCACTTCAGTTGAAAATGGCCTGAGATGGGAAGCTCCCACAGGGTAGCATAGAAGAAACTGGAAAGAGAGGGGTTTAGGAGAGGGGGTTCCCTTACCTCAAATCGAGGTCATCATGGGATATTGTCTGTAGCTGGGCCCACACTGAGTAGAAAGATGGAGATCCAGGTGTTGAAGCTGAAGATCCCTCAGGAAGATGCAACACCGGTTGAGGAGATGGAGGCAAGATCTTCATCTCCAGTCCTGCAACTGCCAGCAAACTCAGGTAAACCAGAGAGCCCTGAGGCTGTCCAGGCCTTAGCCAGGCAAGGAGGAGGGGCAGACTCTAAACTGGGCCTTCCTTCTCTGTGGCAGCAATACCTCACGTTTGGAACATTCTGGCACCTGGCATTAAGTAGTGAGTGCTGGGCATGGGCACATTGCCCCTTCCATGCATGTGTTACCATGGGATGGGTGGGGCCAGACAGTGAGGGGAAAGAATTGGGACCGGAAGGGGTGGGGCTGGAAGGGGTGGGGCCAGAAGGTGGGAGTGGAGGTAAAAGTTTTGGCTGTGAGAGGGGCTGAGTCAGAAGAATGAATGGAACCCTGAGGGGTACCTGGCCTCAAGAAGAGGACTGTCCAAAAGGGGGAGTAGGGCACATAGCATGGTGGTAGGCTGGGGAAACATGGGGTGGTGATGGGCCAGTGGGTGGTGGTGGAAAGTGATATGATGGGGTGGAGAGGTAACGGACAAGGAACCTAGCAGAGTGGAGGAGTGGATAGGGGAGCAAGAAGAGAGGTTAAGCCCACTTAACTGGAAACAGGGCTGTCCAGTATGGCTGTCTCCATGTGCTATGCTGTGTGCTATGCCCATCTGTGCTCTGTCAGGGGTAAGCCCAGCTGGTTAGAGTCTTCATGCCCCACTATCCCACAATCTAGACTAAAGGAAAGAAACTCCATCGAACTATTCATCTGGCAGGGCAAAATTCTCTGGGGCCCTAGGAAGAGGTTTATAGTGAAGACCTGTTGGTAGAATGGGCCACATCTGGGGTAACAGATTCATATCACCCATACCTATGGGGCATAGTTAATGTATAAAAGGCACTCAAGTGATAGGTCCTTTTTGTCTTTTCCTTTCTGTTTTTCCCTTCCTTTCATTTACCTCTTTGTTGTTCCAGTACTGGGGCTTGACACAGCTTCTAGGGCCTACAGAAGCTCCCTGCCCAAGGGCCTATTGTTGTTCACCTCCTAGACATGCATCTTCCTGGTCTCTGACACACCCAGGTGCAGGTACCATGGCCAGACGCCCACTTTCAAGACAAGTAGGCCCTACCAGCCTTCTCCCTGGAGGAAACAACAGGAGGATTAAGGGGTTTGTGCTTTTGTTTGTGTATTCACATGAATATTTCCTTCCATCAGTGGGACAGTTCTAAGTACTTAAAGTCTTACTGAACTTCATCTATAAATCATTTGAAAATGGAGGCATGGGAACAGGAAGGGGAAAAACACCCAAACAAGAAAACAAAAGACATATCCCACAAACACTGGATACATACAAAGATGACTGAATGAAGGCAAGTAGGACTCAACCTAACAACATTTTACCAAATGTCTTATATTTGAATGGTGAGAGCTCCACTGAGGGAGATGTCAAAGAAACCAGGCTTTATGTTCAAGGATGCTGTCAATATTTAATCATTTGCTCAAGAAGGGGAGATCAATTACTATGGTATTTCGATTTTGTTCAATCCAATTACCATGTTATAAAAATAGCAAGCTGTCATGATAAAAAGAAAATAAGGCTCCTGTACCCAGCACCAGTTATCTTTAGTTTACTTCCAACCATATAAACCACAACCATATCCAAAGAATGCAAGTAAGGGAGGTAAAGAATTCTGATACATATCAGCAGAGTTGGTCCATGTTTCAGAAGTTTTGCTTGAAATCGTTTTCACTTTCTGGGCTTTGCCTCCTATCTGATTTTGTGTCTTTTTTTCTGTTAACGAGGATTGAACCCAGGATGTTTCATTAGCTAGGCAAGTACTGAACTACAACCCATCCCCAGAACAACTTTTGAAATTCTCACTGCATCTGAGTGCAGGATGGAAAGAAAATAGTTTATTCCAATGTATTGGAATATTTCAGACATTTGGGTTTTGAATAATTTAGTTCGATACAGTCATAGTCTAGAAATAGACATGCTGGTAGAAGCTGATGATAGGCTTTCCCTCACTATATAGCTGTTGAGGGGAAGGGCTTTCCATACAGCATAACCTTAGAAACTTAGTGGTGATACCTTCAACATCAACTCATCAGGGACATGAGTTTAACCCAAGTGAGTTGCTGTGGTGTGAAGCTCCCCTCAGGTTCCTCCTTTTCCATCTTGCATGCTACATTCCATACTAGCAATCTCCACCATGCTAAGTCTGACTGCTTAGACTTGTTTGTGAGTGAATGTATGTGTCATTCTAGACAACTTTAACATTAAGTGACATAAAGAACTTTACCACAAAAGAGATCAGTTCTCTTGCAGTGATGATTTAAGATAATTTTTCATATCTTGACCACAATTCCTCCTTGTTTAGGCCAAACATCATAACTTGAACCAAAATGATGCTATGGCAAAAATGATCATATAATAGGGTTTCCAAATCCAAACACAAAGTTTTTTTGCTTAAGGCCAGCCAATATATTCCCAGAATTTTTACCGGTGTTTTGACCATGTGAAAAATTTACTTTTGGTCATGAGGAGTGAACTCTGGGCCTAGGCACTGTCCCTTAGTGATTCAGACCAATGATGGTGCTCTACCACTTGAGCCACAGCACCACTTCCAGCTTTCAGGTGATAAGAGACTCACGGACTTTCCTTCGTGGGCTGGCTTTGCACCACAATCTCATTTCTCAGACTCATGAGTAGCTAGGATTACAGACGTGATCCACCAATGCTTGGCAAACATGTAACATTTTTAACCATGATTGAAAATGGTAATGAATTTCTTTTCTTAAGCGTATTTCTTAAAAACAGAAATATTTTTAAATTCTCATGCACACTTCCCATTAGGCAGTTCAGATGATGTTTATGTGTGATGGTCTTTGAGTTTGAAATTTGTCCCTGGATGCTGTCCTCTGTCCCCATCCCCCTTTTGTTTTTGCTTGCTCAAGGTTAGCACCCTCCCACTTGAGACACATCTTCCAACTTTTTAGTTTTCAGTTAGAGATAAAAGTTTCTCTTTTTCCTGCCTGAGCTGATTTTCAACCATGATCCTCAGATCTCAGCCTCCAGGGTAAGTTAGCCACTTACATTTAAATCTGGTGATCTACTGAGTGTTTCCCTGTTATCTTTTGGGAAAATACACCCCCACCAGCATCAAAATTGAAGAACAAGTTGTTGTTATGATACTCCCAACCCAACGAAGATACTTGATATACTTAATTTAAATGCTAAGATACAAAATTTGGAGTTGTTGAAAGACTGAGTCTCTTTAGTGTCATTTTGGGAAATGTAAATCAAATATTCAGAGCATTACTAGATAAAAAGAATAAAGTAGACCTGTTTTTATGAACTATTAATGAGAAGAACAGTAGTTTTTGTGTCATTAGTGTAGCCTACTTGAAACATTTTCAAAGTACAGGTGTTCAGGTATATTTTCTGTGTAGTAATCACTGAATTCTAAAATTCTTTGTTTTCCTCAGCATCTTTAGTTTTTCCTCAACAGGTATCTCAGTTGAAATATACACTTTGGTTCCAGGGGTCTTCTGTAGTTATTTTACATTTTAGGAAAGTAATTTTAGGTTTTTAAAAATCAGAAAAGCTAATAATGTTAATCATTTTCTGATGTCCTTCAGATTTCTCCACATTTCATTTTTTTGGTTTAATATGCTATCAGTATATTTATAGGATATGAAGTTTGATTTTGATTTTGGTATTTGTACTGGTATTGGGGCTTGAAATCAGTACATTGGTCTGTAACTAATGCCAGCCTTGATGGCTCCTTCCTGTAATTCTGGCTAGTCAGGAGGCTGAGATCTGAAGAACAAGGTTTAAAGCCAGCCTGGTCAGGAAAGATCATGATGCTCTTGTGTTCAATTCATGAATGAAAAGCCAAAAGTGGAGTGGGACTCAAGTTGTACAGCATGGGGCTTGAGCAAAGAAGCTAAAGTGTACTTATGTGTAGTTCCTAAAGGATTGTTCCCAAGTCCTGAGTTTAAGTACCAGTGCCAACACACACACACACACACACACACACACACACACACACACACACACACACACACACACACGTATTCACACGTTTTCTCTGTCCCCAAAAGCACTGTGGTTCTCTTTATGTGTCCTTGAAATCCACTTTGCTTTCTTTTTCATTCGGTTCTTGATGTTTCCACAGGGAGAGCAATGGCTGTGACCTAAGTCCTGGCTGCCTGTGATTCTGCTGGGATGACCGAGGTCTGCCTTATTGAGCAGTGAGACCCTGAGAAACTCCATAAATCACATGGAGGGAAACATACGAGAAGACATGCATTCAGGTAATTCTTCATTCTATTTTCCTCTTGCCAACGGTTTTTCTCTCTCTGTAGGGTGAGTTCCTTTTCTTTCCAGGTAAAGCTGAACATTGTATGGCTTTCTGTGTGTACCCACATGCGAATAAGGCTTTTGTAAACTGTCAGCCATGGCAAACTTGCTTTTTTTCTCTCACAATTAGTGAGTTTCTTGGCAGCTTTGATTGTTCTGAGAAAAATGGAATGTTCTAGAAATTGTCATTAGATGTTTATAAATGTAGGTCAGAATTTACAGTTCTTTTGCTCTGGTGAATTGAACAACAGCTATATGAATTTATACATAGTCTTTAGTGAACTTATTTCTATGGTATAGATGAATTTTTGGATATGATATCCTTATGGAAGTCCAAAGGTATCTTTAAGTCCGTTGCCCACATTAAACAGAAACTCAAAACACTTTAAATTTTTTAGGTTAATCAGAGTCTTCTATTGGGATATAGGATTTTAAATGCTACAATAAATTAATTTCATTTGTAGGAAATGTGACAGAAAGGAATGTACCTGAAGATATAGGATAAGTTTTCCCTTTTGATGAGTTAAGAAGTTTAAGTTTAATTTCAGCTAAGCTATTGTGAGAAATACCAAGATACACATCCAGTTTCTGTGATTAATTATATTAAATTAGTAGGAAAGGTACTTTGTTTGCAGTAACAATTACAATATGATATATAGAAAAGTGTGTTACCAACACATTTGTCTAATTGTGTAGTCTAATATCTTTATGCTGGTGTTATAGAATGTTAATAAATTTCTTCAAGCACAAGGAAAATGTTTGAGAGGTATTAAAGTTTTACACTGAGTAGAGAAAATGCCAGATGGTCTTCAGTAAATGCTTTCATTTTTTATTTTTGGTGTTTTTTTGTGTTCTCCCATCTTTCTGTTACGATGGCAAGGAGTAAATCTAGCTAACCTTAGCTAAGAAAATAAAAAAAAAACCCAGAGCAATAACCAAGAGGAAATACCCAAACCCAAAGAAAACATAGCCACCCTCGAACATACACACACACACACACACACACACACACACACACACACACACACACACACACACACACATACTCACACACTGAAAATTGTCAACATAGCACTGAGTCCAGCAGGTCACTGGCAACTCCCAGCACTGTAATGGACTGCAGAGACCACTCACAATGGCTGTAATGGACCAATCCCAGCTTGGCATGAACCCATTGGCTCTTTTGGTATTGAGCCTGTAGGACTGTTGTCAAAGTTTTCACAGGGATGTGAGGCACACAGAGTGATGCCACTGCTGTTGCCATGGCATGGTTGCAGGAATTGCCAGGGCATCAGCCAATGCTTTCTGACCTAGGTGGCTGCCAGGTTCTAGTGTTTGCCCCCAAAGATTTTGTCCTTCAGTACTACCCATGTGCTCATGTCTGCTCCTGCTTGAACCCTGGTTATGTGCAGGAGCCAAACATACACCAACCAGTGGCTTCCATTCAGCATATGTGCAGGTCTCGGAACTTACTCCAACAATTTAAAAACAAAGTGAACTCCTATGTATTTCTAGGTGCAGGGGGCACATGACAAAGAGTCCAATTGGAAACGTTCACTGAAGTGTATCCAGATTTTTTTCACTTGACAAATAAAAATAAAAATTCAAACAAGAAGTTAAGGCATATGAGGAGTCCCTATTTGTTGAATTAAAATACCCTTGCACAAATGTTTAAAATAATATTAAAGTCTTTATTTGTCAAGGACTTGATTTATTGTTGCCACCACACAATAGATTATTTCTGGTCTTTAAAAAGTTGTAATATCAGAACTGGCGCCAATGGCTCATGCCTGTAATCCTAGCTAATCAGGAGGCTGAGATTTTAGGATCGCGGTTCAAAGCCAGCCCAGGAAGGAAAGTCCAGGCGACCCTTATCTCCAATAAACCACCAGAAAACCGGAAGTGGTGCTGTGGCTCAAGCGGTAGAGTGCTCGCCTTGTGCTGAAGAGCTGAGGGACAGCTCCCAAGCCCAGAGTTTGAGCCTCACGACTGACAAAAAAAGAAAAGTTTTAATATCAATATGCACTTTGGTGTTTTCTTAATGGAATTCAAGAAAAACCCCATAGCTATTGAGTAGAAAACAATATCACACTCAACAATAGCATGTGGTTGAAAAATGGTAGGTAGTATCAGCCTACTGTAAAGTGACTATTGCCAGGATTAACCCCTGTAGAAATACTTTTCTTTTTCCTTTTCAATATTTACTAATAAAATGCATCCGTGTATTTATGGCCATACATTAGTACTTGAATGTAAATCAAGCATGTTCTCTACTCAACTCAGTGAATTTTGACAACTGTTTAATTATGTGATGCTGAGTCCCCTTATAAAGTCAATAAGTTGGCACTTTTGTAACTTACAATAAAATGCAAAGAATCTAAGACCAAGCAAGTTGTCTAGTTGGGTGGGTCATTGAATCGGCTGTTTACTCACTTAGAAATTAAATCCATTAGGATACTTCATGGCATCCATAATCTGAAAAGCTGCTCTAACTTTTGGCTTTTAAAGACCTCATCAATTTTCTGAAGATATTCAAGTTCTTTTCCTTTAAATCTAGAATGACTGATGTCAAAAGAATTGTGGTATCACTTCAGAATCATCTGATTCTGTAGCAAAAGTGCCCTATAACCTACATCTCCATGAAGCGGGTTATTAACATCTATAGGAGTGAGAGAAAAGTGAGCATCATCATTTCCCATAATAGTTTCTTATGAGACAGTTTACTTCAAAATCCTCGAAATCCATAAGGCAGTGTGTTGATATGTTCAAAGTGAAGAACAAGGGCTGCAATACGGAACTTATGTGATAAATCCTCGGCCTAGAAAATTGGAGGTCCTCAGCTTGAATTCTCCTACTGACAAATCCATCAGTCTTCCTTTAGAGAAAGGGGTATATTTCAATTAGAGGTATATTTCAATTCCATTGTGATGCCATAACAAAATTCCTTAAGACCAGGTCCCAGTAGCTTAGAGCAAGTTATTTGTACTCAACAGAAATTCTGAAGGACAAGATCTAGAAGCCAGAAAATTCAATATACTGAGAGTTCAGCTCCACCAGGGAATTAATGTGCTCCCATGTTACTGTGTCCTCACATAGTGGAAAGGCTAGAAATTTATTTAAAAGAAAACAGTACAGCTGAGTCACTTCTTCCCACTATCCATATGAATTTTAATTTGCTTCAGATATCTTTTTTTTCTTCTGTTATGTCCCTCTTCCTCTTGTTTTTTGTTGCGCTTTCATTTAGCTTACTGGCCTTGAACCACCAAAGAATGGATGCTTAGATTCCAAGTATGTACCACCAAAATCATCTGCTGCTAATTCTTCTTTGGAAGTAAACCACTTACTTGTCCCAAACTCTGTTCTTTATTATCCTTCCTGTAGAACATTTTTAAGTTTTTGGTCTTTTTTGCATTTTTCAGGAGATTTAACAAGGAAGCTTCGCAGATAATAGGCAAATACTCTACCACTGAATTACAAATTCCTTGCATAGTTTTTTTTTAACTTTTTTATTATTTATTCATATATTTTTATTTTATTATTTTAATACGTTTTCTATTGTTAAAATACTGTACAGAGGATTTACAGTTACAAGAGCAAGGTAATGAGTATATTTCTTATCAAGCATTGTTGCCTCCTCCTTTGATTTTCCCCTACAATCCCTTCCCTTCCATCTCCACAACTTCACTATCCCCCCACATAAACTGTAATGTTTGTTTCAGATGTACAAGATTTTATTATTTCTTCATTGGTTGACTTCATGTTAATCAACTTACTGAAAACATGTAAACATATAACTATGTAACCATGTTTGAATTTTTATGTAGAATACCATGCCATCTTGCTCACAAATTTCAGTGTTTACGTTCCATTGCCATCTCCTCCTCCTCCTCCTCCTGCTCCTGTTCTTCTTCTTCTTCTTCTTCTTCTTCTTCTTCTTCTTCTTCTTCTTCTTCTTCTTCTTCTTCTTCTTCTTCTTCTTCTTCTTCTTCTTCTTCTTCTTCTCCTCCTCCTCCTCCTCCTCCTCCTCCTCCTCCTCCTCCTCCTCCTCCTCCTCCTCCTCCTCCTCCTCCTCCTCCTCCTCCTCCTCCTCCTCCTCCTCCTCCTCCTCCTCCTCCTCCTCCTCCTCCTCCTCCTCCTCTCAGTTACAACATCAAATATGTTGTCAAATGACATCATTGATAACAAATTTGTCTCTTGATTGCATCAGAAATACCTCAGCTATTTTTAAAGAATATCATAGATGCTTGATAGATATTCTACATAAGCTAAAGCCATTTTTCTTTTTCATAGTTTTCAGTAATATCAAAAAATGACTAAATGCGTCTGTGTCAGGGTTTGTTGAGATTATATGGGATTTCTTCTTGCTCATTGTGATAAATTGCATTAGATTTTCTAAATTGTAACTATTGTAAGTGGGGTTACATCTTGGTGGTAGAGTAACTTAATTACCATGTGTGAAGCCTCTTATAAATGTTACAGAAACACACATAGGAAAAATAGGAAAAGAATAAATGTAAACTGTCCTTCATTTCTGATACATATTCTCTCTTGTTCAGGATGTTTTGCCTTTCTCTTCAGAAATAAAATTGCTATAAATACATTTTCATTTTGTCGTGGGGCTTATGAAGTTAATTACGAAGTGTTTCTTATTTTTTAAAAATGTCTGGAGCAGTGAAATAAGAGATATATTCGGTGAGGTGGCATATATCGATTATTCCAGCTAAGCATGAGCTCTCCCCACAATAATAGAAAGCAAAAGAAAGAAAGAAAGAGAGAGAGAGAGAGAGAGAGAGAGAGAAACAAAGAAAGAAAGAAAGATAGAAAGATAGGAAGGAAGGAAGGAAGGAAGGAAGGAAGGAAGGAAGGAAGGAAGGAAGGAAGGAAAGAAGGAAGGAAAGAAGAAAGCGAAAGACTCCCAATAACCAAACTACAAAACACAATGTAAAAGGCTTGGAGCATTAATAAAGTAGTAAAGGACTTGTATGCATTGGGTAATTTCGCAGGTTTGACAACTAACAATAGGAAAAAAAAGAAAATATATTCTTTGACAAAACTGCCAATGAAATATTTGATTACAGTTGTTTATTCCCTTTTATTTTTTTCTATTTCAGAGATATAGTTTTTATATAACCTATATAACAACTTTCAATCCTCTCAATTTAGCTCCCAAGAGTTGAGATTACAAGCATATGTTTTCACACCTGGCCTTGTTGGCATTTTTCACAATAAATTGTGTTGGCATAAGTTTAGTAGGTTTTGTATACATAAGTTTAGTTTTAAATGTTGTAAACAGTTTGTATGTCCCCTCATTCCCCTACTGTTAATGGAATGTACCAGTACTGCATGTTTGTAAAATATAAAAAGCAACATTGGACTATTGCTATTAATTAAATTGCAACCTTTACTTAATTTTGCCAATTTTTGGACTACTTTCCTTTTCTAGTATCTACTACTCTTGCTTTTTCCTCTGCCTTTCTCATTTGTTCATGTTATCTACTCGCTGATCCATCAATGAAGAAAATTAAAAGTAGGTTAAAAATCACCATTTGCCAGGCACCAGTATCTCATGATTGCAATCATAGATATTCAGGAACTTGATATCTGAGGATCAGAGTTCAAAGCTGCTTGGACAAGAAAGTATGAAACAGCATTTAAAAAATAGCTGAAGAGCTGGAATGTGGCTTAATGGTAGTGTGCTTGCTTAGCATATATGAAGGCCTGAGTTTGATTCCTCAGTGCCACTTAAACAGAAAAAGCTGGAAGTAGCACTGTGGCTTAGGTGGTAGAGTGCTCACTAGCCTTGAGCAAACGACCCTCCGGGACAGTATTCAAGCCCTGAGCTTAAGCCCCAGGACTGGCAAAAACAAAAACAAAAAAGTAGCTCCCTCCTTTTTTTGTATGTAGTGTTCCAACTCCATGGTGCACATTATCCTTACAGCAAAATCAGTACAACAAATTACAATTTACTGTGCTCCGCAGCCCCATGTGGTCAGTAGCCATCATATTGTACACCAGCTACACAGAGTTAAAGAAGAAATATAAAGAATGAAAGTCACTAGGACAATCTATCTTGAGATTATACAAGAATAATATAGGCTCTACACTAACCTTTGACTAGATGTGTGGCCTAAAAAATCAGAAAAATGTTAAATTTTGACCTTACTACCTGTAAAATTGGGGCAAGCATACCTGTCCATCACTAGGATTTAAATCTAGAAAGGAGTGTTCCAAGAGTACAAGCCTTGCTAACATTGGCTCTCCCTGAACAGGAATATCAATAATGCCTGGACTCAAAGAGAGTATTCACAAATGGAATTGTGCCAAATTAAGAAGTTTCTGCATGGCAAAGGACATCATTAGCAACTAAAAGAACCTATGGAAGGAGAGATTTTTGCCAGCTCTACATCAAAATATACAAAGAGCTCAATAAATTATACTAGCAAACATTAACAACTCAATTAACAAATGGGCAAACAAGCTAATTAGAGACTTCTCAGAAGGAATAAAATTAGCCAGTAGTTACATAAAAAATGCTCAGCATTTCAGGCCATAAAGGAAATATGAACCAAAACACTTGAGATGAGCTGGGAAGGTTGCTCAGTGTTAGAGTGATTGCCTTGCAAGCATGAGACTCTGGGTTGGATTCCTCAGCACCACATAAGCAAAAAAAAAAGCTAGAAATGGTATTGTGGCTCAAGTGGTAGAGCTCTATCCTTGAGCTGAAGAGCTGAGGGTCAGTGCCCAGGCCCAGAGTTCAGGTCCCACAACTGGACATATACAACAACAACAAAAAACCGCAATGACTTGACTTGGTGCTCTTTTTGCGTCTCACTTTAGATTGATCATAAAACCTTGTTGGTGGGAATGTAAATTTGTTCAACTATGCTGAAAAAAAAAACACAAAACAACTAGAACCACCCTGTGTTCCAATACTACCATTCTTGGGCATTTATCCAAAAGACTAAAAATCAGGATAAAGTAAGGCCACCTCCACAACTATGTTCATTGTCAAGGTACAGATATAGCATAAATGCCTTCAATAGATGAATTCATCAAGAAAGTATGGTATATATACAAAGAGTAATTTTACTCATCCATTAGAATATTGCATCATTTATAAAGAAATGGTTGGACCTGGAATTTTTTTGTGAAGGCAGGATGAATGTTTTCTCTCATATGTGGAAGCTAGGTCTATATGCATACATAGAGTATTGTATGCACATACACATGAATATATATGTTGGCAAGAATTTAAATGATGTAATCCTTTAGAAAATCTAACAGCATAATAAAATGTATATAATGAAACTGGCCCTTGAAAGACAGTAGGAGGTGAACGAAGTCACGATTTTCAACTAATATCCAATGAAACTAGGATAATTGAGGGGAAGGTGTTGAGTTTCATGGATGGGGTAGATGATGAAAAAATTGTCACTGATTAAGATTCGTTTTACTTACAATTAAAAATGTAATTAAAAATAATTATATCTTATCCTACCCCCTATGATTTCCATATTCACACTTCTGAGTAGCCATCATCCTTCCAAATCACCATGAACTACTTCATCTTACTCAGAAAGGGTAACACTTTGCTGTCTGTGAACCAAGGAATTTTAGGCAGATCAAATTAATGCTGTCCATATATGCCAAGCCATCAATATAAGCCAGAAAACATGAAACTATTACAAGAAGTGGCAGTGGAAACACCATGGCTCCTAGAACACAGGTTGAAACTTTCTAACTAAAGATCCAGAATCACAAGAAGTCAAAGAAAAGTTGAATAAAGAGGATTGCATGAAACTTAAAAGTTTCTGCCTGGAAAAGAACATAACAAGCTAAATACAAAACCCATTTAATAGGAGAAGAATTTTATGAACTATACATCAGAGAAGGGCCTAATAGGAAAAATATAAAGAGCACAAAAAATTACCCCCAATAAAACCTCAAATAATATCCCAATTGATAAATGAGGTAATGACCTAAAGAAAGACTTCTCAGAATAAGTAAGAATGGCCAATCAACACATGATGAAATGTTCAACATCTCTGAACATAAAAAAAATGTAAACCAAAACAATACTGTAATCCCACCTCACTACAGTAAGGAAGGCCAATAAAAAACATGTAAAAGTGATGAGTAACAAATGCTGTCATGCATGTTGCCAAAAGGAAGCTCTATCACTGTTGTTCAATCAGTCTGGACACTGAGATGTGAGTATTGTGGTTTGAATCACCATTTGCAGAAAAGTCCATGTATGTTTTTTTAATCTCCAATTGCCCACCAAAAAGACACAAGCAGAGCTATGATGCAAATCAGTAAAGTGGTAGCCTTCATTACAAAATCTCAGGGACATTACCTATATTCTGCATTCAAGCTCCAGTACTGGAAGTTTGTGTGTGTGTGTGTGTGTGTGTGTGTGTGTGTGTGTGTGTGTGTGTTCGCACGCACACGTGCACTAATGATTTTCTGACGGAATCAAATGTTTTGGTGTATCTAAAGTATTAAGAAAACAAGGTTTAAATGTCCTGTGATTTTTGTGTGTGTGTGTTTCTGTGTTTGTATGTATGTGTCTATCTGGTGTACGTGCAGGTGTGGGTGTGCGCATCTGTATGTGCATTTACTTTTCATCTTCCTTGTTCTCCACCAGTATTAACAAAATTGTCAGGCTTGAAATGTGGACTGTACTGTTTAATGTTATGACAATTTTCCAAGCTTTGTTTTCAACAAATGATTATTTGAATTTTTTACTGAAGGACAGAGAGGGAAGAGAAAGGATGGGGAGAAAGAGGAAAGTTCTAATCTAAGATTGCAACAGTCATATTCCAGAACAAGGCTGCAGAACTAGGTATAAACTAGATCCAGTGTTGTGCCTTCAGTCTGCTAGCTGTAAGAAAGCCCTCATTTGTCCACAGGTGTGGATTGTAGGACAAAAGACAATTCAGTAAAAAACAAATTCAAATAGTCTGAGACACTTAAACAAGTCCTGGACATCACTTACTCTTGGGCTGCTGCTTTACGGGCCCAATATTTGATTTGAAGCGAAACTTGGAAATAAAAAAGTTAAAACCCCAAATCTATTAAACTCTAAAAGGCCTGTGTAACTCCTTAGTCCTTATACCTCATACTGTGACTTAGTGGAAAGGCAGAGGTCTGATTTCGAGCTATTGCAGACTTCTTTTTTTAGTGAACAATGAGCTACCATCTTCAGTCATGTGGTTCCAGCACAGACTTGGCTAAGGTCTTTGAACCTGAATATAGAAGTTTGAATCTCCATAGTGTGAATTGGAAATTTCTCCTCCTACTAAGATAGGTTTGGGAGACCTTGGGTAGCTGTGGTCAAGTCTCTTTTTAGTAGCCTCTCCTTTCTGCCCATAGATGCAGGGATACGTACCTAACTAATAGCAGTGGTCACTCCAGTGTAGAGCAAAAGATCCACAGTACAGGGACAGAGATCAAGCTCATGCCATCTGATATTTCATGCTGCTTGAATTGACATGTTCTGCATGTATTTGAGTTATTCAAGAATAAAAATTAACATTACATATAGATTTTTAATTGCCTCTTTACTTCTGACAAAAATTAAAAGTAAAAATGAATTTAAATGGAAAGGCAATATGGTAAGAGAAAGGGAAAGGAATGCAGCAATAATCGTGGGTAGCTCCTGAATTCCAATCTGAAGGCTTTATTTACCAACATTGGGGAATAAAATAAAAATATAGAACAAAACAGGTCTGCCTGCTTTTTCTCAGCAACAAGGCAGCCCTGTCTGCTTTCCTTAGCAACAGGACAGACCTGCCTGTCTTTTTTCATTTATGCCAGAGCCAAAAGTCTCAGTAGACCATGACCAATGGAGGAAGTTTGAGCTGTCTATGAAAGATGAAAAAAAGCCCTGGATATGTCTGGAAACCTAGAAAGCCTCTGGAGCCTTAAACTCTTAGGTCTTTAAAGACCAGACCTCCACAGCAAACGTTCAGAAAGAAAGCCAAGATATGCTCTGAGGTGTGTAGATTCCCTTATTCAAAGAACACAAAGACCTCCCAGTAACAAAATCCTCCTTGCCAACAAAGCCCTTCCTAGTGAGTCTCAAGGAAGAGAAGACACATTAACCATTTCTATCTGCCAGAAACCAGCCCATACCCTGAGGGTACCAGGACAGCAGGGAGGGAGGGCTCAGCCCTGTCATAAACCAAGAATGAAGCTCAGAGGACCACACCTAATCTCAAAATGTCCTGAGACCTCTTAAAGGTCCAACACTTTC
This sequence comes from Dipodomys spectabilis, assembly GCF_019054845.1. Classification (NCBI taxonomy): domain Eukaryota; kingdom Metazoa; phylum Chordata; class Mammalia; order Rodentia; family Heteromyidae; genus Dipodomys; species Dipodomys spectabilis. The sequence continues at coordinate 1,485,304 of NW_024871026.1, read as the reverse complement.
CAGAAGGTGTCCATAGACCTTCAAAAAGATCAAGCTGTGATGCCCAGCTCTAAAGCCCAAACTCCACACCCAGTGTTAGTCCTATTAAATGACATACAAGCTAAGTAGGGCTCTCTGATAAATTTCCTAAAACCATTGGACTCCATGCCAGAATCCAATCACTTGTCTTCTGGTGACAAATCCTCGGGGTCATTCAAGACAGAAGCAGCCATGACCTCAACTCCACCTGCCACGGGTAGTTCAGCAAGCCTTACTCTTTTGCTCCCTCAGTGGTTGGATTAATTTTGGGATAATCTCACCAGTACAGTCTCCTAATATCACTGCCCCCAAGGAGAGACCCCTCCCCCAACCAAAAAAACAGTCAAACAAGCGAGGTGTTCTTTTTGAGCAGAACTGACAAGACTTACCATGAGTCCATTTCCAGGGGCACCCCTTTCCCCAATGCCTTGGAAGGGGCATCTGCTCCCTCCAGCAGCTGGACTGCCATTCCTCCCAGACCCTCCCTGACCACATAAGCCTCTAGTAAGCTGGACCCTGAATGTCCAAATTGAGAGAGCTGCTGTCTCCAAGTTCTGAGGTTCAGGAAAACCTAGGCAGTTTCTTGTGCTGGCATGTGGTCCAGGTTGAGGACTCTGCAAAGCCATCCAGCAAGGTTTCACCTACCAGCCTGCCCAGTGCCCAGCTGGCCAAGCCTGGTGTCTGCTTGGGCTCTGACTTCCCTGGATCTGCACTGTTAGGGAACCTTCAGATTCCTCCTGCCAGTGTCAGCATTGAATTGCCCACAAAGAATGCCAAGTGTTCCTGGTCCATCTACTGCAGTCTTTAGCAGTTTCCTCCCACCAGCATGGGACTCTCTGGTGCAACCAGTCTTAGAGGGATATTTCTGTGTAGCAAGCAAGTCTAGCTTTTCATTTGGAAGCCAGCAGACTACTAATATAGGCTCATCATCTGACCCCTGCCAAACTGGACAGCCCTGCCCCTCCCAGATCCATTGCCCATCCTGTGTTTAGGGGCCTCCTGAGCTCAGCTTTTGCTCCTGAACCTGCCCATATATTCTGAAAAGAGCCCAGAAAAATCCTTCCCATCTGTTGTGCCCCAGAAGTTAAGCCACTGTAAGGCTTCTGCAGCCCCCAGCTGTGCTCCAACAATAGCCTCCAACAGGAGAACACCCGAGGTTCCACTGAAGACCTCAAATGAGTAAAAAAAGAGGCTGTGATTGTGCCCCCAGAGTCAAAAGTCTGCATTCCTGGCACAGGGGAATCTGCTAAGGACACCCCAGTAGCTACAGGGGCTCTGACATCAAGACAGAGGAAGGCACCCATGCAGGCTGACTTTAGAGCAACTCCTCTTCCAGGTGCAGACCTGTTGGCCTTTGAAGCAGCACATGACATTGCAAAAGATCACACCACACACTAGAAGAACCTGATAAGCAATATCCCTGTGCTCAGAGACCTGACAGAGGCAGGAAATCAGAGAGAGAGAGAGAAAGAGAGACAGAGAAAGAGAGAGAGAGAGAGAGAGAGAGAGAGAGAGAGAGAGACAGTGGCTAGCTGTGCTTTGTATGTGGTTCAATATCCTTGCTGAGAAATGCATAATTTTATCACGAAATGAAGAGAAAAACTTTTAACCCTAACTCTGATGGAGGAGCTAGGATCAATCTAAACTTCATACCATAAACAATCACAAAAGTGGAAGCTACGTGAAAATAAATATATGTATATAAATGTATATATAAGCATGTAGGTATATATATATGTACATTCACAATTTGAATATGTATGCATAATGTATAATGAATGTATGTATAATGTACAGAGGGAAAAAAGTAATACATAGTATTTGAAGAAATAATAACTAATACCTTCCCAATTTTGATTGAAAGCATGAACCCTTCTATGCAGGAATCTAGCAGCTCAAAAAAGTGAATTTAACATAATTACCTAACTCCACCCTAAGAAACATTCGAATTAAACAAAGACAGAAAACCTCCCATAGCGCAGAGACACAACTTACCACACCCAAGTGATCTTCAATGATATTATGACAAATTTCTCATCAGAAACTAGATTACCTATTAGACAGCAAGGACAACAAATTTAAGGTGCTAAAAGGACATATCAAAAACCCACTTTCCTAACAAATATACTTCCTCCAAATTTAAGACATGAGCTAAGTACTCATGGCTCAGGCCTATAATCCTAACTACTCGGGAGGATGAATTGTGAGGATTGTGGCTCAAAGCCAGCCTGGAACTTGTCCCTTCAGGAGGAAGTTGTAAGACACAGCTGTCCTTGAGAAGGAGGGAGGCCTTTGTGCAGTGCCATTGCTGTGACAATACATAGGATAAGGTGGCCATCAAGAATGGAGGCTATTTACTAGTGTTCCAGAGAAGCGATTTATAAGATGCAGTAGTGCTCTAGAAAAACAGAGGATTTTGACCACTGTCCTAGTGGTTTCAGAAATGCCATGATAATGACCAGAGCAACCTCAAGCCCACCTGGAGTCCTTAGCAACAGTCTCTGAGGCCTAAGAGCTAGATTGTCAATGCTGGCAGACTGTGATTGGTCCATTTTTCCCTCTGACCTCACTGGCCCACACTGATTGGCCCATTTCCTCCATGATATCACTATGCCTGGTTGTGATTGCTCCATTGTGTAGGTCATGCAGGATATATAAGAAGCCAATGTGCTCCAACCTATGTCAGTTAACAGAGCTGGGAGCTCTTGCTTGATGACCTGCTGGACTGACTCAAAGCTAAATGATTTTTTTGGTTGCAGTGACTGGTTGTCGTTTGGATTTTGGTATTTCTTTTTACTTTTTCTGAGTTTTCCATTATTTTATTTAGTTTATTTTAGGTAGACTTGCTACATGCCATCGTAGAGGAAGGAAGGAAGAACACAATCATCCTCAAGCTCCTTGAAAGAGGAGATCATCAAACAATACCAGATGAATGAGCTCATCAACAAAGGTACCTATGGACAAGTGAAGGTGGCCCATCCTCATGTCACAGAAAAGGACGTGGCATTTAAAATACACTGGAAGTGAGAGTCATCACCATCGGAAAAAGAATGAGGTGGACATTTTTAAGACGGTATGGCACAAACACATAATCAGGATGTACCAGGTGATGGAGAAGGAAGAGTATGTGTTTCTTATCATGGAACTGTCTACTAGTGAATACCTCCTGGGGTGGATCTGAAAATCCTGCTGCCTATATGAGTATGAAGCCAGGAGGCTCATCACACAAATTGTAAGTGCTATTCACTATGTACTCCAAAACAGAATCACACACCAAGATTTTAAGTCCAACAACATCCTCTTGGACACCAAAGGCAATATCAAAGTCAGTGGTTTGGTCTGAGAATCTGGTTCACTCCGGGGCAGTTGCTAACAAATGTATGTGGAGCTGTGCTATTCCATCCCCCTGCTCCTGGAAGAAAGAAATGATGGACGGGTGGCTCATGCCTGTAATCCTAGCTATTCAGAGATCTGCTACTGAGATCTGAGGATCACGGTTCAAAACCAACCCAGGCTGACTCTACCCTCTGAGCAGACTCATACTGATACCAAACTCTAATTTGAGGAGGAGATGGTAGAGGATAGAGTTGGCTAGCAAAATAGATACAACTCTTCTCAGAACAAGCTGATGAATGTGGGCCCAGGAACAGAGCAGTTCCAGACAGAGGAATGGAGAGCCCTAAGGGATATCAAAGATAACCTCACTTGCCAGAAGACTGTTGTTGGGATGGGAGAGATTTGTACAGGGTCTACTAAGAAAATAGTTGTAAGTGCCATCCAGGAATGGAGATCAAAATACGGTTTTCCCAGCAACACCCTCAGTCCATACCAGAAGACAGGCGCACCAAATGCCTTAGGTTTCCTGAGGAGGGATTCCCGCCAAGGGGCACCTGGTACTGCACTGATAAATTGGCATTGTAGTTATTAAAGCATGTAATTTTTGTGGATTGTATCAGTTCCTAGCACATGAAAAATGACTTGAATTATATTTGAACTACACCTTAGTCTTTAAAAATGTAGTTTATTTTATTCTGTTATTCTTCAAGATGCAGTCACATTATGTAGCCAAGACTGATCTTAACTTCACAATTCTACTGCCTAGTCTACCAAGTGTTTAGATTACAGTTGTGTACCTCCATGTCATCCATCATACTATTATCTGGACCTTTCCTTAAGTTTTAATACTTTATTTTATCCCTTGGCAGTACTGGGTTTTGATTCAGAAGCTGGTGCTTGGCAAGCAAGTGCTCTACCCCTTGACCCTGCCCACAGTCTTTGCTCTTCATTTTATTTGAGATGAGCTCTTATTGCATTATTTTGCTTGAGTCATTATCAGACTGTGATTGTAATATGTTTTTCTGCTGGGAAGCTGATATCTACCTTAGATAGTTCAAACTCCTTTTGGTCTTTTTATATTTTTTGTAAATCTAATTTTTCTTATTATAAAGATGGTACACAGAATTCTTAGTTATAGGTCATTTTAAAATTCAAAACCTCATTTTAAAAGAGTGAACATGCATGTAATCACTAAAATTTATCTTTAGAAAAAAATTCCTACCAGAATAAGTGCTTTTGGAGGCTGGGTCAGTGGCATTTGGTATTGTTATCACTTCAGCACTGGACAATGCTACATAGTTCTAGGCCTGAGTGTCCTAAATAAAACCAAGTAAAAATTTTTTAAAAAATGATCCTTTACGGAACAGGTGTGGAAGATTTGAAATACTTTTGTATATTTTATTGACCATTTGTACATTTCTGTGCTGATGAAAAGTGATATAGCAATTATGGTAGAATTTGACACATTCTTCTAACATAGCATAGCATTACCACATGACCCAGCATTTCCTTTGTTCATTGCTTACCCCAAAGATCTGAAAACAAAAACTAATAGCTCATATGCCACTGATAACCTCAGCAATGATTACAATAGTCATGAGTCAGAAACACCTGGAGTGTCTATCAGCTGAATAGGTTTATAAAATGTGACATCCACAAAAGGCACAATTAGTATATATCTATCATGGATGGACACAAAAATAATCTATGTGAAATATATTGACTAAACAATTTCATAAGAGAAAATGGAAGATTTAAAGTTTCTTGTCCAGGTCATTGGGGGTGATTATTACTCAATGATTGTGTGGATTCCATCAGTATGGAAAATAAAGCTCACAAACAGAGGTAAGGGTTACAAAGTAGTATGGAGATAATTAATGTCACTGAATTTTATATCTGCCTAACAAGTATGAGGCCCTGCTTTCAACCCCCTGAACATCCAAAAAAATACTAAATCTTCCTTGTGTGAGTGGTAAGTGCTCTTCTCCTGTTATGATTGTATTCTTCAGAGGATCTCTGGTGGATCTCTGATGTTTATTCAAGATTTTACCCATAATCCATAATTTGAATATTGAGTTTTAAAGGATAATTTGTGTATTAAAATTAGGGCAATGCCTGTAGCTCTAACTCAAGAGGCTAAAACAGGAAGATCCATATTCAGTCAAGGCTGCATAGAGAGGTCATTTCTAAATCCCCATACTAGTGCTGGAACTGGAGGGACAATTGTTTGCAAGCAATTACAAGTGAGAGATAACTGAGAGATAAGCTTCTGATCATATTAGATTTTGGTCATGTCAGTTTGGATTTAATATTTACATGAATTTTTAAAAATTTCCTTTTCCCCTTACTCTCAGTATGTCATTTTGAAACTTTGTAGTATGTGCTTGTTTGCTGCATTTAATAGAAACATAGTTATTCTTTGCATCATATTAACATTTTTTTCGTATTACAATTTATTATTTATTTCTGAAAGTTTTTATGTTTTCTTTCTCAATCTAGGGACTGGCCACTGTCTCAGATATTTTGTTGTTCTGCCAATTGAGTCAAAGCTCAACTTCCAGCTTCTTTCTTTTTGAAGAGTCTCATGCAAAGTCCAGTACAACTAAGGATCTTGGTTTGAAACCAGTCTGAGCAGCAAAGTCTGAGGTTCTTTCTTTTTCATTGGTTATGGGGCCTGAACTCTGGGCCTAGGCGCTGTCCCTTAGCATTCCAGCTTAAGGTTAATGCAATATCACTTGAGCTGAGCACCATTTCCGCCTTTTTCTGCTTATGGGGTTCTGAGGATACAAACCCAGGGCCTCATGCATGCAAGGCAAGCACTCTACCATTGAGCCAACTTCAGAGCCCGTGTCTGAGATTCTTATCTCCAATTAATCACCAAAAAGATGGGGATGGTAGGACTTGAGTAAAACAGGGCAAGTTCAAACCCTAGTACTGGTAATTACACACACACAAGTATCATGGACTTCCTTGCTAGAGCTGGATTTGAACTGCAGCCTTTAGATTTCAGCCTCCTGGATAACTAGGATTTACAGGCATGAGCAACAAGCCTCTGCCTTATTTTAATATTTTTAATCAGCTCTTGCCTTCAACCTCAATACTTTTTTATTGTGGTCAGTAGACCTGATCTCTGGGCCTCATTGCTGTTTCTTACATATTTTTAAGGAGGGTAGGGCTTGAACTCTGTGCCTGAGTGCTGTCTTGGAGCTCTTCAGCTTAAGTCAAATGCTTGAACACTTCAGCCACATCGCCACTTCAGGTTTTCTAGTGGTTAATTGGAGATAAGAGTCTCATGAACTTTCTTACCCAGGATGGGTTTCAACAATGATCTTCACATCTCAGCTTCCTGAGTAGTAAGGATTACAGGTTAGAGACACCAGCGCCCCTCTGTTTCTTAGATTTTGGACTCAAGGATGATGTTTTACAACTTCAACCACAGCTCCACTTCTAGCTTTTTTCTGGCCTATTGGATATAAGAGTCTAATGTACTTTTCTGGGTAGTCTGGCTTCAAACCATGATCTTCAGATTTCAGCTTCCTGAGGTGCTCCAATTATGCACATGAACCACAAACCCATTGCTCATTTAAATACGTTAATTTGATCTTTTTTCCAGTTTCTCTTTTTAAATTTTCCCTAGCTTTTTATTCTTGAATATGTGTTAATTCTGGGGCTACAAATCAGGGCCTGGCTATAATGCCAGAGCTTTTTCTTCAAGACTAGTGGCTTACCACATGAGCCAAAGTATAGCTTGTGGCTATGCTTGTTTTGTCTTGGTGCTTGATCTAAGGCCCTGGGTGCTGTTCCAGAAAGTGATTGCCCAGTTTGCCACTTGAGTTACAGCTCAACTTCAGTTTGTTTGCTTTTTTAATTCTTGGTAGTGAATAAGTGATAAGAGTCTTATGCCAAGCCCAGTATGAATCACTTGGCTGAAATCTGAGGATTATGGTTCAAAGACAACCAGGGCAGGAAAGTCCATGAGACTCTCAGCTCCAATTAATCAATGCAAAGCTAAGAGTGGTGGGGCTCTATCCTTGAATACAACAGCACAAGTTCAAGCCGTAGGAGAGCATACATATGCACACACAGAGAAAGCCTCATGGACTTTCTTGTATGTGGTAGTTTTGAAACATGATCCTCAGCTTTCAGCCTCTCTTCATCCTCTCTCCTTTGAAAATTTTATTCGTCCTGTGGCTTGACCTCTGACTCTGGGGCCTATACCTTAGCTTTTACACTCAAGGCTGGTTCTTTTACCACCTCAGCCACAGCTCAAGATTTTGTGTTGTGTAGCAGGAGATAAGAGTCTCAAGCATGTTCATGCCCAGGCTGACTTGACACTGCAATCCAGTTGTCAATCCAGATGTCAGCCTCCTGTGTAGTAAGGACTATAATATGACCAGCAACATCTGGGTCATTTAAAAACTTTAATATGTGGTTGCTTCCACCTACTTTTCTTAATTTTTCATTTTTGCTTATCCTGGGAGTAGAAATTCAAGCTCAGATGTTGTCTCAGGGCATACATGGGACGAAACATACCATTTGGCTTTTGAGGGGAGGTTAATTGGAAAGAAGAGAATCATGTAGAGCTAGGCCAGATTCAGGAGAATGAAAATTGAGGAAAGTCCTTAATTCTCTTTCCTCCAATTTACCACTAAAAATCTGAGTGCAGTAGATCATTGAGAAAAATAGATCAAGTTCAAGCACCAGGATTGGCGCACACACACTCAGAAAGAGAAAGAGAGAGAGAGAGAGAGAGAGAGAGAGACAGACAGACAGACAGACAGACAGACAGACAGACAGACAGACAGACAGGCAGGCAGGCAGACCGACAGACAGACAGACATAGGGAGGGAGAGAGATCTTATGAACTCCTATACCTGAGCTTAGCTCTAAACAGTTTCCTCAAATTTCAGCCTGAGTAGCTAGTATTACAAGTATAAGTCACCCATGATTGGTTCATTGAAACCTCTGTTATTGGCTCTTTCTTCTCTTCTTCTACCCTTCTTTTCATTTATTTCATTCCTTTTGTATATGTTGGTCCTGGATCTTGAACTCATGCAAGGTCTGGCCTGATTCAGGAGGCTAAAATCTTTCCATCATGGTTTGAAATCAGCCTGGGCCAGAAAGTCCATGAAACTCTTATCTCCCTTCAATCAAAAAAAAAAAAAAAAACCTATCCACAGTGTGGCCACCACACACAAAACAGTCTCCTGGAATTTCTTGACTAGGTTTGCCTTTACACTGGATCTTATATTTCAGACTCCTGAATTTCTAGAATTACAGACATGAGCCAACATTCCCAGGTTCTCTATTTCTCACCATTTCATTTTCTTCTTGTGATCCTGAGGCTAGGTCTCTGAGCCAGGGCAGTGTTTCATAGGTTTTTCGCTCAAGGCTGGTGCTTTACAACTACAACCACAGCTTCATTTCTGGCTTTTTAGGCTGGTTACTTGGAGACTAATGCACTTCCCTGCCCAGGCTGGCTAGGAACAACTACTTTCAGATTTCAGCCTTCTGAGTCACTAGGCATCAACCAAAAATTTGTGGCTCATTTTGAAACTTTAATTGGATTTTATCACACATTTTTTCTTCTTCTTCCTAGTCCTGGGACTTGAAATCAGGGCTTGGGCACTGTCCCTGAAATTTTTTTTTGCGGGGGGGTGGTCTGGTCGTGGGGCCTGAACTCTGGGCCTGAGCTCTGTCCCTCACCTCTTCAGCTCAAGGCTAGTGCTCTACCACTTGAGCCACAGCGCCACTTCCGGCTTTTTTCTTTTTGCTTATGTGGTGCTGAGGAATCCAACCTAGGGCCTCAGGCATGCAAGGCAAGCGCTCTACCACTGAGTCAACTTCGCAGCCCCCCTGAACTTCTTTTACTCAAAGCAAGAACTGCTACATGAGCCACAGTGCGACTTCCAGCCTTTTCTATTTATGAGTTACTGAGGAAACAAACCCAGGGATTCAAACATGCTAGGCAAGCACTCTATCACTAAGCCATATTCCCAGCCATTCTTACCCTTTTTATTTGTATTTTTATTTCCTGTGTATCCTGTTCCTGGGTCTAAAAATCAGCCCAGGTGCTGTCCAGAGGTGTTTACTCAAGAGTAGCATACTAAGACAAAATGAGCCACAGCACAACTCTTGGCTATTTTTATGTTGTTTTAAGTAGTTAATTAGAGTTGAGTACATGAATTATCCTACCTGGGCTGGCTTTCAACTGTGATCCTCTGATTTGAGTCTCCTGAGTAGCTACCATCACAGGTGTGTGCCACTTATGCTTGGCTCATTTTATACTCTGAAATTGGTTCTTTCTTCTTTCATCCTTCTCTACATTTATTTATTTTATTTTTTGAATGTGTGTTGGTCTGGGTGCTGTCCCAGAAGTTATTTTCTCATTTCTTCCATTGGAGCCACAGCTCAATCTCCAGTTTTATTTTTCTTCCTTATGGTGGTTAATTGGAGAGAAGAATCTCATGTAAAGCAAGACTCAGGAGGCTGAAATCTGAGTACCATAGTTTGAAGCAGCCTGGACAGGAAAGTCCATGAGATTCTCTTCATCAATTACCATTGGTAGAGCTCCTACACAAATTCAAGCACCTGGTTGGCACACACACATAAAAAAATCCCCATTGACTTTCCTGTTTGGGGTGGCCGTTAAATAGTATTTTCAGACTTCAGCTTCCTGAGAGCTAAAATTATAAACATGAACCACCAGCCCCAGGCTTATTTTTAAATCTCAAATGGTCATTTCTTCCCTTATTTCAGTTTTGTTTTTGGTAGAACATGGCTGTATTATGGACCAGGAAAATTTTCCCAGTTTTTTCACCAAATTTCAGTATTTTACAACTACTATTAGACTTTCATTTCCAGCTTTTGCTGGGTAGTTTGAGATAAGAATTTCAATCATTTTCCTACCCCAGCTGGCTTTGAGTTGTGATTCTCATATTTCAACTTTCTGAGTAGCTAGAAATACATGCATAAACCAACATCCCATGGCTCATTTTGAAACTATAATTTTCTTTTTCTCCCATCTTTTACAATGTGTGATCTTTTTCTTTCTTTTTGTAAGTGCCTGTGCTGTAAACTCAGCACCAAGGCCTGCAGGCTGTCCCAGAGCTTTCTGTTTAAGACTAGCACTCTACCACATGTGTCAGGACACAGCTAGTGGCATATTTTTGGTTTCAAATGAGACATAAATGTCTCATGTATTTTCCTACTTGGGCTGGCCTTCAAATGTCATCCTCAGATTTCATCTTCCTGAGTAGCTGATAGAACATTGGTAAGCTGCCAATGCTTGATTTATTTTAAATCTGTCATTGGATATTCCTTCTGCACTGCTACACTTCTTTTCTTTAATTCTTCTGTGATTTTCCTGGGGCTTGAACTCAGGGCTTGGTTGTTGTCCCAGAAAATGATTACCCAATTCTGCCACTTGAGCCATAACTCAATTCCCAGGTATTTTTTTTCTTTTTGACAATTAATTGGAGGTTAGAGTCTGAGGCCTAGCCTAGCATAAATCAAGCCAGCCCGGTAAGGAAAGTCCATGAGACTATGACCTCCAATTAACAACTGAAAAGCTGGAAGTGGTAGATCTCTATCCTTGAACAAACCAGCACAAGTTCAAGGATGGCACACAGAAGCCACAGGATGGTACACAGATGCACACACACACACACAGACACACACACACACATACACAATCAGAATATCTCATGGATTTTCTTGCATTAGCTTTGAACTGTGGATACTCAGATTTCAGTCTGTCTTTTTTCATTCTCCTTTGTATTGATCTTGTTTTATTTGTGGTCCTGCAGCTTGACCCTGGCTCTGGGGACTGTTACTTAGCTTATATTTAAAAAATTTATTGTGAAAATACCGTAGAGAGGCGTTACAATTACATGCGCAAGATAATGAGTACATTTCTTATTAAACATTGTTGCCTCCTCCTTTGTTTCCCCTGCCCAACCCTTCCCATCTCCCCCCCCACCCGCCCTGCCAAAGTTGTAAAGTTCGTTTTTTGACATGATGACTTGTAAATCTCATTGTTGCAATGGGTCCACCTGTATCCCTATGTAAACGGTTTGTTTTTGCCCTTCCCTTCCAAAAATTATACCAACATCAAATACAATGAAAGCAGGGGTTATATCATGGGAGAGGGACATACAAAGCAACAAAGAAATCATCCATCTTAGCTTTTTAACTAAAGGCTGCTGCTTTCCCACCTCAGCCCCAGCTCAGGACTTTTTGCTAGGTAGCTGGGATAAGCGTCTCAAGAACATTCCTTTCCAGGCTGACTTGATACCACAATCCTCAGATGTCAGCCTCTTGTGTAGTTAGGATTATACACAGGACCAACAACCCTTGTGTCATTTAAAAACTTTAATATGTGCTTGCTAGTACCTTCTTTTGTTTACTTTTTATTTTTTGCATGTGTGTCCTTTTCATGGTTGTACAAATTGGGGCTCATATTCTGTCCCAGAAGTTTTTATTCAAGGCTATCTTCTATTACATGAGACACACCATAACTTTTTTGCCCTTTTTTGGGTGGGGTGATTAATTACAGACAAGCATTTTATGGACTTTCCTGCCTGGGCTAGCCATGAACCATCATCCTCAGATTTCAGCCTCTTGTAGAACATGTATGAGCCACTAATTCTTGATTCTTTTAAGCCTTTGTCACTTGCTCTTCCTATGTTACTTTTATTCTCCTTTATTTCTTCATTGCATGTCCTGAGGCTTGAACTCAGGGTCTGCGTGCAGTCCCAGAAAATATTTGCCCAGTTCTGCCACTTAACCCATAACTCAACTTCCAGCTAAATCAGGTGGCTGAAATCTGAGGAGCATGTTTCACAGCCAGCCTGGGCAGGAAAGTCCATGATATTCCTATTTCCAATTCACCACCAAAAAGCTTGGAATGCTTAAGCACTAGGCAAAGAAAAGTACAGAAACACACACATCACACATACAAACAATCACACACAAACATTAACACATACACACAAAGTCTCCTGGACTTTGCTTCTTGGTCAGGCCTTGAAATTTGATCCTCAGATTGCTGCCTCCTGAGTAGGACTACAGACATGATCAACAAGCACCAGGCTTATGCTTAAATTTACAATTGGCCTTTCTTCTTTTCTCCTACAATTTTTTTAGCACTAGGAATTGATCTCTGGGTCAACTAACAGCTTTTTTTAGCTTTTTCACCAAACACAGTGCTTTACAACTACAATCAGATCTAAACTGGGTAGTTGGGGATTAGAGATTCTTGTATATATTTATTTTATACTTATGTGTGCTGGTCCTGGAGCTTGATCTCAAGGTTTGGGTGCTCTGCCAGAAATCATTGTCTCATTTCTGCCATTGGAGCCAGAGCTCAACCTCCAGGTGTTTTTTCTTCTTTTTGGTGTTTCATTGGAGATAAGAGTATCATGGAAAACAAAGAATGACCCAGAAAGTTGAAATCTGAGGATCACAGTTAAAAGCCAGCCTGAACAGGAAATTCCATGAGACCCTTTATCCCCAATTTGCTGGTATGTTTCCCTCCTAGAAGCTGAGAGGAGAGTGATAGAACTCCAGCCTAGAATAAACTAGAACAAATTCAACACCCATGACTAGCACACACAGAAAAATGCCCCATGGACTTTCTTGCTTGGGATTGCCTTTAAATGGTATTTTATGATTTTAAACCCCTATGTAGCTAATACAACATATGTAATCCACCAGTGATAGACTAATTCATCATTTTTATTGTTGTATCATTTTTTAATTGTGAAAATACAATGCAGAGGGGTTACATTTACATGGGCAAGATATTGAGTCCATTTCTTATCAAGCATTTTTGCCTACTCCTTTGTTTCCCCTTCTATCCCTTCTCATCTCCCCCACCCGCACCCCCCACCACTTCCCTACCTCTTCAACCCCGCAAAGTTGTAAAGTTCGTTTTTCTACATAACGACTTGTACATCTCATTGTTGAAATGAATCCACTTTTATCCCTATTTAAACGATTTGTTCTTTCCCTTCCCCTCAACAAATTATACCAACACCAAATACAGTAAAAACAGGGGTTATACTGTGGAGGAGAGACATACAAAGCAACAAAAAATCATCTTGTAAATATGTTAGAAACAATCACAAGAAAGAAAAAACATTTGAATCCTTATCTTGGGATTCATTTCACCTAACATCAACTTATCTGGCTTTTTCTTGTTCTCTCAAACATATACTATTTTTTGCAAATAAGGGAAACCATGGGGCCTATGTTTCTTTGGGCCTGGATTACTTCACTTTATAGAATTTTTTCCAAGTCTTTCCATTTCCTAAAAAATGGGGCAATTTCATTCTTTCTAATGGAGGCATAGAATTCCATAGTGTATATATACCACATTTTCTTGTTCCATTCATCTACTGAGGGGCATATGGGTTGGCTCCATATCTTACCTATGGTAAATAATGTTTCAGTAAACATAGTTGTGCTGGTAGCTTTAGTATGGACTTGTTTGTGATCATTTGGTAAATGCCCAAAAGTGGAATTGCTGGGTCATGGGGGAGCTCTATGTAGAGGATTTGAGGAGCCTCCATACTACTTTCCAACGTGGTTGAACAAGTTTACAATCTCACCAATAATGCAGAAGGTCTTACTTCTCTCCGCATCCTCTCCACCATCTGTTGTTATCAGGAAAGCAACTCCATTTGTAATAGCCCCACAAAAAATAAAATACCTCGGAATTAATGTAACCAAAGCAGTGAAAGACCTCTATGATGAAAACTTCAAAAACCTGAAAAACAATATCAAAAGAGAACTTAGAAATTGGCAAAACATCTCATGCTTCTGGATTTGGAGGATCAACATTGTGAAAATGGCAATACTTCCCAAGGCTATTTACAAATTCAATGTGATACCTATCAATATACCAACGTCATTATTCAAGGAAATAGAAGAGGCAATCCAAAACTTCATATGGAACAATAAAAGACCCGAACAGGAAAAACAATCCTCAACAGAAAGAACAGTGCTGGAGGAATATCAAGATCAAATTTCAAACTCTACTACAAAGCAATAGTGATCAAAACAGCTTGTTACTGGCACAAGAACAGACCTCAGGACCAGTGGAAGAGAATTTAAAGCCCATAAATGAACCCACAGGCCTATAGCCATCAAAGCTTCAATAAGGGAGCTAAAAAAATAGAATGGAAGAAAGACAGTAAATGGTGCTGGCAAAATTGGTTAATCAGTGGTAGAAAATTAGGGGGAACTAGGGAAGATGGTGGAGGAGAAGCTGGAGGCTAAACAAGCTCTCACATAGAAAGCAGTTTTAGAGTTCCAGTGAACAGTCCTAAGCCAGAGAATCACACCAAGTGTGCCATCACAGGACAGAGAGTTAGGCCAGAGAGGAAAAATCCAGGTCAGGAGACAGATCTGAGCATATGCCAGCAGCCACTGCTGCAGTGGCAGCGGTGGTGGCCGCGGCCGTAGCCGCCATACCTCTAAAACAGAGATACCGGGACAAAGGAGCCGGATGAGGTGGGCAAGCGGATTCTACACAACACCAGCAAGAACCGACAAGGAGCAAGTATCTTCATCCAGCAGTTCACAGACCAGAGACGACACAGGAATCAAGACTCGGCATGAGTAGAAGCCTAACGTCCTCACTCCTTCTCAGGGAGCAGAAGAGGGAAAGCCACCCCTTCCTCCCTCAATACCGGAGATCCCTATTTTGGATACTGACAAAGCTTGGTGTAGCTGCTAGCTCCAACTCAGTCCTTGGAAGAAAACTAGAGTCACTTAGCAGGTCACAAGAACATAACCTGATCTGCCACACTCAGCTCCACCCAGGGAAGAGTCACCCAACTCGGGACCAGGAGTGGCTTTCTTCACTAGGTAATCAGAGCCAGAGGCTGCCCCTACCTTTAGCAGCCTTGACAATCAATTGTAATTCAGTAAACATAAACCCTGAGACTGGTGCCAGGCTGGGCTCTGTGAGTTTCTCACAAAATAGCCCCTGGGAAAAGCTACTGTTTGCTGAAATGCCTCAACTCTACCAAGAACCTCGCCTCATCACAGCTTCTCTAAATTTGAGGAAAATGCCATCTCCCTGTTTTGTGATACTAAAAGCAGAACTCCCTCCCATTGAACTAACCTGGGAGGAAGATCACAAAATCCTGGGTAAAGCAGAGCATTTTTCTGCCTGTTCAAACAAACTGACTTAAGAAACCAACTAATCAATCCCAGCAATCCCACTTTTGGCCATTTACCCAAATGTTTACAAACAAGACCACACTAAAGCTACCAGCACAACTATGTTTATTGCAGCATTATTTACTATAGCTAAGATGTGGAACCAACCCAGATGCCCCTCAGTAGATGAATGGATCAAGAAAATGTGGTATATATACACAATGGAATTCTATGCCTCCATCAGAAAGAATGACATTGCCCCATTTGTTAGGAAATGGAAAGGCTTGGGAAAAATTATATTAAGTGAAGTAAGCCAGGCCCAAAGAAACATAGGTCCCATGGTTTCCCTTATTTTCAATATCTAGTATATGTATGAGTCAAGGGGAAAAGGTCAGATAATGTGATGTTAGGAAAATGAACCCTAAGGTATGTATTCAAATGTTTTTTTTTTTCTGTCATGCATTTGTTTCTAACGCATTTATAAGGTGATTTCTTTGTTGCTTTGTATGTCTCTCCCCCAAAGTATAACCCCTGCTTTCACTGTATTTGATGTTGGTATAATTTGTGGAAGGGAAGCGGAAAATCAAGTCATTTAAATAAGGATACAGGTGGACCCGTTGCAACAATGAGAAGCACAAGTTGTCATGTCGAAAATGAACTTTCCAAATTTGGTGGGGGTGGGGGTGAGGATTGGTTGTGGGGCAGGGGGAGGCTGGGAAGGGATGGGAAGGGGAAACAAAGGAGGAGGCTACAATGCTTGATAAGAAATGTACTCATTATCTTGGCCATCTAATTCTAACCCCTCTGTACTGTATTTTCACAATAAAAAATAAATAAAAAAATGAAAAAAGAAAACTATAGCTAGATCCTTATATATCTCCCTGTACCAGAATCTACTCTAAATGGAATCAAAGACCTCAGATTTAAAGCAGACACTCTGCAAACATTACAGGACAGAATAGGAGAAACCCTAGGTCTCCTTGGCACAGGCTGAAATTTTCTTAATAGAGACCCAGAAACACAACAAATCAAAGAAAGTTTGGACCAATGAGATTGCCTGAAATTGAAGAGCTTCTGCATGGCAAAAGACATAGCAAGATCAATAGACAGCCCGCAGATTGGGAGAATATCTTCATAACCATATAACGGACAAGGGTCTCATATCTAAAATATACCTGGAGCTCAAAAAATTAAATCCCCCAACAACAAATACTAAAAAAAAAATCAACTGTCCAATTAATACGTGGGCTAAAGACTTAAAGAGAAACTTTTGTGAAGAGGAAAGAAGGATGGCCAATAGACACATGAAGAAATAACCTCTCTAGTTATAAAAGAAATCAAAACATTGAGCTACCACCTCACCCCAAATAGAATGACTATAATCAAGAACTCTAATAAAAACAGATTGATTAATTTAATCTCTGTCACAGGCTATTCATTCTCATCATCTACAGATTTTTATTTTGTGGTGGACCTGAATCTTGAACATGGGACTTCAGTGTTAGTCTTTTTATACCTTTCATAAAACTTTTTTCAGTTTTATTGTTCTAATGTTTCATTTGTTTATGTTGCTTTTTCTATAAATAAGTTTTAATATCTTACAAACGTAACTTTTACCTGGGTGCTGGTGGCTCATGCTTGTAATCCTACACAGGAGGCTGACATAGAGGATCACAGTTTGAAGCCAACATAGGTAAAAAAAAAATTCTGTTAAATTCTTATCTACACTACACTACCAATTATACTAGAAGTGTTGCTATGATTCAAGTAGTAAAGTGCTAGCCTTGAGCTAAAGAACTCAGAGCCCAGGCCGCCAGTTCAAGCCCTTGGACTGGCACAAAAAGAAAAGTTTCATTAGCTTATATTATACGAGGATTATTGGTTTGAGCCACCAGTCCTGGGTTTAAGAACAAGATTTTGTAGCAGTTGCCATGTTTTATCTTTTCCCTAGGAGCATTTATGATTGTTTCTTTTTTTCCATGCCTTGCATTAACATTCCACTAATGGTATTTTATTTTATTTTTTGTTGTAGGGACATTTCAATAATTCAACAACATATCAAAAAGGGCATGTGTCTAATTTTTCTTTATTTTAAGTAGGAAAGGGAAACATATGCTGATTCTGAGCCCAGTAGAGTGAATGATGTTTGATTGCAGAGCTGTGGAATGTATTCCAAGGCGTGGGAGCCTACCAATTTGGGTGCTTCAGTTATCAGGTCTTCCTGTAGCTTCACAATAAAATTCTATGATGTCACAGCCACCTTTGCCATCACAACCAATAGATGTCAGGCGCTGATCTCACCCTTAGGTGGACTTAGATACACAGAGAGGAAAAAATAATTAGAAGAAATGATGATTGACCAGAAAATCACAGCTTGATGAGATTTCCTGATTGAACTCTGAGATTTCATGAGCACAGCAGACTCATCTCCACACAAGACTCCTAAGCACTAAGGACCAGGCACTGTTGTTGGCAACTGGAGAAACAGATGTGAATACAACTTTGAATGGTCTGCCTCCATGCACATTTCATGTTGAAGGAGAAAACCGGAAATCACAATGACAATGTCAATAAATCAGAAGGATGGTCAGGTGGGGAGACAGCTTCACATTGGAGGATCAGAGGAAAAGACATATTATCTAAGAGCAGGGGGCATCATCCATGCAATTATTGCTTTTCCAGGCTGGCTCCAATCTCAATTCCACATCTCATCCTTCTGAGTTGCAAACCATAGGTGTGAGGCACTTGCAGTTGGCCCTTTGATATATCTATAACCAATGTTTGCTAAGTTTCTTGGAAGTTTCTTTTGAGGAAAGTTCAAAATTAAACATATTATGCATCCTGAACTTCCTTTTCACTATTTTCTAATTATTTGAATATGAGCTGCCTTTCTCACTTATTTGGAAAAATCAAGACAATTTTTCTTTCGTTGTTCCAATCCTAGGGAAGGAAGGAAAATCACAGCTTCTTTGCCAAAGTACTAAAATGCTATAGTCATTTCATCTGGCCAATTTTGCCAAATAATGTCTTGTCCTTTATGTATTTTTCATCTTAATAATGTTAGATGAATGATACTATAAATGGGAGAAAAGCAACCACGTAGTAGCATGGGAGAAAAGCATCCACATAGTTTCAAGTTTATCATAATGAGAAATATAAGCTGTCCATTTCTACTCAAGGAAAACAGTTGCCAAAAACATTAAAAACTTGAATAAAAACTTGGAGATTCTTCCTCTTTATACAAAACTGTGTTTTTATTTGTTGTTGTTTTTTGTTGTTGTTGTTGTTGGTCGTTAGGCTTGAACTTTTGGCTTGGGGGCAGTCCCTCAGCTATTCAGCTCAAGGAGAGCACTCTACCACTTGAGCCATAGCACCACTTCTAGTTTTCTGGTTCATTTGGAAGTAAGTCTTACAGAGTTTCCTGCCAAGGCTGACTTTGAACTGCAGATCTCAGCTTTCTGAGTTGTAGGATTACAGACCTAATCCACCAGCACCTTTTGAAAATAGCATTTTTTAAAATTTGGCTAGATTGAATGATTACCAAAGTAATAAATAGAACCAATAATTCTTTGTGCTAAAATTTGCAATAGTTTTACCATGAATAGTGAAATATTTAGAATTACTTTTTTTAGAAAATGTAGCTGATTAGCTTTTATTGATTTAAAATATTAAAACGTCTCATTTTGTAGACAGTGAAGTCTGAATTCAGAACTTGTACTTATTGGCAGATACTCTACTCTGTGAAACAAATCCTTCAGCTCATTTTTAAATCAATCTTTGATTAATTTGAATCTTACAAGGAATCTTTTGGTAAGAAAAGGTAAAATAAACTCCTGCTTTTCGAGTAACAGAAGAAATACTAACATCTAAAATGTATAGACAAAAATGAAACACCCAAAGAACAAATAATCTTATTAATAAGTAGGCACGTGAATAGACTAGATAGGTCTCAAAACAGCTATAGGTGTCTAAGGAATACATGAAAAATATTCAACATCCTTAGTAATCAAGGAAACGCAAATCAAATCTATGTTGAAGTTCCTTCTGTGCATAATCAGAATGCCTATTATCAAAGAAAACACAAATACTGGCAAGGAGGTGGGGAAAGATACCCTACACAATACTGGAAATTAAGTTAATCTGTAGCCACAATAGAAATCAGTGTGGGATTTCCACACAAGAAAACCTACATATACACCTGAAGAAAGGTAAGTCAGCCTTATAGTAGAGCTATCTGCACACACATTTTTTACACCAGGATTCAAAATATTCATGTTCCTGAATCAGCCACCACAGGCAGAAAAGTATGTAAAACTGTTATCTCTAATTAACAATAAAAACATCTGGGAGTAGAGCTATAGATCAAGTGGCAGAGTACCAGCCTTGATGGAAAAAAAGCCAATCAAGAGATGAAGGTCCTAGTTTCAAGCCTCAGGACTGCCAAAACCGCCCCCCCACACACACACAATGCTACCTATATTTTTTAGGAAATACAGATATATATGTATATATGCTTATATATATCGCTTGATTTCTTTTGGGGGGGGGGGGCGGGTCCAGTCATGGGGCCTGAAATCTGGGCCTGGGCACTGTCCCTTAGCTCTTCAGCTCAAGGCTACTACCACTTGAGGCACAGTGCCACTTCCGGCTTTTTTCTTTTTGCTTATGTGGTGCTGAGGAATCGAACTCAGGGCCTCGAGCATGCAAGGCAAGTGCTCTACCACTGAGCCACCTTCCCAGCCCCTCACTTGATTTCTTAAATGGAAAAAAAAATTCTTCATGTGTTTCTCTTCTTAATTTTCTACCTTGAACCACTGAGACAATATGTTGCCTTTTATTTTATTTTATAGAAACCATTTGCTATGAGTTAAAATTAAGTGGAAGTTATCAACAAGCATAATCAGAGTGAAAGAAAATGTAATTAGTAGTGTGAACTCAGTGCCATTTCCATTTCACTTTTTTTAAAATATAACTCAATAAAGATTAAAGTAAAGATAACTTTGAAAATAGCTTTTAATGAGTATACTAGAAAAATAAAACAGAAATAACATGTTATTAGAGAATATAATTTTCATGAGTTTAAGGAAACACTAATGGTGTAAATATAATAAGTGTGCCTTATTGTTAAAAACGACTTATATAAATTTTATGCATTGATTGGAAAGTGGAACAAACAGCTAAATACAAATGTGATTCAATCTAATCTCCATAATTTGAACTGCAAGTATCCAAAAAGGATAGTGATTCTAGTTTTAGCTTTTAGTTTTGTTTTTTCTTACTTCTAAAGCTTTATTTTCCAGATCCAATAAAAGACAGTTGAGTTAGTTATATCTCTCAGAGATGTTTTAATTTCTTTTTAGCACAATTAACTCAATCTATTCTTTTGATCAAATTCTCAGGCCCAATACACTATTTTCTCCATTTCTGCAGAAGTGGAAAATACTTAATTAGAGTAACATTGCTTATATTGAAGGTTGGTTACGTTAAAGATTAATTACTTTCTTCCAATCTTCTTTGGGATTGATTATAAGGTGTAGGGGATTTTTTAAAGGATGTATAACATGAAAATATAAAACTAAAATAATATTTTGGTATTATTGCTGACATTTTTAGCATTCCAAATAGAATAGCTAATTTCATCACTCAAAGCAGTATTGTAATTATCTTAAATAAGAAAAATACTAATAATCCAGCTAAAGCTCTATTCTGTAACATTATTTTCTGTGTAATGTGTAAAACAATATATAGTTCTTAAAAATTTAATTAACCACAGACATACATATGTACTAGACCAACTTGTAAATATTTGAATATGAGATAACATCAGTAAGATACTTGAGAAAGTTCTTAAAGTATTATAATGGACATAATCCCTGTGTGCATGTAGCCACTCAAAAACTATGTCTAATCAAACCAGCCCCAATTATAGTTATGACCTCAGATCTGTCTCAGCCACAGCATATAAATTTTGATCCTTTAGGGGCTGGGAAGGTGGCTCAGTGGTAGAGTGCTTTCCTTCCATGCACAAGGCCCTGGGTTCAATTCGTCAGCACCACATAAGGAGTAAAAGCCAGAAGTGGTGCCATGGCTCAAGTGGTAGAGCACTCGCTGTGATTTGAACAGGTGAGGAACAGAGTCCAGGCCCAGAATTCAGGCCCCACAACTGACAGAAAAACATAATCTTTTAAAACCAAAACTTTGATAAATTAAATTTACTGGTTTATTTGAATAAAGAATGATTCGTGAATTGGTAAGCACACACTAAACAGAACTCATAATCAATAGAATTTGGGAAAACTCCACTTAGCAATGTCATTAGTGAATTTTGGAGCGTCAAACAGAAGAAAAAATCTTATTGGCTATAGTAAGCATTTGCTTATTTGCAGAATATTCAACTGGCTGCCTATGATTGGCTGATCCTCAATTATGTTTAATTAGGTGAAACTTGGCTATTAACTAGAAAAATATACTCCAAAATTAGTTTTCAGTGTGTTTATGCAATAAGCTGCAGTTAGTTATGTCTAATCTCAGTGTACTTACATGTTACTTATTTAATTCAGCAGCTTCCAACACAAACAGGTCCTGAACCAATGAGAAAGATGAATTCATATGCTGCATCTTTCAGAAACCAACACTTAATATCTGAGCTTCCATTATGATTTTATTAGTTTGTGGTATAATCTATTGTTCACTTTAGTGTGCTCTGATAAGTCAAGCTTTAATTGCACTACAATTGATAAGAACCAGCCATCTGCAAGGAGCTTAGAACCAACACATTTTATTCACAAGTACAAAAATAAAAATATATTTTAAATATAATTACATAAAATATATGGAACCCAAACCAGATGTTGAATAGATCTATCATGTTTCTTGGATTTGTCTTAGATGTTTTTATGTTCTTTCTCTATAATATGTAGGCTGTCTTCAATCCTCAAGATTCTATCTTCTGCATGGTCTAACCTACTGTCAAGACTTTCTACTTTGTTTTTTATTTCTTTTCCTTCTAATTGGTCAGCTTTAATGACTTCAAATTCTTTGTTGGAGCTTTGTTTTAGATCTTGTATGAACTTCTTTACTTTCTTAATTTGGTGTTCTGTGTTTATTCTCAAATCACTTAATACATTGGTTATGGATTCCTTGGATTGCCAATCCTTCTATTGGGCTCCACTCAGCATTCCCTTTGTGGTATCCCTGACTTCTTTCAGCTTTCTGTTTATGGATTCCATCAATGCCTCTATTGATCTTTGTCTATTCTCATCCCACTCTCTCAATTCCTGTATTAACTCTTTATTAGTTTCCTCAGGTTCTCGCAATTTCTGTAGTTCTCTTTAAGTGTTCTCAGCTTGTTCACGCCATTCCTGACTTTCTCTTTGTCTGCTCTCAGCCAGCTCACACAATTCCTATCTATATCTTTGGCTGATTTCAGCCTGCTCCCGCAATTCCTTCATTTCTCTTTGAGTGTTCTCAATCTGCTCACACAATTCCTGTATCAATCTTTGAGTAGTTTCCTCACACTTATGAGATTCCTGTATTGACCTTTGGTTTGTCTCCTCTCTCTCCCTATCCCACTCAAACTGAGACCTTTGCAGGTTTTCAATCTTTTCATTTACCATGTTTACCTATAGTGTTTGTAGAGCTTTTTGGGAACTCTCCACTGGATTATTCATTATCTGTTCTGTCCCCTGATTGTCATGAGTGGGAGTTTGAGATACCCAGACTTGTCATTTTTCTCATGCTTAAAAAAGCATGAGAAAACCAGCTTGTTCTTCCCATTTGGGATGAGACTAACACTAGTTTTGTGCTAGAACACTATTTTAAGGCAAGCATCAACCAAAGTCCATAGTTACACAGTCAAAAGTTTGCAGATACATTCTTGATCAAGACATACAATCTATTCAACATCAAACAACTATGTATTAATGGGCTATGAACAGCAAAGGAGAATTTGGCAAACCAGAAATTATTATGTTTAGGGAGAATGTGGGGAAAAATAGGATTAGCGAGATGTGGAAAGGTGAGGGGAGAGTGGAATTAACCAAGTCCTAATCTCAAAGAGGGAAATGGATTGGAAA
Source organism: Dipodomys spectabilis (assembly GCF_019054845.1). Classification (NCBI taxonomy): domain Eukaryota; kingdom Metazoa; phylum Chordata; class Mammalia; order Rodentia; family Heteromyidae; genus Dipodomys; species Dipodomys spectabilis. The sequence continues at coordinate 1,461,704 of NW_024871026.1, read as the reverse complement.
GAATGATAGCAGAGAGAGAAAAAAGAAGATAAAGAAAATGGGGAAACAAGAAAAAAATAGAAAAACAAAAATTTAAAATTAAAAAGTTAAACCCTTAAACAGTGCAAGTTTGAAGATGTAGTATTCAGAGAAGAATGAGGATGGGATGAGAGGAGGGGAGGGATACAAAGGAGACATGAAAATCTAAAAATTAAAAATGTTTAAAATATTAGCTGGGTGCCGGTGGCTCACACTTGTAATCCTAGCTAATCAGGAGGCTGAGATCGGAGGATCACAGTTCAAAGCCAACCCAGGCAGGAAAGTCTGTGTGATTCTTATCTCCAATAAATCACTAGAAAACTGAAAGTAGCACTGTGACTCAAGAGGTAGAGCCCTTGCCTTTAGCTGAAGAGCTGAGGGACAGCACCCAAGCCCAGAGTTCAAAATAGTTTAAAACATTACATGTGTATAAAGAGGTAATACTTCTATTAAAGAATTTAAGTCCAAGAGGTTTTGAATTGAGTAATATATTTCTGGATTAAGTGTGTACACAGGGAGGATAAGGTCTAATAATTGAGGACAGGTATATCTGAGGATGAACAGAACAGCAATTAAATCATGCAGAAAAGAACGAAAGAGGGCAAGAAGTGAAAAGAATGAGAAAGAAAGAAAGAAAAAAGGGATGAAAAGTCAGTAGAGATAAAAGGCATGAGACAAAAAATAGAAAACAAGTTTTTAAAAATCATTAAAAGTTAAAATTAAAAATAATGTACAAAAAATGTTCTTTGATTTTTTTTGAGGGGGATGGGAAGATCCTCTGTCTCCCTTGTGTCCATAACCAGTCTGTAGGTGGATGCTGGTCTGCTTGTGGTGTTTGGTTTTCCTGTGGCTTGATTGGTTACTTAAGCCAGTTTGTTTGGGCAAGCAGAAAAATGTTCTGCTTTACCCAGGATTTTGAGATCCTACTCCCAGGCTAGTTCAGTGGGAAAGAGATCTGCTTTGAGTATCACAAAAGAGGGAGATGGCTTGTTTCTTCTAGTTTGGAGATGCTGTGATGAGGATAGGTTCTGGGTAGAGTTGAAGCCTTTCAGCAAACAGTAGCTTTTCCCTGAGGGGCTACCTTCGGAGACACTCTCAGAGCCCACCTTGGAGCATTTATCAGGGTTTTTGTTTACTGAATTTTAATTGATTGTTTTGGCTGCTGTAGGGAGGGGCAGCCTCTGGCTCTGTTTACCTAGTGAAGAAAGCCACTCCTCAGGGGCAGAGTTAACTCTGCCTGGACTGGATGACTTTTTCCTGGGTGGAGTTGAGCCTGACAGGTCAGGTTAGGGTCCTGTGACCTGCTAAATGACTCCTGGGTTTTCTCCCAAGGCCTGAGTTGGAGCTGGTGGCTCAGCCAGGCCTTTGTCAGTATCAAAGATGGAGATCTCTGGTATACTCATGCTGCCAGAGTGTTGGTTCCTGGGTCCTCTTTGGTCTGCTATCTGCAGGATAAAGATATCTACTCCTTGTCAGTTCTTGCTGGCGTTGAGAAGTATCTGCTCGCCAGCTGCGCCTGGTGCCTTTGTCCTGGACTCTCTGTGTTGTAGGTATGCTGGTTATGGCCGCGGCCGCCACTGCCACAACTGCAGCCACAGCTGCCGACAAGTGCTCTCCTTGTCTGGATTTTCTCTCTCTGGTCAAACTCTCCGTACTGTGATGGCACACTTGGTGTAATTCTCTGGCCTAGGAGTGTTCACTGGAACACTAAAACTGCTTTCTATTGAGAGCTTATTTAGCCTCCAGCTTCTTCTCCGCCATCTTCCCAGAACCTTGTGGATTAATTTTTCTTACCATCGTCTTATATGATCATATGTAACATAGCTATTGAGCTATTCTGCTTATCTGCTAATATTATTCTAGATGTATACTACTTATTACACATCACAAAAACCATGGGACCTATGTTTCATTGGATAAGGCTTACTTCACTTAGTATGATTTTTTTCCAAGTCCTTCCATTTCCTTACAAATGGGACAATGTCATTCTTTATGATGGAAAGAATTCATATATATATATATATTCATATAGAACTCTAGCTCAAGGCTAGAGTTCTACCACTTGAGCTACAGTGCCACTTCTTGTTTTTCTGGTACTTTATTGGAGATATGAGTGTCAAGGACTTTTCTGCCCGGGCTGGTTTGAAACATGATCCTCAGATCTCAGCCTCCTGCGTAGCTAGGATTAGAGGCATGAGCCACTGGCACTCTGCATATATCTCATTTTCTTGTTCCATTCATCTACTGAATGGCAGTTCATTTTCTATATACTGTCTAATGAATACCACTGATGCATTTGTTCTCCCTTTGTCTCACCTTTTCTGTGCCCCTCCCATCCTTCTAATGACAAATAAACTACCAAGAAAGAATATAGGAAAAGACAACAAAAACAGCAGCAGCAACAACAAAAATCTCATTTTCATTTCTTGGAGTTTATATCTTTAAATATTATTTTATATGACCAAATGCACATAGTGATTGTTTCTTTTTGATCTGCTGCTACGAACATCTGTCTATGGTCTCACTTTGTGGTGGGTGACTTTTTTATTTCTGCTGTTGTTATTCTGCCATTAAAATATGATTTTTTAAACATTTTGCTTTGTTTTCTGTAAGCTTCTGGAATTTCATATAAATTTTGTTTAATTTTCAACTACTATCATTTGAACAGCTTTTCTAACTTTTGTATTATTGCTTCTCTGGTATTCATTATACATATGCTATATCTTCAATAATTATCAGATAGATGTCTGTGCTATTTCTTTTAATTCATTCCTTTTTCTATCTCAATTTCAGTTTGGTAACTCTCTATTGAAAAGGCTTTAAGCTCACTGATTCTTCATATGTCTTTTTTCCACTACACTGATGAGTTCATCAAAGCCCTTTGTTTTCTGTTTTATATTAATTTTGTCAATGATATTTTTAAAAATCTTTCTAATAATACCGTCTCTCTCATTACCTGTATGTTTAATTCATGATGTCCAATTTGTTCACTACAGCACTCCTTGTAGTAATTATGATTATATAATTCTTTGAAATTGTCAGTATGATAATTATTATATTGGATTAAAAATTCATACATGTTTTCTGAATCTGGCTCTTAGTCTCTTAAATTTTTGTTAAAAGACAAAAACATCCAGTACATAGAATACAAGTAAAACATGCCTTTAGTATTAGGATTTATATTTACCTGGCTGGGCATTAAAATCTATTTCACCTGTGCTGTACTTGTAGGTATTAAATGTTCTTTACTTTTTATATTCTTGTGTTATTTATTCCCCCCTGCTGGATTTGGAGAAAAACCCAAAACACCTTGGTGTTATATAGCCTTTGTTATATCACCATCAATCACTTATATCCGAGCCCTGGGGTAGCTTTGGAAGGTATCAGTGAAGATATTTGCTTTGTATTTCATACCTAAGTTTCTCTTGCTTTCTGTTTCTCTCTGTTATCCCTGTCCTGGAAACATCACCCCAGTCTCTCTCTTTCTCTTTCTCTCTCTTCCTCTCTGTCTTCCTCTCTCCCTCTCCACTATTTTTGAGCTTTGATTTTCCTAATTCATGACAGAAAGGCAAGAAGAGACTGGGGTTTCAAACAATCCTTCCCCTATTTCAAATCACACAATACTGACACCGTTTGTCTTAACCAGAAGCTCATTGTTGCCAAGGACAAGATATTTTGGGAGCCTCTCTTTCCTCGGATGTCAGAAATTATTATATTCTGAGCATTGTTATGGGAACTTGTCAAAACTCTTATAGGTACATTTCATAGAAATATATCCTCATTACTCCCACTAAAGAAGGTTCTCACCAAGTTGTAACTGAACCTACTTCTCACCCAGTGTCTAACAACTTAAAGATGTTATTGTGTGTGAGAGGAAAATGAATTAGTTTGAACATGGGTTACCCCAACCTTTCTTTGTGTTAACAAGCCATCACAAATGTATTATCATGCACTGGGGTTAATAACATACCAAATTTATAAGGATTAACCCTAAAGGCATTGAAAAGCTGGAAATGAATATGATTTTTTGATTTAAAGGCAATTTCTAATATATTAAACCTGTGCACCTTCTTAAACATAATAAATAAATGAAGCATTCTATATGTGATACATGTATGAATGACATGGAGGCAATATTGAAGTAGACTCAAACTCACGGGAATGAGAAAATATTATCATATTATCTAAATTATACAATGAAACCTGTGGTAGCTATCTACCCACATATTCTAATAACAATATCAGAGGAAAAGTATCATTAGAAAAGTCTTTTTATTAACTCATAAATTTAAATTTTCCCTTAAACTTGATGATGTTTTAAGTCATGGATCTACATTACTAAAAGTAGAAAAGTTATTAGCAAGCAGACCTACCTGATGTGACATTTTACAAATTTTTCTGCCAAAGTTTTCTATTCATTATTATAATTGACTTCTTGCTGTGATTCCCATTACTCAGGGCAGAAGAAAGTCATTTCTGGATAAACACAATAAAACATTCTTATTGAATTTGGTTCCCCTTTTCTGAACTCAACTTCATCTTTATTGATTAATAAAACCGGGCAACAGTGGGTCATGCTTTTATAATGCTAGATACTCAAAGGCAGATATCTGGAGGAGGGAAGATCAAAGCCAGTGTAGGAATAAGACTTATGAGACTCCATCGCTGATGGTTCTAGCTATGACTATCAGCCATGAATAAGAAAACTGAGTCAGAAATTAAGTCCCTATGTTCAAACACATCCATCATCACCAGCACCACCACAGGAAGTGATACCAGACAGAATACACCATGTGTTCTTACTTTACCATTGAAATGTGATCTCTGACTACAGGTGATACTACCATGATATCAAAACTTACTGAGTTAACCAGATATGCTTTATTTGAAAAGGTGAAATATTTCTTCTACATCTGTATCAACTTACACTTATTGTGTGTGTCCAAATGGGAATGAGCACGACTTTTCCCATCTTGAAAATCGTCTCTATTTGAAAACACTGGAGGATTCCAATGCCCAAATCTCATAATAAAAGAACATGGAACATGCAGTAAATGTGTTCAGTATTAATCCTAACATCTCTCCTTTATTTATATTTATGTTCAGTATTAATCCTAACATCTCTCCATAATATTCCACAAAGTCTAACAGAAAAGGTCAAGAGACTCATCTCCAGTTAATGAAGACAAAAGCCAGGAAGTAGAGGTATGATTCAAGTGGTAGAGCTACAGCTTTGAGTGGAAAATCAAAAGTGATAGAATCTATATATGATCTTGGACAAGAGTACAGGCTTTGGTGACGAATATGACTGACAAATGGATTTGCTATAGACATATACCTGCTAATAGTTTGGAAAGTTTTGTTGTTGTTAACTTTCAGAACTGAAGGTTTTCCTCAAATAACTGTGGTTCTGACTGCAGCAATATTGATAGCTGATTTTGTGATCTTGGATAGGGAATTCAATGTATCTCTCTGATGACATATTAGGTTTACCAAGACTCTTAGGAGAGGAAATATGAAATATCATTTAATAAGAAATTTCATTTGTGTCCAAGCATTGGTGGGTTCATGACTGTAGTCTTAAGTATTCAATGAGGCCAAGATCTTAGGATTGTGATTTGAAGCTAGTTAGGGCAGAAAAGTTTGTGAGATTTTTGTCCCCAAATAGCTACTTTAAAAATCCAGAAGTGGATATATAGCTCAAGCATTAGAGTGCCAGCCTTAAGTAAAAAAGCCAAGAGAGATTGTGAGACACTGAGTTCAAGCCCTAATACCCGAAGAACAACAAACAAATGATCATTCTTTAGTATTCTAAACCATGGTAAACGTTCTCACATTCTGAAACAGTCCCTAAATTCTGATACTCGTAAAACAACATCTTCAACACTTAACAAAAGTAAAAAAAGGGAAAGAAAACTTCAAAATTATGTAATAAATTTATGCAAAACTTGTAAATTTTCTTGACCAATTGTGTTCTATTCTATTCCCAGGCCACCACACTGCTTAGATCTCCTGGCTTGCCCTTGCAATATATCACTATACATATCACTATATATATACATATATATATAGATATATGTATGTATATATGTATATATATAGTGATATGTATAGTGATATACATATATATGTATATACACATTATATACATGCACTATATATATATATATATGTCTATATATGTCTATGTATGGGTTTTTTTGCAATATATTTAGTATATCATGAATAGGCACCAACTTCCAATCTGTACAGTCTTCACGCAGGTTCTGAATGACCAAATACTAAAGAATTTGTCTTCTGAAAAATAGACCAGAAGAGAAATTCCTTAGAATTATGATTTAAAAGACCCTATTAAATACTTTAGTGCAGTAAAGCAGTCATTAATCTTCAGAATATTGATCCTTGGCTAAATGTGTCCTGGCTACAAAGACATAAGACATGGACCTCTATTCGACCAGGAAATGTAAAGCTTAGAGCCAGTCTTAATAATCCTTAGAAGACAGATGGCTTTGGATGGTGTATCAGTCAGATTAAACAGGGGAAAGAAACCACACAGTAATTTAAACAAGGGGGAAGTTCAATAGAAAGAACTATGAATTATAGGAAAGTATTGGAGTACTACAGGGTTGGCTACTAAAATAAGAATAGTTGCAAAAAATATAGACACAGAAATGTGGGAGAGAGAGCAAATCATTGTGGGCTCACAGAATGACAAAGAGTTGCTATGGCTGGGCTTTTGGAAACATACTGTCTGCTTGGACATTGCTGGAGTTTGCAGGTGACTGGAGATGGCTAGAAGTGTTCTGCTTGGTAGAGAATCTAGGTGCACTACAACAGCTTCTCCATGAGCACCTCAGAATGAACCCAGAATGTGAATGCAAAACACTTTGTGCTACATCTTGCACCCTCTGTAGGCTTTCATCTAGGAATTCTGAAGTGAAACAATTAGGTGAATGTGGAGCTCCTTTGTGGCATGCAGTGCTCGTTTTATATTGTATGTGTGCTTATGACTGACCTTAGGCTGAATACTTACAGTTCTTCATCTTCAAATTCCCTTTATGGTAAATACTCCCTCTTTTGTATGAGAGTCTACGCCAATGATACCATCACTCTTTAAGGATTTGAGTAAAACTTAAATCAAATCTTTACACACCTTTTTTTCTCTCTTGGCAAATAACACTTCTCAGAGTCAATGATTATTTAAAATGTGTTTCATAAATATTTTCGCTCAATTAATAAGTTATAATTTACAAAAATAAAATAAAATAAGTGAGGCAAGGTCTGAAACCACTTGCATTCACATCTATGAGGCAACAGCAATAAATCCATGTATCCAGGTGGATAAGATTCAGGAAGGAAACAGAAATAGAAGAAGCATCTTTAAAGATATCATACAAGTCTTACTTCATGTGTATTTTTTCAAACTTTTTATCTAAGATTGTATTCACTGATTATAATTTCTCTCCATCCCTCTCTCCCTTTTTTCTCCCCAATCTCTCTCATTCTCCCAAATCCTTTCTCTCAATGCTCCTTTCTACTTTGTTTTTTTTTTTGTTGTTGTTGTTGAAATAGGTATTATGTAAGTCTTACTTCATGTGTGTGTTTTCAGATATTTTTCTCATCTAGTCTTTAATTCGTTGATTACCATTTTTCTTTCACGACCCCTTACTTCCTGCCTTTACCCTTCCTCCCTCTTTGCTGTCTCTCCCTCTCCATCTCTCTCTGTCTCTGTCTCTCTCTCCAGCTCTCCCTCTCTCCCTGCCTCCGTTCTTCTTCTTGAAGACATCTAATGTAATAGACCCTGTCTTGGGAACTTGTACATTAATGACGGTTCATTTCTCCTTGTCTTCTTCGTCCTCGTCCTCATCCTTCTCCTTCCTCGTCGTCGTCGTCGTCGTCGTCGTCTTCGTCGTCGTCCTCCTCCTCCTCCTCCACCTCCTTCTCCTTCTTCTTCTTTGTTCTCTTCTTCCCAACCCCTTTTAAAAAATAACTGATTAGAATTCATGCCCTTTTGTTTGCTAGGCAGTGCTCCAGTACTGAGCAATATCCATAAGTAATTTCCAGTGTTTAAGTATTCTCCACTTAGGGGTTCAAAACATTTACACAGATCAAAATGGACCTTAATTCTTCTACCTGAACCTCTCATTGTGAAGACTACAATCATGTTTTACCATGCTCAACAGTTTTGTTTTGTTTAGTTATTTGAGTTAAGGTCTTGCTAACTTAGTACCTAAACTGTCCTGTAATTTCAGAGGCAAGGATTGCATTTTTGTTTTTTGTTTTTTTTTTAAATTTTATTTTATTTTATTTGAGAACATACTGTACAGAGGGGTTACAATTACATGGGCAGGATAATGCATACATTTCTTACCAAGCATTGCAGCCTCCTCCTTTGTTTACCCTTCACCTCCCTTCCCAGCCTCCCCCCTCTCCCCCACCCAATCATGCCCCCCCTACCCCCCCACTCCGACATTGTAAAGCTGGTTTTGACATGACATTTTGTACTTCTCATTGCTGCAACAGGTCCACCTGAATCCTTAAACGACTTGTTTGTCCCCGTCTCCTCCACATGTTATACTGACATCAAATATAGTGAAAGCGGGGGTTACACTGTGGGGGAGGGACATACGAAGCAACAAAGAAATAATCTTATGAATTCATTAGAAACACATGCATGAAAGAAACAAAAACATTAAAATACATATTTGAGGGTTCGTTTTCCTAACATCACATTATCTGACTTTTTCCGCTTGACTCATACCTATACTAGATAATGCAAATAAGGGAAACCATGGGACCTATGTTTCTTTGGGCCTGGCTTACTTCACTTAATATAATTTTTTCCAAGCCTTTCCATTTCCTAACAAATGGGGAAATGTCATTCTTTCTGATGGAGGCATAGAATTCCATTGTGTATATATACCACATTTTCTTGATCCATTCATCTACTGAGGGGCATCTGGGATGGTTCCATATCTTAGCTATGGTAAATAATGCTGCAATAAACATAGTTGTGCTGGTAGCTTTAGTGTGGTCTTTTTTGTAAACATTAGGGTAAATGCCCAAAAGTGGGATTGCTGGGTCATAGGGGAGTTCTATGTGAAGTCTTTTGAGGAACCTCCATACTGCTTTCCAAAGTGGTTGAACAAGTTTACATTCCACCAACAATGAAGTAAGGTTCCCTTCTGTCCACATCCCCTCCAGCATCTGGTGTTGTTAGAGTTCTTGATTTTTACCGTTCTAACTGGAGTGAGGTGATATCTCAATGTTGTTTTGATTTGCATTTCTTTTATGGCAAGGGATGTTGAACATTTCTTCATGTGTCTATTGGCCATCCTTCTTTCTTCTTCAGAGAAGTTTCTCTTTAAGTCTTTAGCCCACTTTTTTATTGGGCAGTTGTTTCTTTGAGGATTTGTTGTTGGGGGGTTTAATTTTTTGAGTTCCAAGTATATTTTAGATATGAGACCCTTGTCCGTTATATGGCTAGTAAAGATCTTCTCCCAATCCGTGGGCTTTCTATTGATCTTGCTAGCTATGTCATTTGCCATGCAGAAGCTCTGCAACTTTATGCAATCCCATTTGTCCAACCTTTCTTTGATTTGTTGTGTTGCCGGGTCTCTATTCAGAAAATTTCGGCCTGAGCCAAGGAGACCTAGGGTTTCTCCTATTCCATCCTGTAATGTTTTCAGAGTGTCTGCTTTGAGTTCAAGGTCTTTGATTCATTTGGAGTTGATTCTGGGACAGGGTGATATATAAGGATCTAGCTTTAGTTTTCTACATGTAGTTAACCAGTTTTGCCAGCACCCTTTACTGAAGAGGCTGTCTGTCTTCCATTCTATTGTTTTAGCTCCCTTATCAAAGATTAGATGGCTATAGGTCTGGAGGTTCATTTCTGGGTTTTCAATTCTATTCCATTGGTCCTGAGGTCTGTTCTTATGCCAATACCAAGCTGTTTTGATTACTATGGCTTTATAGTAGAGTTTGAAATTTGGTATTGATATTCCTCCAGCAGTGTTCTTTCCGTTGAGGAGCGTTTTTGCTATTCGGGGTCTTTTATTGTTCCATATGAATTTTTGGATTGCCTCTTCTATTTCCTTGAACAATGAGGGTGGAATTTTCATAGGTATTGCGTTGAATTTGTAGATAGCCTTGGGAAGTATTGCCATTTTCACGATGTTAATCTTTCCAATCCAGGAGCATGGGAGGTTTTGTCATTTTTTAAGTTCTGTGCTGATTTCCTTTTTCAAGATTTTATAGTTTTCATCATAGAGGTCCTTCACTTCTTTAGTTAAGTTAATTCCTAGGTATTTTATTTTTGTGGGGCTATTAAAAATGGAGTTGCTTTCCTAATTTCAGCCACACTTTTCTCATTGTTGGCATACAGAAAAGCCATTGATTATGGGGGGTTAATTTTATAACCTGCTATTTTGCCAAAGTTTTGAATCAGCTTGAGTAATTTGGGAGTGGAGTCTATGGGATTCTTTAAATATAAGATCATGTCATCTGCAAAGACGGAGAGTTTTATTTCTTCTTTCCCTATTTGGATCCCCTTTATGTCTGCATCTTGTCTTATTCCTGTAGCTAGGCATTCTAATACTAGATTGAAGAGAAGTGGAGAGAGTGGGCATCCTTGTCCTGTTCCTGAGTTAAGGGGAAATGGCTTTAGTTTTTCACCATTGAGTATAATGCTGGCTGTAGTTTTGTCATATACAGCCTTTATTGTATTGAGGAATGTTCCATGGATTCCTAATTTTTCCAAAACCTTCATCATAAAGGGGTGTTGGATCTTGTCGAATGCATTTTCTGCGTCTATTGAGATAACCATGTGGTTTTTATTCTTGCTCCTGTTGATGTGATGAATAATATTAATTGATTTGCGTATATTGAACCAGGTTTGCATCCCTGAAATGAATCCTGTTTGATCGTGGTGTATGATTTTTTGGATGAATTGTTGAAGTCGGTTGGCCAAAATTTTGTTGAGAAGTTCTGGATCAATGTTCATCAAAGAAATTTGTCTATAGTTCTCTTTCTTTGATGAGTCCCTGCCTGGTTTTGGGATGAGGGTTATGATGGCTTCATAGAATGTGTTCGGTAGTGAGCTTTCTCTTTCAATTTCATTGAAGAGTTGGAGGAGAATTGGTGTGAGCTCTGCTTTGAAGGCCTTGTAAAATTCCGCTGTGAAACCATCTGGTCCTGGACTTTTCTTAGCTGGGAGGTCTCTTATTGCTGTTTCTATTTCAATGCTTGATATGGGCCTGTTAAGATAGTTTGCCTCATCTTGGTTTAGTTTTGGCATGTCAATATTTGCTAGGAAGAGGTCCATTTCTGTCAAGTTCTCAAACTTATTAGCATAAAGTTTTGAGAAGTATTCCCTTATAATGTTCTGAATCTTGGTTGTTTCCGTGGTGATGTTTCCATTCTCATCTCTGAGTTTATTAATTTGGGTGTGTTCTCTTCTTTTTCTGATAAGATTTGCTAAGGGTCTGTCAATTTTGTTAAGTTTTTCGAAGAACCAACTCTTTGTTTTGTTGATTCTTTCTATAGTTTTTTTGGATTCTAATTCATTTAATTCTGATTTAATTTTGATTATTTCTTTCCGTCTACTGGATTGGGGTTTATCTTGCTGCTCTTTTTCAAGGAGGTTTAGATGTGTCATTAAATTGTTAGTTTCAGATCTCTCCAATTTGTTGATGTAGGAGCTCAGAGCTATATACTTGCCTCTGAGTACTGCCTTTGCTGTGTCCCAGAGGAGATGGTATTTTGTGTGTTCATTTTTGTTGAATAGCATGAACATTTGAATTTCCTTTCTAATCTCTTCCATGACCCACTCATGATTCAGCTGTGTGTTGTTCAGCCTCCATGTGATACCAGACTTTCTTTGGTGGCTTTTGGTGTTGAGTTCTAATTTTATTCCCTTGTGGTCAGAGAGAATGCAAGGTATAACTTCAATGTTTCTGAATTTAGACAAGTTTGCTTTGTGGCCTAAAATGTGATCTATTTTAGAAAACGTTCCATTTGCTGCTGAGAAAAACGTGTATTCTGATGCTGCTGGGTGAAATGTTCGGTAGATGTCTGTTAAGTCTAGTTGATCTATGTAGTTGTTTAGATCTGCGGTTTCTCTGTTGATTTTTTGCCAAGTTGATCTATCTAGTGGGGAGAGTGGTGTGTTAAAATCCCCAACAATTAATGTCTTTGGATCTATATGGGATTTGAGGGAAAGTAGTGTTTCTTTGATAAATTTGGGTGCTCCATTGTTTGGCGAATAGATATTTAGAATTGTAATATCCTCCTGAAGGAGAGATCCTTTAATTAGTATGTAGCGACCTTCTTTATCTCTTCTCACGAATTTTAATTTGAAGTCTATTTTATCTGATATTAGGATTGCAACTCCCGCCTGTTTATGGGGTGCGTTTGCTTGGTAGATTTTGTTCCAGCCTTTAACATTGAAAATGTGTTTGTTTTTACGGGCAAGATGTGACTCCTGCAGGCAGCAGATAGAAGGGTCTTGTTTTTTAATCCAACTAGACAGTCTATGTCGCTTAATTGGAGAGTTCAGTCCGTTAACATTAAGAGATAGGACTGAGAGGTATTTGGGAGTTCCTGCCATGTTATCTACCTTCTTGGGGGCTGCGAAAACTGGGTTCTTCCTACGGTTCTTGGATTCTCAGTTTGGGTGCAGTTTCTTGGCCTTTATTGCGGTCTTGTTGGTTTTTCTATGTGTAGGACATCTTTAAGAATCTTTTGTAGGGCTGGTTTGGTGGAGATATATTGTTTCAATTTTCCTTTGCTATGCAAGGTTGTTATTTGGCCTTCAGTTATGAAGGAGAGTTTAGCTGGGTACAGTATTCTTGGTTGATAGTTGTTTGTTTTTAGGGCATGGCATACATCATTCCAGGCTCTTCTTGCTTTGATTGTCTCTGCTGAGAAATCTGAGGTGATTCTAATTGGTTTCCCTTTATAGGTGATTACCCTTTTCTCCTTGACAGCTTTAAGGATCTTTTCCTTGTTCTGAGTTGATCCTGTGTGGATTATAATGTGGCGGTGGGATGTCCTATTCTGGTCTGGACTATTTGGGGTTCTAAAGGCTTCTTGTATCTGGACAGGCTTATCTTTTTGCATGTTTGGGAAGTTCTCTGCTAGGATCCTGTTAAACAAATTTCCTAGACCATTAACTTCTGTTTCTAGGTGCTCCTGTACACCCATTATCCTTAGATTAGGCCTTCTGATGGTGTCTTCCAGGTGTTGGATAGATCTATCATATTTCTTGGACTTGTCTTGGATGGTTGTATGTTCTTTCTCTATAATATCTAGGCTGTCTTCAATCCCTGAGATTCGATGTTCTGCATGGTCTAACCTGCTGTCAAGACTCTCTACTTTGTTTTTTATCTCTTTTCCTTCTAGTTGGTCAGCTTTGATGGCTTCAAGTTCTTTGTTGAAGCTCTGTTTTAGGTCTTGTATGAATTTCTTTACTTCCTTAATTTGGTGTTCAGTGTTTGTCCTCAAATCACTTAGTTGATTGGTTATGGTTTCTTTGGGCTCCCATTCCTTCTGTTGGGTTCCATTCAGCATTCCCTTTGTGGTCTCCCTGACTTCCTTCAGCTCTTTGTTAATGGATTCCATGAATGACTTTAGTGATCTTTGTGTGTTCTCTACCTGGTCTCTCAATTCCTGTATTACTCTTGGATTAGCTTCCTCCCGTTCGTGGGATTCCTGCAGATCTCTTTGAGTGTTCTCGGCCTGCTCACGCCATTCCTCCCTTTCTCTTTGAGTATTCTCAAGTTGTTCATGCAACTCCTGTATCAGTTTTTGAGTAGCTTCCTCACGCTTATGATATTCCTGTATAAACTTCTGGGATGCCTCCTCTCTCTCCCTACCACGCTCATACAGAGTCCTTTGTACGTAGTCAAACTTCTCATTTATCATGTTTGCCAGCAGTGTTTGTAGAGCTATTTGGGAACTCTCCTCTGGATTATTCATTATCTGTTCTAACCCCTGGTTATCAAGATTGGGAATTGAGATACCCGAATTTGACATTTTTCTTGTGTTTTTCCGGCTTACTCTGCCCATTTGAGATGAAAATAGCACCAGTTTTGTGCTAGAACACTATCTTAAGGCAACCGTCAACCAAAGTTTGCATTTGTACAGTCAATAGTCTACAGATACAATCTAGTTCAACAGATACATCTATTCGACATCAAACAACTATATGTTAAAGGACTTCGAACCACAGAGAAGAATTTGGAAAACCAGAAATTATTAGGGTTAGGGAGAGATGTGGGTAAAAAATAGGAATAGATTGGTGTGGGGAGGCACAGGGAGAGTTAACTATGTCCTAATCACAATGCAGGATATAGGTTGGGTAGGATGCAAGTAGAGAGAGAGAGAAAAAGAAGAAAGGGAAAGGGGAATGAAAAGAGACCAGAAAAAAAATGGAAACGTAAAAATTAATGTTATTATAGAGATTAAAAGACCATCTATTTAGAGAGGAATGTGAATATGTTGAGAAAAAGGGAGGGACATAGAGTAGATATGAAAATCTTTAAAAAAATGCTTAAAATATTATATAGGTATAAAGAGGTAGTACTGCTATTAATGACTTTAAGCCTCAGAGGTTTTGAATTGAGTAATAAGTTTGTGGATTAAGTGTGTACACAATGGGGGATAGGGTCTACTAGTTAACTATGGGTTTACCTGAGGATGTGCAGGACAAGAGTTAAGTCACATAAAGAAGAACAAAAGAGGAAAAGGTGGAAAGGATAGGAAATTGAGAAGAAAAGATCAGAAGTTCAGTAGAGCTAGACAAAAAACAAAAAGATAATTAAGAATGAAAGAAAAAGAGAAAGAAGACAAGAAAAGAAAGGAAAACACACATTCATGTTTTTCCTAAAATAAAAATTATGAGAAAAAAAAAAGTTACTGGAAAACAATTATTTTTTCAGAAGAGGCAAAAATTAAAGATTAATAAAAGTTTTAGAAAAGGAAAAAAAATTTTTTATATATATAAGGTAACAAAAAACGAGAAAAAAAACAAAATGAAAAAAGAAAAAAAGAAAAGAAGAAGAAAAAAAAATTCTTTGATTTTTTTTTTGGGGGGGGAGGGGTGGGAAGAGTCCTGTAGCTCCCTTTTGTCTGTAACCAGAGTCTGGTTGGAGTCTCTGGTCAGCTTGAGGTCCTGTGGCTTGATTGGTTTCTTAAGTCAGTTTGTTCGAACAGGCAGAAAAATGCTCTGCTTTACCCAAGATTTTGAGATTCCCCCTCCCAGGTTAGTTTACTGGGAGGGTGATCTGCTTTGAGAATCACACAAGAGGGGGATGCAGTGATGGGGCTAGGTTCTGGGTAGCGTTGAGGCCTTTCAACAAACAGTAGCTTTTCCCTGGGGCTATTTTGTGAAAAAAACTCGCAGCACCCAGCCTGGAGCCATTCTCAGGGTTTATGTTTTTCAATTGATTGTGGTGGCTGCTAGAGGGAGGGGCAGCCTCTGGCTCTGGTTACCCGGTGAGGAGAGCCACTCCAATGGTTGGCGCCTGAGCTGGGTGACTTTTCCCTGGATGGAACTGAGTCTGTGAGGTCACTTTGCCGTTAAGTTCTTGTGACCTGTTAAATGACTCGTTTTATTCCAAGGCCTGAGCTGGAGCTAGCCGCTCCTCCGAGCTTTGTCGGTATCCAAGATGGAGATCACCGGTGCTGGGGGGGAAGGGGTGGCCTTCCCTCCTTTGCTCCCTGAGGAGTGAGGAAGTCGGGCTTCTACTCACGCCGAGTCTTGGATCCTGGGTCGTCTCTGGTCTGCAAAGTGCAGGATGAAGTTGTCCGCTCCTTGTCGGTTCTTGCTGGTGTTGAGTAGAATCCGCTCAAAGGATTGCATTTTTGAAGGAGAGGTTGGGTGAAAAAATTAAAAACAAATTAACAAGATCTCCTCTCAACTTAATTCACACTTAACTAGTATAGTGTTATGCAAATGCAATCCCAGCTATGCAGGAGATCTATCGCTTATATAGAAAATTGTGATCCTGGCCGAGGTAAAAACAGAGGAAGGACCTGTTGGAAAAATTACATAAATAAATAATGAATGAATGAATGAAGGATCTGTGGTGTGCACCAAGGGAAAAAAATTGTAAATGAAAAAGAAACTGTGTTCAAACCCCTGGCATAGAATTTAAAAGACTATTTGAGAACAATTAGAAAACTGTAAGATAACAATTTCTCTATGAATAAATTACAAAAGACCATAAAACTGTGTGAGTCGGATTCTAAAAAGAACATAAAACTGGTGGAGACACCTTAGTAAATGTCCATAGTGCGATTTCATTTATACCACAAAATTCTTATATTAGAAAGTAATAAATTCTAAAATCAATCATCTACTAAAATTGGGCTTAAGATAAAATCAGAGTAAGTGTAAGCAAAGAAATAAAATCTTTAATGAATCTCTTTAACATTGACAATGTTTGTTTGATATTCTGGTCATAGGGCTTGAACTCAGGACCTGGGTAATATCTCTGAGCAATTTCACTAAAGTCTAGCACTCTACACCTTAGGCCACTGCTCCATTTCCATTTCTTTGATAGTTAATTGAAAGTAAGTGTCTCATAGTCTTTTCTGCCCAACTTGGCTTATAGAATTGTTATACTCAGACTGCAGTCACTTGGGCAGTTTGGATTACAGGTCTAGGAGCCAGGGTTGCCTTGTTGATGTCATTGTCAGGTATGATAATAGTCAGATATCCTGTGATGACTTAGATTCCTAAAAAATTCTTGCTTCCCTCCATGGTAAAGTAGAAGGTCAAATTTCCGATGGTATTCAAAATCACTTTCCCCAGTAGCACAGTTCTTTCTTTTCCTGTTAATACAGATGCAGGAGGAATCCAAAATGGCCTGCATCATGGTTAACTTCCAGTTCAATGGCATTACTGTGAAATCATTTTCCTCTTCAGAAAGACCTAAGCACTATCAAAACATAAGCTCAGTAGCAAAAACTTTCTAGTAGTTTCTGAGAGTTAATGAGCAATATCTCTTCCATTTGTATCTTTTACGTCTATACCGGTGACTCTTAGCTCTGGAAGAAAAATGTTGTGGATTAAAGGCTGATTCCAAAAAGGTATATAGGACCATGCCTCAGTCCTGTATGGCATTGCCAACTAGTAGTGACTATAATTGGTCCTTCAAAGAGTTGACCATCTGTTTCCTTATTCATTGAAATGGGATAGTATGTCACATGGCAAGAATTCATGCCATCACATGACAGAGAATTCCATGAGCATGCAACTGTTACCATACTTAATTTTCTGTGAAGTGAATTTTTGGGTCAAAAGCAATGTTATATGGGCTTTCCATCATGTGGACATTTTTATGCTACTTTGAGCAAAAGCTTTTTTGTGCAAGAAAATAAGTCTGTATTTAAGGTATGTTTAGATTCAAATGAAATTGCATCAACTCTTCCACAATGGAGAAGGTCCTCCTCAGGGAATGGTGGACTACTGGGAGCTCAATGTTAGTGTCTGCTATTGCAGACTAGATGTTTAGCAGGAGTTATTGGCAGGTCAACATTGCCAAGGAGAATCCATGATGCTGAACTTATATATAACCACTGTCTTGCATCTCTGACTACTTGGCCCATGAGCCCATTGAGAAACAAAAGATTGATAGACTAAGTAGATGACTGGATTCTCTAAACAGGTATAGATATCTGTTCTTGGCAGAATAGGTATGATTCTCATCAGCTAACTTCCTCCTTCGCTGAGGTCACTTTCAGGTGAGCATTCCTGTGGGAATTCACAGATATCTTCCTAAATATGAGAAGTGCACACAATTACTTGTAGCTCTTCTTCACCTAGAGAAGTCAATGCAGAAACCTCATTAAGAACTTACCTTGTTAAAAATTCCAATCATTCAATGAGTCCATTTAATATTTTCAAGTTCTAGACTATTCTACTCACTAAAATCTTTTCATTGTCCCATGTATCAGTACATCATAAAATATTTGGCCATTTCTCCTTAGTAAAGAGAACAATTAGTGTCTCTATTTGAGGTCCTGACCATCAAAAGAACTGTTATTTACCGTTTTTGTTGGCTGTAGAATCACAGTTGACTACTTTCATGTGTATATTATCTGTGGGTTATACAAAACTATCGGTAAACCATACCTAAATATTCCATTCTTCAGTCAGGTGCCCACAAACCTTCTCAAATACTCATTGATGTCCACTTGCGTAGAGACATCCTGACAGCAGGATGGACAATGGGCATTTCAAGGAACTTTTTCATATAAATAATTTGTTTTTAAGGCCTGCTTTTATACTACTTATTTGTGAAAATGAAATGTTTATATTAACATACAACCTTATTGTTTGGTGAATCAGATAATACTCAATTCAAAATGGATATCACAAGCTGCATTGTGACCTATAAATAAATGATCAATCTCCACAAAAAGCCTTGTAGCAAGCTAAGAAATTTATTTCAAAAATGAGGAGAGTCATTTTTTCCTTAAATAGTATCAGGTCTTTTGCCAAAATTTAAGTACCTGCACAGTGATTCATACATATAGTAAAGGCTCTGACTAGCATTCCTTCTCCTTCATTCATCTTAAAGATGAGCATCTTGACTCTGCCAACACCCTACCCTAGTCCATAAATCTTGAAGGGTCTTAAATTTGCTACATTTCATTTCCTGCTGGACACTACAAATGTGTCACCAGAAACTACAGACAATTTGCTTATGTTGGTTCATCAGGACTACTCAACTTAAGGCCACCATTGCAAGGGACTAATATGATATTGTTTGAAAGAAAATGCTAGGATTTACTCCTCTTGCCTTTTATTTATTTATCTTTTTTTTATCACAGTGAGATTTGATCTCAGCGACCTGTGTTTGCTAGGCTGGCACATCACCTCTCAGTCATCCTCCAGCTATGCTCTTTGTTGATTATTTTTTAGATAGGAATTTGATTCCATCCTGGGCAACCTCCTGGACTATTATCAGACTACTTTAGTTCTTCCTTCTGATTTCAGAAGATTGCCAAATTGTCTAGCTTCCCTATATTAAGCTGGAGTCTTTCAAATTTTTCTTCCGGGGCTAGTCTGGAACCATCATTTTTCACTTCTCCTTGTCCCATGGAGGATGTAGTGACTGGTGTTCATCAATGTGTCTATGTACAGGTAGAGAAAAGGTCTTGACAACTTTTCTGCACATACTTTTCTCAAAACAGAATTCTTCTATCCTAGCTTCCTAAAGAACTAAGATCACACACATAAGAATCCAAGTTACATGGTTTTTATTTGTTGAATGTCATTAATGCATTATTTAGTGCTCTTTTTGTGGTCCTGATCATGAATTCTTGAAAGAATATTAAGCATGATCAGCTTGAAATTTTCAATTAGATAATTCACATTATTTTTGTAGAATTTCTATAAACTGATAACTAATATATTTTAAGTGTGACAGAGTTCATATACACCTGCTTCTTTTTTTAATACAATAGGTATACTTAGCACAATTACAGTTTTTTTATTATCCTATATAGGTAACTTCAATATTGCTTATTAGTTGCTAAGTACTTATACAAATACTAAAACAAAATTGTGGATAGAAACAAAACTTTTTAAAATCACTGAAATGTAATTATTCAGGTCAAGGTTAATTAATTTTAAATTTGTTGAAATATATTGGTAGTTATTAACTGATTTCAGGGAAGCCACAGTTACTATTCCGTGGTAGAGGATCTTTCTTACTCAACTAGTTATACATAAATACCTATTTCATTTTGTAATTACTAAGGATTAACACATATACATCTAATTTTATTTTAGGCATTAGTGACTGCTAGTTAAACCAACAAAAATAGTATTCAACCTAAATACAATTTTATGAACAAATTATTTTACATTTAGTAATTGTTAGTCATGCATGTAAAATTTTTATGTATTTAGCTGTTTGCTCATGGCTCATTCCTGCAACGCTAGCTAATTAGATCTAAAGGTCACTTTTCAAAACCAGCCAAGGCTTAAAAGTCCATTAGACTCTTATGTCCAATTAACCAGCCAAAAGCCAGAAGTGGAGTTGTGGCTCAAGTGAAAAAGCATCAGCTTTGAGTGAAAAATCCAATGAAGAGCTCAAAATCTTCAAGCATTTTTATAGGCACAAAAAATAATAAAAAGACGTGTGCCTGTGACTCATGCCTGTAATCCTAGCTACTCAGGAGGTTGAGATCTGAGGATCACAATTCAATGCCAGCCTGGGCAGGAAAGTTCGTGAAACTCATCTCCAATAAACCACCAGAAAAGTGGAAGTGGTACTGTAGCTCAAGTGGTATAGCATTAGCCTTGAACAGAAGAGCTGACTTACAGCACCCAGTCCCAGAGTAATAAGTTAATATTAAATTTATATGTTGAAAGTTTTGCAATTATTTAAAATACAGCTAGAATCGCTCTCATATTAAACATATTAATTGAAACTGTACTTTTATTTTTAGTTCATTAAAAATATTAAAATCTTGGGAAATAAAATTAATGTTTCCCAAGGCTATGTGATAGCCTGTATGATACTCAAACTCTTTGACATAAAGGTCCCAGAGTAGAAGGGATAGGTACCAAGATAGAAATCAAAGATGCATATATAACATCTTCTATGCCATGGGCACAGGTGGCTCATGCCTATAATCCTAGCTATTCAGGAGGCTGAGATCTGACGATCACGGTTCAACGCCAGCCCTGGCAGGAGAGCCCATGATTCTCTCATCTCCAATAAACCACTAGAAAACCAGAAGTGGCGCTGTGGCTCAAGCGGTAGAGCATTCTCCTTGAGCTGAAGAGCTCAAGGATAACACTCAAGCCCAGAGCTCAAGCCCCATGACAAACAAGCAAAAAAAAAGATAAAAGAAAAAAAGAAAAACCTTCCATAGTGATGGCCATACTTTAATCCTAGCTAGTCAGAAACCTGAGATCTGAAGATCATGGTTAGGAAGTCTATGAGAATCATAGATTCTCATAGCACTTTAGATGACCTCAAAGAGTCCTTTCCATATAGTACCATGCTTTAGAAAAGAAATTCATCAACAATACTAGCTACCTTAATCCTAATAATGGTGAAATAAAGTAATAAAATTATTCTCCTTTAAATGATCAAATATCTTTGATTAATTTAGAGTTAATGTAAACTGAAAATTAATTTATGCATTTTTCTTCATTTTTTAAAGTGTGAGCTTTTCCTTCAGGTATGACTTGTGTACATAAATGTCATCCTTTCTCACACTTATTCAGTAGGGCTATGTCCCAATACTAGCAAGCTAGGTGGACTCAGTATCATTATTGTTTGTAGTATCTATAATTTATATCCAATCTTTCTCTGATGGAGTAAAACTGGATGACACATTAAAAACCTACCCTATATGAACAATTTTACACTGCCTGTGAGTGCAAGAGATAACAACAAAATGAATGTTATAATTCACTTTCCTCTAGAAGAAAATTATAATTATAAACATTTGTGAATATCATCTATAAACTTAAGTTAAATCTCAAATAAGTTCTGTGGGCTGTGTTCTATTTTCTCCATATGTATGCCAAACACTAGCATAATTCCAGTACTTGTTTATTTACACATCAAATGCAATAGATACACAAATTCCACTACACTTAGAATGCAATCTCACTAGCATTTAACACATGCAAGCAGAAGAAAGTTTAAATGTTTTGATAGAAAAGAACAAAATGTAAATAAAAAAGAGATTAATAAAAGTAGCAGAAAAACTAATGTAAAGTCACTCAGAAAAATACAAAAGCATGAAAATCCAACTTGTTCTCCAACAAAATAACAAAATAGAAAACTGCAAGGCTGAGTAAATCTGCTTCTTAGAAGTAATAAAATGGAATTGAGCTGCAAAATAAAGTCATTACATCACAGTTCAAAATGGGTTAGAATAACTCTAGATGAAATGATAACCTGAAATTCCCAGAAGTTAAAAGAAAAGAAAGGAAAAATGGAAAAGAATGTAGGCTGAACTGAAACTCAGAGGAAGTGTGAAGTTCATAACTAAAACTGAGAGCTGTAAACTAGCATGGCAGAACTGGGTTTCCCCCAGTTAAGTATTTGCTATATGCTGTTATGATTATGTAATTCAGTTTGAATCCTGGTATTGTGATCCTCACAGAATTGCTTCTTTGACCAGAAATGCTGTCACTATCCATGATCTTTTATGCTTTCATATACATCTTAGAGCTGATTTTTCAATTAAGTAGGGAATGGTGTTGAGCTTCTGGTGGGTACTGTATTGAATTTGTGGGTTGTTTTGATAGAATAGACCCTCTAGTCCAGGGTTGGGAATGTGGCTAGTGGTAGAGTGCTAGCCTAGCATGCATGAAGCCCTGAATTCGATTCCATGGTACCACATTAAAAAAAAGAAAAGCTGGAAGTGGCGTTGTGACTCAAGTGGTAGAGTGGTAGCCTTGAGCAAAAGAAGCTCAGGGCCCTGAGTTCCAGCCCTAGGACTGGCAAAACAAAACAAAGCAAAACAATCAATTTCCTCTAGTCCATGTTCATAAAATATCTTTATATCTTCTGATGTCTTCCTCCGATGTCTTCCTCCCTCCATCCCTCCTTCCCCTCTTCCCTCCCTCTTCCTTTCTTTCCTTCTTCCTTCCTTCTTTTAACTCTCTCTTTCCTTCCTACATTTTTCTATCTTTCTTTTTTATCTTTTCTTCCTACTTGGAGAATTTTTTCATGTCCGTGGTTAACTTTATACTCAGATTTCTGAGACTACTATTAAAGGAATTGTTTTATTAGAAATTTTTCTATTCCAAATGTATCATCCTAAGTACTTATGAAAATATTTTCTTATATAATTTTCATAGTATAATTTATAAAACCTTCCAAATAACACATTCCTTATGATGTTCAATATGTACAAGTTGTCTTTTTTAGTTACTATAATTATAGTGTTTTGTAACTATATTAATCTCGTGAAAGAAGCAACAATTGACTTAATATTTTCATTTTAGGATATTTTATATTTATTGATTTTTTTGTTTTATGTGCAACTTTTTTCAATATATATTCCTTCATGTTTTCTTCTTGTGATTTTTTTCAAAAATATTAAAGATTGGCTATATATCCTTGGATTTCATCTTTTTTTTTTAATTTAATTTAATTTTATTTGTGAACATACTGTACAGAGGAGTTACAGTTACTGTCTAAGGAATTAATTTACTACTATTTGTCTTGGTTAACCATTTTAGCCACAATGCTCAATTATTTTTCTGCCAGGCAATCTTTAATTTTCACTTCTTTTGACTTATTCTTGGTAGATATTTATATAATTGCTTATATAGGTTTTGTTTTGTTTTCTTTTCTTTTTATGGTCAGTTGTGGAGCTTGAACTCTGGGCTTGGGCACTGTCCTTGCACTCTTCAGCTCAAGGCTAGCACTCTACTACTTGTGCCACAGCGCCACTTCCTGATTTCTGAGTGATTTATTGGAGATAAGTGTTTCACAGACTTTTCTGCCTGGGCTGAATTTGAACCTCAATCCTCAGATTTCAGACTCCTCAGTAGCTAGGATTACAGGCATGAGACAATGTCGCCCACCTTGTATAGAGGTTTTTTTTTTTTAACCTTACCGTTTCCTATATCATACCCATTACAGTTGTAGAATGTGCTCAATGTTTTGACTTCAATATTTTAGAATTTCTTGATTTTTATTCAATTAAATATTCCCCACACACTCAAATGTAGTGTTTCATGTTCAGAGAAATATTCTATCTTTATAAATTGTATTGTGCTTTCTAATTTTGTTCTGATACCATCTTTGTTAGAAAATTTTTGTTCTCTTCCTTTCTTCCTTCTCTTTCTTTCTTTCTTTCTTTTTTTCTCTCTTTCTTTCTTTTTCTGACCTTTTTTCTTCCTTTCCTTCCCTCCTTCTCCTTCTCTTTCTTTCTTTCTATTTGTTTGTTTCTTTCTTTTTCTATTTGTGTTTGTCCTGGAGTTTGAACTCTGCCTTCTGGGTGCTGTCCCTGAGCTCTTTTTCTCGCCTATTACTATATACTACTTGAGGCACAGCTTCACATCCAAACTTTGGTGGATTACTGGGGATAAGAATCTCATATTTTCTTGTTCCATTCATCCATTGACGGGCATCTAGGTTGATGTCATATCTTGGTTATAGTGTATCTACAATGGAATACTACTTATCCTTTAGAAATAATGATATTGAACCATATATAAGGAAATGGAAAGACGTAAATGATTACGTTAGGTGAACTACATCAGACCCTTAGAAACACAGATTGCATGCTTTCCCTCCTGACTAGAAACTAGAATGTGCTTATAAATATAGGTAAAATCACTGTGTGGCAATTAAGTGAAGTATAATAGAATCTACGGGGAATGTAAATAATATAATTATTAAGAAAGGCTAAGGAAAAGCCTACCAAAATGGATACTAGAAAATATATACTTGCAAGAAACAGAGTGGATCAAGAAGAGGAAGGTAGAAGAATGAATGGGGGAAATAAGTAGAATGGAGACAAGAATGCAATGAATATGTCACAGAACTGAGAAAACTAAGAGGAGTGTGTGGAATTGGGGATGAAAATCTTGAAAGGATGACTCATATCAAGATGCATTATGTATATAATTTTCTTTGTTAACTGGCAAAAAAATCAAGCAAAACCTACAAAATTAAGAAAAGTAAAGGAAGGGAAAGTGTGAAGAGGTGATTGAGAACGTTTATTTACTTATTTTTTTATTTTGTTCGTGGGCCTGAACTCTGGGACTGGAGCTCTTCAGCTCCAGGGTAGAAATCTATCACTTGAGCTACAGCACCACTTTGGCTTTTTCTGCTTTGTGGTGCTTAGTAATCACACCCAGGGCCTCATGAATGCAAAGCAAGCTCTCTTCCCAGATACAAGGGTAGGAATATTAAAACAGGTGACACTGATTTTCTTTTTATAAGACACTATATTCATAAAATGCTCTATTGAATTGCAACTCCTTTGGACAACTACCTGAAATAAATAAAAATATATATTTGTAAACAGAAGGAACAAAGAGTATCTTAATATTCTCACCTATGCTAGCTCAAACTGTGCTACTCAAATCTCAGCTTCCTGAGTACCTCTGATTTCTCCAGTTTACAGCAAGAGCCACTGGCTATGAAGTTTTTTAATGCTATTTTTCCTACTTTTCTCTCTTTCTTTTGTTTTTGTTTTTGCTATACTATGATCAGTTTCAGAGATTTGTACATTCTAGGCAAGGACTCTATCACTGAGCTTCACCTCCAACATCCTCTTCACTTTTACACCAAAACAATCTGTTATCATCTACTACAGTGATATGAAGGTTTTTCTATTTTTCTTCCTATTCTACATGCATATAACACACACATACACATACATAACTCATAAATACATAGAAAAGAGAAAAATGTTAATTATATTTAAGCAGAATTGTGTTTCTATCAAATTGACTTAATTTTTTGTTATGTTATTACTCATGAGAAATTATTTGTTATGTGTAGTACTTTCACTTTGTCACAGTCCTGACATTTTTCTTCCTTCATTTAGCACTTATTTGAGTCATTTTCAATCATGATTTCATTTCTTCTTCTCGTGTTAGGATTCTTTTGTTAAATCGAGTCAAAACTATTATCTCCCACAGAATTCAATCTTTTGAACATCCACAATAGTGTGAATATTTCACCTTAAGACTCAATTCGAAAATACTTTTAACACTCCATAAGACGGTGAGGTAAACTCTTTGGAAATTAAATATATTTCTACCTCTTTAGAGCATGTTCATTCATACAGATGTTTAATGGCTATGACATATTCATCATAACTTAGCTGCTGCAGGAGGGATAGAGATGAATGGAACACTCACATCATTACCTCATGCCTGCAATATTCTGGTTCGAAGTAGGCCCCCCAAATTTATACCTCCTTTGTGTTTGCTGGTAGTTCAAAGAGTTATGAAAGAAAATTAAGTAAGAGATGGAAGGGGTAATGAAAATTGGGATCTATGCTCCTTTTATATGTCAATATCCAAGAAAAAATACATAGTCCTGTATGATAGGAAATCTTATTAAAAACATTTCTTAATAAAGGGTTAAAATCTGAGGAGACACAGGCTGAGGTGACCTCTGGAATATCGAACCAACAATGGAAAATGTAAAGTTTCTCTGGAGAATGTGAAATATTAAACATGACATTATGAAAGATGGCTAACTTATCATTGTAGCATTATATGAAAGTTTGTTTCGCAAGTGTTTACAGTTGAAGACATCACAGATTGCTTTGTGGATTGACCTTTCAAGACTGTAAGTATGGCTAAGATTTTTAATACATTCTGCGTAGTCCTTGAGCTCAAAATTCTGTGCATTGGAAACATTTCTGTTAGTTTCTGTTATCAATGAATGCACATGTGAGAACCTTTCCTTTATGTCAGTCCCCAGTTCGATTTTGCAGGATCTGACACAAGTGACTCCAGTATAATCCTGACAATTTCACCTAAGGAAGGATTTTTGAAGAGGCCCGGTGATATGAGGCTAGGAGGCATGCAGGTTCTTGGTGAAATATGTATATGAACTAGGAGATACAGCAAAGGCCAAGCTCTGTGTAAAAGCATGTGTCACTCACGGAAGTTTATTCTTGCAAAATCTCTAAAATCCTTCCCCTGATTTCCTATCCAGTTAGTATGCATCATTGGTTCTTTCTCTGGACTTGGATTTTTCAAATTTAAGATAATTTGTATGTATTTACTATTATTTGCATTGTATTCTCATGATTCATTTTCTTATTTTTTCCCTGAGGGATATTTTTTTATTTTCTACAAAACATTAAATAAAAATGCAAGAATACAGTGAAGAATTAATAGGTGCATACCATGTATTAGACAAATAAACAATCTGAGAGATCTATTTTTCTGATTGCCTTTATTCTTATTTATTACTGGAAATTATAGTCAACACATAAAAATTGACCAAGTTTATGACTATAATTAAGGTGTAAAGATAATGTCAAATATATGTCAGGCTAACAATGCATCACATTTATATTCAGTCATTATTATATTACAAGTTGTTTAAGCTTCAATTATGCAATTAATTAATTCGGTCTTTTTGTACTAATACTCAGAAGAGTCCATCACACCTATTGGTTAATTGAGTAAAATCTTAAGCATATTTACAAGAGAGGAAAAAACTCATTATTCTATAGAATTATACTTATCTATTAAATGTCTCTTTTCATTTAGTTGTTCTCTCTAGAATAATTTTTTTTCTTTTTTTTTGCCAGTCATGGGGCTTGAACTCTGGGCTTGGGTGAAGTTCCTCAGCTCTTCAGCTCAAGGAGAACACTCTGCCACTTGAGTCACAGTGCCACTTCTGGATTTTTTTCTGGTGGTTTATTGGAGATAAGAGTCTCACGGATTTTCCTCCTGGGGTTGGCTTTGAACCACAATCCTCAGGTCTCAACTTTCTGTGTAACCACGATTAAAGGCATGAGCTACCAGTGCCAGGCTATAAAATTACTTTTGATTTATAAAAATTAGTTAATTCAATCTCTAGAATATTTTCCCCTAGTAGATAAATAAAGATAAAAGAAAGATAAACCATACTTCTGAGAAAATGACATACTGATTACATACTTGTTTTCATGAAGAGTTCCTTAAACATAGACATGTTGCATAATCATCTGTAATAGAAAATAAAATTATATCAAATAGTTCATGACTAATCATTTTAACTAACAACTGATTTAATAAATTTTACTATCCATCCTAGACTAGAACTATCTGTTAAAAAGAGACACACATATGTACAGATACTCATTTATTTAAAGTATAATAATAGAACACTTATTACATGTTTTTCTGTATACTAAGAAACATTAAATAATTCAAATGATCCACTATAACTTCAATGAATTCACCATAGAGAATATTTTTAAAGATTTTTGTGGAAAGTTAATTGAGATAAAAATATAAAAATAATATTTAAAGTGATAGATAAAATGTTTTTCTAGTGATTATATTTAGTACAGTCTGTTCAAAGAGAATTACAATTTATATCTGAAAATATCATGGTGTATATGATAGATGATATGGGATAACATCTTTGAAGTATGAAGCTCAATCATAGTGCTGACAGTGGCTCCTCAAGTTGAGTGAGGATAGTATGTAGCAAATTACTCAACTCTTCAAGAAGCAGTACATTTATTTTAACTGGCTTAGAGAATATTTTAGTTGAATAATTAGGTTGCAACTAATTACCTAAAGTATCCAGTTCAACTTGTCAAACTTGTCTTAAAATGCAGCCAATATTTCTTTGATGAGAAGGAGAAATTTCGAGCCAAAAATATCTCCATCACATATTTAAAGCAACATTCTCAAATTGCAGGGTAAAGTTTTAAATAAAGTATTTTAGTCTCTAATTTAAAAAAAAGGAAGAAAAAACCTTGGTTTCATTATCTTAATTTTTATAAGAAAAAAATGAAAAGAAACAAAGCATGAATTTTAAAACTTACCTAGACATTTTAATCTCTGTATGTGTGTGTGAGTTGTGTGTGTGTGTGTACAGTTTATTCAATTCACCACCATTCAGCAAATGTTTGGACATTATCCTAATCTATATGGAGCTGAAAATCAAAATATACACACACACACACACATATGCACAAAAAATCATAAATCATAACTTCCTTCACTAAGGTGTGAACAAAAACTCAGGAAATTTTAATAGAGCTAATTAATTCATTCTGCTTCAATAACATTGTAGTAGTCATGTGATAAGGCGCCTGTCTGAAAATTAGATGTTAGTTTGAAGTGCTAACATATTAAGCTGAATTCAAACCATCTCAAATCGTCAGTAACTAGCATGGGTTTTCATTTTGTTAAAACAGTTCCAGATTTCAAAGGATCAAATATGCAAAAGCTGGGTGATTTGAGGAAAATAATTCTGAAACGTGATTAGTTGCTAAAGTCTTTTCTCAAAAAAGATCTACGGAGCTAGTTTATTTGTGTGTTCTTAAATCAGTAAATTGATATCATGTCATTTAACTGGGCTAAACTGAGCTAAGACAAACACAGTGAAGTTCTTAGTAAGCTGCATTTTTAAGTTATATACAATAAATAGCACTTTTAACGAATGGTATCAATCAAATAATGGAAAATATTGGAAGAAAATTCACTATAACATATTGCTAAGCTTACAGAAAATATTCAGGCTAAAAAATTAAAATGATTAAAAACAATGGATACACTGGGGATATTTAACTGATCATTATTTGTTGATTCGTGGTGATAAAATAAGAAGAAAAGCCCAGGTTTCACACATAAATAAAACGGATTTAAGTATAAATTTCAGATATGGAACATACTTTTTTTGATATGACTGAGAATAAGGCAAGTAAACTTATCTATATCCTTCCATTGCTACATTTTAAGAATACCACAAAACAGATTTCCAGCTAAGACTGTTTTAAGGCATGATTATGGAATATAATAATTATATTATAAATTGAATCTCTGTAATAAAGTAACAGATACCATGTGTGAATACTATAATGAAACCCCGTTAAAGCAGTAACATTTATTTTTAAAAGGTAAATATAAACTGATCTGGTCATATCAAAATGACCCTTTGTACAACATAATTTTTTTTAGTTTAATTTTACTTTATTTGTGAACATACTGTCCAGACCG
Source organism: Dipodomys spectabilis (assembly GCF_019054845.1). Taxonomy (NCBI): domain Eukaryota; kingdom Metazoa; phylum Chordata; class Mammalia; order Rodentia; family Heteromyidae; genus Dipodomys; species Dipodomys spectabilis. Next base: position 1,432,000 of record NW_024871026.1, on the reverse strand, counting down.
GTTACAATTCCATGGGCAGGATAATGTGTACATTTCTTACCAAGCATTGCAGCCTCTTCCTTTGTTGACCCTTCACATCCCTTCCCAGCCTACCCCCTCCCACCCCAACCCAATACTTCTCCTTCCCCCCTTGCCCCCCTCCCCCCCTCCCCACACTGACGTTGTAAAGCTCGTTTTGGACATGACAACTTGTACTTCTCATTGTTGCAACAGGTCCACCTGTATCCTTAAACAACTGGTTTTTCCCCATCTCCTCCATAAGTTATACTGACATCAAATATATTGAAAGCAGGGGTTATATGTGGGGGAAGGAGATGCATAGCAACAAAGAAATAATTTTATAAAAGCGTTAGAAACACATGCATGAAAGAAAAAAACATTAAGATACATATCTAAGGGTTCATTTTCCTGACATCACATTATCTGACCTTTTCCACTTGATTCGTACATATACTAGATATTGCAAATAAGTGAAACCATAGGACCTTTGTTTCTTTGGGCCTGGCTTACTTCACTTGATATAATTTTTCCAAGTTTTTCCATTTCCTAACAAATGGGGCAATGTCATTCTTTCTGCTGTAGGCATAGAATTCCATTGTGTATACATACCACATTTTCTTGATCCATTCATCTACTGAGGGGCATCTGGGTTGGTTCCATATCTTAGCTATGGTAAATAATGCTGCAATAAACATGGTTGTGCTGGTAGCTTTAGTGTGGTCTTGTTTGTAAACATTTGGGTAAATGCCCAAAAGTGGTATTACTGGGTCATAGGTGAGTTCTATGTGAAGTTTTTTGAGGAACCTACATACTGCTTTCCAAAGTGGTTGAACAAGTTTACCATCAACAATGAAGTAAGGTTCCTTTCTGTCCACATCCCCTCCAACATCGGTTGTTGTTAGAGTTCTTGATTTTTGTCTTTCTAACTGGAGTGAGGTTATATCTCAATGTTGTTTTGATTTGCATTTCTTTTATGGCTAGGGATGTTGAACATTTCTTCATGTGTCTATAGGCCATCCTTCTTTCTTCTTCAGAGAAATTTTTCTTTAAGTCTTTCGCCCACTTATTTATTGGGCAGTTGTTTCTTTGAGGATTTGTTGTTGGGGGGTTTAATTTTTTGAGTTCCAAGTATATTTTAGATATGAGACCCTTGTCCCTTGTATGGCTCATAAAATCTTCTCTCAATCCGTGGGCTCTATATTGATCTTGCTAGCTATGTCATTTGCCCTGCAGAAGCTCTGCAACTTTATGCAATCCCATTTGTCCAACCTTTCTTTGATTAGTTGGGTTTCCGGGTGTCTATTCAGAAAATTTCGGCCTGAGACAAGGAGACCTAGGGTTTCTCCTATTCCATCCTGTAATATTTTCAGAGTGTCTGCTTTGACATCAAGGTCTGATTCATTTGGAGTTGATTCTGGAGCAGGGTGAAATATAAGGATCTAGCTTTAGTTTTCTACAAGTAGTTAACCTATTTTGCCAGCACCATTTACTGAAGAGAGTGTCTTTCTTCCATTCTATTGTTTTAGCTCCCTTATTGAAGATTAGATGGCTATAGGTCTGGAGGTTCATTTCTGGGTTTTCAATTCTATTCCATTGGTCCTGAGGTCTGTTCTTATGCCAATACCAAGCTGTTTTGATTACTATGGCTTTATAATAGAGTTTGAAATTTGGTATTGATATTCCTCCAGCAGTGTTCTTTCCGTTGAAGAGTGTTTTTGCTAATCGGGGTCTTTATTGTTCCATATGAATTTTTGGATTGCCTCTTCTATTTCCTTGAAGAATGAGGTTGGAATTTTGATAGGTATTGCATTGAATTTGTAGATAGCCTTGGGAAGTATTGCCATTTTCACGATGTTAATCTTTCCAATCCAGGAGCATGGGAGGTTTTGCCATTTTTTAAGTTCTGTGTTGATTTCCTTTTTCAAGATTTTAAAGTTTTCATCATAGAGGTCCTTCACTTCTTTAGTTAAGTTAATTCCTAGGTATTTTATTTTTTGTGGGGCTATTACAAATGGAGTTACTTTCCTAATTTCAGCCACACTTTTCTCATTGTTGGCATACAGAAAAGCCATTGATTTGGGGGGTTAATTTTATAACCTGCTACTTTGCCAAAGCTTTGAATCAGCTTGAGTAATTTGGGAGTGGAGTCTATGGGATTCTTTAAACACAAGATCATGTCATCTGCAAAGAGTGAGAGTTTTATTTCTTCTTTTCCTATTTGGATCCCCTTTATGTCTGCATCTTGTCTTATTGCTGTAGCTAGGCATTCTAATACTAGATTGAAGAGAGGTGGAGAGAGTGGGCATCCTTGTCTTGTTCCTGAGTTAAGAGGAAATGGCTTTAGTTTTTCACCATTGAGTATAATGCTGGCTGTAGGTTTGTCATATACAGTCTTTATTGTATTGAGGAAAGTTTTGTGGATTCCGAATTTTTCCAAAACTTTCATCATAAAGGGTGTTGGATCTTGTCGAATGCTTTTTCTGCATCTATTGAGATAACCATGCGGTTCTTATTCTTGCTCCTGTTGATGTGATGAATAATATTAATTGATTTGCGTATATTGAACCAGGTTTGCATCCCTGAAATGAATCCTGTTTGATCGTGGTGTATGATTTTTTGGATGAATTGTTGAAGTCGATTGGCCAAAATTTTGTTGAGAAGTTTTGCATCAATGTTCATCAATGAAATGGGTCTATATTTCTCTTTCTTTGATGAGTCCCTACCTGGTTTTGGGATGAGGGTTATGATGGCTTCATAGAATGTGTTTGGTAGTGAGCTTTCTCTTTCAATTTCATTGAAGAGTTGGCAGAGTATTGGTGTAAGCTGTGCTGTGAAGGCCTTGTAAAATTCCGCTGTAAAACCATTTGGTCCTCGACTTTTCTTAGCTGGGAGGTCTCTTATTGCTGTTTCTATTTCAATGCTTGATATGGGCCTTTTAAGATAGTTTAACTCATCTTGGTTTAGTTTTGGCATGTCAATATTTGCTAGGAAAAAATCCATTTCTGTCAAGTTCTCAAACTTATTAGCATAAACTTTGGAGAAGTATTCCCTTATAATGTTCTGAATCTTGGTTGTTTCCGTGGTGATGTTTCCATTCTCATCTCTGAGTTTATTAATTTGGGTGTGTTCTCTTTTTTTCTGATAAGATTTGCTAAGGGTCTGTCAGTTTTGTTAAGTTTTTCGAAGAACCAACTCTTTGTTTTGTTGATTCTTTCTATAGTTTTTTTGGATTCTAATTCATTTAATCCTGATTTAATTTTGATTATTTCTTTCAGTCTACTGGACTCGGGTTTATCTTGCTGCTCTTTTTCAAGGAGTTTTAGATGTGTCATTAAATTGTTAGTTTCAGATCTCTCCAATTTGTTGATATAGGAGCTCAGAGCTATAAACTTGCCTCTGAGTACTGCCTTTGCTCTGTCCCAGAGGAGCTGGTAATTTGTGTCTTCGTTTTTGTTGAATAGCATGAACATTTGAATTTCCTTTCTAATCTCTTCCATGACCCACTCATGATTCAACAGTGTGTTGTTCAGCCTCCATGTGATACCAGCCTTTCTTTGGTGGCTTTTGGTGTTGAGTTCTAATTTTATTCCCTTGTGGTCAGAGAGAATGCAAGGTATAACTTCAATGTTTCTGAATTTTGACAAGTTTGCTTGGTGGCCTAAAATGTGGTCTATTTCAGAAAACATTCCATGTGCTGCTCCGAAAAAAGTGTATTTTGCTGCTGCTGGGTGAAATGTTCGGTAGATGTCTGTTAAGTCTAGTTGATCTATGCAGCTGTTTAGATCTGCGGTTTCTCTGTTGAGTTTTTGCCGAGTTCATCTATCCAGTGGGGAGAGTGGTGTGTTAAAATCCCCAATAATTAATGTCTTTGGATCTATATGGGATTTGAGGGAAAGTAGTGTTTCTTTGATAAATTTGGGTGCTCCATTGTTTGGAGAATAGATATTTAGAATCGTAATATCCTCCTGAAAGAGAGATCCTTTAATTAGTATGTAGCGATCTTCTTTATCACTTCTCAAGAATTTTAATTTGAAGTCTATTTTATCTGATATTAGTTTTGCAAATCCCGCCTGTTTATGGGGGCCGTTTGTTTGGTAGATTTTGTTAGAGCCTTTAATATTGAAAATGTGTTTGTTTTTACAGGCAAGATGTGACTCCTGAAGGCAGGAGATAGAAAGGTCTTGTTTTTTAATCCAACTAGACAGTCTATGTCGCTTAATTGGAGAATTCAGTCCGTTAACGTTAAGAGACAGGACTGAGAGGTATTTGGGAGTTCCTGCCATGTTATCCACCTTCTTGGGGGCTGCGAAAACTGGGTTCTTCCTACGGTTCTTGGATTCTCAGTTTGGGTGCAGATTCTTGGCCTTTATTGTGGTCTTGTTGGTTTTCTATGTGTAGGACATCTTTAAGAATCTTTTGTAGGGCTGGTTTGGTGGAGATGTATTGTTTCAATTTTTCTTTGCTATGGAAGGTTTTTATTTGGCCTTCAGTTATGAAGGAGAGTTTAGCTGGGTACAGTATTCTTGGTTGATAGTTGTTTGTTTTTAGGGCATGGCATACATCATTCCAGGCTCTTCTTGCTTTGATTGTCTCTGCTGAGAAATCTGAGGTGATTCTAATTGGTTTCCCTTTATAGGTGATTACCCTTTTCTCCTTGACAGCTTTAAGGATCTTTTCCTTGGTCTGAGTTGATCCTGTGTGGATTATAATGTGACGGTGGGATGTCCTATTCTGGTCTGGTCTATTTGGGGTTCTAAAAGCTTCTTGTATCTGAATAGGCCTATCTTTTTGTATGTTTGGAAAGTTCTCTGCTAGGATCCTGTTAAACAAATTTCCTAGACCATTAACTTCTGTTTCTAGGTGCTCCTCTACACCCATTTTCCTTAGATTAGGCCTTCTGATGGTGTCTTCCAAGTGTTGAATAGATCTATCATATTTCTTGGACTTGTCTTGGATGGTTGTATGTTCTTTCTCTATAATATCTAGGCTGTCTTCAATCCCTGAGATTCGATCTTCTGCATGGTCTAACCTGCTGTCAAGACTCTCTACTTTGTTTTTTATCTCTTTTCCTTCCATTTGGTCGGCTTTGATGGCTTCAAATTCTTTGTTGAAGCTCTGTTTTAGGTCTTGTATGAATTTTTTACTTGCTTAATTTGATGTTCAGTATTTGTGCTGAAATCATTTAGTTGATTGGTTATGGTTTCTTTGGACTCCCATTCCTTCTGTTGGGTTCCATTCAGCATTCCCTTTGTGGTCTCCCTGACTTCCTTCAGGTCTTTTTTAATGGATTCCATGAATGCCTTTAGTGATCTTTGTGTATTGTCTACCTGCTATCTCAATTCCTGTATTACTCTTTGATTAGCTTCCTCTCGTTCGTTGGATTCCTGCAGTTCTCTTTGAGTATTCTCGAGTTGCTCATGCAAGTCCTGTATCAGTTTTTGAGTGGCTTCCTCACGCTTATGATATTCCTGTATACACTTTTGGGATGCCTCCTCTCTCTCCCTATCACGCTCATACAGAGTCCTTTGTACGTTGTCAAACTTCTCATTTATCATGTTTGCCAGCAGTGTTTGTGGAGCTATTTGGGAATTCTCCTCTGGATTATTCATTATCTGTTCTGTCCCCTGATTATCATGAGTGGGAATGGAGATACCAAGACTTGCCATTTTTCTTGTGTTTTTCCGGCTTACTCTGCCCATTTGTGATGAAAATAGCACCAGTTTTGTGCTAGAACACTATCTTAAGGCAACCATCAACCAAAGTTTACATTTGTACAGTCAATAGTCTACAGATACAATCTAGTTCAACAGATACATCTATTCAACATCAAACAACTATATGTCAATGGGCTTCGAACCTCAGAGAATTTGGAAAACCAGAAATTATTAGGGTTAGGGAGAGGTGTGGGTAAAAATTAGGAATAGATTGGTGTGGGGAGGCACAGGGAGATTTAACTATGTCTTAATCTCAATGCAGGAAATAGGTTGGGTAGGATGCAAGTAGAGAGAGAGAGAAAAAGAAGAAAGGGAAAGGGAAATGAAAAGCGACCAGAAAAAAATAGAAAGGTAAAAATTAATATTATTATGGAGATTAAAAGATTGTCTTTTATAATCTATTTAGAGAAGAATGTGAATATATTGAGAAAAGGGGAGGGACATAGAGGAGATGTGAAAAACTTAAAAAAATGCTTAAAATATTATATAGTTATAAAGAGGTAGTACTGCTATTAAGGAATTTAAGTCTCAGAGGTTTTGAAATGAGTAATAGATTTGTGGATTAAGTGTGTACACCATGGGGGATAGGGTGTACTAGTTAACTATGGGTTTATCTGAGGATGTGCAGGACAAGAGTTAAGTCACATAAAGAAGAACAAAAGAGAGGAAAAGGTGAAAAGGATAAGAAAGGGAGAAAAAAAGATCAGAAGTTCAGTAGAGCTAAACCAAAAACACGAAGATAATTAAAAAAGAGAGAAAAAGGGAAAGAAGACAAGAAAAGAAAGGAAAAAGCACATTCACGTATTCCTAAAATAAAAATTATAAGAGGAAAAAAACGTTACTGGAAAACAACTTTCTTTTCAAAAAAGGCAAAAATTAAAGATTAATAAAAGTTTTAGAAAAGAAAATTTTTTTTATATATATATAAGGTACCCAAAAAAAAAAAAAAAAAAAAAGAAGAAGAAGAAAAAAAGTTCTTTGATTTTTTTTTTTTTGATTTTTTTGGGAGGGTTGGGAAGAATCCTGTATCTCCCTTGTGTCTGTAACCAGCCTCTTGTTGGAGTCTCTGGTCTGCTTGAGGTCCTGTGGCTTGATTGGTTTCTTAAGTCAGTTTGTTTGAACAGACAGAAAAATGCTCTGCTTTACATAAGATTTTGAGATCCCCCTCCCAGGTTAGTTTACTGGGAGGGTGATCTGCTTTGATAATCACAAAAGAGGGGAATGCAGTGATGTGGCTAAGTTCTGGGTAGAGTTGAGTCCTTTCAACAAACAGCATCTTTTCGCTGGTTCTATTTTGTGAAAAACTCACAGAGCCCAGCCTGGAGCCATTCTCAGGATTTCTGTTTTTCAATTGATTGTGGAGGCTGCTAGAGAGAGGGACAGCCTCTGGTTCTGGTTAACCAGTGTGGAAAGCCACTCCTATGGCTGGCGCTTGAGCTGGGTGATTTTTCCCTGGATGGAGCTGAGTCTGGCAGGTCACTTCGCCGTTAAGTTCTTGTGACCTGCTAAATGACTCGTTTTATTCCAAGGCCTGAGTTGGATTTAGCAGCTCCTCTGAGCTTTGAGGATATCCAAGATGGAGATCACCTGTTCTGGGGTGGAGGGGTGGCCTTCCCTCCTCTGCTCCCTGAGAAGGAGTGAGGACGTCAGGCTTCTACTCACGCCGAGTATTGGTTCCTGGGTCGTCTCTGGTCTGCAGACTGCAGGATGAAGATGTCCGCTCCTTGTTGGTTCTTGCTGGTGTTGAGTAGAATCTGCTCGCCCGCTGTGTCTGGCTCCTTCGTCCCGGACTCACTGTGACTCAGGTTTGGGTGCCCTGCGGTCGATGCTGCAACTCTGCCACCGAGACCCTGCCGCCGCGGCGGCGGCTGATGGCAAACGCTCAGATGAGTCTCCTTGCCTTGGCTTCCCCTCTCTTTCCTAACTCTCTGTCCTGTGATGGCACACTTGGTGTGATTCTCTGGCTAAGGACTGTTGACTGGAACTCTAAAACTGCTTTCTATGGGAGAGCTTGTTCAGATTCCATCTTCTCCTCCGCCATCTTCCCAGAAATCTCTGTACAACATATTAATCCTAATAAAATATGTGGCGAAAATAACTAACTACAACATTGTGTTCCTTTATCTGAATGTCCATTTTTCAAAAGGGTTCATTGTGATCTCTGGTAACATCTCTAATGATTTGTTTCTTCTTTAATGCCTTTAAATTAGTCAAATTATGAATATTTTATTTATCTCCATTCTTCACCCATGGAATTCAAATGATAATACTTGTACCATATTTATTTACTTTTCTTTCACTAAATCGTGTTATTCTACTTTCCAATTTTATCATCAATGCTAACTCATCTTGAACCCAAAAAAACTCCCATATATTGCCACAAACAGTTCAATAACTTTCAAAATGATTTGCATGATTTCCACCATTCTTTTTCTAAAAGCTAGATCATACTTGAACACATCTGTCACAAATAGCACATCAAAGCACAATGTTTCTTAATGAGTTCTTCTATCAGTGTCAAGAAAAATCAAAACCCAAAAAAAGATTCTAAATGCTATATAATCCAGACATCATAATCTTTTTCAGCCATTGGAAATGAGGAGAAATAAGACCAGTTTCAAATTCAAAATCCTAGAAACATTCTAAATACTCCACAATCCAGAGATTATAAATTTTTCTCAGCTATCTGAAAGGAGAAGAAATCAGACCAATTTCAAACACATAATTAATCACATATTATCATAATGTACTACTCCTAAGGATATGTGTTACATAGATACATATAGAATATATGTAAATGAGATGGAAAGCATCTTAGTTTATACTGTACAAACCAAAGCCTCACGAAGACTGGAGAATTGACAAAGTATGCAACTGACAGCAAAGGAAACTAGCAAATGCTAAGACCGCAGCAACGATATTGAAGGAAGACAGTTTGTTAGAAAGCAATGAGGAATCAAGAAAGTGATCAGAGTTGAGGGGATGAGGTGGGTCCAATCGAACTCTCATATATTTTCAGACTTGTTAACTTGCAACATCAGGTATAAGGGAAAACATTCACAGTAATACTATACACTACCTCCTTTTCAAATTAGTTGTCCCTAATGACAAACAGAACGCAAAAGCTAACTTCAATCTCACACTATTGTTCTAGTCCGTTTATTCTTTCCTGGTCAATAATTTCAGAGCCAATTGTCTGTCATGAAATACGTAAAATTTCTTTCTCTATTGTAATTTCTAGCTCATGTCCCTTAATTTCTTGATTAAATGGAAATGATCAGAAAAGACCTTGTCTTCTACCATGATTTATTCTTATTTATACTTAACTATAATTACTGTAGGTAGAAAATCCTTTCTCATAGCTAAAGCTGACCTTTGTACCCTGGCTTCCATGCCTAGATCCCCACATTAATGTGCGATCCATGATAACCGTAACAATTTACACTGAAGCAATGCTATGAAATCATAGAATAAGCAACTCACTCTTCTGCTCAAACCTACCATAGGCTTCCAGTCTTGCTCATTATCAATGCCAAAACTGTAAACATTATCTAGAAGGAGCTAAGATTTTGTGCCCTTGTCTCTGGTCAGATAGGTTAAAGAATGTGTTATATACCTTTACTTATTTCTCTCTTAGTCTCTTCTGCAGCCACCCAAGAGTCACATCTTAGCCTCAAAACCTTTGAACTTGAATTTCTCTTTTCCTAGTATGTCTGCAAAAAGAGACATTGATTAGGAAGTCATGAATCTGCCACTTTCCTCTTTCCAATCTGTAACGTTAAGTGTGTGTGTATTGGGGGGGGGGCTATTTCTTGATTTAGAATACTATAACAAAGCCATAAAGGGGTGACTTAAAATACCGGTAAGTACTAGGAACTATTTATTAGGGGTAGTTACTTCTTCTTTTGTTTGGGGGGGGGTCCGGTCCTGGGGCTTGAACTCTGGGCCTGGGCGTTGTCCCTCAGCTCTTCAGTTCAAGGCTAGAGCTCTACCACTTGTGCCACAGTGCCACTTCCGGCTTTTTTCTTTTTGCTTATGTGGAGCTGAGGAATAGAACCCAGGGCCTCATGCATGCAAGGCAAGTACTCTACCACTGAGACACCTTCCCAGCTCCATGGGTAGTTATTTCTGAAAGCCCTCTTTCATGAATCTTTCTTAGCTCCTGATGATAGTCCATGGTCCTTACAGCACCTGGCTTATGGCTTGTCACCTTGTCTGCCTCTGTCTTCATATGGCATTCTCTGTCTCTGTTTTCAAAAAGCTGTGCATGGTATGTGTTTTTTTTTCTTCTCACAAGAGCACCAAATACTGATTAAAGGTCCACTCTATTTTTCTGTTGCATTCACTAATTATCTCTGCAACAACCCTATATCCAAACACAGTCCCATTCTGGGGGTTAGGATTTCATTGCATTTTTGATGGGCAAAATCCAATCCATAGCACTCATCATCTCTTTATCTTTCCTTAATTCATTTTCTACAGCTATATTTAATACTTGTTATCTTCTTTTATTGTCTATTTCTTCCTGTGGTAAGTTCCATGAAATACAACATTTTGATTTTTTTTATTAACTTGCTAACCTAAGTGAAATACATATATAAATACATATGCAAAATTTATGTTTTATATTTGTTTAAAAACACACAAATAAATTTGAGAGGATGATGTAGAAATTCAGATCGAGGTTTTATCATACTTCATTCTAACTAATAGAAATATAGAAAGAAATGTCATATGGTTTGATTGTCTGCTGTAAACACTGGAATTTCTTAAATCTTGGGTGCAGAAGTCATACTGAATCAGTTATAGAATCAGTGGTTTTATACCGACAATTTGAATATCATTTACATAAAAAGCCAAGAAACCTGCCACTTTGACCTTCTTTAAGTGAAGTTTCTGTAGAGTTGATTCCAGGTTATATTTCTTGTTTACCTAACGTTTCCCTCTATTTTCTTGGGCAAATCAATTATAATTGGTTGAAACATCAATGACTACTAATTCCAATATCTAGGTCACCCATGAACATACTATTCTTATTCATTTTAAAATATAACTTTGAATGACATTTTTCCCTTTTGACATATCTATTTATTTGAAATCTGTAGGGTTGCTCCTGATTCTCTTTTCTAAAGCACTTCATGCTATTTCTCTTCTAGACAGCTAGAGTGGAGGATAATAACTCATTCAATTAGCGATTCAGCTGAATTGCGTATGGTTTGCAGTTTTAAGTATCTGCTACACTACATTCCAGCTGTCCTGAGAGTAGTAGCTAAGAACCTAGTTTGCTGTTACTGGTCCCTCTCAAGGCAAAGGCTGATCTATAATCCTTGTCTCTGAGGCCTGCTGAGAGTGCCAACCACAAACTTCTACCTTTCTAGAGTATTTTACTGGGGTTTCTGTCTCCCAATAGGAGGCTTTTAGCAGACTGCGTCCAGATCCTAACCTATGGCTTCATCCACACTATTGCCACAATAGCCCAAGGAAAATTTATTTGTGTTCTGCTGTTATGATAATAGCATTCTCCAGGACTATCTAGGAACTTAAATCCCAAATCTTGAAGCTTCATTTTCCTTTTCCTTTTCTACTTTTTTCTGGTTTTCCTTCTTTTCCTCCTTCTTAGAACTTCCTATCTTCCCTTCATCCTTCTTTGTTTCTCATCCTTTGTCTCTTCTCTTTCATCATTTCCTTCCTTCCCTCTTTCTTTTTTCCTTCTTTTTCTTGAATTGTCTTTTCTTCCTTCTCTCTCTCTCTCTTCTTTCCTTCTTTTCTTTTATCTTTCTTTCTTCTATCTTTTTTCTTTACTGAGCTTGAACGCAGAGTTTGGGGCTCTTATTTGCTTTGTTCTATAAAGACTGGTATTCCTCCACTAGAGTCACACCTCCATTTCCAGCTTTTGGGGTTTAAATGTAGATAAAAGTCTCATGAAGTCTTCTTGTTTTGAACCATGATTCACAGATCTCAGCCTCCTGAATACTAGGATCACAAGCCAGAGCTACCAGTGCAAAGCTAAAACTTGACGTCTCAACACCATCAAATGATCAATTCTTTTTTTGTGTTGCTTTTTAGTATTCTAAAGTGATTCCCATTTGTAAGTAGAAGTAAAAATACTCTTCTAGTTCATTTGTTTCAGATTACAAATTTTAATACTATTGCTAAAATTGAGATACATGATTGTAAAAAAGAGTTTTCAGTATCAACTACAAAAACAAAGTGAAGGATGGAATTAGTTTTCTTTTATAATTAGTATATCCTGAAACTACATCAGAGAAAGTTTTTTATTTCCCTAAATGGGAAAAAGACATTCACTAGGTAGGCTGAAGGTAGAAGACTTAAAAGATTTTCATTAGGCATTTTCTAATTTCTATTTTCAGCTGTACTGGATCATTTCGGACAACTTTCCAAGTCTTCAATCTTCCTGAAATCTGTGTTATTAGTATTTTTTTCTTCTTTAGGATTCTTAAATTTTTGTAAGTAAATAGAGAAAATAAGTATGCAGAAAACGAAGAATTTGTCTTTTAATTTCCAACATTATAGTTTAAGTTAAGATTTCTTCTGTTTTATTTTTTTTACTGCTTTTTAAATAGGAATTTTATGAAAGGGTATAAAAACTTAAATCCATTGTTTAGTTTTAATTTATTTCTTAACATTGTTATGGTAAATTACACACAATAACTTTGAATAAAAGTTTTTGCTTAATACCACCTAATTTTGCACAGATATTCTTAACTACATTTTTAAGAAAAGGATATATGTTTTATATATGATATATATGTGTTATATACATCAGCATTACATGTGTATTTTATATTTATCTACAAAAATATGTGTAGTATGATATATATGGATATATTGCACACATATATGTATATGTGATATTTATTAGTATATCCATGTATTGTATATATGTATACATGCAGGTATATATATATATATATATATATGCATAAATTTGTATTTACAAATGTGTACACATATAGAATCCAATATGACAGAAATAATGATTTTTTTTCTTTAAATATAATCAAACATGAAAATGATCAAAGACTGAGTTTAATGGGGCTCTCTGGTAATCCCAGCGAAATGAGAGGTATAAGGACAAGAATTGCAGTTCAATATAAACCTGAGCAACATCACAAGATACTATCATAAAAATTAATTTAAAAAACCCCTTTCCTAGAATATTAAAGGTATCTGTTTCGAAGCTCAGAACTGCCGAACAAAAGTATTTCTTACACTGTTGTCAAGCTGAGTCAAATTTTCAAGTTAAGACACACAGAGTGTGATAAGTAAATGAGCCACATCTATTCCAAAGTGATATTGTTTTATACATATTCCAAAGGATCTTGTTTCATACATAAAAAAGAACAAGAAGAAAACTAAAGAACGTTGTTACAATTAAATTGGCCCAAGTTAATAGTAACCATGGCTCACTCATTAGGTGTTGCTTTTGAGTTAGGTAAAAATAAGATGAGCAAGCACAAGGTGTTCTCTGAGCTGTTCATACTCTATAACATCTGTATGTCTAGGAATTAAGTTCCAGGAGGTGAAAATTGAATTAATGGTCTCATAAGACTTTGTGATTTAGGCAAGTGTGTTTTCTGCTGTACACCCTAATCCCACCAGGCCTGTTAGAAATTTTCAAGGCCCTTCCTTTATTTCTATTATGCCTTCATTATTGAAGTAGCTTTACCTTGACAGTTAAATATTTTAAATAATAAACATTTAAATTGAAAATTAAGAAAAGGTGAATTAGATAGCCATGTTTCTACTTGAAAGAAAATCCCTCAGGTTAAATAAATGTTCTATAAATACATAATTACACCATGATACATTTCCATGCATACTGGTTGATGCTTGATGCTTACAGGGATGTAAGCAGACCTAAAGGGAAAAGGACATTCAGGACCACATCATCTGCCCTCACTATATCTGTACAGCCACAGCTCATCTGTGGAAATCATGATGTAATATAACATGCCATATTTGATTGCAGTTAAAAATACATATTAAATCAAGGCACTAGTAAAGTATTTGTATAACCCCAACTACTCAGGAGGCTGATAGGAGGATCACAATTCAAAGTCAGCAAGTGCAGGAAAATCCTGTGAGACTCTTATCTTCAAGTAACCACCATAAAGCCAGAATTGGAGCTATGGCTTGGTGGCAGGGTGCCAACCTTGAGTGACAAAGCTAATTGACAGTGCACACGCCCTGATTTCAAGCCCCAATATTCTCTATCTTTCCCCCTGTCTCTCTCTGACACATACACACAAAGAATACAAAAACGTTTTATACAGTTTTAAATGTTTCTAATGTTTAAATGTATTCGCATCTAAATACCTGCATTACTCTAGAATCTTGAATTTATTGCTTTGCTTAAAATCTGTTTGAGACCTTCTACCTTAGATAATAGTAACTCAGTCTCACGAGGCACTGTGTGAACCATTCTTGTTAGAAGAAAGGTATGTTTAATCGTTTGGCCCACAATTAATTTAAAATTATCATTAAAACATTTTAAGCTGGATCGACACTCATTTAAACATTTACTAGAAGAATAGGTTGAAGTTTTCCACTCTGAGTGGGGACCATCTGTTTGTCAGGGAAAATCAGAAGATAATGTTTGAAATGTGGTTTGTCCTCTGAGTCTGACACCTAAGTTAAGTGGAGTTTGAAAACTAATTATCTAAAACATATTTAATTCATTTACATTTTAATTTCAATCTATCATTGTCAGACAAAATAAATCATTTCCCGCATAAATCCAGATGATCTTAACAAGATTCTGATTGCTGAATTGGAAAGGAGATCTGGCTGTGTGGAGACAGTGTTGTAGATAAAGCACATCTGCTGAGATTTAACTAGTTGTTTAAAAAATTACCCGTTACACAAGTGCAGTGTCTCTACTTCGGGTATTGAAATAACTTTGAAGAAAGTTCGAAACAAGAAATATGTTCCTTATTAGTAAAATCACCCTTGACTGAATGAATCATTAAAATAACACTGCAGATCCTATAAATTCCCAAGTTACACAAAATTGATCAAGTAATTATGTATAAAGAAGCTGACAGAAAACTAAACACATTCACTCAGTAATGAGACAGAAGACAGAGCAAGAGCAGAGTGTTCACCAGGCATATGAAACCTGTTAGCATTCAGGCTTAAATTGCATGGATGACGAATGGAAGGAGATCGGATAGGTGAATAGCAAGTATTAACAATGATAGGTGAGCCTTCATCAGGAGTCTGGTTTCTAAATTGTGGAGAAATTCATTAGCAGTTCATCCAACTCATAAGAAAAATAATAGTGACAGGATGCTGGTGAATCAAGCCTATGATTCTAGCTACTCAGGATGCTTGGATCTGATGATAATGGTTGGAAGACAGCCCAAGCAAGAAAGTCTGTTAGAGTCTTAACTCCAATTAATTAACCAAAAGCTACAACTAGAGGTGAGGCTCAATGGTAGAGCCCTAGTCTTGGGCAAAAAAAAAAATTCAATCAATTATTGGAGACCTTGAGTTAACCATTAGGATAGGAGAGGAGGGGGTTGGGAAAAGAAGAGGAGGGAGAGAGAAAGAGAAAGAAAAAGGGAGAAAAGGAGGGAGAGAGAGGAAGAGAAGGAGGGGAGGGGAAAATAGTACTGGAAGAAAGATTAGGTTACAATTTGGGAAAATATGGCTTTTGGTAATTACTTTGCTGACTCTTCCAATCCAAATATGGAGAAGGTGCCAATGCTTAAAATACCAAATGTCAGCAGGAAACCAAAAAAACATAATGAAATAAAAATGAAAGCCTCTTGTAAGATACGGAATCTCTAGCTGGTTAGTGGAAATAGACTAAGATTCAAGATTGGAATTTTCACTTCCCACCCCAACGGAGACAATTCATTTAATTCTGTCAATGACTTAACATGACTCACAGATATAAATGTGGAAAATTTCAACCTTGGGCACTAGTACATTCATTGTACTTCTAGATTGTGTGAATGAAAGGCAACTGTGTGTCATCCTATGAATGCTGATAACAATTGGATTAGTGTCGTCAATTGAAGAGAAAATGTACATAGACATATGCATGTTCTTTGCTTGAATAGAAAAGAATTTGTGTGAGTATATCATTTTACTCAAGGGCCAATTCTTGGTGTTATATTAATGAAAAACAAAAAAGGAAAGGTATATCAAAGGGGACAAAAATAAAGTAAATTTTCTTACAAAGATCAGTGAGCTCTGTGAAAGTAATGTTCAGTTCACTTTTTTAAAAAGGTGTGAAGAAAATTTGCTGGTGATTTATTTCTGATTTTTTCAGCTTAATATTTCAGAGTATAGATTTTAATACTTTTCTTCAAAGAAAGTTTTATAAAGTTTAGCAATTTGATGAGATAGTTTAATACGAGAATTCTAGTTAAGTATGTGGTTAAGATGAATTTACCAGTTATTCATGGGCTCATTGGCAAACACATCTTCTAATACTTAGTATCAATGTGAACACATACCCTAGTACAAACACAGAGTATATTTGTGATGATAAAACTTTCCCTGATGTATACATTGCTCCTAATAAAAATGGCATTGTTTTCAAACTATATCACCTATTTTGACATGAACAAAATAATTTAATCATGACAACCCTCTAAATAGGTATTATTTTTATCATAAAGAACATAAAATTAAAATTTTAATGAATTGGTGATAATCACATAAGTTATTTGATTTCTTTTGGAGAATAATATAATGTTTGATATTAGAAGGCATTAGTTGGCATTGTTTTCTACTTATTTATAGAAAGTAATGTGATTATTTTTGTGAGTATTTGATGTAAGAAGTAATGTCATTACAATTTTGTAATGCAAACATGTCCTGAATCAGGCTGGTCTATTTCAACTGGTAAATGTATAACAAGTTCTACTTAAACCATCTGTTCTTATTTTTATTTGTATGATCTACAGTCATGCCTTCATTTTCCTACTGATATTGCTGTATTTTACCTTTTTCATTTTTTATTTTCTGCTCTTTGGCCAAACTGTTTAAATAAGTGATTGCATACTATGCTTTTTTTTTTTTCTATTTGTATTGTAAAGGTGATTTACAGAGGGTCTGCGGTTACATATGTAAGATAATAGTAAATTTCTTTTTGAATGCTTCTACTGAATGAATATTTGCTATTTACTAAGATTGGTAATGGGAAGAACCTTGAGGACTTTGGCCCACGCTAGAAAGAACGTATATATTCCAGAATGTTGATGTAAATATATAAAGGTGATGCATATAATCCTACTCAGAAGGCTGGAATGAGAGCCAGCCTGGGTGGTGAAGTCCCTGAGACTTATCTTCAATCAAGCAGCTAAGGACAGAAATAGAACTATGGCTCAAGTAGTGGAGCACTAGGTTTGAGTGAAAAAGCCAAGTGACAGTATCCAAAACCTAATCTCAAGCCCCAGTACAGGCACTAAAACTCCCATAGTATTAATAAAATGGTTTTGCAATCACTTATCTTCCAGATAAAATAATACATGAAATAATCTACTAATCAGAAGACAGAAACTGAACAGCACTGAGTCTCTCATATGCCTAACGTGTTAGTCTTAACAAATTGATTCCAGTCTCCTGTTAAGACTACAGATATTTAAAAGTCTGTTTCAATAACATCTACTTCGACAAATCTACTTTTTTCTAAAGGGAGAATTGTTCATCATTTAATCTCGAATATCACAAAGTTTAACACATTGCTATATTTACTCAGAAAAAATGTATTCCATTTGCTGTATATATTGAAAAAAGATTACACTTAGGCTTTTCTCAAAACAAGGACACTGCTTTGTCAAACTGTAAATATCCTTATATTCACAGATGAGACCCAGAACACATGCTAAATGAAAATATGCATACAGACTATATATATGTTCCCAAATATGTGTGATGAAGTCCACACAAGAAAGAATACCATTACAAGAAATTTAATAAAGAAATTTAGAGAAATGAAGCACATCCCATGCTTTCTTTTTTCCAAAGAATGACTTTCTATTAAGAAATTAAGAAGCACAATTGTGTACTAACTCAAATTAACTGAACTCCCATTTGAAGAAATAGTTGCAAGCAAGTGAGTAGAAGATACATTTCTTTTAAGTGGAATGGTAATTGCATAGTGAACAGATACTTTACAAGTACTAAGGGCAGCCGAAAAATGAGATAATATTAAATTTATGAGATGTAGCAGAGTAAGAATCTTTCTCTTTTCCTATACATGTATGTAATTGGGTGACTACCAGTCATACTGATGAAAGACAGATGTACAGGAATAAAATAGGTGCATGTATATACTGAAACTAGCAAAAGGTGTACTTGAACAAATGGTTAAAGTTGTATATCATAACTAAAGAAATAAAAGGAAAGAAGAAGAAAGCTTTTTGCTTAAAGAACAACTCTTAGCTTAATCATCATCATAACAGTTCTGGAGTTCCAAATAGTCTCCTGAAAGGTAACTTTCAAAACAGCCTTCAAAGTTAGGTAGGAATTTTGATAAATAACTTGTTCATTATGGGCCACCTATGGTTTACAAAGGAGTGTCAAACCAAATTCTGAAATTTCATACTCATTCATATTGCCAAGTTTTGGAGTCTCCCAGAAATGTTTCAGCATCTTAGGTCTCCTTTTATAAAATATTTATATATTATGCCTTTCAGTGGCTTTGCCTGTATATTTCATGTTTATAGACACTATATACATAAAAATATATATTTTAGGGACTAATCCCTTAATCCTTTATTAGTAATATATGTTTGTAAGTTTCCTTTTTCAGCTTACTTATCCCTTAGGTTCCTATACCTATACTTTTCCCCTTTATTTGTGCTAGTATTGAGGCTTGAACTCAGAGCCTTGGGCTATTGCTTACAGCTAGTGTTCTAATCATCACTCAATGCTTCCACCTCTATATTTTGCTGGTGAATTGGAGATGAGAGACTATCAGGTTTGTCTGACCAGTCAGGCCTCTGATTTCAGTCTCTTCAATATTTTAAGATTACTCACATCACTCATGTGATGAACAGAATCCCTATATCTTTCCACAAGCAACATTATGTTATCTGTATGAATAAAACTGATGTTAATGTGTACTATCTGAATCATACAAGGCACTAACATGAAAACCAAGAGAATTTTATGATAACTGGGATTTACTTTTTATAAATTCCACTAATGTATTCAATTTCTTTTTTTTTTTTTTGGTCGGTTTTTTGGCTTGAACTTTGGGCTTGGGTGCCGTCCCCGCGCCCTTCAGCTCAAGGAGAGCACTCTACCACTTAAGTCACAGCACCACTTCCAGTTTTCTAGTGGTTTTTATTGGAGATAAGAGTCTCACGGACTTTCCTGCCTGGGCTGGTTTTGAATCATGATCCTCAGATCTCAGTCTCCTGAGTAGCTAGGATTACAGGCGTGAGCCACTAGCACCCAGCTTGTATTAAATTTCTTATGAATTAATGTCTGCATATCATATGAGGGGTTATTTCATTCTTCCATTGCTCACATAAAATGATTGATTATTCTTCCACCTTTATCATAACAATTTATTTTTCTATTGAGATCTGCAAAGGCACTGAGGTCTGAGCAATCGAGAATTATTTCTAGCTTCTGAATTACCTCAATCTGGTAAACTGTCCCGTACTCAAAAACCACCACATTTCTTATCAGGAAGTTTATCATGATTTGTAGTAAATAAATCAAATATCTCTGTGATGATATATTTCAGCTTATGTTTATTTCTTTTTTTTTTCTGGTTAGAGACAGAAGTCTGTGAGACTTTTCTGCCAGGTCTGCTTTGATCCTCAAATCTGACGCCTGAGTAGCTGAGATTACAGCTCTGATCCACTGGGGCTGATTCTGTCTGCATTTCTTAGTCAAGAATATTTCAGTACTTCATTTCCTCTTTCACATAATTATTACTATTGGTCATAAATATTACTATTAGGTATCCCCATGGGACAGTTGATGAGGTTAGTTCAAACAACAATAATTTTACCTATAAATTTGGACACAACTTATACCTGTTTATTATTATGCATCATGCACATAATTTATCATAAAATTTAAGTAGGAATTCCTTCAGCCTTTTTACAATATTTTATATTTTCTGTAAAAAATATTGCATGTACTATATTTTTATTCATTGATACTTTAATTTTTTATGATATTGAAATTATATTTTAATATTTATGTCTGAAATTTTTGGTTTGTATGTTTCTTTTGTGATGAACTTTTAGCAAACACTATTATTGGGACTACCATTATCTCTAATAAATATTCAGAGATTAACCTGACAGTTTGCCTAGTGTTAATTTGACCAGTTGTGATAAGTGCTATTTGAGTTTCTTTTCCATCTTGATATGTTTTATGACATTTTCTGGCATTTTTTCCCACTGACTAATAATTGTAATATCATGTTAAGTAGAAATAATAATGTTACTCAGTTTTGCTAGCGTTCCTAAGGAAAATTTCTACTATTTCCACATTAATAATAATAATAGTCACATTTGTGGCAGGAATGTTGTTATCCTTTATGATATAAAAGGGTGCCTTTTGTCAGACACAGTGGCTCATGTCTATAAGCTTAGCTATTTAGGAGGCTGAAATCTGAAGGTCACAGTTTGAGGCCAGCTTGGGCAAAAAAATCCCCATGAAACTCTTACTTATCTCCAATAACCACTCAGAAACCAGAAGTAGCACTGTGGCTCAAATGGTAGAGTGCTAGCTTTGATCACAAAGAGAATCAAGAATAGCACCCAAGACTTGAGTTCAAGCCCCACAAAAAAACAAACCAAAACAAACAAAATCTGTGCCTCAGCTTGTGCTAGTGGCTCATGCCTGAAATTTTATATCTTCAGGATAATGAATCTGAGGATTAGAGCTGAAAGCCAGCAGGAACAAGAAAGTCCTGAAAATTTTCTCTCCAATTACCCAGCAAAAAGTTGGAAGAGGAAGTGTGGCTCAAGTGTTAGAATACCAGGCCCTGATTACATGTCTAATTATGGTACAAAACATACAACAAAAATAAAATCCCTGTCTGTGCCTTGAGACACACAATATTTCTCACTAGCGAAATAATCAATTGGATAGATGAATTACAAGCCATTAGGGTGAAAATAATGTTCAGGGTGCATTACAGGACACATAACTATGATCTCCCCTCCCCGCTCAGGTGATGTTTAGATTTAAGTGCATGGCTTTGTCCTTGCTAGGAAGGCACTTCAGATTTGGCTATTTTTCAAGGTAGGGCTTCAATTCGTGCTCGGTCCTACTTGCTTTGTAAACATCCTGCTTGTGCCTCTTCATGGAACTAGAAACATCAGGCATGCAAGTATTGTGCCCAGACTTTGCACATTTTCCTCCAGGATAATGAACAAGGCCACCACACCCAGGCATTGGTTGAGATGGATTCTTGTGAACTATTTTTTTTTGTCTGAAGTTGCTTGAGATGTAATCTCCCAATCTCTGCCCACCAAATGGCTAATATTACAGGATTGAGCCACCATGCCCAGCTAATCATTTATATATATATATATATATACATATATATATATATATATATGTATATATATATGTCATACATTTTCATAGACAGGTATAAGATTAAACAAATTTTAAATACATTTGAACTTATTACCATAAAATTGCTTCCATGAAAAAGAGATTCAGATAAGTCTTGCTTATTTACATCAGTAAATATTTGATCTGTATATATCTTAGCACTAGTTATCATAAGTAATCTAGAACAAAACTGGCCATGGCTCTGAAAATTATTCAAAGCATGTTTTCTGGTGACTACCACAATTACAGGCTTCATTTCCCCAGGAAGGATTCTAAGCACTGTGAAAGCATATCTAAATGTTAGCAACTTGACAGGCTGCACCAGCAAAAGGAATATTTTATTTCTAAAGTGCTATTCTGTAGACCTCATATTAATCTTTTAAAGTGCAATGGCGATTTAGAATAAATAAAATTGAAATGCATGTTTTCCAGAAGACAGGGACTGAAACTTATTAAGGCAGAAAACCTGAACCATTAAGTTTCTTGTAGTCTGTAATGGGAGCCTATTGATAGAATGATCTCTTCCTTCCAAGATCATTTCCTGGCTCTGTCTGTGTTCCATTGGTGTAATTTCATGTTCTTGATAATAAATATTTGTTACTTAGCAACAAGTTCTACTGTATATTACAATTCATGGCTGATAAATCACAGCATTTACTCTAAAATAAGTAGTCATGCAATTTTAGGTTGAATTAATACTGAACTTGAACTAAGTGTGTTAGAAAATTAAAAAAATCTGTGATCAGCTCTCAATCAAGAATATTAGACTGTAAATTAATCTTAACAGAACAATATGAACTTGTTTAGTTAAAATGCACATTCTAGTTAAGTTTTAAAATGTTCAGTCTCCAAGTAAAAATAATAAAAACATACTTTATGAGGAAATGAGTGGATAGAGAATTTTTATTGATTATATTTAGTGCATTACAATTGAGAAGTTGTTTTGAACTGTGAACTCCTAGACATTTGATAAGGGTGTTCCATAGTTGAATGTATTCTGAGACTATGGGGCAATAAAGTTATTTTTTTAAGGTCGTATTATGATTTCCTTTTGATTTGTTTGGTAGGAAGGTGATGTTAATGCTTCTTTTAGAGTAGTATTTCTAGTGACACATTTTCTCAGTTTTTATCTGAACTTTTTACTTACCTTCATCTCTAAGGTTTGCTTCTCTTTCAAATAGAATCCTAGGTTTTAGTAACTTTCAGTAAAGACTATCTTCTGCTAGTCATAGTTCCTAATGGATTATTGAATGTTTCAGCCTGGTTATGCTATTATGACAAGCTATAAGAGGCTAGATAATTTATGAGGAATAGAAATTTAATCCTCAGACCTCTAGAAGTGGTGACTAGCAAAAGCATGGTGCTGGCCATTTTAGTGTCAGATGAGAGTCTCTCTCCCCTCCTCTCCCTCTCTTTCTTTCTATCCTTCTCCTCCCTCTCTCTTTCTGCTGTCAAATGGAACCTATAAGACTGTCCTTGAAGGGGACAAATGTCAATTGTGCACATAATCACCGTAAGGGGTTAAAAGAAAGTGTGAAAATCACTTCTCTCTTGCCCTTTTGTACATCATTAATCCCCACCTCTCAACATATCACAATGTGATTCAAATTCACCAGAAAGTTCTGAGAAAGCATATATTCAAGCTCTATCCTAGAGTATTAGCACATCATTTGGTCTTTACAGGGAACATGACTTGCTTTCTTCCCCATATGCCTACTTTATAGCATTTTAACTAGGAAACCCATAGGAGTATTATTTTTATTTTGTTTTGATTTGGTCTTAATTGTACTCTGTGTTTAAAACATGATTACATGATTGATATATGAATGGATTTGGGGCCATGATTAAATTTTATGTCTTCAAACATTGCTTCATATCTATTCTTTTTCATTTCTACTAGGATTCCTAATATGCAGACTAATAATCAATGAATTCCAGTATTTCAGTTTATAGTTCTTGATTTTGACGATAGCGTTATCTTCAGATAGCCTCATAATAAGCCAAGGAGCATCCAGACAAACAATGACTCAATATTTTTGACATAGATATTTATTTTAAGACCCTATTGAAATCTGAGAAACAACTGTATTCTGAAACTTTATGCTTACTAACTTGTCTCTAATATTTTTTCTTTCATTCAATAATTTTTCACTCATATACTTCTCACCTGAATTCTAATGTTCTAATCTTGTCTTCAGTTTGGTCCACTTTTCTGTTGATATTTATTTTGGTTGTCTTCAGGATTTTTATTTTATTATATTCAAAATATGTCCTTTCTCTGAGAATATACTTATATTTGTGGTATCCACTATGATTTCATTCCTGGTTAGCATAGATTGTTTTTAGCTTTTATGAAGATAAAAATTACACTAAGAGACCAGAGGATTTGGCCGAGGAGAAGCCGGAGGCTAAACAAGCTCTCTCATAGAAAGCAGTTTTAGTGTTCCAGTGAACAGTCCTAGGTTAGAGAATCACCTCAAGTGTACCATCACAGTACAGAGAGTTTGGCCAGAGAGGGAAAATCCAGGCAGCTTGGTCATGGAGACAGATCTCAGCACTTGCCAATAGCCGTTGTTGTGGCTGCTGTGGCTGAGATGGTAGCTGAGGAGGCAGCTGCAGCAACCATACCAGCAGAGAAAGTCTGGGACAAAGGCACCAGAGGCAGATTGTGAGCAGATTCTACTCAACACCAGCAAGAACTGACAAGGAGCAGAAATGTTTATCCTGCTGATTGCAGAACAGGGACTTCCAAGGAACCAAGACTCTGGCTTGAGTAGAACCCTGACATCTTCACTCCTTCTCACAGAGCCACAGTAGAAAGGCAGCTCCTCTCTGGCCACTGGAAGGGATCTCCATCTTTGATACTGACAAAGGCCAGCAGAATAGCTAGCTCCAACCGAGGCCTTGGAAGAGTACAATTGGAGCTATTAGAAAGTCGCAGGAACCTGACCTAACCTGCCAGGCTCAGCTCCACTCAGGGGAAAGTCACCCGACCCAAGCAGAGATATCTCTGCCTGCAGAGGAGTGACTTTCTTCACTGGGTAAACAGAGCCAGAGGTTGCCCCTCCCTACTGAAGCATAGAAAATCAATTGAAATTCAGTAAGCATAATCACTGAGAATGGATGCAGGCTGGGCTCTGTGTGTTTCAGGAACTAGCCTCTCAGGGAAAAGCTAATATTTACTGAAAGGTCTAAACACTACCCAGAACCTAGCTTCAACACAGCATCTCCAAACTAGAGGAAAGAGCAATGTCCCTGTTTTGTGATACTCAAAGCAGATCTCCCTGCATTCTCTCAGACAATAAGGGAATAAAATTAGAACTCCACACCAAAAGCCACCAAAGAAACCCTGTAATACATGGAGACTTAAAAACACACTGTTGAATCAACAGTGGGCCATGCAGGATATTAGTAAGAAAATTCAAATGTGCATGATATTCAACAAAAATGAACACACAAATTAGCAGCTCTTCTGGGACACAACAAAGGCAGTATTCAGAGACAAAATTTAGCTATGAGTTCCTACATCAACAAATTGGGAAATCTGAAACCAACAATTTAATGAGACATCTGAACCTCCTTGAAAAGAACAGGAAGCTAAACCCTAATCCAGCATATGAAAAGAAATAATTAAAATTAAATCTGAGTTAAATGAATTAGGATCCAAAAAAAAAATCATAAAAAGAATCAACAAAGCAAATAATTGATTCTTTGAAAAAATTAACAAAATTGACATGTCTTTAGCAAATTTTATCAGAAAAAGAAGAGAACACACCCAAATAAACAAACTCAGAGATAAGAATTGGAAACATCAATAGAGAAACAACCAAGTTCCAAAATATTATAAGGGAATACTTCTCAAACCTTTATGCTAATAAGTTTGAGAACCTGGAAGAAATGGAAACTTTCCTAGCAAATATTGACATGCCAAAACTAAACAAAGATGAGCTGAACCAATACAACAGGCCCATATCAAGCACATCAATAGAAGCAGCAATAGGAGACTTCCCATCTAAGAAAATCCCAGGACTGGATAGATTTACAGCAGAATTCTACAAGGCCTTCAAATGAGAACTCACATCAATACTCCATCAAATCTTCATTGAAATTGAAAGAGAAAGTTTACTACCAAACTCTATCTATGAAGTAATCATAACTCTCATCCCCAAACCAGGCAGGGACTCATAAAAGAAAGAGAACTATAGATCCATGTCTTTGATGAACATGGATTCAAAACTTTTCAACAAAATTTTGGCCAATTGAATTCAACAATTCTTTTGAAAAATCATACACTACAATCAGACAGGATTCATTTCAGGGATGAAAATCTGGTTCAATATACATAAATCAATATAATTCATCACATCAACAAAATCAAGGATAAGAAACACATGATTATATCAATAGATGCAGAAAAGGCACTTGACAAGATCCAGCACCGCTTTATTATGAAGGCTCTGGATAAACTAGGAATCCAGTGAACAATCCTCAATACAATAAAAGCTGTATATGACAAAACTATAGCCATTATTATACTCAATGGTGAAAAGCTAAATACATTTCCACTAAAGTCAGGAATGAGACAAGGATGTCCAATCTCTCCACTTCTCTTCAATTTAGTATTAGAATCCTTAACTACAGCAATAAGACAAGATGCAAACATAAAAGGGATCCAAATAGGGGAAAAACGAAGTAAAACTCTCCCTTTTTCCAGATGACATGATCTTGTATTTTATGAATCCCATAGAGTCCAGTCCCAAATTACTCAAGCTGATTCAAATTTTGGTGGAGTAGCAGGGTATAAAATTAACCCTCAAAAATCAATGGCTTTTCATTATGTCAACAATAAGAAAAGCATGGCTGAAATAAGGAAAGCAACACCATTCATAATACCCCACAAAAAATAAAATACATAGGAATTAAGTTACCCAAAGAAGTGAAGGACCTCTATGATGAAAACTTTAAAAAACTGAAAAAGAAAATCAAAAGAGAAATTAGAAAGTGGAAAAACTTCCAATGCTCCTTGATTGGAAGGATCAACATAGTGAAAATGGCAACACTTCAAAATGCTATCTGCAAATTCAATGCAATACTTATCAATATTCCCACCTCATTCTTCAAGGAAATAGAAGAGGAAATCCAAAAATTCATAGGGAACAATAAAGGACCCCGAATAGCAAAAATGATCCTTAACAGAAAGAACAGTGTTGGAGGAATATCAATACCAAATTTCAAACTCTGCTATAAAGCCATAGTAATCAACACAGCTTGGTACTGGCAAAAGAACAGACCTCAGAATCAATGGAATAGAAATGAAAACTCAGACCTATAGCCATCTAATCTTATATAAGCTACCTAAAATATTAGAATGGAAGAGAACAGCCTTTTCAGTAAATGGTGCTGGCAAAATTGGTTAATCACTTGAAGAAAACTAAAGGTAGATCCTTGTATGTCACACTGCACCAGGAATAACTCCAAATGGAATAAAGACTTCTGAGTCTAAGCAGGCACTCTGAAAACATTACAGGATGGAATAGGAAAAATCCTAGGTCTCTTTGGCACAGGTAGAAATTTTCGTAATCAAGACCCAAAAACTCAACAAATCAAAGAAAGGTTGGACAAATGAGATTGCATGAAATTGCAGAGCTTCTGCATGGCAAAGGGTTATAGCTAGTAAGATTAATAGAAAGCCCATGGATTGAGAGAAGATTTTCACTAGCCATACAACAGACAAGGGACTCATATCTAAAATATACCTTTAACACAAAAAATTAAATACCCCAACAACAAATCCTCAAAGAAACAACTGCCTAATAAATAAGTGGGCTAAAGACTTAAAGAGAAACTTCTGTGAAGAGGAAAGAAGGATGGCCAATAGACACATGAAGAAATGCTCAACCTCCCTAGCCATAAAAAAATGCAAATCAAACAACCACTGATACACCACCTCATCCAAGTTAGAATGGCTATAATTAAGAACTCTAATAACAACAGATGCTGAAGGGGATGTGGCCAGATGAGAACCCTACTGCACTGTTGATAGGAATGTAAACCTGTTCAACCACTTTCTAAAGCAGTATGGAGGTTCCTCAAAAGACTCCACATAGAGCTCTCCTGTGACCCATAAACCCCACTTTTGGGGATTTACCCAAATGTTTACAAACAAGACCACACTAAAGCTACCAGCACAACTATGTTTATTGCAGCATTATTTACCAAAGCTAAGATATGGAACCAACCCATATGCCCCTCAGTAGATGAAATGATTAAGAAAATGTGTGTATAAAGATAAATCCCTATATATCACACTGCACCACAATTTACTCCAAATGGATCAAAGACCTCAAATTCAAACCAGACATTACAGGAAGAAATAGGAGAAACCCTAGGACTCCTTGACACAGGCCGAAATTTTCTGAATAGAGACCCGGAAACACAACAAATCAATGAAAGGTTGGACAAATGGTATTGCATGAAGCTGCAGAGCTTCTGCATGGCAAATGACATAGCTAGCAAGATGAATAGTCCCAGCGTTTAACTCAGGACCTCATGCTCTCTCTTGGCTTTTCCACTTGATACTGGTAGACGAATACTTAAGCCAAAACTTCACTTCCAGCTTTATGCTGGTTAATTGGAGATAACCGTCTTAAGACTTTTATTCAAGGACTGGCTTCAAAATATCAGCTTCCTGATTAGCTAGATTTACAGTTATGAGCCACAGGTAACTGGCTAAAAGTTGTAATTTATTTTAATTTTTTAGTCTTATTAAGTAATTGGACAAAAGCATTGGCAGTTAATAAAGCAGCTTATGAACACAATATGCCTTGATCAGTGTCTCCTCTTTTAACATTGTCACCTATCTTTCTACTGCTATCCCCTTCTGTTTTGTAGGCTATGCACTAGACTCTTTCCTGCACTTTCTTCCCCTTTTCCTCTTCATTTGTCTAGTCTTTCACCTTGACCCCACCACACCCCTTTTGATATCTGAATTCGTGTTTTTTTCACTATATTCCTCTTGTGGGTTTATTTGTTTGGGTTTTTTGACGGTCACGAGGCTTGTGAATGCATGTATATGTACACATGTATGAATCTATACACACATATAGATGTTAATGTAGGATATATAGAGCATAAATATCAAAACAGATTTTGATAAAGATGAAAATAAAAATTTTGTATTCCTTAAGTGTTCTTTATATCAATTTATCATCTCTTCCTATTTATACTAACAGCATTAGACTTAGTCATAATTATCTCATACTTGTATGAATAGTAAAGCTCATGATTGGTGCCTTTTGATCTGAGATCCTATTTATATGAATTTCTTTTTTTAAAAAAAGCGTTTCATATAGCTTTAATAGATAACACACTTTTTCCAATTAAAATAGCTTTCCGTTCTTGTTTTCTCAAAGTTCACCAAGTGGACTTAAATTATCTTCTCAAAATTATTCCTACATTATCTGATTTTTAAAAATTGCAATGATTTTATTCCCAGAGGATTGCTCTGAGTCATGCATTATGCATTTCTATGCTCAGAAATCTTTGATGCAAAACTGTGGCAGTCATTCTTCTTTAAAAATGCATGTCAATTTTCATCATTGTAACTGAGTAAATTCTAATCACTTAATTCAAGATGTTTATTAATTATTTTATATAATTCAGCAATGTGTTAGACTTTCATCACTGAGAAATAACCTATACAAAACCAGTTAAAGAAGGGAAGGCTATGTTGCTTCACAGTTAAGAGTTTTAGTTGATCTTGGTTGAGACAAAATGGCCAAGCAGAGGAAATAAGTAACACTTTTTGGTGATTTGGAAGCAGAGAGAACTACTGAACAAGTGTGTTTCTCATTTTCCCTCCTTTGATTCTAACTGCTCAGATTTCAGGATATTGCACAATCAACATGTGTTTTTCCACTTTAGCTAAACTTCTCTGGGAACTCAGTCACCCATACACCTAGTTGTGTATGGTATTGCTCTCCTGCATATTTTTTAATCCAAAAAAAGTGACAATATTACTTAACCATTTCATTTGAACCCAGCACCCAAACACATCTCCTTATCCAAAAAAATTACACTTTTGTCTCCAAAAGGCCTACATTCATCTTCTGACACAAGCATAAAATGCAAGTTAACAGAGTGCATTGCCTCTCTCCAAAATTCTTTGTAGCTTTGACTTCCAACATCATTCAAAATTCTAGGTTCAAAATGTCCACAGAGACTCAAAGAGAATTCTTAGCTGAGAGCATGAAAATAAAGCAAAATAGGGCTGGGAAGGTGGCTCAGTGTTAGAGCACTTGTTTTGCATGCTTGAGGCCTTGGGTTTGATTCCTCAGCACCACAAAAGCAAAAAGAAAAAAGCCGGAAGTGGCACTATGGCTCAAGTGGTAAAGCACTAGCCTTGAGCTGAAGAGCTGTGGGACAGCGCCCAGGCCCAGAATTCAGGCCCCATGTCCGGACCCCCCCAAAAAAATTAAAAAATGCAAAACCAATTATATGCCAAGTATAAAGGCACATGCTTTTAAATAAAGCTACTCAGAGTGAAGACAGGAGGATCATAATTCTAGGGAAGCCTGAGGATAAGCACTAAATCCTATGTGAAAAACAATCTAGGATGGTCTAATTTTAACTGTTAGAGTGTTTCTAATTTTCCTAGATATAACTAAATTGAAGCTCTCGTACATTGTAAAATAGCACATTCATCTTGGAAATTAGTGTAAAAGTTCCTCACGAAGTTAGCTACAGAAATACCAAACAGCCTAGAAACTTTGTAAAGCCTAGAAACTTTGTCTATGGTTTTTATACACTTAAGTTCAAAACTTGTGTATCATCACAGCAATATTATCAATGACAGTGAAAGAATTGAAAAAAACTTTCAGGCTGACCAATAGGAAGACAGATCACAAAACATGTTATACTAATGAAGTAGACCATTAACAAGTAAAAAAAGAAAAATGGAGAATTGATATTAGCTGGAAACACTCACAACAGGCTACCACACACAAAATAACGCATAAAATGATTTGATTTTCATCAAATTTTTGAATTATCTAAATCAGGCATAACATAGTGTCTTTGGGGTTGGAAGTCTAAGGAGATTTCAGAGTAGCTACAGTCATGTATGAGATTTCTTTGTGAATGATGAATATTTGAGGAAATTCCAAGGTGATGATGATTGAATATACGTTCAAAAAACAAAGAATCTCCAAATTTTATAGAATGAATTTAACAAATATAACATTTTCCAATTACACATAAAGTGATTTTTAAATGGAAAACTAGATAATCTTTAAATAACAAAGGTAAAAATAAATAAATGTTCTGGAATTGGGGAGTTGCACAGTCTCTCCTGCTAGGCACAAAATTGAAGTGTTCTACCATGAAAGTAGACATAGAACATAGTAAATTGGTGGAAAGTAGGATCTAGTAAAAAAAAAAAAATTCAAGCCGGGCGTTGGTGGCTCACGCCTGTAATCCTAGCTACTCAGGAGGCTGAGATCTGAGAATCACGGTTCAAAGCCAGCCCGGGCAGGAGAGACCGTGAGACTTCTATCTCCAATAAACCACCAGAAAACCGGAAGTGGCGCTGTAGCTCAAGTGGTAGAGCGCTTGCCTTGAGCTGAAGAGCTGAGGGACAGCACCCAGGCCCAGAGTTCAAGCCCCATGACCGCCAAAAAAAAAAAAAAAAATTCAATGCATATCCTACATAAGCAGTTGGGAGGGATGAGTGGAAATGTTAAAAAGGGGTTATATTAGTGATCAAGATGCATTGTATTCACAAACTACTTTACTGAAGGACCACTCCTTTCTTTAACTATGCAAATAATTTTTTTGAAAACTAGCAAATAAAATAAATTAATTAAACAAAAATGAATAAAAAATAACTAACAATATATGCCACAAATTCATAACACAAACAAGAATATAGTAGTTTTATTAGTACTTCTAGACAAATAAGGTAGAAAATTTTGACTACAT
The DNA here is from genome assembly GCF_019054845.1 of Dipodomys spectabilis. Lineage (NCBI taxonomy): Eukaryota > Metazoa > Chordata > Mammalia > Rodentia > Heteromyidae > Dipodomys > Dipodomys spectabilis. Next base: position 1,400,735 of record NW_024871026.1, on the reverse strand, counting down.
CTAATTTATTGAGCTCATTTGTCAATGGTATTAACTAGGCCAGAAATAAAAATAATCATGAATTTCTGAAATGAACAACACAGTATCCAGGATATTACTAATTACTAATGCAAAGATATTATTGCAGAAAGATGGAATAGTATAAGTTCGTATTATTAGATAAAATATCAGAATGATTTCAGAAGGTAACATAGATTTCACAGAAATAAATATTAGAAATTTAAATGTATAAGTCAGGGAAATAGAGCATGATTACAACAATAATTTATCTTTTTTTCCGGATATGAGAAAAAAATAAAACCAGCAGTGCAAAGGGCAACAGTCAAAAACTACCAAAATTGTTCAAAGTCACAAATACTACTTTTAATCCGATAATAGGAAGGTGAGGTCACCCTCAAAATCATGTGTGGGAAGATAAAGACTACACTGAATTCTTTATAATCACATTAATGCAGGGAAACATGACCACACATTCTTCTAATAAATTCAGCACCATCTTATGTTTATTAACACCCTCCTATGGTTTTCTAAATTGAAAAACTGGACCAACATCATTGCATTGTTATAAAGATTAATGTAGAGTTAAATAAATTGGTTTACAGTGTTTACACAAATGGTATGAATTCAACATTACAGTACCAGAACTGAATAAACCATACCATTTTTTAGCTTATTTTTGGAATACGATCTTGTATTTATGCTTAGGCTCTCCTGAACTGAGATCTTCCTATCGAAACTTTGTACATAGCTGAGATGACAGGCATATTCCAATTTGACTAGCTTTTGGATGAGATGTGATCATTGTTAGGATTTCTGGAAGGCTACCCCCTACGCCCATCTCCTTCACCAGCCTGAACCCAGTAATCACTTGACTGTCTATCACCTAACTGTGAGTCAGAAAAGGATCCTTGGATGTGAGGTTATTTCCTCCAAGTGTATTTTCGATTGTGACTTATCCATTTTAATTTTTTCCTGAAAATGTCCAGGAGCTTAAAGTAAGGATCTATGCACTGTCCCTGGAGCAAAAGGCTAATAAACACCATATATGACTAAGCTTATATTAAAATGAAATGGTAAATTAATATATATGATAAACTGATAAGAGAACCAAATAATGCTCGTGTGTGTGTGTGTGTGTGTGTGTGTGTGTGTGTGTATGTGTGTGTGTGTTTTACAAGAGCACATCATTAATACTCTATTCACTATAAACTTTAGAAAATTATCTAGGATATTAATTTTAGGGCAGTATGTTCTGTAGCATCGATGACATAAGCTTTCACATTCCAGTATTTATTACTATGAATCAATTTTGACAATTTTCTGTTCTTGTTTGTTGAACCATGAGCTTTGAAAGCAAATTCTCCTATATCTGAATTGCCAACAGGGAAGTACCAGTCTAATCCTACATTCAAATCATTGAATCTCAAGTTAGTAGTTTTTTCACATCAATAAGATAATTACAGAAGGGATGAACATACAACAATTAAGTATCTAGAGTGAAAGGAAAATAAAAAATCAAGCATTTTTAATTCAATATGATAATGCAACAGGAGATAAAAGAACTACAATTAATTATCCAAAAAAGAGCCATCACACCTGCACAGCATCCTGTTATATTGTTACAATTGGCGGGTCTTGTTAACCTCTCAGTATGCCCTATATATAAATTAAGCTTTGCCATACTTATTATTATGAATCTCATAGCCTACGTTAGTGTTCTGCTCATTTGTACCCACCAAATGGATGAAATATTTCTTCTATTTAAAAACATGCCTTCATCTTTAGTGTTCAACCATGCATTTTCAGTTCTTCTGCATTATTAGCAGATCTTTCTCTGAGTATACATTTTTTTCCCTTGTTTAGAAATAAGTACTGAAAGTTAATCAAAGAATCCAATCTAATAGAAAGTGTAAACGCCCCTATGCTCTAGGATAGAGGTGTTTCTGTTTTTTTTCTTTTTCTTCCCAGGATGGATAACAGGATCCACTAATATAAAGGCTGCTCTAGAACTTCGTGTCACTGAAACTAGTAAAGCATTTTTGTTCTAGACTGTTCCTGGGGCTTGAATTTAGGGCATGAGCCCTGTTCTTGTGGGAATTTTTTTGTTCTACCATGTGACCACAACTCCACTTTGGTGGTTAATTGGAGATAAGAGTCTCTTGGATTTTTCTGTAAATCCTGGCTACGCATTGCCATCCTCAGAACTCAGCCTGCTGAGTAGAAAGTATTACTGGTAAAACAATGGTGCCCACTGCATTAAGTGTTGTTTTTTGTTGTTATTCTGAGCTCCAACTCCATTCAGGGTGAAAAGCAGTCACTGGGGACTCAATTTTGCATGGGTTTATTTTTATAGCAATAAATATTTATTGAATATTTATTTGCTCTCTTATTGCATTGTTGCTATTTTATCTTATCTTCATTTAGTAATGGTTTTTACATTTAATATTTTATTGTTACCACATATTTCATGAAAAAATAGGATTATTGAATTACTGAGAAATTCAAATTAGCATAGTTTTAGTGGTTTGCTTCATTTGAGAAAGATCCTCTGCTTTAGAGTTCCCAACACATAGAGAGTCTCTTCACTTATGACACTTGGCTACCACAGGAAATAAGAAGCCTGACAGGAACTTGGAGAAAGCCATTGGGGTATCTCCAGATAAGGGAATGCTTAGCCACATTCCAAAAACACACACTGCCATGGTCAAGATCAAGAAACACACAAACCCGGCCTAGAGGCTTCTCTACATAGTGAGGCAGCAATGGGGAGGTGATAAAGAGGGTGTAAAGAGTGTTCCATCTCACAAACAAGAGGAGGAAAATGTCCTCAGATTCAGTGAGGTTGCTCCCTATGCCAGAATCCCTAACAACTCCCAGGACCCAGGTGGAAGAGTCATGCATAATAACCTCCCAGTATTGTTTCCCAGACCTGAAGACTTGGCGTCCAAAAGCAGTAAAATGGAGGGACTTTTCAGAGTTCAAATTTGCATAATGATGGTCGTGTCAAACACTGCTCCCAGGATCGTGATTTTGCATAGATTCATTGAAGGAAATCTCTACCAGGTACTTGCTGAGTTTCTCTCTCAGTTCAGGCATGAGAGGGGCACTGAGCTGTTGCCTCAGAGGAACAGGCATGAAGAACAACACTGACTCACAGGTTTCTAGGGTCAACTCTACATCCTGAAGCAGTTCCACCGCTGGCTTCTGGTATGTTTCAATCAGCTCCTGATTCATTTACTGAAGCATTTGGGTTCCCCTTTCTCTGAGTTGCAGTAACATGGCTCTTCCTTCATTGATCAGTAGCTGGGAATGGTGTCTTTCCACCTCCTGGACACCCAGCTGCAGCATTCTTAAAACATACTTGGCCATGCTCGGAATAGGTTCACATACGAAATCCATTGGTTGATGAGTCTCCTCTTCTCCTGTAAATTGTACTGGATTTCTTGAGTCTTTTCCCATACAGCATGCATCTGCTTGGAAATCATCTCCCTCTGCTCATAACCAGCCCTTTCTATGGGACGGTGTTTCTGAGCCCTGTGCTCCTGAGACTGAGAGCAGCACCTACAGAGCAGGGCCCTGTCCATCTCACAGAATATCTGCTTGGTTTCTTTACGTACCCCACATGTGTGCTCCTCAGAACTCAGAAACTGCCTGAGGCTGCCTCATCTGGCAATGGCCACCAGGCTCCTCAGAACCATGTTGATTTTGAGGTCTCTCTGCTGGCAGGGTCCCCTGCACCCAGGGCACCTGGCTGGGGTCTGAGTCTCTTCCCAGCAGAGGCAGAGACAAGGTTGACTCAAACTGTGACTGCACTCTAGGGTGACTAGCTCTACGAAAGTATTCATAAAGATGGCGTAGCTCAGTTCCTTCTGGAAGGCCTGGGCAGTGTCGGGGTCCATCATTCGTAGGAGCAAATTCTAGGTGGCTCACCCCTAGAATCCTAGCTACCCAAGAGGCTGAGATCTGAGGCTCAATCTTTGAAGCTGGCCTGGACACAAAAGTCCTCCTGACACAGATGCTTATCTCCTATTTACCACTCCAAAATCAGAAGTGGGCTGTGACTCAAGTGGTAGAGCACTCACCTGGACCACAAAGTGACCCAGGGACAATGCCTAGTCTTGAGCACAAAATAGCCCAGCAACACTGCCCTACCCCTGGGTTCAAGCCCCACAACCAACAAAAGAACATCACCACCTCCACCACCAAACCAAGGAGCAAAGAATTAAAAGAGGAGTAGATTCTCCCACTGTGATCCCTACCTGGGGTATCCAAGCTCCAAATGGCCTCCGTCCTGCTGCTGTGGGATCTTCTTCAGCAATGCCTGAGTCTCACAATTCCACTCTATTTATACTTCAAGAGGGTGGGCCCAGGAAAGGAAGTGTCACTGAGTGGTCATTTAGGGAAGCTGATTTACATATCAATAGGAGTTGGAATTTACATCCTGCCAACCACAACTTTCACTTCCTCTTTCAAAGACATGCTTCTTACAATTTGGTTACGTTATTTTGGCTAGGTGCAACTTAGGTTTGTCCAGGATTGGAAAAGGTTATTGTGTTTGTTTTATTTTATTTTATTTCATTTATTTTTTTTACTTCTGTGTATGTTTTATATTGGGACTATTCATTTATTACTTTCCCACCAGACTGTAGACAACATTACTGGCCTCATCCACTTTATCTTGTGGGTCTTCAAAAGTAGCTGCGTTCGTATTTCTTAACAGGTGATCATCCTACACTTTTTTATTTGGAATTTGTCATGTCTCATGCTGGGCTGGTACTTTACCACTTAAGCCATGTCCTCTTTTAGGTTTGCTTTCTTTTTTGGAATAGGAACTTGTGTTTCTGCTTAGGCTCTCCTGGACTGAGATCTTCTGAGTCATACTTTGCACAAAGCTGAGATGACAAGAATTAGCTCTTGCTTGAGATTTGATCAGGGTTAAGTCTGCCCACAGACCAGTCCCTCCCAGCTTTCCCATTACCTGCCCGAAACCAGTAATCACCTGACTGTCGATGATCACCTGACTGTGACTCAATAAAGATCCTAGGCTCCGAGGTCACTTCCTCCCAAGCCTATTTTCCATTCTTACTCATCCTTCTGCTGTTGTTGTTGTTTCTCTGTCAGTCCTGGACTTGAAGTCAGGGTATAGGATCCTTCCCTGAGCTTTAATGCTAGCCAAAGGCTAGCACTCTCCCATTTCTCCTATCTTCATTTTGAACACCATTTATGACTATACTTATTATAAAATGGTATGGTAAACTGATGTATATTTTAATAACCCAATGCCAGATAAGAGAACAAATTAAAACTGTTCACATATATACATATAGAAATTTTTCATTGAAAGAACCTATTATTAATATTAGATTCACCACACTTTTTAGGATATTAATATATTCCTCTTAGGGTAGTAGGTTCTGTAGTGTCCCTACATAAGCTTTGTTACTATGAATATATAGGCCTTATTCTTCCCTGTTTACCCTTGAGCTTTGAAAGAAAATTCTCCTATATATGAATTGTCAACAAGGAAGTAGTAGCCTAAAACTACATTTACATCTTAGAATCTCAAGTAAGCATTTTTCTCATCTCAATATGAAAAGGACAGAGCGGATGAACACACAACAATTAAGAATGAAAAAGAGAATGAAAGAGAGAAAGCAGCAAGGGACCATCACACCTGCACAGCATCCAGTTATATTGTTACAATTGGTGGCTCTTGTTAAACTCTCAGTATGCCTAATATATAAATTAAGCTTTACCATACTTATTATGAATCTCTTAGCCTACGTTAGTGTTCTGCTCATTTGTTCCCACCAAATGGATGAAATATGTCTTCCATTTAAAGATATGCCTTCATCTTTAGTGTTCAACCATGCATTTTCAGTTCTTCTCCATTATTAGCAGGTCTTTCTCGGGGTATACCTATTTTCTCTTGTTTAGAAACGAGTACTGAAAGTTAATCAAAGAATCCAATCTAATAGAAAGTGTCAACACCCCTATGCTCTAGGATAGAGGTATTTCTGTTTGTTTATTTTCTTCCCAGGATGGATAACAGGATCTACTAATATAAAGGCTGCTCTAGAACTTTGTGTCACTGAAACTAGTACTGCGGTTTTGTTCTAGACTCTTCCTGGGGCTTGAATTTAGGGCATGAGCCCTGTACTTGTGGGAAGTTTTTTGTTCTACCACGTGACCACAACTCCACTTTGGTGGTTAATTGGAGATAAGAGTCTCTTGGATTTTTCTGTAAATCCTGGCTATACACTGCCATCCTCAGGACTCAGCCTGCTGAGTAGCAAGGATTACTGGTAAAACAACAGTACCCCCTGCATTAAGTGTTGTTTTTTGTTGTTATTCTGAGCTCCAACTCCATTCAGGGTGAAAAGCAGTCACTGGGGACTCAATTTTGCATGGGTTTATTTTTATAGCAATAAATATTTATTAAATATTTATTTGTTCTCTTGTTACATTGTTGCTACTTTATCTTATCTTCATTTAGTATTGGTTTTTACATTTAACATTTTATTGTTACCACATATTTCATGAAAAAATGGGATTACTGCACTGATAAATTCAAATTAGTATAGTATTAGTGGCTTGCTTCATTTGAGAAAGGTTCTCTGCTTTAGAGTTCCCATCACATAGAGAGTCTCTTCACTTATGACACTTGGCTACCACTGGAAATAAGGAGCCTGACAGGAGATTGGAGAGAGCTATTGAGGTATCTCCAGAGAAGGGAACTCTTAGCCACATTCCAAAAACTCACACTTCCATGGTCAAGAGAAAGAAACACACAAACTGGCTCAGACACTTCTCTATATAATGGGTCAGCAATGGAGAGGTGGTAAAAAGAGTGTAAAGAATGTTCCCTTACACAAAAATAGGAGGAAAAGGTCCTCTGATTCAGGGGAGTTGGCCTTGAAAAGGGTGTGTACCTGAGTTCTCATTTAGGGAAGTTAATTTACAAATCATTTGGAGTTGGAATTTCCATCCTGGAAACCTCACCTTTAACATCCTCTTTCAAGGAAATGGCTCTTACATTTTCCTTAGACAGTGAGAAGTGTTGTGTATTTTGGTTAGGTGCAAGTGAAATTTGTACAGGATTAGAAAAACTTTTTTTTTCTTACCTTTTTGTATCTTTTATTGTTGTACTATACATTAATTAGTTTTCCACAAGAATGTAGGCAAGTTTGTATCTTGTGGTTTTCAAAATTAGCTGAGCTTGCATTTGGGGAGTTATCCAAGTTTTTTAATTCAGAAATTGTCATGCCTCCCACTTGTCAGGTGCTTCATCACTTGAACCATTTCAATCTTTTTATTCTCATTGGAATTTTGATCTCATAAAAATACTGTATTCATATTCTATTGGTAATATAGTTTCTCGATTTTAATTTATCCAAGAATTCTGAACTGATTTAAAAAATGAAGGACATTTTAAAGTAATTCATTAAAAATTTCATAAAAGCTATTAATATGGAGCTGTATATAATTCATTACTTTTGTTTAATTTTTCATGCCACAGTTGTAGAGTATGCCAAAAGGTGATTTTTACACTAACCTTTCTCTTTTTAATTTAATTTTATTTTATTTGAGAACATACTGTACAGAGGGGTTACAATTACATGGGTAGGATAATGCATACATTTCTTACCAAGCATTGCAGCCTCCTCCTTTGTTTACCCTTCACCTCCCTTCCCAGCCTCCCCCCTCCCCCCCATCCAATCCTTCCCCCCTTCCCCCCCACACCGACATTGTAAAGCTCCTTTTTGACATGACATTTTGTACTTCTCATTGTTGCAACAAGTCCACCTGAATCCTTAAACGACTTGTTTTTCCCCATCTCCTCCACAAGTTATACTGACATCAAGTATAGTGAAAGCGGGGGTTACACTGTGGGGGAGGGACATACAAAGCAACAAAGAAATAATCTTATAAATGCGTTAGAAACACATGCATGAAAAAAAACATTAAAATACATATTTAAGGGTTCATTTTCCTAACATCACATTATCTGACCTTTTCCACTTGACTCATACATATACTAGATTCAAATAAGGAAAACCATGGGATGTATGTTTCTTTGGGCCTGGTTTACTTCACTTAATATAATTTTTTCCAAGCCTTTCCATTTCCTAACAAATGGGGGAATGTCATTCTTTCTGATGGAGGCATAGAATTCCATTGTGTATATATACCACATTTTCTTGATCTATTCACCTACTGAGGGGCATCTGGGTTGGTTCCATATCTTAGCTATGGTAAATAATGCTGCAATAAACATAGTTGTGCTGGTAGCTAAGACCACACTAACCTTTTTCTTGGAGGAATTTTTTTTAATTAAGAAAATACTTTTGAAACATTAATGTTATTTCAGCTATTTATTCTGCTTCAAAACGAATGTGATTTTATGTTAATACACATAAAATCGAAGACAGATGAAACATTTGGCATTTAGATCAATTTGTGTAATTACTTTTTATTTAAACACTGAATAACTTTTTCTTAATTTTCTATTTATTACCTGAGTCAAAGTTATATCATTAGACCTGCAGAATCTAATCCACTTACAAAGACTAAGTAACATATTAGTTTGAATTTTATTTTTTTAGTTCAACGATAATATTCAACATATACCCTATCAGTAGGTTTCACTAAAAAATTAAGATATGCAATATCTATAGATACTTCATAATTGTATATTCTTATTTTTGGATTACATTTCTGTAACCCATATGTCTGAACTCCAATTATATTAGACTTCCAATTGTTCAACTCACATCTTTTCTTTGTTCCAGGATTTCAGCATTAATGTTTTTTTGCTTTCCGTGGTTTTCATTACTTTTTCATATCACTATCATCATTGTAACATTTTAACATACAAAAAAGAAAATTCACTATTGACCAGCTCAGCATTCTTTACATTTTCAAAAACCCAAGTGATGCCAGTGTCATACAACATACATCATGAAATGATTGATATAATGTATACAATACAATAATATTAAAATATTGCATAAAAATTAATAAAATGTAATGTTATGAAATTAAAATACTCTATTATTAAACTGTGAAATCAAACATTTTCCATTATTACCATAATATAGTAATATAAAACCGTGCCATTACACTCCCACTTCATTTGCAAAGAATTTACACTTTGTGGAAACCTACACCGGAGCCCCTTTCCTTGTAATGAATGGACTGTTAAATGTCTCTAGAATTTGGGCCACCTCCCAGAAGCCTCTGGTATGCTTGGCTCCTCCCCTCTCTCACCCATTATAATTAGGCCTGAGAGAATGCCACCTAGTCCTCATGCAACAAAGTAATTTAGAGGACAAGAGCCCGTTTCCAAGCTGGAAGCCTCCAGATCTTCATGCAAAAATGATCTCCAAGTTGCCATTTGCCTCAGTCTTGCAGCCATCATTGCCCAAGCCTGCAAGCTCATGTAGGTACTGAATAGCAGGCTGTTGTAGCATAATCTGCTCTGTAGTAGGGGTCCTTGAGATGCCAAGGTACCCCAGCCTCGCCTCCAGCAGGCTTCACATAGTCTTCAAGCTTTAACTCTTCAAAATCTTGTTGCTCCTTCATAACTTCCCTCTTCCTGGAGCCTGATAGGTTTGAGTGGCCCTCAGCAGCAGGGGTCTGGATGGCTGCCAGCATCTTGTCCTGAAACTCTGGTGCCTTCATCTGCAAGAAGCAGTGGCAGCTCCTGCAGCTCCTTCTTCTCCCTCTCCTCCTGGAACAGCTGGTTGACACACTCATCTTTCTTCTGATATAGCTCATCCAGTACTTCCATCTGTTCTTTATAGAAATCAAGGGATTTCTTCAATGGTGCTGATAGGTTTTGACAGCTGGCTGCATTGATTTTGGAGTTTATCCACTTGCCTCTGGTAGCCCACATTTTTCAGGCAGCTTGTGGATGAATCAGAATTTCAGGGTCTTCTTAGGCACTTGTGTATCCTGTTTCCTATCCCATGGTTTCAACTCCTGGAGAAGAAACCTTACTGTTTCAACTTTCTCTGGCTCTTAACTACCAGATTGGCCAGGCACCCACAGTAGGTCTGTTGCTCCTGCAGCTGCTGGCTGAGCTTCACCTTTTAAAATTCATCAATGGATAAAGATAAAATTCCCACGTGGTCTTTGGGTTGTCTGTCCTCCAGGACAGTCACAACAAGTAGAATCACCCCCTTTTCTTTGTGCTCACTTCTCCTTCTCTAGTGTAAGCCAGAAAGCTCAGCTGATTCCCACAGCTGCTCCTGCTTCTGTCTGGTGGTCTTAAGGGACATGAAAAGTGTTGTGTAATTTTTGATGGACCTTCTTGTCCTCCAATTTTGTCCAGTAGCTGTGTCTGCTTCTGCAGGTGCTGCAGCAAGGCCTCATCCTTTAAGGTGAGCTGCAGATTGTAGGCCCTTTGCTGTTAGCAGGTAGCGCTGAGATCCAGCAGCTTTTCATGAAGCTCCTGAAATTCTGAGCCACTTGGCTCCTTAACTCAGCCATCTTTTTCGATTCTTCTAACTTCTCCTCTTGCCGATCCAGCTTCTTCCTTCATCTGCAGCTCTGAGTGCAGCACACTAGAGAGCACCTCCTTCTCTTTCTTTGCCTGTGGAAGGCATCCTGCAGCTGACCCCCAGCTGCTTTTTGATCTCTAGGTTATGCAAAATTGTGCATCTCATGGCTTCGTGTATATGTACTCTTTCCATTGTCTTGAAGAGCTCATGCAGATCCCAGGCCTTTCCCTGCTGCTCCAGTTACCACAGCCACCCATGCTGCTTCAGATTCTGGAGACTTAGGCTCTAGTTTTCCTGCCTTTGAATGTAACAGTTTCTCCCATTTCTGTTGCTACTTCTGCAACTAATAGGTCTTGGCTTGAAGCTGTAGCTTGGTCTGAGTTGGTCCTGCAGGCTGCTGCTGGGAGGGCAGCTCTGCCAACTGCCTTTGAAGTTCCACCATATTGGTTTCTAGGTCAAACACTTATCTCACCCATTGCTCTTTCTCATCTCTCAGTTGGTTCATCTGTTGAACTTTGTCTTTCCTCATGGGCCTCTCCACCTCCACAACATGGTCTCTCTCCAGCCTTAATTCTTTCATTAATTCTTTCATGGTCTCCAGCTTTCTCTCCAGCTATGCCTGCTCTCTTATTAACTCCAGCTATGCCTGCTCTCTTATTAACTTTGTTTGTCTTTTGGTTATTCTCTTGGGTGAAGTAGGACTTCTGACATATTTTTAGTGATTCTAGTGTCAGAGGAAGGGACAATAGCAGAAAAGGAACCAGAGGGAAATTCTGGGTCTGCATGGTTTTTGGTCTCACCCTTGGTTGATTTACAGTTCCCAGTAATGTTTGTTTTGAGGTTACCTCTGTTTTCAATTTTCGTTTGGTTGCTTTCAGTGGGTCCACCAGGACAATTCCTCTCCAGATACTCTTTCTGTACTTTCTTGCCTAAAGAAAATTTTATTTTGCTTGTATGTCTGGTTTGGTTAGATATCACAGCACTGGGATGGGGAAGGAAGGGACCATATTCCCAGACTTTCTGAAATCACCTCTATTCTTGCAATCATCCACTTCCTACAGGATCTCTGAAATTCACTCAGTCACCACATAGCACAATTGCTTCCTTCACCTGCTGCTAGAGGTAAGAACCAATAGCGGGAAATGCCAGTGGTACTAGGCAGCACAGAATGTGGGTGTGGCCTCAATTCTTTTATCTTATTGGTCAGCTAGAAACAGGTATGAATTGTGGGATCATTGTGATCCAGACACAGTGGGTGTAGTCACCATGAGACCTGCTCCTACAGTCCTCCCACATCTACATGCCTACTTGGGGATCAAGACAGTACCAGCTCCTGCTTGCCCTCCCCATCTAACCTGCCCACTTGGGCTGATAAGTAGGAATAGCTCTAGTTGGTTGCCTCCACAATTTTACTGCAAACTGCTCAAGACAATGTCTTCCATCCCACAATTACAATCACCAAGTGATCCTGAGTGGTTGTTCTCAGACCACTGTCATAATCCCCTTTATCCTGGGACTATGGAGGATCAGACCCCAGAGCTTAGGGGATGAGTGAGTGAGAGACAGTAGGGACACTGGATACTGCATCATTTTACAGTCTCTTTCCTCATATTACAACTTGGTCCACATATTTTTACATCGCAGAAATACCCTCCAAATAATTTCCATCCACTCCTCTAGACTGCAAGATACTAGTCTGCTTCTGAATCTGTTCCCTCTATCCCCCAAGGCTCTATCCCACATCTAGTGTACCATGTTCCCCTAAGAGAGAACAATGGATTGAACCAGCCTTTGTCTTGATATCAGAACAGGAAAGTTGCCAGGGATCTTCTCTAATACACAGTATGTTTGTGCTCCTCTGTCTTACCTGGCCCCAACTGCAGCCAACTGTCTCAGCTTTCTTCAAGATCTTCTTCTAGTAGTCGTGTGTACTAACCACATTTTTACATGTCCAATAACTATGTATAATTCACTAGTGGATATCATATTGAGCAGGCTTAGACATTTCATTAATTTCCTACTCCCAATAAAAGGATGGTTAAGCACAATTAGCTGATACTAAAATGCATGTTTTTGTTGCAGGTATGAGTATAAGTTAGAAACTACAAAAATAAGATGGGTACTGGTGGCTCATGCCTAATAATCCTAGCTACTCAGGAGGCTGAATTCTGAGGATCTCAGTTGGAAGACTGCACAGACAGGAAAGTCCAAAACACTCATCTCTCATAACTCATCAGAAAACCACTACTTTGGTCGTATAGCACCATCCTTGAGCAACATGAACCCAGGGATAGTGCCCAGGCTCTAAATTCAAGCTTCACAAACAAGAACAACAAAAATACAAAAAATAATCTGTGAGTAGTTTGCATAGAACAATATTTCATGTAATCCTGGTATTCTTTTTTGTTTATGGGTGTTTGATTGCCAGAAATAGACTCTCCTAAAATTTTGTAAAATAAAGTCACACAGTTCTTGAGTTATAGAGCATTTGTAAACTGCTTTTTCCTGTTGCTATTTTGATAAAAAGCAATCCATTCTGTCAAATCAAAGTGTCTCCAACTTGCAGCAACTTACCAATTTTTAGCACACATTTACTGGAATAATTCACATCTTAACTTCAAACTGTAACAATCATCTGTGTTGTTTATAACCAGACAGCTGTGTCAAGGGTATGAGTCCTTACCAATGGAGTTAAAAGAACCTACTCCATTTTCCCACATTCCTCAAATCAGCCCCTGAGAGTCAATCATACAATGTGAGCCCAAGGCCTACTCTCGCTCAGGCACATTACCACTCCTTGTGTTAGGATAAAAAGCTCAACGGTCACCCTGCCTGGCATGCCTGCTTGACTCTGGATAGAGTGTCTTGGCTCCCTTCGCCACGGAACTAAACTGCCTTGGTGAGATCTCCGTTAACTCTGGGTGTCTATTCTATCTGGGCTCATATTTTGGCTATTTTGTTTTGACACTGGAGCATTCTGGGGGATAGGCTGCAATCTTCATTCTCTGGGATGGTGAGGCACCCTATTAGGGGATATGATTGTCCTGCTACTCAGCTGCAACAAGGTGTGGGCTGGGGCAGCACTGGTGACATCTCGTATCTGTGAATTAACCCCAAGTCTTGGACGTTACATGTGGATAAAAAAATCTCTAAAGCTGGGCTCCTATGGCCCTGAATTCTGAAGATTATGGTTTGGATAATGGTTTGAACCTAAACATTGATCCTCAGATCTCATCCTCTTGAATAATTAGGATAGAAGGTGTAAGCCACAAACACCCAGATTTGCTCTTGCTTTCTTTGGTGTAATTGCTTTATAAAATCTTATCTCATTTAAATCTGATTTCTTTCTGAGTTATTCCCTAAGCAATACATTACAAATGGAAATTGCTCATTCTGTGCTGTCTTGGTCTTATTAAAACAAATATTAGTCTTCAGTAGATTTTTGCTGCTGCTTATCAAATACATCATTCCCTAGTCCACTCCATGAGTAATAATTACATATTTAAAACCTTTAATATTACATATTACATATTTAAAGCCTTTAATATTACATATTAAAGCGTTTGATAAACTACAGGAACCCATCTAATTTTCTGGGTTAATGTGTTGATATATTGTATGTCTCCTTCCCTTATTTCTTTTCTTTTCCTTTTTTCTTTCTTCATTTTTTTGTCCATCATGCGTCTTCAGTTCAAGGCTAGTGCTCTACCACTTGAACCACAGTGCCACTTCCTCCCTTATTTTCTTGTTTTCTCTGTCTACACTCATGACATCTCTACCTTTATTTTCCAAACAGCTAACAATATATTTACACAGCATAGACTAAAGAGGTAGGTAGTCAAATATACTTATACAAATCAAACTAAGTATGAATCTAACAATATTCTTGATTGACTCACTTAAAACTCTTGTCTGGGATGAGTAGTTCTAGTTGCAATTGTGGCCTAAATTTCTTTTTATCTGAAATCAAATGATGGAAGAAACATTTCAACAAAGTGAAGTGAGGAAAGTGCTCACACTTAAGGAAGAAACAGGGACCTTTCGACGCTTATGGATTACAATAAGAAAAATATTGAAAAAGGAAGACCCAAATTTGAAATTTATGACAGGTATGATATCAAGAACCCATTAATCGTTAAAGTAAGCCTGAATTAGAGCATTAACAATTTTAAGCTAGTTTTCAGTGTTTCACACCTGAAATATCTAACCACACTTGAGGCGAAGATCTGGAGAACTGAGGACTGAGGCCAGCTTTGGTAGAAATGTCCTGCCTCTCTGCAAAACTATCAGCAAAAATATAAGTAGGTGTGTGGCTCAAGTGGTAAAGCTCCATCCAGTTAAAGTGGAGCATGTAACATGGCTCTGAGTTCAAACCCAATATGAAAAAGTTAAAGAATCACAATTATGGATTTTTGAAATTCCCTTGGATTATAAAATTATTTGGCAGAAAATACTGTAAAGGTAAAAATGAAAGCAGAACAAGTTTCTTCTTCTATACACACAAAAGTGTATGTATATATATGTATGTAGGTATATATAAAAGTGTATGTATAAATATACATACATACATTCTTGAGAAATGTATAGAGAATAATGTCTGTAATTACATATATGCATATATATATATATATATATATATATATATATATATATAAAACAACTAAGTGTAAAAGTTTGTCCATAACCCCTAAATTAAACTAAAAGTACATATTTTAAACTTTGACTTTTAGAAAGCATTGTCTTCACCTTTAAATATTTTCTGGATACTAATTTGCGTAGGAAAGAGGAAAAGAATTTAAGTATATGAAACAATATTTATATTAACTTTACCAAATGTAATCCCTTTACATAATTCTGTTTTATAATTCAAGTCATCATGGATTAGTTATATTGAGAGTATAAATATGAGAATTTTACACGTATTAACAATCTATTCTGATTAAGTTCACTCTCTCCAACATCTTCCTATTTTCCCCTTCCTCTTTCTAGCTTTTTAAATTGTGCTTAGCGGATATTTTTATATTGTTTACACATATACATGCAGATATGTGTATATCTATGTATCCTCATATATACTTAGATATGTGTATATACATATATATATGTGAATACAGTATAAATATATATTATATTAATACATGTAATTTTATAATTGTATATTCATATATTTATACATTGCTCCTTTTTATATCCATATACCACAATAATGATTAATTTTTACTATATTTTTATTATCATTTTGCTGGTATCTCTTCTGAGAACAATACTAGTATGATTTTCACATTAGTAGAAATACCACTGTCATATCATAATTAGAAGTTATATGAGAAGAACCAGGAAATTTAAGAATATACCAAGTCAAAAGAGTCTATCCTCATTCTCAGTCTTGGCCTTTCTTCACTTGTATCTTTGTTTCCCACTATGACCTTTCAACAATAATGCTGTTCTCCTTAGATATGTATTTTAATGTTTTTTTCTTTCATGCATTTGTTTCTAACGCATTTATAAGATTATCTCTTTGTTGCTTTGTATGTCACTCGCCCACAGTATAACCCTTGCTTTCACTGTATTTGATGTCAGTATAACTTGTGAAGGAGAAGGGGAAAAACAAGTCAATTAAGGATACAGGTGGACCTGTTGCAACAATGAGAAGTACAAGTTGTTATGTCGAAAATGAGCTTTACAACGTTGGTGGGGAGGGAGGATTGGGTGGGAGGGTGTGGGGGGAGGCTGGGAAGGGATGTGAGGGGTAAACAAAGGAGGAGGCTGCAATGCTTGATAAGAAATGTACGCATTATCCTGCCCATGTAATTGTAACCCCTCTGTACAGTATGTTCACAAAAAAAAATAAAATAAAATAAAAAATTAAAAAATTTAAAAAAAACAATAATGCTGTTCTATCATGGCTTACAATGTCTAAGATTCTGACAACCTCACAAAGAAAATTTTTCTCTATTAAGGATAGATTGCAAAATAATGGCTGTTAACAAAATAAAAATTAGATATTTTTTCTTTCCATATTATCTTTTCCTTTTAAAGTGTTTTTGATTGACACATAACAATTCTATATACGTTAGAGGTACAGTGAGCTGTTTTATTTTTGTTTTGCTTTGCTTTCTGTTATTTCTGGGATTGAACTCTGAGCCTCACACTCTCAATGTGGGGGCTCACCGGGATATAATATGTTTTGACTTGTGCCATTATTAGACAATCAAATCTGGGCAATCAGAATATTGTTCTTTAAAGTTAAACATTTCAAAGTCAATGGGAATGTTAGAAGTTCTTTTTCTAAATGTGAAATTTCTAAGCAACACAGAAATATATAAACATCCGAATAACAATTCAACAGGTTGAAATACAGAGAAAAAAGAAATGAACTCTTTACCTTACTTATGTAACTGTAACCCCCATGTACATCACCTTTATAACAATAAAAACTTAAAAAATATCTAGCAATTGTATTCAATATAAAGTGAACATAAAAACATCTATTCACTAGCTCTTCTTAACCTTCCTGAAATTTAATGTGTCCCTTTCCATGATATAACAGTAAATATAAATTAATTGTGAACGTATTGATTGCCAGGTGCCAGTGGATCACAACGTAATCATTACTATGAAGTATGCTGAGATCAGAAGATTGTGATTTAAAGTCAACAGGCAAAAAACAATCTATGAGACTCTTACCTCCAAAGTAACCATCAAAAAGCCTAAAGTTGAGTAATGGATCAAGTGGCAGAATATTAGACTTGAGAAAGAATAAGTAAATAACTGAAGGACAACATCCCAGGCCCTTAGTTCAAGCCCCATGATCAACACACATACACACACACACACACACACACACACACATATATACAAACACACACACTGCTTTCTGCTCTTCCATTTATGTTGAAAATATTATCTCATGTGAGAACCATTTAATATACTTTTTAAATTTATAAAGTATAAATTTCTATATTATATAATTTATATATTATAATTTATTATATATTATAATTTATTATAATTTATAAATTAAAGAAGTATCCATTTGATAAGAAAACAGGAATTTTAGGCACTTGCTATTTTCTAGGAGACATTAATAATACCTTGATATAGTTAATATTTTAATTTTCCAGATGCTGACAGGTAGATATATATTATTATTTCTCTTCAACAAATGTGGGAAAATTTGGAAGAAAATGTCATAATAGTGGAATTTCATAAAATTTATGTTTCATAAGAGGTAATAATAATTCTAACTCCTAAACATAGCTTAAAACCAATAATGCAGTGATACTGAATTTCTCTGTAGTTTATATTGTGCAGCAAAAGCATCGATACTATAAAGAATTTGCTTTACATTTCCTAGGAAGAAGCTAAATAAGGATGTATACATCTTAAAATCATAAAATAACATTTTGGTTATACTAATGAAATGCCCACATTCAAAATCATTAATAAGTTCATGTAAATATTACAGCTCTCAGATATTCAAATTTTGAAAGTTTTGAAATAAGTCATTCCAAAGTTAAAAACTATAATAAAAATAATCATTTTAATCAAGCTAAACATATCCTTTATTGGACCATGTACTTTCATAAGAATATATAAATCTAGATAAATACTTATCTTTGAGCATATGTGTGTTGAGTTTGCACAGATATGCGAGTTCTTGTGGTTCGTTGATATTTATATTGCATTCTTCTCTTTGGTGTGTATTGATTCACATAATACCAGTTTTGTATAATTCATCATGCATTTAAAAAAGGTAGCCCTCTCTAGAAAAATGGTGCCATGTGAAGAGCCCATCAGTTTGAAATCAAACAGTGTATCATCATTTATTATTCATTAGGACCACGTTTACACACAGCTTCAAACATCTCCTCAGTGTTTATATTGGACAAGGGCAAAATGCATAGAATGCGTGCATAGACACATGTTGTTACCTAATAAATCTCCTCATGCTTTTGACTGACATTATAAGTACCTGACCTTGGAAGAGACCTCTCATCTAGAGTCTTTATATAGAAATGTAGGAGCAGCGTTGACAAGCAAAATGAACCCTTGATACTCTCTGATACTGTTAGCATGGCTTAAGCCTCAATATATTACCACAGAGCCTTTCCTTCATTTTTACAAACATATTTCAATTTTACCTCATACTTTTTAAAACTCTTAAATAGAGCCATGATGTAGAGGAATAAAAATACTAGGCAAACAAGAAGAAATAACTAGTTCAATAATAAAAGAAGAATAATAATAAGCCACATGAAAGACAATTTTAAATCAACACAAAATTGCAAGAGGGAAAGATTAGAGTGGGAAGTACAAACCCATGAAATTATAAAAAATGAGGCAACAAAAGTAAATCAAAGAGATGAAAAGTAATGTTATTAATTGTCCAGTAGCTTTTTTCCCACTGTTTCTCATTTATCTTTGGAAGGAGTTTAAAGAAAAATCACAATCACTGCGTATATTTTGTTTTTCCACTGTCAGGTTTATTGGCAATGTCTTGTATTTACAGCTATCTTCATGAATCACAGGCACTTATGTATGTCTTTTCATTTACAACAAGCATCTTCGTTGCAAAACTTTAAACTTTATTCCTTGGTGATTTTTAAATAAAAGCCTGTGTTTTTATTTGCCTGTGGTTTAAGAAACAGACATTGAAGAGTTCATTGTTGCCACACCATGACAAGTTCTATTACTTAAAAATCAGAGTAGATTCCATGCTAATGTTCATATGGCCAAATTGTATATAGTCAAGAAAATAATCTCAGGACATCTTAAAACTTATTATGATGCTTGGCTCTTTACATATTACATTTCTTTATGATGTATTAAACTGCTGTTAAGAGAGCTATTATTTCCCAAATGCAAAGAAATAAATGAAAATTTTACTTAATGATATACCAGATATTAACTCATATTCTAAGTTTATTTGAGCAGAAAATAGATATTTCATTTCTCTTTGTGACAAAAAATAAACAGTTCATTCTTATATGTATTTTGTTTTTAAAAAATATATCACTAAAGATTAAGTTCACCTGAAAATAATGGTAATCCAAAATAAAACTGGCAGGAATAAGAATAAAACGTAATATTTTGTCCAACATTTTGAAAGAAAGCAGTCTGTTTGATTTTATTAATGCCTTAAGATCTGCAAATGAGTATCATAGTTCATCTTCTCTGAATTTCAATAGTCCAATCTCAAAACAATGGAACCTTTCCGCTTTTCTAATCCATAAAAAAACCTCTTGGCAATATTTTTCAAACTGTACACTAAGTCTAATTACTTCTATCACCTTTAGTGTTATATTTATGTTGAAACCAGAACCTTTCTTTCTTGAATTATTGCAATAGACTTGAATAATTTCTTTTTTGTTGTTTCTCATACTTTTATAAATTCAACACAAAAGACAGAAACTTCTAAGTTGTGATTCTGCTAATTTTTCCCTTCTACTCAAAACTATTCTGTGGCTTGTCAGGCATGTAGAATTATAGGTAAGTTGGTCTTAACATGAGTTTCACAACCATCCGTAATTCTTTGACATGTTTTCTCTCATTCTTGTATTTTATGACTTAAGAAACTAACTTCTATGTTGTTTTCTGATCAATACTGACTCCTCCACTGTCCCCCAGTCCATCTTTTTAGAATATTCATATAATTTTTTTTTGGTTTTTTTTTTTTTTTTTTGGTCAGTCATGGGGCTTGAACTCTGGGCCTGGACGCTGTCCCTCAGCTCTTCAACTCAAGGCCAGCGCTCTACCACTTGAGCTACAGCGCCACTTCCGGTTTTCTGGTGGTTTATTGGAGATAGGAGTCTCACGGTCTTTCCTGCCCGGGCTGGCTTTGTACCGCGATTCTCAGATCTCAGCCTCCTGAGTAGCTAGGATTACAGGCGTGAGCCACCAGCGCCCGGCTCTTTTTAGAATATTCTTATCCTATCTATCAATTTGGTAGTAGCTTGCATGCAAGGCCTTGTCATTGGTAGGGTAGACTTCTACCACTAATCATCAACTCCCAGGCAAGCTACCAATTTTGATTCTTCAATTCCTTGCTCAGATCTCACTTACTCATTGGGAACTGCCTTGAATATGGCATCTCCTACTGAACTTCATCCTCACTGTACCTCAAAAATTAAACACCACATTTATCCATATCATAATTTATTTCTCATATACTATATGTTTTACTGATTTCATAGATATTCATTTATGAAGTCTTTTTCTCTAGAGTCGTTTCTATTTTTTGTCTATTATTTAGAGTGATTTTTGTGTGCCCTAGATCAATTCAGAACATGTGTTTTATGTGCCATATTCAAGTGGTTTTGTTGATTGAAGCATTTTGTTAGAATGGAAGAATAAAACTAGGATTGGTGATAAGTAACCACTCATGACCACCACATCTATAGTGTGCTAAATTGAGTAAACCTGTTTTCCTTGGCAACATTTAGCAGTGAGTTGGATAGAAGTAGTATGCATTTCTGGATTCATGACATTTGCTTACAAATGAAGTTTAATTTGTCTTCACAGAATTAATTAAGTCATTTTTGCCACTATTTCTTTATTAGTAGGACTGAGACTTATGAGTCAGCCATTTTCCTAGATCAGAGAATAAAATCTAAAATTAGGTACTGAAATGTTATTTATAGATATGAGTAAATATATATTTTTCTATGTATATTTAATAATCAATGGCTATTGTCATGCATTCTTGCTGTCTTCCTCGCTCTCTCCATTTCTCTGTTTGCATGTATATAATTCTCGCTCTATTTTTTTCTATTATAATTTACCCTTTTCCTGTCAGTCATAGGGTTTTATCTCAGGGCCTACGCTACTATCTTTGACCTCTTTCACTCCAGGCTAGCCCTCTACTACATTGACTACAGTGCCACTTCTGGGTTTTGGTGGTTAAAGGGAGATAAGAGATGAGTCTCATGGACATGGACTTTTCTGCACTGGAAGGCTTCCAACCACGATGCTTATATCTCAGCGTCCAGAGTAGCTAGGATTACAAGCATAACCCGCAAGTGCCCAGTTTGTATATTTCTGTTTTATTCTCTGTTTCTAACAGAGAGGATAAGTAGGTTTGAGAGCCTTTCTGGAATCAGCGAGAGATCTAATGTACAGAAACATCTTACACTGTGCAGGAAATTTAACCCTGGACCATTCACCCTTATCCACAACAAAATCCCAAGTTATGGTAGTACAGCTGTGGCTCAAGTGGTAAAGTGTCAAATAGATTGAAAATGCCAAAGGAGATGGTGAGGCCCTGACTTCAAGAATCTCTACTACTGGCATGAACAAACAATTAGTTAACTAACTAATTACCTGATTAAGTAATTAATTTAGTAATTAATTTCTTAAATTTTGAAACCTTATAAAATTGAAGGTAGAATGTAGCTCTTTCAAAATATTTAAGACCAGTTTAGTAAGCTTGCATTTCTTTTTTTTTAATTTTTAATTTTAATTTTAATTTTTTGTGAATATACTGTACAGAGGGGTTACAATTACATGGGCAAGATAATGAGTACATTTCTTATCAAGCATTGTAGCCTCCTCCTTTTTTTTCCTTCATATTTCTTTTCTCAGAATCTCACTTATGTTTGTGCTAAATCTTATGCACTCCATGGTGCAGTTGAAATAATCACGTTCTATATTCAAACTAAGTTTAGGTTTAGGAACCTGTATTTGTTTTGAACCTGTATTTGTTCATCTGACAGATCACTCACTCATTCATGTCATAAATCATTATGGAAACTGGATCACGTTTCTGTAGCAGCCTAGGAGACATAGATTTAACAACTGCATATCTCAACTAATTATGTTATTCCTTGGTTGTCTTGTATTAACCATTCGACTATCAAATCTGTCACTCATCCACACACAAAAAAATTACATAAATATGTTTAAAATATGAATATCTATAAAAGTTTCAAAACGCAAAGTAAATAAGAAATGTTTTAGGTTTTAGAAATGTTTCATTTTAAGATGCACAGTTGTACAATAGGGTCAAGTTGTACAATGATTGTTCAGAGAATATAATTGTCTCCATATTGAAAACAGAGTCATCTCATTGTTAAATGCAAATAACTATGGAAGAAATGTGGTATGGATTCTAATGTGGGTAGCTTAAGTTACACAATCTATATGCTTCAAAGCGAATTAATTATTATGATTCATTTTTCACATTGGAAATAAGTCTATTGACAAAGGCTTTGATTCTTTAGTTATAATTGTAAGAGAAAATAATTCAATTCTTGGTTTATAAAAATTGGAATCTTAGAGAACTCTAAAATAAAGCAGAAATAAATATGCTAAAATAGTGCAGAGAATGTTCAATTAGATACATAGACTTTACCAGACTATTGGCCTTTTAACAATTCATGTAAAGCTCTCTGACTATAAAATATACAGGCTCATAAGTATACCCTGCTGTGACTAAAGAGGGACAAGTCATTGTGAAGGCTGCTTGAGAAGCATAAATCATTTCAAATTAAATTTTCATGCATTCTACTAGACAGCACTAATAAAATGTGTTTATGATTAAAGACATTTGTCTTTGCTGAAAAAACGCAGAACTATAAAATAAAAACACATTCACATAGATGTATGGACACATTATCTTAGAATATCTATCCATTCTGATATATGATATTTCCCATTGATTTGAGACCATAATTAAAAATCCCTATATAATTTCTGAATAGCTAAATGTAACATTACATTAAAATTATGTGTTTTCTTCCAGCATTTTTTTTCAGGAAGACACTTGCCAAGTCACAATAAATAGTGTCAATTAGCAACATGTATAAATTTTAGCAATTTATTTAGAAGCATACTTGCTTCATTTAATAGTTCTATTTTATTGTCTCCAGTTTTGGAACTTGTGTCGATGTCTTAAAACTTTAAATATATTTTAAGTTTCCATACACATTGTGATCATTAATTTTTACAATTAATTTTCCTTTAAATTTAATTTCTTACGTGTTTTTTCTTCCCTTCTCTGTTTTCTGCTTGGACAACTTTGCTCCTGTCTCCTTAACTACTTTTACTAACATTTGGCTACTGATGGTTTCTCTATGTTTTTCCTGATATGTATATGTATTTTAGTTTTAAGGATGGTAATAGAAGGTTAGAATTGTAGCCATTGTCTTTCCTCTGTTTTCAACCTGTCTAAAAAGTGCTTTGAGATGTTATGGTCTTTATCCTTTGAAATAAATGTGCACCTCAAACTGATCATTTTAGGATGCCCTATTTGTCTTTGCAAATTAGTGATTAGATTATGAAAAACAAACTATAGCTTTAATATATTTTATTTTATGGTATTTGTAGTTAGTTTTTCCAGGTGAGATTTAACGTCTCTGACCAAATTTGAAAACTTTTCAGATGTTTTCCCTGTGATTCTCACCTTTAATCACCCTCTCTGTTGTTTTTGTGCACATTCAATTGTTTGTGTTTTATAGCTTATCCTCATAATTCATTCAGCTCTTGTTGCATTGTTTTCCCATAATTTTTGCCTGAGTGTTACAATGTACTATTTTGCTGTGGATATATTGCTTCTGGAATATATAATCTCTTAGAAAATCAACCTGTTAGATTTATATTAAGTACTGGAGTTTTATTTATTTTTTGTTTACTTATCTATGTTGAGGTGCTTGGGATAAGACTGTACTGGAGACTGTTAATCAGCAGGGACACTGGATATAAGTGTAAGGACCCTGTACTACAGCATGTCAGTGTCATATATTAATTATTACTATTAGTATTACATGTGGGGGGAGTGTTATTTATATTGATGTTTGAGCTCAATGCTTCTTAATGTCTTGGCTTATTTGTACATTGTACCTTACCACTTAAATCACACGCTAGCCTGGCTTTTTTTGTTGGTTCTTTTGGTGACAGAGTATCATGGACTTTCCTCTCAAGACTGGTTTGAACTATGATTGTATGGATTTCAGACTCCTGAATAGCTTAAATTAGAAGCAAAGCCAAGGGAACCAGCTGTCAATGGTCAAACTGCAAAGAGCAGGTTTGAATACCAATAATCTTTATACTTTAATCACATTCTCAATCTTTGTTTCTGAAGTTAATGCAGATCAATGTATGTGATGTACAAGTAAACATACAATGTGTAGAGCTACACTTTGAGTGAGTTGCTTTATGAAGAATATTCTCCAAACTTTTTTTTCTTTTGGTTGTGGGACTTGAACTCAGGACTGGGCACTGTCCCTGACCAATTTTGCTCAAGGCTACATCTCTATGACTTTGAGCCACAGCTCTGATTCTGGTGGTTAATTGGAATTATGAGTCTCCTGGACTTTTCTTGTGTGGTCTGGCTTTGAATTGAATTCTCATATCTCAGCCTCCTGAAGAGTTAGGATTACAGGAATGAGCCACCAGCACCTGGCTAGCTATATATTTTTTGGCTTTTTCTTTTTTGGTACTGGGGATTGAACCCAGGACATTGCCCTTGTTAGGCAAACACTTTGCCACTGAACTACATTCCAGCTCCATTCTTAACACATTTCTTAATCATGTCCTAAATGATCTCCTTAATGAGATTGCTGTTAGATTTCTTTTAGATACTAATTTGACAAGCAAACTTAGTTTAGATGTACTTTGAGCATATTCTATTTTAGATGGTGGAATATCTACAGTGTTAATGTTTAAAATGAAGAGAATAGATGATAACTTTTATTAATTTTTTCAAACCACAATATCCACACTCACCTGCAGAATCCTGACAATTATATTACATTTAACTATTCATCTATGCTAGTAAAAGATGTCAAAATAAATAAAATTTCAAAATATTAGAGGATGTGTTTACTTAAAGTATCGACTTTACTTACATCTTCATATTCTAAAAAGTTCTCTTTTAATTTTTCCTTTGATTATTGTCTCCTTCATATATTTCAACCAGAAGCTTTGGTTCTCCACTGACAAACAGATTCCATTTAACATAGATTCACTCAGCTACAAGATTTCTTCTTCCAAAATAAGAGCTGAAAACTAGTATGTAAGGCACATTCTGGTTTCCCAATAATATTCACAAAATTTATTATGGTTACTTAAATTTTTCCAATCTTCAGTTTGTCTTTTGTTTGACATCTAATATATTTAAAACATGCAATCTCATCATACAGGAAAGCATGTCCAATTAATTTAAGCAGTATCAATAATGTTGACTAGGATAAGTCATTTCTGAATAAACATTTGCAATGATGTATTATGTTAACGAACAACTTAAGAAGATATAGTGTATTTTCTTGTAAAAATGAAAGAATTAAGTAAATTGTTTAAAGTAATATTTCTTCACTTTGTAACTGTTTATTGTTTATAGAACATATGGTTAGCATTTGGTTTATAAAATTTTAAATTACACTGTAGATACTGCTGTTATTTTGAAAATAGATTTTTCTACAGTCATATGATGCATGTGTATTTAATAAATATTGAGTACTATGGTGAAAATAAATGGATATTAGTCAGGTGCTGGGGTTGATTCCTATAATTATAGCTATTCAGAAGGCTGAGATCTGAGGAAATAGGTTCAAAGTCAGGCAAAATATGCATGGGTCTCTTAGTTATAATTAACTAAGATGGAAGAGGAAGTGTGGCTTTGGTGGCTTTGATTGAAAGGCCATGTGAGAGCTTGAAGACTAATACACTGTTGAGAAGAATGTAAATTAGCAAAACCACTTTGGAAAGCACTTTTGGAGATTCTTCAAAAAACAAAAAAGAAAAAGAAAGAAACATGGGCTCCCCCTACAATCCAGCTATACTACTCTTGGTCATCTACCCAGAATATTACAAGCCAGTACACAGCCAAGCTACATACAACCATATTCATTGCTCATTATTCACTATAGCCAAGTTATGCAAATAGCACAAATGTCTTTAAATGGATGAGTGGAAGCAAAAAACTGTGGTGCATTGTTTCAATGGAATTTTGTCATCTACTGGAAAGAAATGATTGAATCTGAAAAACATCATGTTAAGCAAAGTAAAACCAGCTCAGACAACCAAGGAGCGAATGCTTTTACTCATGTGTTTATAAATTAACTTATAAACATATTCAAAAACATGTAGGAGTCATGTAACATAAACCCAAACAAATTGTCTAAAGCAAAGAATCCTTGGGGAGGATTGTAGTGATGTAACTGCTTGGAAGACTAGCAAACAGTTTCACAAAATGAAAACCAGAAAGCCTAGAAACCAGTTTTGTAGGGTGTCTGGAGGAATTAGTCAAAGGCAGTGGCAGATAAGTGGAAAGAGGAAGGGTGAATGGATATAGTCATTATATTCAATGCACATATATGAAAACGAAATCATATAATCTGAGGAGTGGGTAGATTTGGGAGAGATGGGAGTGGGAATGATGGAAGGAGTGACATTAATCAAGATGTATTATACTCATAGACTGACATGTTGAGTTGAACTGCTTTTGTACAACTACTTACATACAATAAAAAAATGCCTTATCTTTATTAATTTGCCAGAAATATATAGTGTTTCTCTTCACTAACCCAGTAACAATTGTTTATTCTAGCAAGGAGTTATACAGGTCATCCAAAAATTCAGCTTAAGTGAGCATTTGTGTTCCAGTTGAGCTATATAAAGTATTGCTTGCCTTTAGTTAAATCATTCAAAATTTAATTTAATAGGTCTTCTGAAACAAAAGTGACTATAAGCTGATGCCCACAGACTCACAATAGCATTTCTCTAATAGAATCTTCTAATGGACATTTCTTATAATGTTCCAGTACTAAATTCCTCAACTATAAGTTAATAATTTGTACAAAATGCCAGAAAAAAATTCAATATAATTTCATAAAAGTAAAATTTCTCTGTCTTGTTTAAACAATATATTTCCTGCATCTGGTCTCTCATTTCTGGAAAATGAATTCTATCCAAGAAGTCTATCTATACCTACCAGTTGGTTTGTGATCATCAGTTAGCAATCCCAGTGTATAGCATAGCTTATTAAATCATAGTGCTTGCAGTATTTCTGTCTCTTTACAGTATGAAATTAGCAAAAGTTTTATGTCCTTAAATAATTTTTTCCTGGCTTTGAATTACTCACATTTTTCAGGTTAATATGTACTACATACTGGTTGAACTGAATTCAAGTAGGATATTGTCACTATGAATCCAATGAGTGCAAACAATGAATGCAAAACCTTATTTCTATTTTAATTTTTTAAATTCCAAAGCCAGGTGTCAAGGGCTCATGCTGCCTCTAAGCCTGGATACTGAGGAGGCTCAGATTTTAGGATCTTGGTTTGAAGCCAGTCTGAGTAGAAAAATCCAAGAAATATTCTTACCAAAGAGCTGAAAGTTTGTAACTCGATGTAGAGCACCTGCATGAGTGACAATATACAACATGAGTTCCTGAATTCAAGTCTCAATACTGGCAGACACCACAACAAAGCAAAACAACTAATTAGTCTCCTAGAAATATTCATTGAATCCAACAGAATTAGTCAACTGTATAACATATAAAAAGTACTTTTTATGCCATTATCCCTTTTTGTTTATATTTGCAGTCAATAAATTCATTGTATATGAATCTGCTATGGTTTCTCAAGACACATCTCTGCTGTAACTTATGTGCTGTTGTTCTGGAATCCACAATATTTCTCTCAATGTCACATTTATCTGAGTATTTTATTATTATAAGACTTTTAAATCTCCATCTACAATTGAGCCATTTCATTGTCATCCATACATTTTTGAAATGCATTCACTCAAGCTTTAAAAAATACAAAATCAACATTGTTATTTATAGAGATATATATTTATTCATTACAGGTCAATTACATATATTCCAATAATATGACTACACAGTTAAAATATTTTTAAATTACAAAAGTGACTAAGCAATGAATGGACCTCACAGCACGGAGTGAAATCCTCTGGTTACTAATTGAAAGTGCTGTACAGCCATTTTGATTATTAATGGGAGGAAAAGAGCATCCATCGAAATATTTCAAACTCAGTATCCAACTACATTAATGGAACCATAAAGTCCACTGAATAGTTTTGTGCTTTGAAATGCCAACAATGGGTCTCAAATCTGATGACTTTCTGGTCTGTCATTTATTTATACACTGATTTAATGGGGAACTTAATTCTCTTTGGCAAGCATTATTTTTTAATGGGAATACTATTACTTATTAAAAGAGTATAAAGGATAACATTTGTGTTCACATAGACAAATATATTCAGCATGTAGTAGATTATATTAGATGATATTTTGTCGCTTTTTGGAGGATTTCTGTTTAGTTGCATTTAAATCACCACCCTGCAGACCTCAGCCCTTAAGTAGCTATAATTACCCAGCCCTAATGAGCTTTTCAGTATGTGTGTTTTGTATGTCATTATAATTTTGCCACATTATGTCAAGTTAGGATAAAACAGTAATCCTTAGCCACACACTTCATAAATGAAATTGTCCAATAGGAAATTAGTGCAAAACATTAGAGTATTGACACATGAGAATAAAAAAATCTTATTCAAAAATACAAAAATCATAAGGTTCATAATTTGGGGTGAAGGATTGCAGCCATCAAATTCTTATTCAAGAGGAAGTAAGGCTTATTTGCATATTACTAGGTACATGATTGGAAATTTGGATATGCAAATAAAGCACTCCATGTTTTGGTGAGATTTCTGGGGTTTGGTGGGTTTAATTGCCCTGAAAGATTTTAAAAAGTTGAAAACACAGAAAATTTCTTTTCCAATCAATGCACAGACAACAAAACATCTTTTAAAATGTTTACCAAAATTAATACACTAGGCTTTAGAGAGGTGGCTCAATTATTAAAGCTCCAGCCAATGACAGTCCTGATCTTGGACATAAAAATTAATAAACTAGTCTATACATTTATGTAAATAATGGTTGTTAGGTATGATAGTCATAAAAATTATTACTGGACATGAACTCAGGATTCCAGTCTCACTTGTATTTTACCACTCACAACTTATGCTACACCAGTTAAGTCAGGACTCCACTCCTGAATTTTGTTTATTACTTGGAAACAAGAGTCACTTGGATTTGTCTGCCTGGGCTGGCTTAGAACTTCTTTGTGAGCTCTCAATCTCTTGAGTATCTATGATTATAGATGTGAGCCACCAGTGCCTAGAAGGATAAAAGTAACAAATTTCTAATAGTTTGCAAATAAATTTTATGTTCTACTAAAGAACAATTGAATAGGAAATATCTATCAGACACATTATCTTTTCTTCTTATAGTATTTGAGTACAAGGTACAATAATTCAAGTCATAATCACATAATTTGTCAGCATACTAACCATTATTTCTAAATGAATTGTACTTTGAATTATCTAGATTTTGTGATAACATGTTTATGTACTATCTAGGTATTATGAGAATGCTCATTCACACATGTGCCTATATGTTCATGCATGTGCATGCATAAATATAGCAAAGTAAGGTTGTTGGATGACAATGAGCAAATATTTCTTGATTCCAGTATAGTTTCATATGAGCATTTGGGATCTCACAGTAGTTCTCAAAAATTCAAAAAATCATTAGGCATATAATTTGGGGAGATGGATTGCAACCATCAAATTCTTATTCAAGAGGAAGTAAGGTTTATTTGCATATTACTAGGCATGTAATTGGAAATCTTGATATGCAAATAAAGTACTTCATATTTTGGCCTTGTTTCTGGGTTTTGGTGGGTTTAATTGCCCTAAATGATTTTTAAAAAGTTCAAAACGTGGAAGATTTCTTTTACAATCAGCACACAAACAACAAAACTTGCAAGTACTGACAAGAGTCAATGGTTGTGACATTGATACATTATGTGAAACATTTGTATCCTTAGCCAGGGAAATTTTGTTTTCTCTTTCTTACATTTTTTCCTTTCTTACCCTCTACATTTTTACACTAATCACTGTATTTTTATGAAGTGACATCACACAGATAGCTATCAATTAAATTACAGTGGAATAAATACAAATTCAAGTATGTGAGATCCCATGAAAGTTACTGTAAGAGTAAGTTTATGAATGCAAGTGATGGCATCCAAAGAAACCTATATCTGTGCCTGGGCTGAAGTGTGCCCCTCCCCCAACTTTACTTTTTCAGCCCTCATCCCTCATGCCCAGGAATATGATACTTTAAATATAGATTTTGCACCAAGGAAAAAGTTAAAATGAGGCCATTATTGGATAGCACAGTGAAAATGAACTATGATCCTCTTTTGACAAGGAAATGTAATAGAGAAATAACCCTAAGGAAGACAGTAGCAAGAAAACAAGTGCAAGGGAGGAGATAGTACCCCCATGGAATGGAGTGGAGGATGCTTCCAACACCAGCACCAGCTTGACTTCTAGCCTCTAAGTGTGGGAATAAATAGATAATTCTGTTATAGTTCACCTTGTGTGTGGTATTTCATTTGAAAGCCTTAGCAAAGGAATGTAAAACTTACAATGCTTTTTCTTAATTTTTTTATTGGGAAAATACTGTACAGAAGGGTTACAGTTACATGAGCAAGGTAATGAGTACATTTCTTATCAAGAATTGTTGCCTCCTCCTTTGTTTTCCCCTACCATCCCTTCCCTCCCACCCCGTATCTACAGCAACCCACCCCAAACCTAAATTGTGAAGTTCGTTTTTCAACATAGTGTCTTCTACGTCTCATTGTTACAATGGGTCAACCTGTTTCCCTATTTAAAAATTTTGTTTTTCCACTTCCTCTCTCCAAATTATAACAACATCAAATACCATGAAAACAGGGGTTATACCTTGTGGGAATTTATTTAGAAAAAACATATTAGTCACTGATAGAGGCAAGACAGAAACTTCATTAAATAGCATTTTATATTCTTCCCAGTTTATTTCAACATTTAATGTCTTTATTAGAGCCTCAAATACGCATTACAAAAATCTTAACTATATAAAGACAACACTAAGAGCATGTTTTATATATAGGTTTATCTGTAACTGGGTTTCTAGTAATGTGAAGGCTAGTATTTCAAAAACACTCCAACAAAAATTAATTTAAAATATAGGGAAAATATTGAAATAAAAATTCACAAAACGTTTAAATGCTAACAATAAAGTAAAAATGTTGTAAAAATAAAATATGGAAAGAGCTTACTGTAGGTCATTGAAGGGAATGGATTTGTATATGTTCAAATATGCAGAAGAAATAAAGAAAGCAAAAATAAAGGAATAATGGATGGTATGGTACCAGTATTAGTTTATTAAGAAAAAAACTTAACATGCATAATTTCTAACTTCTTGACATTACCTGTAATAAGATGAATACAGAAGTTTAGAATAGGGCTGGGAAGGTGGCTCAGTGGTAGAGCACTTGCCTTGCATGCTCGAGGCCCTGGGTTCGATTCCTCAGCACCACATAAGAAAAAAGAAAAAAGCCAGAAGTGGCTTGTGGCTCAAGTGGTAGAGCGCTAGCCTTGAGCTGAAGAGCTGAGGGATAGCGCCCAGGCCCAGAGTTCAGGCCCCATGACCGGACCAAAAAAAAAAAAAAAGAAGTTTAGAATAATAAGCCACCAACTTTTCAACAATAAAGGAACATGTATAAGATGCTAGACACATGCAACACCAGAGGCTCTGACCTGTAATCCAAGTGGAGCAAGAATCTGGAATCTAGAAGATCAGAGTTTGAAGCCAGCAAGGACACAAAAAATGCTGTAAGTAGTCTTCTCCAAGAAACCATCAAACGGCTTGACTGGAGGCATGATTTAAGTAGGAGAGCAGCAGCCAGAGAAGCCCAGCATGTATAAGACCCTGAGATGAATGCTTGGCACAGGAAGAATTTTTTTCAATGACAATAAAGCAATATGTTTAAAATGCTTATCAACCATCAACCCAAATCTGGGTTTTTCTTATTAAACTGCCATACAAATACAAAGATTTAAAATATGTAAACAATGATCTATACAACTTCAGGGGGAAGGCTTGAGGTGGGATGTAGGAAAAAAATGAGGGAAGGGGTAACAAGTTGACAAGAAATATACTTATTTTCTTATTTACATAACTAACCTCTCTGTACATTACCTTGACAATGAAAAAGGAAGACAAAAAGTAAAATATGTAAAGAATTAATATGTAAAGAATTAAAATTGAGAACATTTCACACCAAAATTCTCTCTCTGAAGGAATATGCTAACCCTATTCCTCACAAGAAAATAAAGTGACATGAGGCAAAAGATTGAGATAAGGAAAAAATTAACAATATAAAAATAAATACGTATGTTCAAAATGTGAAAGTTGCCTTCTAATTACTTGGCATTTAGGGTTTGAGACAACGCAAAAGTAAGCAGTAGTTTGCAAACTAAGAAAATTATCAATAAAATATCTCTAATGCATCCCAATTGATGTATGCTAGAATTAAGTTATGAATGAGATATATTAAACATTGTATGTGACTAAATATTAGTAAGTGTATTGGAAAGTTATGTAGATCTGATTTTAAAAACACTGAGAAAACAAATGTAGTACTAAATCAAAAAACTTTAATATTAAAATTTTGGAAGAAATAAATTATCCTAAATTGCCATAATTGTTATTATTAATACAGAAGTAAAAAGATATTTAAAAAATGTAAAAGAAGGGCTGGGAAGGTGGCTCAGTGGTAGAGCGCTTACCTTGCATGCATGAGGCACTGGGTTCGATTCTGCAACACCATATAAATAGAAAAAAAAACAGAAGTGGTGCTTTGGATCAAGTGGTAGAATACTAGCCTTGAGCTGAAAAGCTGCTAAAGGACAGCGCCCAGGCCCAGAGTTCAGGCCCTACGACTGGACCCCCCCCTCAAAAAAAAGAAAAAAGAAAAGAGAAGACATAAATATTTCAATACATAAAATTAGTGATTATGTATATCTACAAGTAATAAATATAGATTCACAAAACAAATTATTGAGTTTTTAAAAAAATTCACTTATTCTTTCTAAACTTCAAATGGTTGTACAAAGGGGTTACAATTTAAGCACTTAATATCTGATGTTTCTTGATCAGAAACTCTTTTCATCATTTTCCTCCATTCTACTACTCTATTGTAATATTTGTGTTTGTGTATGCTTTTTGTTTCTTTTTTAAAATTTTTATTGTGTAGGTGATTTAGAGTTACATAGGTTAGGTACTGAGTATCTTTTTTGAACAGTGTCACCTCTTTCCTCATTTTCTGTTTTTCCCTCCCAACTTCTTTCCTCTATTAGTTTTTCTTTTACCAGCTATTGTGTTTACTTTTAAAATTATAGGCACATTCTAGTTACCACAAATGAGGAAAACTATGCAACCTGTATTTCTTTGGGTGTGGCTGCTTACGTCAATTAATATAATTTCCCCAAGTGTTTCAATTTCCTTATGAATGGTGCAATATCATTTTTTCTGGTGGAAGCATAGAATTCCATTATATATACATACCACATTTTCTTGATCCATTCATCCACTGAGGGGCAACTTGTTTGATTCTATATATTGGCTTTTGTAAAAAACAAAAACTGAAATGAACAAGCTTGTGCTGATAGCTTTAGTGGGGCCTAGTTTATGGTCAATTGGATAAATGCCCAGGAGTGGGATTGCTGGATCATAGGAGAGCTCTATGTTTATTCTTTTGAGAAACCTCCAAACTACTTTCCAGAGTGGTTGAGTAAGTTTACATTCCCACCAACGGTGTAGTAGCATTGCCTTTTGACCACATCCCAGACAGCAGGAGGAGGTAGAGAATACACTAGGGCACTAGGGCATGGATGGAATAGGCACAGAAAAGATGGAATAAAAAGTGAACAAATATGACAGTGGTACTCACTACACACTATGTGGAAAATGAAATATACATCTGTGGATGAGAATAGGAAGGAAAAACTGGGAGTGGACAAACGAAAAGAGACATGGTTCAAAAAGAATTGTACTCATTACCTGATTCATGTAATTGTAAATCCCCCATATATCACTTCTGCAAAAATAACAAATATATAAAAAGAAGCTTCCTGGGCTGGGAAGTTGGCTCAGTGGTAGAGCGTTTGCCTTGCATGCCTGAGGCCCTGGGTTCAATTCCTCAGCACCACATAAGCAAAAAGAAAAAAGCCGGAAGTGGCACTGTGGCTCAAGTGGTAGAGCACTAGCCTTGAGCTGCAGAGCTGAGGGAGAGTGCCCATGCCCAGAGTTCAGGCCCCATGACCGGACCCAAAAAAAAAAAAAGAAGCTTCCTAAGATCCAGAACCACAATAAATCAAAGAAAGCCTGGATAACTGGAATTGCATCAAACGATTTTCTGCATGGCAAAGGACATAGCTAACAAGATAAATAGAAAGCCCACAGCAAGGGAGATGATCTAACTTTGCATCCAACAAGGTTCTCTTATCTAAAATATACTTAGAGCTCAAAAAAGTAAACCTCCCCAAAACAAATTCTTACAGAAACAGCAATTAATAAGTGTAGTGAAGACTTAAAGTTAGGCTTCTCCAAGAAGAAATAAGAATGGCCAGTAAACACATGAAGAACGGTTCAACATCTCTGGCCATAAAAGAAAAGCAAATCAAGACAATATTGAGATTCCAACTTACCCCAGTAAGAATGGCCATTATCAATATAACCAACAATAATAGATATGTTTGTTTATTCTTATTTCAGTTTTTAAAAACTGGTTGCATATA
Organism: Dipodomys spectabilis; assembly: GCF_019054845.1. Classification (NCBI taxonomy): domain Eukaryota; kingdom Metazoa; phylum Chordata; class Mammalia; order Rodentia; family Heteromyidae; genus Dipodomys; species Dipodomys spectabilis. Next base: position 1,365,579 of record NW_024871026.1, on the reverse strand, counting down.
TTTAGGCTGAAGGCATGGCTCAAGTGGGAGAATACTTGCCTAGAAAGCTCAAGAACCTGAGATTCATTCTGCAGTAATCCTTCTCTCCCAACCTCCAAAAAAGTTTCTCCCATAACAATTCTATATATTGCTTCTACTTGATAAATTTTTTATCATGATATACTTAGGTTAGTTTAAAAGTCTAGGTTAATAAATATTTTAAACATAGAATCACATTATTACTAGATCTATGGAGTTGATATGTGGGGTTACAATATATTTTGTTTTTCAAGTTATAGTGCAGCATCTATTAAATTGGTTTACACTTATATACACACAGATGTATATCCATATATATTAAATACTTTTCTTTTTTAATTAATATTTTGTCAAAATACCGTACAGAGGGGTTAAAATTACTTGAGCAAGGTAATGAGTACATTTCTTATTAAGCATTATAGCCACCTTCTTTGATTGTCCTTACCATCCCTGTCCTCCCATCTCCACAACTACACTCCCACCCAACCCCCCACCCATGCCCCCACCCCTACCAAAGTTGTAAAGTTCGGTTCTCAACATAGCATCTTGTACATTGCATTGTTACAATGGGTTCACCTGTTTAAACAATTAATTTTGTTTTCCCTTCCCCTCCCCAAATTATACCAACATCAAATACAGTTAAAACAGGGGTTATACCGTGGGGGAGGAGCATACAAAGCAATAAAAAAAATCACCTTATATGAAAAACTAAAGCCATTTCCTCTTAACTTAGGAACAAGACAAGGATGTCCACTCTCTCCACTTCTCTTCTATATAGTATTAGAATGCCTAGCTACAGCAACAAGACAAGATGCAGACATAAAGGGGATCCAAATAGGGAAAGAAGGAATAAAACTCTCCCTCTTTGCAGACGACATGATCTTGTATTTAAAGAATCCCACAGACTCCACTCCCAAATTACTCAAGCTGATTCAAAACTTTGGCAAAGTAGCAGGGTATAAAATTAACCCCCCAAAATCAATGGCTTTTCTGTATGCCAACAATGAGAAAAGTGGGGCTGAAATTAGGAAAGCAACTCCATTTGTAATAGCCCCACAAAAAATAAAATACCTAGGAATTAACTTAACCAAAGAAGTGAAGGACCTCTATGATGAAAACTTTAAAATCTTGAAAAAGGAAATCAACACAGAACTTAAAAAATGGCAAAACCTCCCATGCTCCTGGATTGGAAAGATTAACACCGTGAAAATGGCAATACTTCCCAAGGCTATCTACAAATTCAACGCAATACCTATCAAAATTCCACCCTCATTGTTCAAGAAAATAGAAGAGGCAATCCAAAAATTCATATGGAACAATAAAAGACCCCGAATAGCAAAAACGCTCCTCAATGGAAAGAACACTGCTGGAGGAATATCAATACCAAATTTCAAACTCTACTATAAAGCCATAGTAATCAAAACAGCTTGGTTTTGGCATAAGAACAGAACTCAGGACCAATGGAATAGAGTTGAAATCCCAGAAATGAACCTACAGACCTATAGCCATCTAATCTTCGATAAGGGAGCTAAAACAATAGAATGGAAGAAAGACAGCTTCTTCAGTAAATGGTGCTGGCAAAATTGGTTAACTAGTTGTAGAAAACTAAAGCTAGATCTTTATATATCACCCTGCACCAGAATCAACTCCAAATGGATCAAAGACGTTGAAGTCAAAGCAGACACTCTGAAAACATTACAGGATGGAATAGGAGAAACCCTGGGTCTCCTTGGCTCAGGCTGAAATTTTCTGAATAGAGACCCGGAAACACAACAAATCAAAGAAAGGTTAGACAAATGGGATTGCATAAAGTTGCAGAGCTTCTGCATCGCAAAGGACATAGCTAGCAAGATCAATAGAAAGCCCACGGATTGGGAGAAGATCTTTACTAGCCATACAACGGACAAAGGTCTCATATCAAAAATATACTTGGAACTCAAAAAAATTAAATCCCCCAACAACAAATCCTCAAATAAACAACTGGGCGAAATACTTAAAGAGAAACTTCTCTGAAGAAGAAAGAAGGATGGCCAATAGACATATGAAGAAATGCTCAACATCCCTAGCCATAAAAGAAATGCAAATCAAAACAACATTCAGATACCACTTCACTCCAGTTAGAATTGCAAAAATCAAGAACTCTAACAACAACAGATGCTGGAGGGGATGTGGACAGAAGGGAACCTTACTTCATTGTTGGTGGGAATGTAAACTTGTTCAACCACTTTGGAAACAGTATGGAGGTTCCTCAAAAGACTTCACATAGAACTCCCCTATGACCCAGCAATCCCACTTTTGGGCTTTTACCCAAATGTTTACAAACAAGACCACACTAAAGCTAACAGCACAACTATGTTTATTGCAGCATTATTTACCATAGCTAAGATATGGAAATAGTCCAGATGCCCCTCAGTAGGTGAATGGATCAAGAAAATGTGGTATATATACACAACGGAATTCTCTGCCTCCATCAGAAAGAATGACATTGCCCCATTTGTTAGGAAATGGAAAGACTTGGAAAAAATTATATTAAGCGAAGTAAGCCAGGCCCAAAGAAACATAGGCCCCATGGTTTCACTTATTTGCAATATCTAGTATATGTATGAGTCAAGTGGAAAAGGTCAGATAATGTGTTATTAGGAAAATGAACCCTTAGATATGTATTTTAATGTTTTTTTCTTTCATGCATGTGTTTCTAACGCATTTATAAGATTATTTCTTTGTTGCTTTGTATGTCCCTCCCCCACAGTATAACCCCTGCTTTCACTATATTTGATGTCAGTATAACTGGTGGAGGAGATGGGGAAAAACAAGTCGTTTAAGGATACAGGTGGACCTGTTGCAACAATGAGAAGTACAAGTTGTCATGTCCAAAACGAACTTTACAACGTCTGTGCTGCGGGGGGGGGGGGGGCCGGGGGGGGCGAGGTAGAAGGATTGGGACTGGGCGGGGGAGGGGGGAGGCTGGGAAGGGATGTGAAGAGTAAACAAAGGAGGAGGCTGCAATGCTTGGTAAGAAATGTACGCATTATCCTGCCCATGTAATTGTAACTCCTCTGTACAGTATGTTCACAAATAAAATAAAATAAATAAAAAGAATCACCTTATAAATATGTTAGAAACAATAGCAAGAACGAAAACCACTTGGGTCCTTATCTTGGGGTTCTTTTTGCCTAACATCAAGTTATCTGGTAGTGTTTGTCTCAGAAATATACTAGTTATCGCAAATGAGGGAAACCATAGGACCTAAGTTTCTTTGGGCCTGGCTTACTTCACTTAGGAAAGTAGTATGGGGGTTCCTCCAAACACTCCACATACAGCTCACCAATGACCCAGCAATCCCACTTTTGGGCATTTAAACAAATGTTCACAAACAAGACCACACTAATGCTACCAGCACGACTATGTTTATTGCAGCATTATTTACCATAGATAAGATATGGCACCAAACCAAATGCCCCTCAGTAGATGAATGGATCAAGAAAATGTATATATACACAATGGAATTCTATGCTTCCATCAGAAAGAATGATATTGCCCCATTTGTTAGGAAATGGAAAGACTTAAATGCTTTACTAAAATAAGTTTGCAAACAAATTTGAAAATGTGGATTGAACGCTCTGTGTGTGTGTGTGTGTGTGTGTGTGTGTGTGTGTGTGTGTGTGTGTGTGTGTGTGTGTGTGTGTTGGTCCTGGAGCTTAATTCAAGACTGGGACACAGTCACTGGGCTTCTTTTGCCCAAGGCTAGTGCTCTACCATTTGAACTACATTTCCAGACTTTTTGCTAGTTACTTGTAGATAAGTATCTCAGGGACTTTGCTTCCCCTGCTGGCTTTGAACTACTATTCTCAGATCTCAGCCTCCTGAGTAACAAGGATTACAGGTGTGAGTCACCGGTGTCTGGCAAAACTGGTTATTTTTCAAAGGCATGTTCCTTACCTCCAAAGTTAAATTGACCATTTAACCTGATTTATATCATTAGTACAGTCTTCCATGATCTCTGACTATGTTGCATACATAGCCATACTTGTAGTAATGTGATTATTATATGTTTTGATTGCTCACTAATCTTTGAAGAATCACTAATCAGTTTAAAGTAGAAGCTGTTGTTTCAAGTGAAAAGTGCACTAAAAATCAATGTGCTATCTAATTACTGTTCCATGGTACAAAGTGTAGAAGAGGTAATTGTGGCATGCATTTCTTTCCTCATTTTAAGAAGAGAGAAAAAACATAATGTAGTTTCCAGGCAGATCTTCCTGCCCTTTTCTAAAAGGAATCCATATAATAGATACATTTTATTCAAGATAATATCTTTTTATATCACAGAAATACAATCTGAAATGCTTTACTTTTTTTATCTTTTAAAAGTTAGTCTCAGATTGATCTCTCCAACAGTAATGCTCCTCTTCATTTAGAAGAACAAAAGTCCCCCTGGCACTAATTTGGTTTCCTTCTGAGCTGTAAGTGCATAGGCACCTACTGGTGCTTTTACACCTAAAATTTTATCCAGAAGTTTTTGGAAACTGAGTCATGCTTTAAAATTATGTATATATATATATATATACACACACATAAATATACATGCAAAATATACAGAGAATACCTATCAATCCTTTAACATGTTTGTTGCAATTAAACTTCTTCATTTTCAGTATAAACACTGAAATACTATATTATATTATAAACACTGAAATACTATATTAAGAAAGAATGAACTCTATTATATTTCCAGCTTACTGTGAGGTATGTGCTTCTTGTCTTCCATGGCTGAAATTCCCAGATAACTGCTGCAGAATACCTTGAGATACATCTTGGACTACGTAAATTTCCTATCAAGTAATGAAGTCAATCAATGAATGGAAAGTCAAAATATCAAATAGTCATAATAAAAAGAGCATGTATGTAAAGTATGCAAGAGTTCTCAAGCATAAATAGACTATTTCAACTTTGTTGATTTCCTTTTCACTTTTCCACAGCAAAATGTTTCCTATTATTCACTTGCTTTAAGGTAAAATAAATGTGGAGGATAATATTCCCTTCAATGAGTCATTTTTTCAAAGTTGAAGAAAACAGGGTGAAAACCTTTGATTTTGTATGTACATCCATGAAATTGTAATCTCAAAGTCAATGAAACCCGTAGCATGGTTTAGGTTGAACCAAGTCAGAGCCCAGATGAATGATATCTGTACATGTCACTCTGCAACTCCCTTGTTCAAGACAAACAATTGATCCAAATAAAAATAAGAGGAAAGCAAAGGTTATTGAAACTTAGAGGAAGTGTCATGGATTTGGGGAGCGCATTTGTTGAAGAAAACTTATGATTTAAACCATATTAAAATAAGAGGAGGAGGAGAAAAAGGAGAGAATAAAGAAGAGGAGGAAAAGAAGAAGGAGGAGGAGGAAGGGAAGGAAGGAAGAGGAAGAGGAGGAGGAGGAGGAGGAGGAGGAGGAGGAGCAGGAGGAGGAGGAGGAGGAGGAGGAGGAGGAGGAGGAGGAGGAGGAGGAGGAAGAGAAAAAAGGTATGTACTGGTTCCTAGTTTTGGTCTCATATATTCCTGTATCTTCTTATTTGTCAGTAGGCACATGTTCTAAATCAGAAAACACTTAAATGAATCAAAAGTTATTATACATGCTATTCTAGAAAAAAATTTCAAAGAACATGATTATGGTGAGGAGTTAGTTATAAGGAATGCAACATACTTAGCCAGGAAAATGAAAATATTAGAAATAAAATGTGAAGATAGTTCACTTGGCTAACATGATTTCTATATGTGCCCAGTATTGTTAGATGGAAGCTGGGAGAAAAGGCAAGAACTCAGGGAAAGAAAGGAAATATGATATAAGAAAGAGCACATCATGATTTGGTGATACCTTAGGGAGAAGGGTAGGCTAGCGTGAAGACAATTATAATCCTTAATCGTAGACAAAAATAGCTTTCTATCTGAGCTCTGGTGGCTCACACCAGTAATACTAGCTACTCAAGAGATTGAGATCTGAGGTAAAGCCAGCAGGAAACTCCACAAAACTGTAATCTCCAATTAACCAGCAAAAAGCTGGAAGTAGATCTGTGGCATAAGTGACAATATTGAAAAAAAAAGCTCAGAGACAGCACCCAGGTCCTGAGTTCATGTCCCCAAGATAGGCCTACGTATGCACGTGCATGCACACACACACACACACACACACACACACACACACACACACACAACTAGAAAAACAAAGACAACAAGCTAGTCTTCAGTAGGTAGCAACTAACTTTTTGATTTAGACCAGGAGAATGGTTTTCTCGTAGGACATTACAGATGAACAGAGCACAGTTTTCCTGCTAATCCAGTATGAGTACAGCCTTTCCAAAAGTTAAAATGGTCTGTAATAGGTTCAAATTTTCTCCTAAAAGAAAGTATATCAAAAATAAAAAAAGAATGCCATATAATTTGCAAGCTAGATATTCGCTTTCTGATCAACAAAAGAAAATATTTAAAAATAATTATATAAGCCACATGTAGTCAAATATGACACTAGAAAACGTATATAATATATATGGGAACACATAAACATTTGAATAAGTATATATATATAATTTTTCTGAATGATTGAATATTGGTTTTATTTATTTATATATTATTTTCTGAAGCAGGCTTTTCATTTTTTTAACTCAATATGTCAGTTTATGAGTCCATTGATATTGATCAATGTCACCGTTTCCACTCTTAAATCCTTCTGAAAAATTTATATACATATAAATACGACATTTGTAATTATTTGATCTAATTTTTATGGTACTTATTGCTAATGTATTATGCATTATTTTGTATTGCTGTACAATTAAGTTGTGGACTTTGTCTAATTTCCTTTATAATAATAATAGTTATTATTATTATTATTATTGTCATCTGAGGGGCTTAAACTCTGGGCCTGGGCGCTGTCCCTGAGCTAGTCAGCTCAAGGTGAGTGCTCTATCGCTTGAACCACAGCATCACTTCTGGTTTTCTAGTGGTTTATTGGAGATAAGAGTCTCACAGACTTTCCCGTCACACACACATCCCACATTCCACACTGTTGCCTGGGGAATTCCCATATCTGTTAATACTCAGTACCCATGATGGCCTGATCCACCTGTATTTCTTTTGTAACATTAATCATTTCTGTCTAGGAAATGGAAGACCTATTCATTTATGTTTTGTTTAAGAAAACTGACACACATACTTACATATATACTACCTAAAAATACATTAGATACATAGATCTCTTCTTTTCCCACAGAGAATTCAAGGTCTATAAAACCTGGAGGAAACAATCTGTTAAGGCACAGGAAGAAATTTGGCTTGGGAAGCTTAAAAGTTTATAGTTTGGAGAACTTTACAGCCAATAATATCAATAGGTATGATATCAATACGATAAAGATTAAATGAATTTTTGACTAATAGTTACCCTGGAAGTGGCTAGTAGCACTATGGAAACAACTCAGAGAATATTTGAAAAGTAAATCATTTAAATGCTACAAGAAGTTGTTCTAGCATTTATTAGTTCAAATTGAGATTGTGGTTAAAGATTATAATTGTTCAGGATATTATTATACTCACTGAATACAATCACATGTTTATTGAAAAATATTCCCTTGGTGTGGGTGTGTGCATCTGTATATTGCATATACATTTTATCTTGCTTGTTCTCTACCTGTGTTAACAAAATTGTCAGGCTTGAAAGGTGGACACTACTGTTTAATGTTATGACAATTTTCCAAGCTTTATTTTCAACAAATATTTTGGAATTGTTTACTGAAGGACAGAGAGGGAAGAGAAAGAGAGGGGAAGAAAGACAGTAGTTCTAAATCTAAGATTGCAACAGCTATATACCAGAACAAGGCTGCAGAACAAGGCATAAATAGATGCAGTGTTGGGCCTTCGGTCCGCTAGCTGTAAGAAAGCCCCCATTTGGCCACAGGTGTGGATTGTAGGAAAAAAGATAATTCAGTAAAAACAAATTCAAATAGTCTAAGACATTTAAACAAGTTCTGAACATCACTTCCTCTTGGGCTGCTGCTTTACAGACCCAATATTTGATCTGAAGCCAAACTTGGAAATACAAAAGTTAAAACCCAAAGTCTAGTAACCTCTAAAAGGCCTGTGTAACTCCTTAGTCCTTATACATCATACTGTTACTTAGGGAGAAAGGCAGGGGGGAGATTTACAGATATTGCAGACTTCTTTTTTTAGTGAGCAATGAGCTACCATCTTCAGTCATGTGGTTCCAGCACAGACTTGGCTAAGGTCTGTGAACCTGAATATAGAAGTTTGAATCTCCATAGTGTGAATTGGAAATTTGTCCTCTGACTAAGATAGGTTTTGCGTACCTTGGGTAGCTGTGGACAAGTCCCTTTTTAATAGCCTCTCCTTTGTGCACATTTGGTTTGAATGCAAGGATAAACATCTAACTAGTGGCCGTGATCACCCCAGAGTAGAGGAAGAGAGTCACAGTAGAGGGACAGAGATCAAACTCATGCCATCTGCCATTTTATTTTATTTTTTATTTTTATTTTTTTTGGTCCAGTCGTGGGGCCTGAACTCTGGGCCTGGCCGCTGTCCCTCAGCTTGTCAGCTCAAGGCTAGCACTCTATCACTTAAGCCACAGCACCACTTCCGGCTTTTTTCTTTTTGCTTATGTGGTGCTGAGGAATAGATCCCTGGGCCTCATGCATGCAAGGCAAGCACTCTACCAGTGAGCCACCTTCCCAGCCCCTATCTGCCATCTTATGCTTCTTGAATTGATATGTTCTTCATGTATTTTAGTAATTCAAGAATAAAAACTAGTATTACATATAGATTTTTCATCGCCTGTTTACTTCTGACAAAAAATGAAAAGTAAAAATGAATTTAAATGGAAAGTCAGTATGGTAAGAGCAGGGAAAAGGAATGAGCAATGATCATGGGTAGCCCCTGAATTCCAATCTGGAGGCTTTATTTACCAACACTGGGGAATAAAATGAAACTATGTAACAAGACAGGCCTGCCTGCTTTTTCTCAGCAACAAGGCAGCCCTGACTGTCTTCCTTAGCAACAGGACAGCCCTGTCTGTCTTTCCTCATTTATGCCATAGCCAAAAGGCTCAGTAGAGTATGACTAAGGGAGGAAGTTAGAAGTGTCTTTGTAAGATGATGAAAAAAAAAAAAAAAAAAACCTGGATATGTTTGGAAAACTAGAAAGCCTCTGGAGCCTTAAACTCTTAGGTCTTTAGACTTCCACAGAAACTAAACATTCAAAAAGAAAGCCAAGATGTGCTCTGGTTCCCTTATTCAAAGAAGACAAAGACCTCCCAATTACACAATCCTCCTTGCCAACAACAGCCCTTCCTATTGAGGCTCAGGGAATAGAAGACACATTAAACTTTTCTACTTGCCAGAAACCAGCCCACACCCTAAAGACATCAGGATAGCAGGGAGGGAGAACTCAGCCCTGTCACAAACCAAGGATGAAGCTCAGAGGATCTCACCTAATCTCAAAATGTACTGAGACCCCTTAAAGGTCCAACTCCATCCAGAAGGTGTCCATAGTCCTCCAAAAAGATCAAGCTGTGATGCCTAGCTTTAAAGCTCAAACTCCGCACCCAGTGTTAGCCCTATTGAATGACATACAAGTAGGGCTCTCTGATAAATTTCCTAAAACCATTGGATTTCATGCCAGCATCCACTCATTTTTCTTCTGGTGACAAATCCTTGAGGACATTCAAGGCAAAAGCAGCCATGACCTCAACTCCACCAACCACGGGCAGTTAAGCAAGCCTTACTCTTTTGCTTGATCAACAGTTGGTTTAATTTTGAGATAATCTCAACAATACACTCTCCTAATATCACTGCCGCCAAGGGGAGACCCCCCAACCCAATCAAACATTCAAACAAACTGGAGGTGTTCTCTTTGAGCAGGACAGACCAGCCTTTCCATGAGTCCACTTCCAGGGGCATCCCTTTCCCATGATGCCTTGGAAGGGACATCTGTTTCCCCCAGCAGGAGGCCTGCCACTCCTCCAGACTGGCCCTGACCACATCAGCCTCTAGAAAGCTGGACACTGCATGTCCAATTTGGAAGAACTGCTGCCTCCAAGTTCTACAGTTGAGGAGATCCTAGGCAGGAAATTGTGCTGGCAGGTGGGCCAGGTTGAGGACTCTGCAAAGCCATCCAGCAAAGTTTCACCTACCAACCTGCCCAGTGCCCAGCTGGCAAACCCTGGTGTCTGCTTGGGCTCTGGCTTCCCTGGATCTGCAGTGTTAAGGAACCTTAAGATCCCTCCAGCCAGAGCCAGCATTGAATTGCCCATAGAGAACACCAAGTGCTCCTGGTCCATCTACTGCAGTCTTTAGCAGTTTCCCCCGACCAGCATGGGACTCTCTGGTGCAACCATTATTAGAGGGATATTTCTGTGTAGCAAGCAAGTCTAGCTTTTCATTTGGAAGCCAGCAGACTACTAATATAGGCTCATCATCTGACCCCTGCCAACCTGGACTGCCCTGCCCCTCCCAGCTCCATTGCCCAACCTGTGTTTAGGGGTTCCCTGAACGCATCTTCTGCTCTTGAACCTGCCCATATATTCTTAAAAAAGCCCAGAAAAATCCTTGGCATCTGTTGTACCCCATATTTGAGGCCAAAGTGAGGCTTCTGCAGCGCCCAGCCGTGCTCCAAGCATAGCTTCCAACAGAGGAACACCCCCAGGTTCCACCGTAGACCTCTGATAGGTAAAAAAGAGGCTGTGCTTGTGCCTTCCACAGTCACCAATCTGCAATCCTGGCACACGCACATCTGCTAAGGTCACCCCAGTATCTGCGGGGGCTCTGACACCAAGACAGAGGCAGTCAGGTACACCCATGCAGGCTGACTTTGGAGCAGCTCCTCTTCCAGGTGCAGACCTGTTGGCCTTTGAAGCAGCACATGACATTGCAAAAGATCACCCCACACACTAGAAGAACCCGATAAGTAATGGTGCTGTGCTCATAGACCTGACAGAGGCAAGAAATTAGAGAGATATGGAGACGAGGGGCTAGCTGTGCTTTTTATGTGTTTCAATATCTTTGCCAAGAAATGCATATTTTTATCAAGAAATAAAGAGGAAAACTTCTAACTCTTTGATGGAGTAGCTAGGATCAATCTAACCTTCCTACCATAAACAACCACAAAAGTGGAAGCTATGTGAAAATAAATATATGTATATAAAGGCATATATAATACAAATATGTAGGTATATATATGTATATTCACATATACAATTTGAATATGTATGTATAATGTATATATGTATAACGTACAGAGGAAAAAAAAGAAATACATAGTATTTGAAGAAGTAATAACCAATAGCTTCCCAGTTTTGATTGAAAGCATGAACCCTTCTATGCAGGGATCTAGCAGGTCAAAAAATTAACATAATTACCTAAAACCACACTAAGACACATTCGAATTAAACAAAGACAGAAATCCTCCCAAAACGCAGAGATACAATTCATCACACCCAAGTGATCTTCAATGATATTATGACTAATTTCTCATCATAAACTAAATTATCTATTAGACAGCAAGGGCAAGAAATTTAAAGTGCTAAAAGGACATATCGAAATCTACCGTTCTAACAAATATACTGTCCCCAAATGTAAGAGACGAGCTAAATACCTACCAATGGCTCAGAACTAAAATCCTAACTACTCAGGAAGGTGAATTGTGAGGATTGTGGCTCAAAGCCAGATTGTCCTCTCAAGAGGAAGTTGTAGGACATAACTGTCCTAGAGAAGGAGGGAGGCCTTTGTGCAGTGCCATTGTTGGAACCAGACAATAAGTTGACCATCAACAATGGAGGCTATTAGGTAGAGAAGCAATTTATAAGATGCAGTGGTCCTCTAGAAAAACAGAGGATATTGACCACTGTCCTAGTGGTTTCAAAAATGCCATGATAATGACCAGAGCAACCTCAAGCCCACCTGGAGTCCTTAGTAACAGTCGTTGAGGCCTCTGAGCTAGAATGTCAATGCTGGCAGGCTGTGATTGGTCCACTTTTTCTTTGACTTCACTGGCCCAGACTCTCATTGGTCCATTTCCTCCATGAGATTACTATGCCTGGTTGTGATTGCTCCATTGTGTGAGGCCATGCAGGATATATAGGAAGCCACTGTGCTCCAACCTATATCAGTTAACAGAGCTGGGAGCTCTTGCCTGATGACCCGCTGGACTGATTCAAGGCTAAGTGAATTTTTGGTTGTGGGGACTGGTTGTTGTTTGGATTTTGGTATTTCTTTTTACTATTTCTGGTTTTCCATTACTTTATTGTTTATTTTAGGTAAACTTGCTACCTGCCATCATAGTGGAAGAATGGAAGAACACAAAGATTCATCCTCAATCTTCTTGAAGGAGGAGATCATCAAAAAATACCAGGTGAATGAGCTCATCGACAAAGTAACCTATGGACAAGTGAAGGTGGCCCATCCCCATGTCACAGAAAAGGACGTGGCATTTAAAATAGCCTGGAAGTGAGAGTCATCATCATTAGATAAAGAATGAGGTGGACATTTTTAAGACGGTATGGCACAAACACATCATCAGGTTGTACCAGGTGTTGGAGAAGGAAGAGTATGTATGTCTCATCGTGGAACTGGCCACTAGGGGATACCTCCTGGGGTGGATCTGAATATCATGCCGCCTTTATAAGGATGAAGCCAGGAGGCTCATCACACAAATTCTAAGTGCTGCTCACTACCTACACTAAAACAGAATCACACACGACGACCTTAAGTCCAACAACATCCTGTTGGACACCAAAGGCAATATCAAGGTCAGTGGTTTTGGTCTGAGCATCTGGCTCACCCTGGGGCAGTTGCTAACAAATGTATGTGGTTGCTGTGCTATTCCATCCCCCTGAAATGTTCCTGGAAGAAAGAAATGATGTCCAGGTGCAGGTGGCTCACGCCTGTTATCCCAGCTATTCAGGAGACTTAGTTCTGGGGATCATGGTTCAAAGCCATCCCAGGCTGGCTCTACCCTCTGAGCAGACTCATACTGACACCAAATAATAATTTGATGAGGAGATGGCAGAGAATATATTTGGCTAGCAAAATAGCTACTACTCTTCTCAAAACAAGCTGCTGAATGTGGGCCCTGGAACAGAGCTCTTCTAGACAAAGGTGTGGAGAGCTCTAAGAGATATGAAAGATAACCTCACTTGACATCCAGAAGGCTGTTACTGGGATGAGAGAGATTTGTAGGGAGTCTACTAAAAAAAGTTGTAAGTGAAATCCAGGAATGGATATCAAAATACTGTTTGCCCAGCAAGGCCCTCAGTCCAGCCCAGAAGACAGGTGCACCAACTATCTTAGGTTTCCTCAGGAGGGATTCCAGCCAAGGAGCACCTAATACTGCACTGATAAACTGGCATTGTAGTTATTAAAGCATGTAATTTTTGTGCATTGTATCAATTCCTAGCACATGCAAAACGACTTGAGCTCTATGATTTCTCTCATTTGAAATTATTAACATTAGCCTGTTACTCCTGAAAGTGGATCAGGAGGTATGAATGTATATGTGACCATACAAAATGATGCTAACTGAAATGAAGACAAAGAAACAGCAGGTCTTCTTTTGTTTAGTTGTCAAGCTTGATGTAGCCAATATACTGTAGCTAGTTCTTTCTTCTTACTTTATATCATTTTTCTTTTCCTATTGGTTTTATCCATGGCAATTCCCGTCTTTGATTCTGGACTCTGCATCCTGTATATGCATTTATCTGATTGGGGGAAGGGAAGCGAAATAACAAAATACTGAAAGAAGTACAAAAGGTGACCCATTGCAACAATGATACTCACAGGACACTATGGCAGAAATTAACTTTACATGTAATGTGTGTGGGAGAAATGGAGGGAAGAGTCAGAGGGAGAAAAAAAACTGCAGTACGTAACAATGTTCAATTAGAACTGTAACTTACTCATGTAAATGTAACTGCTCTGTATAGCATCTTTATAATGAAGTAGATTTTTAAAAATATAAAAATTGGATGGGTGAGCAAGATGGCAAGGGGCAGTAGGGAAATGCCACAGCTCTCCCCAACCAAAAAGAGAGTCGTGTTCCAACGCTTAATCTCCCCAAGAAACCGACAAGAACAAAAAGATGAACACCGAGAGAAAAACAGGAGGCAGAAAAAAAAAAGAGAGAAAAAGAATTTCAGAACAGAGAAGACCCCTTCCCCAATCTCTACTGGCCATGCAGCAATGCGCCAAACCACAGCCAACCAGCCCGACAGGGGCTGCCAGACTCCCCGAGACACAGGGGGTTGTCTGCAGATCACCCGCGCAGAAGCAGCCTGAGGTACCGGTGTCAGACCAGCTGATCACGATGAACGGAGAAACCTCCAAGCCCAGAGCTTGCCCAAAGATTCCAACCCCACCCCTCACTCTCTATCCTAGAAGAGAGGCTCCATCCTGCCAAAGCGACTCTGCCCCACTGAAAGAATTCCAGAGCTACACAGAGCCACAGAACACCAGAGCAGAATCCTACAAGGAAATGGTGGTGATCCAGAGAACGCAACTGGAGACAAACCGCAGTGCTCAGTACCTGCAGATCACCTGCGCAGGTCTGAGGTACTGGTGTCAGACCTGCCGACCGCAATGAACAGAGAAACCTCTGAGCCAGGAACTCAGCCTCATGGCGGGAGCCCCAGAGCTACATGGGATGCCCACAGAAAACCAGGCAGAAGACCTGCAAAGAACTGATGCTGATCCAGAGAACACAAACAGAGACAAACCCTAGCACTCAGAACCTGCATGGAGGCCCTTCCCCCATCCCTCGGGTTGAGGACAGAGGCCCATCCTGCAGCTTGGACCCTAACAGCATCAATCGAGGCAGAGACAAAAAAGAAACTCACAGAGCCACCACTGCCCAGCCCAGCCCACAACCACCTCAACTGAACTCTTGATTTCAATGGCAACCAATGACGTACATCACACAGAAAGAACAATTAGCACATGGGTGAGTATCCCACAGGAGACAGTGTATGCCTTAAGAGAGAACAGAGCTGGTGGGAATCCTGAGACCCTGACTCAGACACCCTATCCCAACACCTGGACCACAGGACCCACTAAAACTGAGAAATGTTCTAGAGCTCCACCAGACCATGGAGCACACTCAGCTCACCAGGCTAGAGCAAGAGCACCCCTGGAAGGTAGATTAAATGCCCAAGCCAGGAACAGCACCCCTGGGTCAAGAAACCCAACAGTGGAAGAAATTTGAGTACCCCAGGCTGCATAAACTAGGCAGGATACCCAGCAGCATAGGTCCAACGGGTATGTCCCAGGCCGGGGGCTGGCACCAGGCCTGGGGATCCGGTGCCTGGGCAACACAACCAACTCTTCTCAACTGAAGTAAGAAGCTGCATATGCCTAAGTACAGGGGAGAAATACAGGGAACTGCATCCCCTGGGAAGCACATCTGTGACAGCAAAGACCTGGGGGTTCAGGACAGGAGAAGCCTAAACCCTACCAGAACCCGACCCATATATTCTAGGCTGGAAATTGGACAACACAAGCCACCAGCACCTGATAATAGTCAGGAGCTCTGCTGGTAAGGTGGCTCAACAGTATAGTAGTTCTCTTGGGTGCATGAGGCCCTGGATCTGATTCTTCAGCACCACATAAGCAAAAAGGGCCAGAAGTGCTTTGGCTCAAATGGTAGGGTATCAGCCTTGAGCTGAAGAGCTGAGAGACAGTGCCCAAGCCCAGAGTTCAAGCCCACAACCCGCCAAAACAAAATATCAGGAGCCCATACAAACTCCAGCATCTGGGACAGTGCATCCAGCACATCCAAACTCACCAAGAGCACCTGTAGGAGCAAACGGGAGCAATCTGGGCTGCTCAACTCTTCCAAAGGCAGGAATTGCCAGTGATCTAGAACAGAGAACTGAGAACCCTATATGGGTCAGACCAGCAGCTGGAGGCCGGCCCCCAACAGAACCGAGATCAGGTACAGATCCTCTCTACCAGCAGAGAAACAGCAACCAAGCAAAGACAGACACCTATTGACCAAAACAAATTTTCAGATTAGTCTCCAATACTCCCTGAATCCCCATGCGAAAATCAGAGAAAATTTACAAGGATTATCAACACCCAGGATAACAAGCTATCCCCAAAAGCCAGCAGCCACCCAGGGGAGAGCCCCAGTGGGAGCAAAGCAGGAATGGAAGACAAAAGCTACATCCAAAATATTCTGGAGGCAATGACTCAGGAAATAAAGTGAGAAATAGACCAGAAAAATAAAGATCACAGGGATGAACTATCAAAAGAGATGCAGGGGGGAAGATGGCGGAGGTGAAGCTGGAATTTGAACAAGCTCTTGCATAGAAAGCAGTTTTAGAGTTCCAGTGAACAGTCCTAAGCCAGAGAATCACACCAAGTGTGCCATCACAGGACAGAGAGTTAGACAAGAGAGGGAAAGCCAAGACAAGGAGACACATCTGAGCGCCTGCCAGCAGCCACCGCGGCGGCGGCAGGGTCGCAGCGGTGACCGCAGCCGTGGCCATACCTGAGCGCTCACACAGAGAGTCCGGGACGAAGGAGCCAGAGCAGCGGGTGAGAGGATTCTACTCAACACCAGCAAGAACCGACAAGGAGCGGACATCTTCATCCTGCAGTTTGCAGACCAGAGACGACCCAGGATCCAAGACTCGGCGTGAGTAGAAGCCCGATGTTCTCACTCCTTCTCAGGGAGCAGAGGAGGGAAGGCCACCCCTCCCCCCCCAGCACCGGTGATCTCCATCTTGGATACCGACAAAGCTTGGAGGAGCTGCTAGCTCCAATTCAGGCCTTGGAATAAAACGAGTCATTTAACAGGTCACAAGAACTTAACGGCGAAGTGACCTCACAGACTCAGCTCCATCCAGGGAAAAGTCACCCAGCTCAGGCACCAGCCATTGGAGTGGCTTTCCTCACTGGGTAACCAGAGCCAGAGGCTGCCCCTCACTCTAACAGCCTCCACAATCAATTGAAAAACAGAAACCCTGAGAATGGCTCCAGGGTGGGCTCTGTGAATTTTTCACAAAATAGCCCCAGGGAAAAGCTACTGTGTGTTGAAAGGCCTCAACTCTACCAGAACCTAGCCTCATCACCCCTCTTTTGTGATTCTCAAAGCAGATCACCCTCCCATTAAACTAACCTGGGAGGGGATCTCAAAATCTTGGGTAAAGCAGAGCATTTTTCTGCCTGTTCGAACAAACTGACTTAAGAAACCAATCAAGCCACAGGACCTCAAGCTGACCAGAGACTCCAACCAGAGGCTGGTTACAGACAAAAGAGAAATACAGGATTCTTCCCACCCCTCCCAAAAAAATCAAAAAAAAAATTCAAAGAACTTGTTTTTCTTCTTTTCTTTTTTCTTTCTTTTTTTTTTTTGATACCTTATATATATAAAATTTTTTTTCCTTTTCTAAAACTTTTATTAATCTTTAATTTTTACCTTTTTTGAAAAAATAATTGTTTTCCAGTAACTTTTTTTTCCCTCTTATAATTTTTATTTTAGGAATACGTGAATGGAGGTTTTCCTTTCTTTTCTTGTCTTCTCTCTCTTTTTCTTTCTTTCTTAATTATCTTTTTGTTTTTTGTCTAGCTCTACTGAACTTCTGATCTTTTTTTTCTCCCTTTCTTATCCTTTTCACCTTTTCCTTTCTTTTGTTCTTCTGTATGTGACTTAACTCTTGTCCTGCACATCCTCAGATAAACCCATAGTTAACTAGTAGACCCTATCCCCCATTGTGTACACACTTAATCCACAAATTTATTACTCAATCCAAAACCTCTGACATTTAAATTCCTTAATAGCAGTACTACCTCTTTATACCTATATAATATTTTAAGCATTTTTTAAGTTTTTCACATCTCCTCTATCTCCCTCCTGTTTTCTCATTATATTCACATTCCTCTCTAAATAAATGGTCTTTCAATCTCCATAACTATATTAATTTTTACGTTTCTATTTTTTTAATGGTCTCTTTTCATTTCCCTTTCCTTTTCTTCTTTTTCTCTCCCTCTCTACTTGCATCCTACCCAACCTATTTCCTGCATTGAGATTAGGACATAGTTAACTCTCCCTGTGCCTCAACACACCAATCTATTCCTAATTTTTACCCACATCTCTCCCTAACCCTAAAAATTTCTGGTTTTCCAAATTCTTCTCTGCGGTTCGAAGCCCATTAACATATAGTTGTTTGATGTTGAATACATGTACCTGATGAACTAGATTGTATCTGTAGACTATTGACTGTATAAATGCAAACGTTGGTTGATGGTTGCCTTAAGATAGTGTTCTAGCACAAAACTGGTGCTATCTTCATCTCAAATGGGCAGAGTAAGCCGGAAAAACACAAGAAAAATGGCAAATCCGGGTATCTCAATTCCCAATCTTGATAATCAGGGGTCAGATCAGATAATGAACAATCCAGAGGAGAGTTCCCAAATAGCTCTACAAACACTGGTGGCAAACATGATAAATGAGAAGGTTGACAACTTACAAAGGACTCTGTATGAGCGTGATAGGGAGAGAGAGGAGGCATCCCAAAAGTTTGTACAGGAATATCATAAGCGTGAGGAAGCTACTCAAAAACTGATACAGGATTTGCGTGAACAACTTGAGAATACTCAAAGAGAAAGGGAGGAATGGCGTGAGCAGGCTGAGAACACTCAAAGAGAACTGCAGGAATCCCACAAACGGGAGGAAGCTAATCAAAGAGTAATACAGGAATTGAGAGAACAGGTAGAGAACACACAAAGATCACTAAAGGCATTTATGGAATCCATTAACAAAGAGCTGAAGGAAGTCAGGGAGACCACAAAGGGAATGCTGAATGGAATCCAACAGAAGGAATGGGAGTCCAAAGAAACCATAACCAATCAACTAAGTGATTTGAGAACAAACACTGAACACCAAATTAAGCAAGTAAAGAAATTCATACAAGACCTAAAACAGAGCTTCAACAAAGAACTTGAAGCCATCAAAGCTGACCAATTAGAAGGAAAAGAGATAAAAAACAAAGTAGATAGTCTTGACAGCAGGTTAGACCATGCAGAACATCGAATCTCAGGGATTGAAGACAGCCTAGATATTATAGAGAAAGAACATACAATCATCCAAGACAAGTCCAAGAAGTATGATAGATCTATCCAACACCTGGAAGACACCATCAGAAGGCCTAATCTAAGGATAACGAGTGTAGAGGAGCACCTAGAAACAGAAGTTAATGGTCTAGGAAATTTGTTTAACAGGTTCCTAGCAGAGAACTTCCCAAACATGCAAAAAGATAGGCCTATTCAGATACAAGAAGCCTTTAGAACCGCAAATAGACCAGACCAGAATAGGACATCCCACCGTCACATTATAATCCACACAGGATCAACTCAGAACAAGGAAAAGATCCTTAAAGCTGTCAAGGAGAAAAGGTTAATCACCTACAAAGGGAAACCAATTAGAATCACCTCAGTTTCTCAGCAGAGACAATCAAAGCAAGAAGAACCTGGAACGATGTATGCCATGCCCTAAAAACAAACAACTATCAACCAAGAATACTGTAGCCAGGTAAACTCTCCTTCATAACTGAAGGCCAAATAAAAACCTTCCATAGAAAAGAAAAATTGAAACAATACATCTCCACCAAAAAAGCCCTACAAAAGATTCTTAAAGATGCCCTACACATAGAAAACCAACAAGACCGCAACAAAGGCCAAAAAACTGCACCCAAACTGAGAATTCAAGAACCATAGGAAGAACCCAGTTTTCGCAGCCCCCAAGAAGGTGGATAGCATGGCCGGAACTCTCAAATACCTCTCAGTCCTACCTCTTAACGTTAACGGACTGAACTCTCCAATTAAGTAACATAGACTGTCTAGTTGGATTAAAAAACAAGACCCTTCTATCTGCTGCCTGCAGGAGTCACATCTTGCCCGTAAAAACAAACACATTTTCAATGTTAAAGACTGGAACAAAATTTACCAAGCAAACGCACCCCATAAAGAGGCGGGAGTAGCAATCCTAATATCAGATAAAATAGACTTCAAATTAAAATTCGTGAGAAGAGATAAAGAAGGTCGCTACATACTAATTAAAGGATCTCTCCTTCAGGAGGATATTACAGTTCTAAATATCTATTCGCCAAACAATGGAGCACCCAAATTTATCAAAGAAACACTACTTTCCCTCAAATCCCATGTAGATCCAAAGACATTAATTGTTGGGGATTTTAACACACCACTCTCCCCACTAGATAGATCAACTTGGCAAAAACTCGACAGAGAAAACCGCAGATCTAAACAGCTGCATAGATCAACTAGACTTAACAGTCATCTACCGAACATTTCACCCAGCAGCATCAGAATACACGTTTTTCTCAGCAGCACATGGAACGTTTTCTAAAATAGACCACATTTTAGGCCACAAAGCAAACTTGTCTAAATTCAGAAACATTGAAGTTATACCTTGCATTCTCTCTGACGACAAGGGAATAAAATTAGAACTCAACACCAAAAGCCACCAAAGAAAGTCCGGTATCACATGGAGGCTGAACAACACACTGCTGAATCATGAGTGGTTCATGGAAGAGATTAGAAAGGAAATTCAAATGTTCATGCTATTCAACAAAAATGAACACACAAATTACCAGCTCCTCTGCGACACAGCAAAGGCAGTACTCAGAGGCAAGTTTATAGTTCTGAGCTCCTACATCAACAAATTGGAGAGATCTGAAACTAGCAATTTAATGACACATCTAAACCTCCTTGACAAAGAGCAGCAAGATAAACCCCAATCCAGTAGACGGAAAGAAATAATCAAAATTAAATCAGAATTAAATGAATTATATTCCAAAAAACTATAGAAAGAATCATCAAAACAAAGGGTTGGTTCTTCGAAAAAATTAACAAAATAGACAGACCCTTAGCAAATCTTATCAGAAAAAGAAGAGAACACACCCAAATTAATAAACTCAGAGATGAGAATGGAAACATCACCACGGAAACAACCAAGATTCTGAACATTATAAGGGAATACTTCTCAAAACTTTATGCAAATAAGTTTGAGAACTTGACAGAAATGGACCTTTTCCTAGCAAATATTGACATGCCAAAACTAAACCAAGATGAGTTAAACCAGCTTAACAGGCCCATATCCAGCATTGAAATAGAAACAGCAATAAGAGACCTCCCTGCTAAGAAAAGTCCAGGACCAGATGGTTTTACAGCGGAATTTTACAAGGCCTTCAAAGCAGAGCTCACACCAATACTCCTCCAACTCTTCAATGAAATTGAAAGAGAAAGCTCACTACCGAACACATTCTATGAAGCCATCATAACCCTCATCCCAAAACCAGGCAGGGACTCATCAAAGAAAGAGAACTATAGACCCATTTCTTTGATGAACATTGATGCAAAACTTCTCAACAAAATTTTGGCCAACCGACTTCAACAATTCATCCAAAAAATCATACACCACGATCAAACAGGATTCATTTCAGGGATGCAAAGCTGGTTCAATATACACAAATCAATTAATATTATTCATCACATCAACAGGAGCAAGAATAAGAACCACATGGTCATCTCAATAGATGCAGAAAAAGCATTCGACAATATCCAACACCATTTTATGATGAAGGTTTTGGAAAAATTAGGAATCCATGGAACATTCCTCAATACAATAAAGGCTGTATATGACAAACCTACAGCCAGCATTATACTCAATGGTGAAAAACTAAAGCCATTTCCTCTTAACTCAGGAACAAGACAAGGATGCCCACTCTCTCCACTTCTCTTCAATCTAGTATTAGAATGCCTAGCTACAGCAATAAGACAAGATGCAGACATAAAGGGGATCCAAATAGGGAAAGAAGAAATAAAACTCTCCCTCTTTGCAGATGACATGATCTTGTATTTAAAGAATCCCATAGACTCCACTCCCAAATTACTCAAGCTGATTCAAAACTTTGGCAAAGTAACAGGGTATAAAATTAACCCCCAAAAATCAATGGCTTTTCTGTATGCCAACAATAAGAAAAGTGTGGCTGAAATTAGGAAAGCAACTCCATTTGTAATAGCCCCATAAAAAATAAAATACTTAGGAATTAACTTACCTAAAGAAGTGAAGGACCTCTATGATGAAAACTTTAAAATCTTGAAAAAGTAAATCAACACAGAACTTAAAAAATGGCAAAACCTCCCATGCTCCTGGATTGGAAAGATTAACATCGTGAAAATGGCAATACTTCCCAAGGCTATCTACAAATTCAACGCAATACCTATCAAAATTCCACCCTCATTGTTCAAGGAAATAGAAGAGGCAATCCAAAAATTCATATGGAACAATAAAAGACCCCGAATAGCAAAAACGCTCCTCAATGGAAAGAACACTGCTGGAGGAATATCAATACCAAACTTCAAACTCTACTATAAAGCCATAGTAATCAAAACAGCTTGGTATTGGCATAAGAACAGACCTCAGGACCAATGGAATAGAATTGAAAACCCAGAAATGAACCTACAGACCTATAGGCATCTAATCTTCGATAAGGGAGCTAAAACAATAGAATGGAAGAAAGACAACCTCTTCAGTAAATGGTGCTGGCAAAATTGGTTAACTACATGTAGAGAATTAAGCTAGATCCTTATATATCACCCTGCACCAGAATCAACTCCAAATGGATCAAAGACCTTGAACTCAAAGCAGACACTCTGAAAACATTACAGGATGGAATAGGAGAAACCCTAGGTCTCCTTGGCTTAGGCTGAAATTTTCTGAATAGAGACCCGGAAACACAACAAATCAAAGAAAGGTTAGACAAATGGGATTGCATAAAGTTGCAGAGCTTCTGCATGGCAAATGACATAGCTAGCAAGATCAATAGAAAGCCCACGGATTGTGAGAAGATCTTTACTAGCCATACAACGGACAACGGTCTCATATCTAAAATATACTTGGAACTCAAAAAATTAAACCCCCCAACAACAAATCCTCAAAGAAACAACTGCCCAATAAAAAAGTGGGCTAAAGACTTAAAAAGAAACTTCTCTGAAGAAGAAAGAAGGATGGCCAATAGACAAATGAAGAAATGTTCAACATCCCTAGCCATAAAAGAAATGCAAATCAAAACAACATTGAGATATCACCTCACTCCAGTTAGAACGGTAAAAATCAAGAACTCTAACAACAAAAGATGCTGGAGGGGATGTAGACAGAAGGGAACCTTACTTCATTGTTGGTGGGAATGTAAACTTGTTCAACCACTTTGGAAAGCAGTATGGAGTTTCCTCAAAAGACTTCACATAGAGCTCCCCTATGACCCAGCAATCCCACTTTGGGGCATTTACCCTAATGTTTACAAACAAGACCACACTAAAGCTACCAGCACAACTATGTTTATTGCAGCATTATTTACTATAGCTAAGATATGGAACCAACCCAGATGCCCCTCAGTAGATGAATGGATCAAGAAAATGTGGTATATATATATATACAATGGAATTCTATGCCTCCATCAGAAAGAATGACATTGCCCCATTTGTTAGGAAATGGAAAAACTTGGAAAAAATTATATTAAGTGAAGTAAGCCAGGCCCAAAGAAACGTAGGTCCCATGGTTTCCCTTATTTGTAATATCTAGTATATGTATGAGTCAAGCGGAAAAGGTCAGATAATGTGATGTCAGGAAAGTGAGCCCTTAGATGTGTATTTTAATGTTTTTTTCTTTCATGCATGTGTTTCTAACACATTTATAAGATTATCTCTTTGTTGCTTTGTATGTCCCTCCCCCACAGTATAACCCCTGCTTTCACTATATTTTATGTCAGTATAACTTGTTTAGGAGTTGGGGAAAAACCAGTTGTTTAAAGATACAGGTGGACCTGTTGCAAAAATGAGAAGTACAAGTTGTCATGTCCAAAACGAGCTTTACAACGTTGGTGTCGGGGATGGGGGGGCACCGGGGGGGAAGGGGGGGATGGAGAAGGATTGGGATTGGGGGGGGAGGGGGGAGGCTGGGAAGGGATGTGAACTGTAAACAAAGGAGTAGTCTGCAATGCTTGGTAACAAATGTACGCATTATCCTGCCCATGTAACTGTAACTCCTCTGTACAGTATGTTCACAAATAAAATTAAATTACATTTAAAAAAAAAAAGAGATGCAGGATCTAAAACAGGAGGTACACGCAAAAATAGAGGCAGCACACACCTCACTAAGAAGTGATATAAGTGCAAAAATAGAGGCAGTATACACTTCATTAAAAGGTGAGATCAGTACTTTGAGAGCGAACATAGAATTCATAAATGAGTCCATTTCTTCCATGCAAACCACAATGGAAGCCACAGTTAACAGAATGAACGAAATGGAATGTAGAGTGTCAGATACAGAAGACAGGATACACCAACTGGACCAAAAAATGACAGATGTGGAAAAATCACTTAAATTATGCCAAAGGGAAATTCAAGAGCAAGCAGATAGTGTCAAGAAATTTAACCTTTGTATAATTGGAATGGACAAAGGTGAGGAATATCAAAACAAGGGAATGTTACACCTATTCAACAAAATAATCAGTGAAAGTTTTCCCCATCTCAAAAAAGAACATCTTACCTACATAACAGAAGCCTAAAGAACACCTAGCAAGCAAGATCCCAGGAGAAACACTTCTAGACACATTATAGTAAAAATGGTAGATCTGAATAATAAGGAAACAATCTTGCATGCAACAAAAATGAAAAAGGAGCTATACTACAATGGGAAAAAAATTAGAATCACTGCAGATCTCTCTACAGAAACACTGAATGCAAGAAAGGCCTGGGAAAGTAACATACGAGCCCTGACAGCCAATAACTGCCAACCCAGACTGATATACCCAGCAAAGCTAGCATTCACATTCGATGGAGAACTGAAAATTTTAATAGCAAAGGAAAACTAAATGAATACATAAACATTAAGCCAGCATTACAAAGAATTCTAAGAGGAAGGACACAACCTGAAGAAAGCAACCAGGAACAGGGACCTGGACCCAGACAGGCATCAATAGAAGTCTAACTGAGGAAGCACAGGAGGAAAGGAAAGAAGAAAACCTTACGAAAATAGGGAATCACAGGGACCACAATGCATCTCTCTATACTATCTCTTAATAATAACGGGCTTAATTCACCAATCAAAAGAAAAAGAACTGCAGATTGGCTCAGAAAACATGATCCATCCATCTGTTGCCTTCAGGAGACACACCTCTCAGCCAGACATACAAACTGTTACCTTCAGGAGACCCACCTCTCAGCCAAACGTACAAACAAATTCAGAGTGAACGGTTGGAAACTGATCTACCAGTCAAATTCCCCCAGGAAGAAAGCAGGTGTAGCAATCCTGATATCTAACAAAATAAACTTTTCATTATAATCAATACAAAAAGACAAGGACAGACTTTACATATTAATACAATGAACAATCAAAGATGTGGATATTACCACCATCAACTTTCATTAGTGCACCCAGACATGTTAGGCAAATACTCTCAAACTTACAGTATAAAATAGATCCCAATACGATAATACTAGGACACATTAACACCTCACTCTCTCCAAAGGACAGGTCTGCCAACGAGAGGATTGGCAAAGAAGCTACTGAATTAAATGAGACCATACTTCAAGTGCAACTAACTGACATCTACTGAGTATTTCACCCTAAAAAAACACAGTACACATTCTTCTCAGCAGCTCAAGGAACTTTCTCCAAAATAGACCATATCATAGTTCATGCAAGGAATTTAAGCAAATACAAGTGGATTGACATAATCCACTGTATCCTATCTAACCACAGTGGAATCAAGCTAGTTCTCAATAAGAAAGTATATTGCAAAAATTATTCAAAAACATGGAAATTGAACAATACAGTTCTAAACAATGCCTGGGTAATGGAAGAGATTAAAGAAGAAATTAAAAAATTCCTACAACTCAATGAAAATGAAAACACCTCTAAAAGAAACTTTTGGGACACAGCAAAAGCAGTCCTGAGGGGCAAACTTATTGCCCTCAGTGCCCACATCAAGAAAATAGAGACAGACCACTTAAATAATCTCATGTTGCAATTAAAACATCTAGAAAACATGAAAAAATGGAACCTAAAGTTTGTAGATGGAGCCAGATAACCAAACTAAGAGCAGAGATTAATGAATTAGAGAATCAGAGAATCATAGCCAAAATTAACCAAAAAAGCTGGTTCTTTGAAAAAAATAAATAAAATTGATGGACCATTGGCAAGTTTAATTTAAAAAAGAAGACAAGAAACCCATATTAACAGGATTAAGGATGCCATGGGAAAAATCAAAACACGTACCCAACACATCAATAGAGCCAAGGTCAAGAATCACATGATTATCTCCACAGATGCAGAAAAGGCCTTTGATAAAATTCAACATTCATTCATGGTAAAAGTTCCAGAGAAAATAGAAATAGAAGGAACATTTCTTAAAACAATAAAATCCATTTATGACAGACCAATAGCCAATATTATATTTAATGCGGAAAAGCTACAACCAATTCTCTTAAAATCCGGAAAAAGTCAAGGATTCCCACTGTCTCCTCTCCTCTTCAACATAGTTCTGGAATCTTTATCCAGGACAACAAGACAAGAAAAAGACATTAAAGGGATCCGCATAGGGAAAGAAGAAGTTCAACTATCCCTTTTTGCAGATGACAAGATACTATACCTTCAATATCCCAAAAACTCCATTCCCAAACTCTTAGAAATCATATATCACTTCGGCAAAGTAGCAGGAGACAAAATCAACCCACAAAAATCAGTTGCCTTCCTGTCCACTTACAATGTACAAGCAGAAAAGGAAATAAAGGAAGCAACCCCATTCACCATAACCTCCCGAAAAATTAAATATTTTGGAATTAACCTAACCAAAGATGTAAAAGAACTATTTAATGAAAAGTATAAAAAGTTAAAGAAAAAAATTACAGAAGACACTAGGAAATGGAAAGACTTCCTATGCTCTTGGATAGACAGACTTAATATAGTGAAAATGGCAATACTGCAAAAATTTATATACAAATTCAATGCAATTCCTATTAAAATCCCAAAGATGTATTCTCTGAAATACAGAAAACAGTCCAAAATTTCATATGGAATAACAAAAGAACTAGAATAGCCAAAACAGTTCTAGGAAATAAAGACAACATGGGAGAGATATCCATGACGAACTTCAAACTCTACTATAGAATTATAATAACAAAGACTGCATGGTACTGGCACAAAAACAGACCTGAAGACAAGTAGAATAGAATACAAGATCCAGAAATAAATCTACATGCATACAGTCAGCTGATATTTGACAAAGGAACCAAAGACATACAATGGAAGAAACACAGCCTCTTCAACCACTTGTGCTGGGAAAAATGGGCGGCCACATGCAGAAGACTAAAATTGGGCCCCAGCCTATCACCATGCACCAACATCAACTCAAAATGTATTAAAGACCTTACCATCAAACCTGAATCTGTGAAACTACTGCAGGACAGAGTAAGAGGGAGACTTGAACTTATAGGCACAGGAAAGAACTTCCTGCACAGAGTTCCAGGGTCAAAGCAAATTGGAGAGAGACTCTTCAAATGGGACTACCTTAAAATAAAAAGCTTCTAAACAGCTAAAGCTATCACAACCATGCTAGAAAGACAACCAACTAATTGGGATAAAATATTTACCAGCAATATATCAGACAAGGGGTTAATATCCAGTATATACAGGGAACTCAAGAAACTGATCTCTCCCAAGACTAACAAACAAATTACTAGATGGGCAAGGGAACTAAAGAGAGACTTCTCAGATGAAGAGATAAAAATGACAAAGAAACCCATGAGGAAATGTTCACCATCCCTGGTTGTGAAGGAAATGCAAATAAAGACAACCCTGAGATACTACCTTACCCCAGTCAGAATGGCCCACAAGTCAGCCAACGACAAATGTTGGAGGAGATACGGAGAAAGAGGAACCCTATTACACTGCTGGTGGGAATGTACACTTATACAACCTCTTTGGAAAGCAGTCTGGAGGGTTCTCAGAAAGCTAATTATTGACCTCCTATAGGACCCAGTCATACCACTTCTAGGCATCTATCCTGAACAACAGGAACCAGTATAAAAGGACACATGCACCTCCATGTTTATTGCAGCATTGTTCACAATAGCCAGGATATGGAAACAACCCAGATGCCCCACCACAGATGAATGGATCCAAAAATTGTGGTATCTATACACAATGGAATATTATGCAGACATTAGAAAGGACAAAATAATAATGGTATTTTCATGGAAATGGATGGAGCTAGAAGAAATCATGTTGAGCGAGGTAAGCCAAGATCAAAGAGACAAATGGTACATGGTCTCCCTGATAAGTGGATGTTAAATCGAAAATGTTAGGTGATACGACAAAATTAACAGGACTTAAGAAACAAAGAGTTTCCACTCATCTGGTTGAATCACAACTAAATATCTCCATGCTGCTGATCATATGTATGGTATATATGTGTACACTGGAGGGGATCCAGGAAGACGACACAGAACTAGAGGGAATCAGGGAAAAACATACAACAACGGGACCAATTAGCTGCACAGGACATTGACCAAAATGAGCTAAGCAACTTAATGGCAGCAATGGGAGGGAGGGAACAAATGAGAAAGAGGGAACAGCTGATGCTATGCAAAACAAAAGAAATGTACATACCACCCAATGTGGAAGAAATAACTGTATCGCAAAGCTCATAGAAATCATAAATGTTATAGACCATGATAGACAATTTGCTCCAGGAAAGATAGAATGTGTTTGTGAGTTTAACTGAGCATCACGATCCCACAATAGTGTGAAATTTGGGAAATTATGTAATCACTTAATCACAATAAAAAGAAAAACAACAAAAAACAAAGGCTGAGCATCAGTTGTTCATGCCTATAATCTTAGCTACTCAGAAGCCTGAGATCTGAGGCTCATAGTTTGAAGCCAGCTGGGGCAGGAAAATTCAGGAAACTTATTTCTGATTAACCACCAGAAAGCGTAAGTGGAGGTGTAACTCCAGTGTTAGAATTATAGTCTTGTGTGAAGAAGCAAAGGGAGAATGCCCTGGTCCTTGGTTCAAGCCCCATTTTAAAAAGTAAGAAAATAAAAGCATGCTAAACTTCTCAGGCATTTGGAAATATCATTCATTCTGTAATGATGAGGTGGGGGCTGGATGACTTATGTAGAACTTGCCTAGGCCAAGGACAAAAATAGACTTGGTAATTATAAAAGGCTATTCATAACCTAGTTGTTAGGATTCTTAAAAAGAATTGAATCTGAAAACTCTTGTAACTAAATAAAAAAGAATATTTCTAGTTTAAAAAAGCCTAGGGGGAGACAGGCTTCCTGCAGCCTAAGAGGGTAAATTTTCTGGAACTACTGCCAGACACTTTTCCTTCTGTTTGTTCTAAATGTGTGTTTTCTGAACATAATATACATATGATCATGAAGCCTGAAAAAAATTAACATGGCAAAAACTGCAATACTGACCCCCCCAAAATTGAAAATGCAATACTCATATCCCAACAATATTCTTCAATTCTGTAGAGAAAACAATTCAACTTTAGTATGGAACTACTAAATTACAGATGAAACAGAAGTCTTAGAAATGAACTCATGGGCCTATATTCATCTTACACACACACACACACACACACACACACACACACACACACATAATGGAATTCTATTCATCCATCAGAAAGGATGACTTTTCACTAGTCTTAAGGAAAATGAAAGGTTGGGGAAAATGATACTAAGAGAAAAGAGAAAGGAATGCAGACTCTGAGCAATATAGGTTTCATGGATTCATTCATAGTAGCTAGAAGGTGCCCACAAATCTACAAGTAAACAAGACAGATTATTCCTCATCCCAGTTAGAATGGCCTTTATCAAGAAGCTATCAATAGTAAATGCTGGCATGGATGTAGCCAATTGGGAACTCTATTACACTGTTGGTGTAGAATGCTGTGGAATGCAGTACTGAGTTTCCTGAAAAGACTAAACATAGATCTCCTTTAAGACCCAGTAATTCCCCTCATGGGCAGTAATCCAACAAGCTCACATAAAAGCTACCAGCATAACCGTGTTCAGGGCCCAGGCCCAGAGTTTAAGGACTGGAAAAAATGTTACCACAGTTGTTTTTTTCCCCCCAAATATGAACCATTTGCCATAAGATACCAAAACATGCCGGGTGCTGGTGACTCAGGCCAGTAATCATAGCTACTCAGGGGACTAAGATCTGAGAATCACTGTTCAAAGCCAGAGTTTTCAGGAATGTCTGTGAGCCTCTAATCTCCAATAAACTGCTAGAAAACCGGACGTGGCACTGTGGCTCAAGCGGGAGAATACTCGCCTTGTCTTGTAGATGACAACGACAGAGCCCAAGCCCAGAGTTCAAGTCGCAGGATGGACAAAAAAAGAAACAAACAACAAAAAAAAAAACGATACCAAATCATTCTATTAGCAGTAGCTAGGATATTAGTGGTGATAAAATGGCTTCTTTGTTGAATGATAGGAAAAGATGTAGGCAGTCCAAGAAAAGGGAGATTTTTTGTTGTTATTGGTCGATGGGTTTGAAGTCTGGGCTTGGGCACAGTCCCTGAGCTCTTCAACTCAAGGTGAGTGCTCTACCTCTTGAGCCACAGTGACACTTCTGGTTTTCTGGTGGTTAAATGGACATAAGAGTCTCACAGTCTTTCCTGCCCAGGCTGGCTTTGAATAGCAGTCCTCAGATCTCAGCTTCCTGAGTAGCTAGGATTACAGATGTGAGCCACTGGCACCAGACTAAAAATGGGGAATTTTTAGAAAAGAAAATCCACCTCTTCACCTGTGTCAAAACCTCAGATATCACTATTAGAACATTTCATCCTCAAGTCATTTCTTCAGATATCTGTTAATTTTCTCTTTTCCTTCATGTGGGAATACTGCGGTCAATATCATTTCAGCTGTGGTACTGGATCAATTGTATGGTAATTGCTAGCATCTAAATCAAGAACTGTTACAGGAAAAGAAATGAAACCTTCATTTGGAATAATTGTTTTCTCTTTTTATTACAAATCAGTGATTGATTACTTCCTAGTGTGATATTGGACGTCCTAACAGAGTGATGGCATTTTATTTCTCTTCAGCCTTCTCCCACATGTGGTCAAGTATTTAAGAATACAAATATTTCCATTGATAATTCAATAGCTGATCTCTAAGAAAATTTGCATTTCTGGACTTTGCTCTCTTGTCCTTACATGTGCAGGCTTTCAATGATTTATATGTTGTACAAGGAATTCTATTTTCCAATCTTTGTGTGACCAATTTTAGTCTCTCTGATCAGTCTTTCTGACTCTTTCCCTGGAGTCTCATTTCAGTCTGCCTCATAATATTAGTTATTAGCTAAATAATGTACAGAGGAGTCACATTTGCGTGAGCAAGGTAATGAGTACATTTCCTAAAAAACATTGTTACCTCCTCCTTTATTTTTCCCCTACCATCCTTTCCCTCCCACCTCCACAAGTACACAACCCTCCTCTCTTCCCCCACCTAAATTGTAAAGTTCATTTTTCAACATAGTGTCTTGTGTATCTCATTGTTACAATGTGTCAACCTGTACCCCTATTTAAGCATTTTGTTTTTTTCTTTCCCCTCCACGAATTAGAGGAGTGTATATACAAGATGTAGGTGTACCAACTTCAAATACAGTGAAAACAGGAGTTATAGCAGGAGGGAGGAACATATAAAGAAACAAAAAAATCACATCGCACATTATATGTACGTTAGAAACAATAGCAAGAAAGAAAAAAACCACTTGTGTCCCTATCTTGGGGTTCATGTCCCTTAACATCATCCTATCTGGTCATATGCAGATAGCTTTTGACCTATTCTTCTTAACCCAGACAAATATTAGTTATTGAAAATTAGGGAAACCATGGGACCAATGTTAATTTGGACGTGGCTTACTTCACGTAATATAATTTTTACCAAGACTTTCCAGTTACTAACAAATTTGGCAACGTTATTCTTTCTGATGGAGGCATAGAATTCCATTGTGTATATATACCACAGTTGTGTTGGTAGCTTTAGTATGGTCTTGTTTGTGATCATTTGGGTAAATGTCCCAAAGTGGGATTGCTGGGTCATAGGGGAGCTCTATGTGGAGTTTTTTGAGGAACCTCCATACTATTTTCCAAAGTGGTTGAACAACTTTTATACTCCCACCAAGAATGCAGTACGGTTCCCTGGTGGCCACATCCCCTCCAGCATCTGTTGTAAAAGTATGGAATGCTTCAGGAATTGGCCTGTCATCCTTGTGCATGAGCCATGCTAATCTTCTCTGAAATGTTCCAATGTTTCTGCTACGCATTTCATTTTGTGCTCCTGCACTTGGCGAGTGATTTTAGGTGCGTCTACACCAGTAGAATCAGCATAAATCAAGCCAGCATTTCTTCATTTAAAATACAAGGAAAGGATACAGGTTGCCACATTGTAACAATGAAATGTACAAGACACTCTATGGGGGGGGCGCGTGGAGTGACATGTTGGGGAGGTATGAAGGGGCGGAATGGTAGGGGAAAGACAAAGGAGGGGGTAACAATGCTCAATAAGAAATGGACTCATTACCTTACTTATGTAACTGTAACCCATCTGCACAGGAACTTTAAAATAAAAATATAAATTGAAAAGATACAAGGAAAACTTCTGTACTTATAGGAAGTTGTATTTGTCACTCAATATCAGCAAGGTATTGGTTTTAGGACCACAAGCATATTAAAATTTTGGATGCTCAAATTCTCTAAGTAAACACAGTATATTATTTCCAATAGAATCTGCCCACATCCTAGTGCACGGTAATTGCTACGAAAATTTTTACTACATTCTATGTTTGTAGTGAAAAATAAAATTATATGCACTATCGACTGATACCATTTTTTTCAGATAATTTATTTATTGTGAAAATATCGTACAGAGGGGATAATGGGCAAGGTAATGAATATATATACATATACATATGTATATTCATATATATACATATATACATACATATATATACATATACAAATATATAATGTTTTAAAATCAAAATATTTTATATCCTTTTTAAAAATTTTTTTGAAAATACCATACAGAGTTGTTACAATTACAGAGGAAAGGTAATGAGTATATATTTTATCAAGCATTATTACTTCCTCCTTGGTTTCCCCTTCCCTTCATATCTTCCACCACACCCCACCCGCTCCCCGAACTGCCCGAAGTCGTAAAGTTCGAATTTCAGCATAATGACTTGTACATCTCATTGCTGCAATGGGTCCACCTGTATCCCTATTTAAAAGGTTTGCTTTTGCCCTTCCCATCCACAAACTATATCAATATCAAATACAATGAAAGCCGGGGTTATACCGTGGGGAGGGACATAGAACACAAAAAAGCAATCATCTTATGAATATGTTTGAAACAAATGCAAGAAGGAAAAAAATATATGAATATTTATATTGGGGTTCATTTCACGTAAAATCAACTTATCTGACCTTTTCTGCTTGTGTCAGACATACACTAGTTATTGTAAATAAGGGAAACCATGGGACCTATGTTTCTTTGGGCCTGGCTTTCTTCACTTAATATACTTTTATCCAAGTATTTCCAGTTCTTAACAAATGGGTCAATGTCATCCTTTCTGATGGAGGCATAGAATTCCATTGTGTATATATACCACATTTTCTTGATCCATTCATCTGCGGAGGGGCATCTGGATTGGTTCCATATCATAGCTCTCTTAAAGAATGCTGCAATAAACAGTTGTGTTGGTAGCTTTAGTATGGTCTTGTTTGTTACCATTTGGGTAAATGCCAAAAATTGGGATTGCTGGGTCATAGGGGAGCTCTATGTGAAGTCTTTTGAGGAACCTCCATACTTCAACAGATACAATCTATTCAACATTAAACAACTATGTACTAATGGGCTAAGAACAGAAAAGAAGAATTTGGCAAACGAGAAGTTATTAGGTTTAGGGAGAAATGTGGGGAAAAGTAGGATTAGAGGGATGTGGTAGGTAAAAAGCGAGTGTATTTGGCCAAGTCCTAATTTCAGAGAGGGAAATAGCTTGGGAAGAATTATTGGAGAGACTTAAAAAAACAAGAGAAAATGGAAAAAACAAAACTTTACATATAAAAAGTGAAACACAAAAATTATGAAAGGGTAAAGAAGTGATATTGAGAGAAGAAAAGCTAAAAAATAAAAGTTCTTAAAATTATATAGGTAGGAGGAGATAATACTACTATTAAAGAATTTAAGCCTTAGAGGTTTTGAATTGAGTAATAAATTTCTGGGTTAAATATGTACACAAGGGAGATAAGGTCTAATAATCGATGACAGGTATGTATCTGAGGATGAGCAAAACAGCAATTAAGTCACCCAAAAAGAAGAAAGGGAAGAAAAAAATGAAAAAGAAAAAAAAAGAAGAGAAAAAGAAAAAAGAAAAAAAGGACCAAAACTCAGTAGAGATTAAAACACACACAGACACACACACACAGACACACACAGACACACACACACACGCACACACACACACACACACACCTAAAATAAAAATTATGCGAGGACAAAAAAGATTAATAGAAAACAATTTTTAAAATATAATTTAAAAATTTTTTAAAAATTAAAAAAAGGTATAAAAAAGAGTTCTTTGATTGGGAAAGGGGGTGCGTGCATGGGAAGATCTTTTATCTCCCTTGTGTCCTAACCAATTTCTTGGTGGAGTCTCAGGTCTGCTTGTGGTTACTGTCTGGTCTGTCTTGATTGGTTACTTAAGTCAGTTTGTTTGAGCAGGCAGAAAAATGCTCTGCTTTACCCAGGATTTTGTGATCCTCCTCCTTGCTAGTTCAGTGGGAGGGAGATCTGCTTTGATTATCACAAAAGAAGGAGATGGCAAAGAAGGAGATGGCTGTTTCCTCTAGTTTGGAGATGGTGTGATGAGGCTAGGTTCTGGGTAGAGTTGAGGCCTTTCACCAAACAGTAGCTTTTCCCTGAGGGGATAGCTTCTGATATACTCACAAAGCCCAGCCTAGAGTCATTCTCAGGGTTTATGTATACTGAATTTCAATTGTTTTTCTAGGCTGCTGTAGGGAGGGGCAGCCTCTGGCTCTGTTTACCCAGAAGAAAGCCACACCTGTGGGGGCCAGGGATCCTCTGCTTGTGCTTGGTGACTTTCCCTTGGGTGGAGCTAAGCCTGGAATGTCAGGTCAGCTTCCTGTGACCTGCTAAATGACTCCAGTTTTCATCCAAGGCCTGAGTTGTTGCTAGCTCCTCAGCCGGGCCTTTTTCAGTATCAAAAATGGAGATCTCTGGTGCTGGGGGTGGGGAGAGGTGGACTTCCCCCCTCTGCTTCCTGAGAAGGAGTGAGGATGTCAGGGTTCTACTCACGCTGGATTGTTGGTTCCCTGGCCATTTTAGTCTGTGATCTGCAGGATGAAGATATTTGCTCCTTGCCAGTTCTTGCTGGTGTTGAATAGAATCCACTGGCCCCTGGGTCTGGCTCCTTTGTCCCGGATTCTCTGTGTTTAGGTAGGGTGGCTATGGCCGCCACCACCAACGCCTTGCCACAGCTGCAAGCAAGTGCTCAGGTCTGCCTGGATTTTTCCTCTCTGGCCAAACTCTCTGTACAGTGATCGCACACTTGGTGTGATTCTCTAGGCTAGGACTGTTCACTGGAACACTAAACTGCTATCTATGCGAAAAATTGATAGCCTCCAGCTTCATTTCCGCAGTCTTCATTCAACATTCATGAGTATATTTCTTATCAAGCATTGTTGCCTGCTCCTTTGTTTCCCCTTTGAATCCCTTCAAATCACCCCTCCCCTTCCTAATCCACCTCCCAGCCAAATTGTAAAGTTGATTTTTTGACGTAACATCTTATACATCTTATTATTGCAATGGGTCCAGCTGTATCCCTATATAAACAGTTTGTTTTTGCCCTACCCCTCCACAAATTATATCAACCTCAAATACAATGAAAGCAGGGGTTATACCGTGGGGGAGGGACATACAAAGCAACAAAGAAATCATATCATAAGTATGTTAGAAACAATTGCAAGAAAGAAAAACCATTTGAATCCTTATCTTGGAGTTCATTTCACCTACCATCAACTTATCTGACCTTTTCTGCTTGTGTCAGGCATACTAGTTTATGCAAATAAAGGAAACCATGGTACCTATGTTTGTTTGGGCACTGCTTACTTCACTTAATATAATTTTTCCAAGTCTTTCCATTTCTTAACAAATGGGGCAATGCCATTCTTTCTGATGGAGACATAGAATTCCATTGCGTATATATACCACATTTTCTTGATCCATTCATTTACGGTGGGACATGTGGGTTGGTTCCAAATCTTAGCTATGGTAAACAATGCTGCAATAAACATAGCTTTGCTAGTACCATTAGTGTGCTCTTGTTTGTGATCATTTGGGTAAATGCCCAAAAGTGGGATTGGTGGGTCATAGGGGAGCACTATGTGGAGTCTTTTGAGGACCCTCCATACTACTATCCAAAGTGACTGAACAAGTTTACACTCCCACCAACAATGCAGTAGGGTTCCCTTCTGTGCACATCCCCTCTAGCATCTGTTGTTACTAGAGTTCTTCGTTATAGCCATTCTAATTGGAGTGAGGTGGTATCACAATGTTGTTTGGCATTTCTCTTATGGTTAGGGAAGTTGAGCATTTCTTCATGTGTCTATTGGCCATACTTCTTCCTTCTTCAGCGAAGTTCCTCTGTAAGTCTATAGCCCACTTATTTATTGGGCAGTTGTTTCTTTGAGGATTTGTTGTTGGGGCATTTAATTTTGTGAGTTCCAGTTATATTGTAGATATGAGACCCTTGTCGGTTGTATGTTTAGTGAAGATCTTCTCCCAATCAGTGGGCTTTCTGGTGATCTTGCTAGCTATGTCCTTTGCCATGCAGAAGCTCTGCAATTCCATGCAATCCCATTTGTCCAACCTTTGTTTAATTTGTTGTGTTTCTGGGTCTCTTTTAAGAAAATTTTGGCCTGTGACAAGGAGACCTAGGGTTTCACTTATTTCATCCTTTGAAGTTTTTAGTGTGTCAGATTTGACTCCGAGGTCTTTGATTGTGGAGCACATGGGCAGCAAAGATGGCTCTGAGGGGGAGTTGTGTGGGCAGAGCCCAATTTGCTTTACGTTCCGTGACTAACCATCCCGTGGAAGCTTAGGTGCATGATAAGGTTCTTCTTCCTCCCCTCCCATGCACACTTGGTCTTTTTTGCTTTAAAAAAGAGCTTGCTCTGAGTTAATAAATGAATTTCCTGCTTCACTTGACTCCCTGCTGTGTCTGATTATCTCCCTGGCTAAGGGAGGCCTGGGAACGGGGGAGCAGCCGCACTTACCTTCCCTTGGACCCCATTCATCTTTTGTGGGATGGACGAAGACCCAACATCTGGTGCCCAACGTGGGGCTTGAAAGGAAAAGATACCAGCGGCGGCTAAGCAGTCTCACAGGGTAAGTGAAACCCTTAGTATGGGTAATGCTATTTCACAGAAGTAGGAGGAGGAGGCAGCATTAGGCCTAGAGTGAATAAAGGAGGACTTGAAAAGTGAGAAGGAAAAGGAATGGGTCAAATTCATCCAAGAATGCACTGAAACATGCACAGTGGAAATCAAAATGAGGGTGAAAGTTACCCCCTCTCACTCAGGTGCCCCGGATGGATCCTAGGTCCCCACCCTATTTCCCCGATTGAGGGAGAGGTACGGCGCCCTACGCAACCTGTGAGAGGGACCTGCAAGACCCGGACCCCTACCAACCTTCCATGGAGGGGCTGAGGGGTGGGGAAATAACCTAATTGGAGGCCTACCCTGGAAAGGAAGGGCCACCCAGGACCCCGGACCCTGGGCCACAGGATTTGCTTCCCCAAGTGTATCTGGTAAATCTGGCCCTTGGAATGGTATCCATGGGAAGCTAAAGATCTTAAAGAGCTCCACAAGGCAGTGGAGGAGGATGGCCCAAACTCTCCTTGGGCCCAGACCTTATTACAGGACATTGCTTATCACCCATGTGTCCCTAAGGACTGTCTAGATGTGGCCAAAGCCTTCCTCACTTGTTCTCAGTTTATTAAATGGTGCCTTTCTTTAAGGAGGAATGCAGAGTGCGAGCGGAGAATAACTGGCAGGCTCAATCTGTGATACCTATTACTTATGCCATGTTAAAAGGGATGGGGAATGGTACTCCACTAGGGTCCAACATGCCGCAATACCTGGCTCATACCATGACCAGGTGATTCAGGCAGGACTTGCCACGTGGTACAAACTGGATGATGAGCCCACTGAGTCCCTCATAGCAGGAGTTACACAAAAACCTGGTGAGCCTCTAGTTGAGTTTGTAGATGGAGTCCAACAGAGTATTAACCACAAGCTGCCAGCAGAGAACCTCCAAGATCAGTTTGTAAAGCTGCTGCTCTGGGAAGAGATGAATGCAGACCACCACATGGCCTGCATGGGATTGAGAGAGTTTTTTCTGAGAAGATGGGTGATGGCCTCACAGGATGTGGGAATGCAACAGCACCAGTCCCAATCATTAGCTTTAGCTTTACATGTTCAGACATCTGCAATGACTGTGGCTATTACTCAAGCACTGACAGCCCAGGGCCAAGGAACCCCAAGACCATCGGGGAAAGGGACTTGTTTTAAATGTGGGCAGGAGGGGCACTTTAAGAGGGATTGTTCACAAAAATCCCCTGCCAACTGGCCCTAGGGGGCCTAACCTCCCCCTACACCCTGACCCAGGGGCAGAAAGGGATACCATTGGAAAAAGAATTGTGGATCCAAGTTTGATTTAGATAGGAAGCCCTACCTGGGTGGAGTGGTGGCCATTGATAAAACCTGAACTTGTATTCCTCCACCTTCTGGTGGAGATAAACCTTGGGTACATATGCCCTTCTATGAGTCCTTGGAACACACCCATATTTGTTATTCAAAAGGCCTCTGGGGCTAGGTGTAAGCTCCAAGACCTATGAAAGGTAAATGAAAGGATGGAGCTAGTAGGAACATCCCTAAGAGGTATGCCCTGGACTCCTGCTATACTTTCAGAATATACCTTGGTGTGATTGATATTAAAGATTGTTTTTTTCTATCCTCCTGCATCCAGATGACTGTAAAAAGTTTGCTTTCTCCATCCCTTCTCTTAATTTTTCCCTGTCTGATTGGAGGTTTGAATGGACGGTGCTGCCACAGGGAATGGCAAATAACCTGGCCTTTTGCCAACAATACTTGGCCACACTTTTAGGGCCTGTGCTGGGTTCAGATACCTCTCTTGTGTTTGCCTACCCGGAGGATATAATTGTGGGGCACCAAGACCTAGGACACCTGGAGGGCCTTCTGGCCCAGGTTCGCATCATATTAAGAAAGGGGGGCTTCACCATAGCACTCAATATAATTCAAAAGTACCTTCTTTTAAGGTGCTCTGGTTCCACCTTACCTTGACTCAGGCCAGTCTCCTTAAGCCTTTGCTGGATATTCCAACCTCTCTGACCTTATCCCAACTTCAGAGCCTTTTAGGGGAAACCAATTGGCTGTTTCCATGGGTTCCTGTCCCTAAAGATAGTGTGTGCCTTATTTGCCTTACTAAAAGGCAGGACGCCCCAAGAAGTTATTACAATTACAGACAGCCATTGGGCAATATTTTTGCAGTTCCAAAAAGCCCTGGATGAAGTTTTCCTGAAGAGGTATTCTATTTTTGAGCCCATTTCCCTTTGGTGGTTTGGAGGTGTTACATTGATTTCTGCAGTTTTAATTCAAAGGGGGGAGCCATTAGAGTGGGTTCACACTCCCCTGGGGGCACACCTCAGGTATAATCTCAGGCAGACCAACTTGCAGATGCTATAATCAAGGGAAGGACCCAAGCCCAAAGGCATATGGCTTTGAGCCTCACTCCACTGTTTTTCCTTTTTGGATGGCAGATATTGAGCGGCTCACTTAAGCCAATGCCTCATCTTGCTCTCTCCTTAGAGGGGTTTCTAGACCAAATTGACTGCCACCACAACTGGTTCCTTTGATTTTTTTTTAATAAGAATTGTAATAGTTATGAAAGAGTATCATATTAATTTTGAATTTCATTTCTCTAATGACTTCTGTTCCCAAAGCTTAAGCCAGCATAGAAGTAGCATTAAACACAACTTTGTAAACCCACTGGCGATTTTCATGGATTTTGGAATACATGTCTATTCAGAATTTATGCCCAGTTTTAACCAAGCTTCTTGTTAATCTCATCTTTAATCTCTCTATACAAAATCAATAATTAATTCAATGTAGTAGAAAGGAAAAAATTAAGTATCGCCTAAAAATTTTCGTTTTTCAATTACATGACATTGCTTAAATCATTTTCTGTTTACACTTGAGATTATATAAATTAATTTATTTAGACCTTTTACAAGGTTATACGTATTTTATTTATTTTACAATGATTGATCTTTCCAAAGCCTGTGTGTTTAATTTTCCTTGGTGTATTTCAGTATCATGTAGCTCATATTTCAGAGTGAAGAATAAATGGAAGGAAGCAAACAAAAAATACAGTTCCTCTCATCTGATGAAGCCTCTACAAGAATGAGGAAAGAGTTCATCCATCCTTCTAAGGACCTACGATAGGATATCAAAAAGATAATTCATTCTAATAGGTCTTCATTATCTTTGCAATGTAACACAAATGATTTAAACACAATATACTGCTCAGATACTTATATGATTTATCAGGTTTGTATATTTTCATATGATTTCACCTCAGTCTACAACATTCCTTCATTATTCTGTCCCTGATATTTTTACACTATCAAGACATAAGATCAACAGCTTGATTTACAACATGAGAAATTATCCATCTGGCTTCCTTGGAAGCAGTGCATAGTCAATTGATAACATTATTTCTGGTTGCTCATTACATGTAATGGTTTCTGTAATACATATCACATTCTACTTAGTATTTAAAAATCTGCTTTGTTAACGATATTATATGGATAAAATTGGGGGAATAAACTCTTCCATCTCAGAACATTTTTATAGGTTTTTAATTGTAAAAGTACTGTACAGAGGGGTCACAGTTACACACACACACACACACACACACACACACACACACACACACACATTTTCTTGATCCATTCATGTACTGAGGGGCATCGGGTTGGTTCCATATCTTACCTATGGTAAATAATGCTGCAATAAACATAGTTGTGCTTGTAGTTTTAGTATGGTCTTGTTTCTGATCATTTGGGTGAATGCCCAAAAAAAGGATTGCTGAGTCATAGAGGAGCTCTATGTGGAATCTTTTGAAGAACCTCCATTCTGCTTTTCAAAGGGGTTGAACAAGTTTACACTCTCACCAAGAATTCAGTAGTGTTTACTTCTGGCCACATTCACTCCAGCATCTGTCCTTGTAAAAATATTGAACGCTTCAGGAATTTGTGTGTCATCCTTCGAAGGAGCTATGCTCATCTTCTCTGTATCATTCCAGTTTTAGGGTATGTGCTGCCAAATTGAGCACAGAACATTTTTTTATATATAAAGTGTAATTGATTTTCTTAAACTAGACAATTCAACAAAAAGTAAATACAAAAGAATGGTCATGAAATATGTATTTCTTACATAAGCACAGATTTAAGAAGAAACTAAAAATTGATATGTCAAAACAAAGTAATTCCAAATATTTGTGGTTCCAGAGATGTGTAGAAGGAGGAGTTCAATTATTCTCTACAAGGCACCTGTCATAATGAACATTGCAGCAAGGGTTAAGGTTTGTTAAAGTTTTAATGCTTTAAATGTGTTTAATTCTGGGAATTTGCTTAAATATGCCAAAATAGGGACTGTTTCACAGGTCATAAAAATTTTCCATGAAGTAGTTAAGATTTCTGGTAGCAGACATATGTTACTAAGTATTTACATTTCAGAGTTTATAGAAACTTTACTAATGAGAAGTTGCAAAGCCTTTGTGTAAAGAAGCAGAGTAAAGAGTTAAGAATTTGTTAACTACAATTTAGAGCTTCCTTACTTTATATGTTAGCGAGGAACAAGTGATGATATAAGCCATATACAAATGACGAGATGAGCCATAAATAGTAATCTTACTGGGTAACTTTAAAGACTACTCATAGCCTATAAAACTCTTGTTGAACATCATAATCTTAGCCAGTTTTAAATGTACAGGAATATGAGAATATAGTAAAATCTAATATGTAGTATACTTCAAATACTGGAAACACGTAACTGATTTATTTTTCATTTTATTAATTATGAATATTTAATTGTTTGTTTTATTTATTTGTAGCATTGTTTTCCTTGTAGTAATATAGTACAGTTTTGTAAGTTGTCTTTTGGAGGTACTTTGAGAAGGTTACTGGGATGGTCAACCATTTTTATAGGTGCATGTGAGTTTACAAATAGCAAATTTAAGAACAAAATATTGATTAAAAATTTTATCAAGTAGAATCTGAATCAGGAGTGTTGATAAATTTCCACACCTAAAATCTTAGCCCTAGGGTGAAGCTGACATATTACAGAGTTGAGGCCACAAAAATGAGAGACTGTGTTTTGTTCTCTTTCTGTTTTTGTTGGTCATGAGGCTTGAAATCTGGAGCATGTGTGCTGTCCCTCAGCTATTCATCTCAAGGCTAGCGTTACCACTTTTGTCACAGCACCACTTCCATCTTTTTCTGCTTATGTGGTGCAGAGGAATCAAACTCAGGGCCTCATGCATGCAAGGCAAGCACTATATACCATTGAGCCACTTTCCCAGTTCTTGAGAAACTATGTTTTAAAAAAATCATCTAAAGAACATTTGTTTTAGCTTTGGGTTATATATTGAAATATATGAATATCTTTTTATATTTTTGTGAATTATCATGCTACTTAATTTATATTAACTTCAGCTACTTTATTATTCTCAAAGTCATGAAATATCTCTGAGAGATTGCTTCTGTGAAAATTGTTTTTGCAATTCTAATTTCTTGAGTCATTTTTAGTTTTTTATCAAAAGCACTTTATATTTTATGTTGGTGGGTTATTGTACATTAAATACCTTCAAATGTACATGTAGAATCTAAAAATAGCTGTATGAATATTCTCATATAGCTCTTATTTATCTGTTATGCACTTTCAGTATTATGATATTTCTCTCTATCTTTCACTCTATCTCTTTCACTTGCTTTCTCGTTC
Organism: Dipodomys spectabilis; assembly: GCF_019054845.1. Lineage (NCBI taxonomy): Eukaryota > Metazoa > Chordata > Mammalia > Rodentia > Heteromyidae > Dipodomys > Dipodomys spectabilis. The sequence continues at coordinate 1,322,300 of NW_024871026.1, read as the reverse complement.
ATGCTCCATGACTGCTACTTAGCATTTCTGCTGGTGTACTATTATCTTTCAGGATCCACTGGTTTTGTGAGAACATGATAGGGACCATCAGTTACAATGGCATTCTTTAAGAGTTATAGCAGTCATGTGATATTATTCTTTGCAATGGTAAATGGCAAAACAACAGATCTAAAAATTCCTTTTCACTTTTACTATTATTATAAATTTTATCTCATAGGAATCATTGGGATGGATGAGATACTTTATCCTGTTACCTAAAAGATCTTTTTCTTTTATAAATAACCTGTTTCTTTTATTATCAGTAAGTAAATACATGTAATGAAAATAAAGCTATCCTATGGATAGATTTTCATCCCTGTAGCAGGGATGAAAAACAAAGTAGTGGCAGAAGTGAGTACAAAGGATAACCATCATAGAGCAAAGATCCTCAGAGCAGTTTATCATGTACACTTTGTGTGAATGACAATGTGCGGGAACTATAGCTTAAATCACTGAACAGCTGATATATACACACATATATTATGTATGTATAATTTTATATTTGCATATATATGTGTATATGCCCTTATATATGTACACATGTATGCTCCTATACACATGAATACACACATACATACACACATGTATACATGGAGAAAGATACATAGTTACAACCAACACAAGTTTCACTACTTGTTGAATATGCCTTAAACGGAATGCTTGGAACCAAATATGTTGAAGATGCATTTTTCTCTAGAAGTACTTTTACCACTCCTCTTATCTCTTAAAACTGATAGGTTTTGACAGATTCAACTTGCAAAATGCAGTACAAGTGATAGCAAGCCACTCGGAAATCTCATTAAGTAATGGTCATAGGGTGTCTCCCTGTTTCCAACAGAATGCTTGCTTTTGTAGACATTCTCAACAACCAAAGTAGCTGGAGAATACTCTGGTAAAGAATAACGTTATAAGGCTTTAAATGGCATCCTTCCTTGAGCTCTTTTCCAAGAGCCAGCATCAATTCCTAAGCAGATGAGTGAGTCCTCAGAAGACTGGAGCTCAGGTCAGTATTTAACCAACCCATTTGAAAAGTCCTATGTGAGAAATGCTGACTGAGGTCTTGCGGATTTATTGGCCAAGAAAATAAGAAAGAAAACTGCCACACGTACTCCGGTGGAGTCTGCTTAGCATGGGAAACCTGCTTTCAGATCTGAGAATGGGGCTTCAAAGAGGCCTACCTCCTGGAAAGGCTGGCAAGCCCCTGGGAAAGATGTGTTCCTGTTTTTCTTTTCTTTGCTGTATAGGAGTGCCTACTAATCTTTTACTGTTCCTGCTGCTTGTTCTACTTACTCATGCTCAACTTTCCCTTATTCAAGGCTCTTTCTTAGAAGTGTTGATGACTCCAACATCTGATGAGTGTCTTGAGAACATGATTAACTCACCAGAGTTAAATACTACCCTAAAAGCCCCTCTTATGGAGGCTATTAGACAAGTCATATGTAAATATAAACGTATTGGGGGTTTCATGACGTCAGTTCAGCAGAAGGAATTGTTTGTAAGAGATTTACAAGAAGCTGTAGGCACGGCTAGAGCAGAAAGAGTGTATGGCTATTGGAGACTTCCCTTTAATCCTAAAGCATATACAATAGACTCATATAGATATCCTGTAGATAAAAAAGATGTAGAGGGATATATAGATCAAAAGCTAAATAAGATTCCTAAAATGTTGGTAGATGGAAGGTGGCAATGACTTATCAGAGGAAAATAGTGGGATCCTCCATTATCTAGAGGACCCCAAAGACTTCCCCCAGATCCATAGCCTTTTACAGGTGTGTATGATAAGGATGGCAAACGTTGGGAAAACTACTTAGGAGAAAGAACTTCCTATTACTCTTTTATTTACTGAGAGACTTGCTAGATCTAGGCCTCCTTGGTGCTTACTATCAAAGAAGGAACAAGAAAGCTCTTATGAGACAGTTAAGGCCTCTATGGAGAAGAGTAAACGATTATGTGAAAGGGTTACAGAAAAGACACTATGAGCTTGAATTTGATATATGGCCAGATTTAACTAAATATACTGACTATCATGATTTTTGGCCACAAATTGGGGACCCTCTAAAGAATGGCAAAGAAGCAAAATTGCTTAGAAAAGATTTGAAATGCATAAAGTACAAAACTAAGCAAAAGTAACTATGAAGTACTAGAGTTTATGCCTTTCTGTTCAGCACCTTACCCATATGCTCTGGTTAATGGTTAATAGGTGATAAACATCGAAACCAATTGTATTTCTTAAAAATAGAGGTAAAGCCAAAAACAAGTGCCTATCTTCATAGCTCATCATCCAAAAAACAAGATCAGGCAACCAGCTGGTGACCACCCCAGAACAAAGCCTTGCAGCAAGATTGTGTAACCTTTTGCCCTTTCTCATGGAGAGTTTTTCTATAAAAGCTTGTTGTCCTCTGCAATAAATCACACTCAGCATTCACTCCTCTTGTGTGTGAGTTGTCTGTTTGCCATCTCCCCACCTATTCCAGTTACCTCCATTAGGTGTCCTCCGTCGTCCCGACAGAGCCGTTCCACGGCAGAAAACATTTTAATGCATTGAAGTTTGAAATAATTTGCAACCTGTCAATAAATGTGTAGAACACAATTATACCAACTGACAAAAGATGATATGCATTTCATTTATGTGCTTTTGGGCTTGGTGGGTGACTTTAGGTGTGTCTACACAAGTAGAATCAGCATGAAAGAAGCCAGCATTTCTTCATTGTTACAATGAGTAACAATGAGATGTACAAAACACTCTATCAGAGGAGGGGTGGAGGGAAGAGGTGGGGAGGTGTGAGTGGAAGGGTTGATAAGGGAAAAACAAAGGAGGGGGTAACAGTGCTCAATAAGAAATGTACTCATTAACTTACTTAACTGTAACCTCTCTGTATAGTATCTTCACAGTAAAGACATATATATTAAAAAGATACAAGGAAAACTTCTGTACTTATAAGAAGTTGTATTTGTCACTCAATATCAATAAAGTATTGGTATTAGGACCACAGGCATATTAAAATTTTGGGTGCTCAAAATCTCTGCATAAACACAGTATATTATTTACATTAGAATATGCCCAGCACCTAGTGCAGTGTAATTGCTATGAAAAATTTTACTACATTCTATGTTTGTAATGGAAAATAAAAGTATATGCACTCCCACCAACAATTCTGGAGGGTTCCCTTCTGTCTACATAGAAATGGAAAAACTTGGAAAAAATTATATTAAGTGAAGTAAGCCAGGTCCAAAGAAATATAGGTCCCATGGTTTCCCTTATTTGCAATAACTTGTATGTGTTTGAGATAAGCAGAAACGGTCAGATAAGTTGATGTTAGGCAAAATGAACCACAAGATAAAGATTCAAATGGTTTTTCTTTCTTGCAATCGTTTCTAACATATTTATAAGATGATTTATTTGTTGCTTTGTATGTCCCTCCCCATGGTATAACCCGTTTTCACTGTATTTGATGTTGGTATAATTTGTGGAGGTGAAGGGAAATACAAATAGTTTAAATAGGGATAGAGGTGAACCCATTGCAGTAACGAAATGTACAAGTCATTATGATGAAAAATGAACTTTACAAATTTGGTGGGGGTAGGAGAGGGCATGGGGGAGAGATGGATAGGGATGGGAAGGTCAAACAAAGGAGGAGACAACAATACTTGATAAGAAATATACTCAGTACCTTGCCCATATAATTGTAACCCGTCTGTATGGTATTTTCACAATTAAAAATTTAACAAAATAAAATAATACTTTTAAAAATTATATGCACTATCAACAGATACAAATTTTTTCAGATAATTTTTGTCTGCATTTTGTGGATGGAATTGGGAGAGCAATTTTGAAAAGCACAAATTTCATCACCAAGATTTGTCTGCAAAATACAACAGGGATCTAATACAGCATTATTGAAAGGTATGGAACTCTGAGGAGAAATACTTGAATTGAGATATTATCAGAAAGTATAAGCACGCAAGGACTTTTTAGAAATGCTGCTAGATTTCTCATGGAGAGCTTTCATAACACTTTGTGAAACACAAGTCAGAACCTCACTGAAGTGTAGGCAGTTTCCCTCACCTTTATGTCAGGCTCAGTCATTATAAATCAACATATAGCTAATCTGGAATAATCCTCTAATAAGAAAATGATGATGGAGTGTTTATATGCAGAAAAGCTGGGAAGACTATCTTTTTCCAATTAAGACTGAAAGATTGACCCCCATCCTATTTTCCCAGGCCCATACAGACTCCAGGCAAAATCCCCGGTATGTGTGAACTCCATTGAAGTACAGGCAGGACAATCCACCTAAGCCCAGCTGTAAATATCCCATTGAGGGCCCATGTGAAAGTCCCCCACCTTCCTTGACCTAGGAGCTTTTCATTAAACTCTACCTTCTTGTTCAGACCTCCTATAAAAAACCAGATCCTGTCCCAGCTCCTCACACAACCTCAATCCTGCAGGAAGGGCTGTGCCCCTCGCTGTCTGTCAATGAACCGTTCTCGCCTGTTGATGATCGAGTCTGGCCTATTCCTTTTCCATTCTACTCCATTTTCCTAACATATGGTTCCTACATCCAGGAATGGAAAAGTGCAAGGAATAAACTGGATGCCCTCTACAGAGGGGCAACCCAACTCTTTGCCACCTCTAATGGAGATTCTCTGCTATTTTCCTCCTCCTTCCAAGGCCTTTCTGAATTGGGAGTTCACAGCCCTATGAGCTTACTTTTTGCTAAACAGCCTCATGAAAGACCTCTTGGCCTTGGCCTTTGGAAGTGGTGCAAGCAGGGGAGGGCCATTCTGCTGTGGCTTGCAGTATTATTGACCCTTGCATAAACCCCCTATTCTCTCTCCATTACCCTGTCACTGGACTCTGATCTCTAGGCAGGAGGCTTTTTGCCACTTGACCGACTTCACCCACCACCTGAAAGCCTTCAGGACAAGGTAACCAGCCTAGTCTGTGGAAGAGGGGCCCCGACAAGGACTCCAGGACTCCAGGAGTCCCTCCCTTCCTTCCTGTCTGTGGGGATCTCAGTAACTCCAGGAGTCTCCACTTTCCTGACCCCCTGACTGACCACCATTAATTAGGACCTTTGGGCATGCACTCTATTAATTATTGGGTTCTGTCCGTCTGCCTTCTCAAAACACCAAGGATGCCTGGAGAAGTGGGACAGGCTCCAAAATTCTACCAAATTTTCCAAATTGTCTCCCAGAGACACCTCATTAGCATGCCTGCAGTTTAATCTTAAGACTCTGGGCTGACTAATTTACAGTTAAAAAAATGCTTCATATATCCCTCCCCCATGGTATAACCACTGTTTTCACTGCATTTGATGTTGGTATAATTTGGGGAGGGAAGGGAAAAAAATTTAAATAAGAATACATGTGTACCCATTGCACAATGACAGGTACATAATGCTATGTCAAAAAATGAACTTTACAACTTTGAGGAGGGGGGAGAAACATGGATTTGGGAGGTCAGGGATTGTAGGGGGAACAAAAGGAAGAGGCAACAATGCTAGGTAAGAAAAATACTCATTACCTTTCTCATTTAATTTTAACGCCTCTGTACGTTAATTTCACAATAAAAATTATTTTGTTTAAAAAAATGACTTGTTTTTCTACCAAAATCTGGTCTTCTTACCATGGCCAACACTGGCCTAAATTTGTAACTTTAGGTTTTAATTTTAATGATTTAAACAATTCTCCAACGAAATGATGAGGAATCCAAGGTACCCTAAACATAAGCCCTCCTCTACCTCTGCTCCAGAAAACTTGCCCTCTGCTTGTTCTGTTCTGTCCACCAAGTCCTTCTCTGACCTCTACTCCAGAGGTCCCCCTCCCTGCTCTCCTGCCTTACTAATCTAGCACTTCTCTGCCATGAGCCTCCCAATAATCTCCTCTAAAAATGTAACTCCTTATCTTATCGCAGCTCAGTCTGTCTCTCACCCACTTCTCTCACACCCTCCTTTTCTATCTCTTTTCTTTGATAACCTCGAGCAACAAAGATCTTTATCTCCTTCCTTGCTCTTCTAACTACACTCTTGCTATTTGCAGTTGGTCCAGATTTTCTAGGCTAAAACTATCTGTTTCAAGCAAGCTCCTTCTGTTAATCCCTGTCCCTGTGCCCGCCTGTCTGCCTGCCTGTGTAGCTGACACAAGGTAGGGGTGGGCTTAGGCCTCCAAAGGTAAAAAAACAAGCTAACAGCCCTGTTAAATATCACTGTAAACAAACTACTCCATACGTATACATTTCTCAACCCTTTTCTATAGCTAATATGCATTTTTCCCTTACAGACCCTAATTAAATGGGTCCTCTACTCTGGACCTTTTGGTAATTGTCACTGACAGTGGCTAGCTGGCAAACACACTGAGGACAGCCTCTCTATTTTACTCCTCTCTCCCTTTACCACTCTGAAATCCCATAATCGGAACAAACCAGTCCTTTTACTTTTGGGGACTTAAACAATAATCCAATCCTTTTCTCTTTCCTGAGACAACTCAGTTCAAAATCTAGATTCTTGGTTTCTCCTCAAGGAGACTTCAGAAGAGAAATCCCACCCTCTCACTTCTTCCAATAACTCTCTCTATTCAATTACTCAAACACACATTTCAATATCTTCATGATGATGCCACATATTCCTTTAAATGTCTTCAGGTTAAAAGTTCTACATATTCTCCTTACAAACCTGTTCAGTCACCCCCTCCCCCAATTCTGTCTACAAGCCCTGGAAGCTGACACCTAGGAAGAGACAAAGGCCAAATGATGGGTGTTTCTACATCCCCCACTCTTCCATCAGCCTTATTGCTCTCTCCTCTTCACTCTTTTAAGGGTTAATATATTCAATTCATATACTAATCTGCCTCATCACCAAAACTGATTTAAAGATTTTCTGCTTTTTTCAATGTTTATTTAAGGGTGGAAATTATTTGTTAAAATTTGCCCTGCATTTTTTGGTATTGTCTACTTTTCTGACATTGACCACGTGGTTTTTTCATATTGGGCAAAACAATATCACTTTGCCTCTGGAATTCCATAAAACTTATGGCCGATTTTTATTTTTTTTAAACGAAAACATTGGTTTAAGTGTGTGTGTGTGTGTGTGTGTGTGTGTGTGTGTGTGAGCATGTTCAATATAATCTCATAGTACATAAAAACTGTGTAAAAAGTTATCTTCTTCTATTTCTTAGTACTGATATTTCCTTTCAAATGTACCATTTGTTAAAAGAAAACATTTTTATCAAGGTAGTAGTAAAAGGAACGAGACCCAGCTCAGCTCCTAGCCAGCTGTGAGGAAAAACACCAGTAAGGAGGTAAGAATTGTCTTAAAATATTTGTTCCACATATTTGTTTCTGTCTTCAGAAAGTTCGAATATGTAGCAGATGATATGAGTATGCCTTAAAAGACAGCTTTTGAGTAAGTCATTATGTAATAGTTTGCTGTGATTTACATTAAAACTAGCATGTAATTCTATATGTCCATATAAATTTAAGTGTCTTTAACCAGTCTGTGTATAAACTTGTAAGCAACTAAGCAGGAGATTTGACAATTCATCTGAGGAATGTAGTCTAGCCCTGATCCTGCCTGGGAGCATCCTACCTCCATGGTACACTGGACTCCTGTTTGACTCCATCACACACAGCTGATTCTTGGTAAAAGACTTCTTCAGATTTACAAAAACTAAGACTCTTGAGGGACACTCTCTGTCAACCTTACCCAGCTAGACCTGAATAAGTCAGCTATGTTGTTATGCTATTGAAACATGTGTAGGCCAGGAGTGCTCCTGCAAATTTTGGTTATCAGGTTTTCCAGGCAGCCAAGCTGTGCTCAAACTCTCATCCCATCTATTGAGTTTTGTCATGAGCTCTGGAATGTATTTTTGATCAATTCTTGATAGGCTGCATGTAAGCTCTCTTGATCCCATAGATCTCCTTGTTGATTTAATTGGATGTAATAAAGGGTTTTTGTGGCAAAGATTGCAGTTCAAAGCCAGGCAGGGAAGAAAAATTGCTCTGAGACTCTATCTCCCAACTAACCACCACCGAAGAGCCACGCTGGAAGTTGGCTCAAAAATTAACCAGCCAAATGCTAAAAGTGGCCCCGTGATTCAAAGTGGTAGGGTGCTAGCCTCGAGCAGAAGTGCTCAGGGAAAGTGCTCAGGCCTTGAGTTCAAAGACCATATGCCATGCACAAGCACCTAGACCCCCAGGAAAAGGTGGAAAAGAGTAAGAGGAGATGATGTCACATCAGCCACACTTTGCCTGCCCTTTCAAATTTAACCAGAGCCAGGAGGTCAATAGAAATAAGTTGAGAAGCTTGTCCATCTAATATCGATATCTGTCTAATTTCTAACTGGACAGGTATTTATATTCTTGCCTTTGTTACCTGCTATTTATAGGAAATGATCAAGGTCTCTCACCAGGCCCTTAACTATTGCAATCTAGCCCTAGCTTTTGACTAGTTATGGGCTCATGGCATAATTGGAAATTTTCTGGATTGTGCTCAGGTTGCGTTTTCCTGTGTCACTCATATCAACAACTCCTGCCACCTTGCAGCCTTTTGCCTGATCTCAGCATTTACAAGTTTTTCTCTAACAGGATAAAAGCCCTCAATCAGGACCTGTGACCAAGCCAAGGCCATCCTATTCCTACAGGCAACCAGAGGGTTCGCATACACTGCCCTGGACCCAGCACAGACCGGGAACTGAAAACCCAAACCCCATTGACTTCTCCACATCCCAATGCCAGCAGGAAGTAACCAGAAAAGACCACGAGGCCCCTCCTCCTTTATACTCCTTCAAGGTTCCAAATGATGGGAATCTGCTTTGTTCTCTTAACACCATGCTACTTCCGTCTCAGCCCAATTATTTTTATGTACCCAAAGATCCTATAAGAACTTCCCTCTCGCTTCTTGGCCCTCTCATTTTATGTATCTAAGGGTGGAATATGAAGGGTTCACCCCCACTCTGTTGTCCCAGGCCCATAGAGACTGCAGGCAAAATCCCAGTTATGTGTAAACTCTTTTGAAGTGCAGGCAAGGCAATCCACCTAAGCCCAGCTGTAAACATACCATTTGGGGCCCAACTGAAAGGCCCTCACCTTCCTTGACCTAGGGGCTTTTCATTAACCTCTACCTCCTTGTTCAGACTTCCTAAAAAACCCAGATAATGTCCCAGCTCCAAGCTCCAAACCCACTGGAAGGGTTCTGCCCCTCGCTGTTCCTCAATAAACAGTCCTCACCTGTTGATGATCCACTCCAGCCTATTCCTTTTCCATTCTCCTCCATTTTCCTAACAAGGGCAATCTGTATTCCATGATCCAGAAGAGAGAAAATTAGGTAAACATCCATTTACAGCCTTCTGAATAATTCTGATTCTGCTAACATCAGTTATCTAGCCATACCTGTGTCCCATTAAAAGGATTTTAAAATTTAAACTTAAATTTAGAATGAAATTAGTTCCAAAGAATTACATTAAGATATTTAGAAACAACTGAGAAACCTAAAGGTTTATAATATTTTTTATTGGAATTGATGTGATTGATAGTGGAATATGGTTCTGTATATTTTAAGCAATTTGCAAAAAGAATTTGCAAAATGAAATTTACACTTGCAGCAGACTTGACACATTAAATTTTGTATATTGAAAGGAACAAAATCCTCAAAAATGTGTCAATGCTGTCCTCTTATTTATCTGTAAAGGTTTGTGCTTCTGGTCTCTTACTATTTAAACTTCAAAAAATGTAGTCTTTAGATAGTTGTGCAAAGGGGTTTCACTTCATCACGTCAGTTTTGAATAGAGTGTATGTAGATTTCAAACTACTATACATCTGGATCATTGTCCAGCACTCCATTTTTCTTCCTTCCTATCCTTTCAAGTTTCCTATTTATACTCTGGCATATGTACTTTGAGTGTTATGACTGTATTAATCCACCATCTCCCTCTCTATTCTTCTGTCCTACTCCCCTTAAGCCCAGATCTCCCTTTTAAGATTTGTTTCAACTTCATGGTATTTTGTTCAATATCTCTGCCTTTGGCACTTGGCTTTGGTATTGCCACATTTTCTCTTCTATGTTTGACCTACATTAATGAGTATATTTTTCCACATTTTTAATCTCTAAGTGGCTGAGATAGGTATTTTTTACTATTCACCTTCTGTCCTAAATTCAGAATTGGACCTTCAGGACAATCCAATACAGCTTTTCTCTTCTCTACACACTGAAGATGGAAGGAAAATCTTTTCCATGCTCTCAGCATGATGCTATCCTTCATGAATTTCCATCACTTACTATTTCAGCAGTCTGAATTTAAAGTCATGTTTTCTGCATCATATTCACAGAGTTTAAGTGAATATCGAGGGTAATTTATCTAGTATTGGAATTTTAGGAATGGTCTTAATTTCAGATGATAGAAGCAGGATTCAGTTTAATTATGCAGATTCCATTATATAGTAAGCTTTGTAGTCTTTTAAATTTTTAATAAATTTAGTTACTTTTTATTAATAATTTAAAAAGTTTTATTTCAGTATTTGAAATCTTGCCCCAATTATTTTAAAATTTTCATGTTTAGCTAGACTGAATTTTCCCCCTCGTTCCCCCACTAGTTCAGGTTATGTCTCCTTTGGATTTATGGTTTTAGAGTCCAAGGGAAGAGGGTAAACAGAGACATGATCATTACTCAGATATCTCCTTCCTCTTCTGTTTCTCCTATTCTTGTTGAGAGGAAGACTGGAGCAGGGAACAAGAGTGATGCTTGACTTCATCATACAAGGGAGCATTCCTGGCATGTCAATTGTTGTTTCTTAGAATCATTTAAACTGATTACTCTTGTCTTCCCTGTAACAGTAACCTAACTGTGGTGCCCTGGGTGCAGGAGGAAGCACACTAATAGGTTATTACTTGGAAATTGGTATTTTATATCTCAACTTACTACTACAAAAAATATAAAGCTTTGGCTACATAAATGCAAAGGCACTGACTGTCCAACAATACCTTAGTGAGGAATAGGCAATTCCACTCAGCTCACCCCACCTTTCTTCTCCTCCCTTTCCCTTCCCGCATATGTCCTCCCATACCTCCTTCTTTTTTTGTGTCTCTCCTCAATATTTATCTCTAACTTCTCTCTTTTTATCTTTCAGTAGCAAGTGATTTGGATTATCAGACAATACATAAATAATTGAACAATTTTTTCTCTTTTTTTGAGATTATTCTTAAGAAGTGAGTTCTAGAAGAGCACCAGTTACTTACACCTACCTACTAGTTAGATTCAGATTTGACAACTGCAATTCGAAGCTATTTGAAGTAGATAAACCTAAGAGATTCTTTTCTACACTTGTAGTAAAAAGGAAGAAGTGAAGGTGTGGCTCTGGTGGTATAGTGCAAACATTGAGAATTAAAGCCCAGATAGACCTCAAGGCCTGGAGTTAAAACCTCAGTACCAGCCCAATAAAAAAAATGAGTCGTTCATCTTTGAATAGGGAGATTTCTCCAAAAATTCATACCCAGGACAATTTTCAAGGTTCAAGACTATTTCAAAGGCTTTTTTTTTTACATATTAATCCATTCCTCTGCTTGATTCACCTTATGAAAAATAGGAGTCACACTTCACATTATAAAGTATGAGCAATGCTAAACAGTTCTTACCATTTTTCAATGTAAAGGAAACATGGGAGAGGAATTCACCTCACTTGGGTGAGCTAGGTTTGACTCACTGACAGACTTTTGCAAGTAAATGAGGGTTTGTTGACATGTAAAGAAGTCTGTTCAGATGGGAGAGAACAAGTTAGCTTGAATCAGAGTAAGTTTATTCCTATGATATGATAAAGAGAAGCTCATCTCAGAGAATACTCTGCAAAAAGTAATTTCAAAAGGATTAAAAACCCATGCCTATGTTGTGAACAACCATGTTTTCACAAACAAAAACACTTTCCTGAGCCATGAAAAGATAAGTTAGAGCAAAAGGAACTATATTAAATTTATATCTGAGTTAATATCTAAGTTATATCTAAGTTAATATCTGAGTGATAGATGTAAAAGAGTCCTGTAATCAAAACTAAACTATACATGTCCCTTACAAGAATCTCCAAGAGAGGCCTTGCTAAATCTGTCACAGAAGACTGGGTTCCTGCAATTTTCAGTTATGCTTAGGGTTCACTTTCTTCTACAGTTGCTTAGTTTGCAAACCTCTCATACTACATACAGTGTCTTGAAAAAGGTGCTGTCTTGCTAGGCACCTAAGGGATTTTTGTGCCACTGTGAATATTCATCATATGTCTTCTTGTAATAATACCTGCCAATATGAAGTCCTTTCGTGATAAGAATAATAGTTTCTGTACCCTTTGTTCCACTGACAAATCTTAGATATAAATATAACCAGGTGCTGGTGGCTCACGCCTGTAATCCCAGCAACTCAGAAGGCTGAGATCTGAGGATCACGGTTCAGTGCCAGCCCTGGCTGGAAAGTCCATGAGATTCTTATGTCCAATACACCATCAGAAAACCAGAAGTGGGGCTATGTCTCAAGCGGTAGAGCCCTCACCTTGATCTGAAGAGCACAGAGACAGCACCCAAGCTCAGAGTTTAAGGACCAAAACTGACAAAAAAAATAACAAAACAAGAAAACAATGTGTGTGTGTGTGTGTGTGTGTGTGTGTGTGTGTGTATGACGAGAGGAATTACATTTAAATATAAATAGATATATATGATTCACCTTCAAAATATAACCAAATATAAAATATATTTACATTATGTACATATATTTACATATATAATATGTTCACATTGTATCTGTATGTTTCAAAATATATTTGTAATTTATATCCAAAGAGTACATCTGAAGATTTTGGGGAAAAATGTAGAGTTTCTAAAGACTTACCACTGACCCATCATATTTCAATAATTTTTTACACTTATTACATTGTCTTGAGTACTAAGACTAAATGATTATGAAACAGAGTAGTTGTTTTATTCCTTATAATTTTGGATTAGAAACATCTACTTACTTGGTATGAAACCTACCAAGATGTGATCTTGAAATCACACTCCACGAACAGGACATGTACATAAATTTAGCAATGTATAGGTCTGAAACTATTATTGGAATCCTGTATCTTACATACACTCAGTTTTCTTAGAGTCAGCTACATATACAAACATGCATACATAGTCATGCTCACATCATTTCCATACTCACATGACATACTAAATGTAACACTGTAATAAAAATATTATAGATACTGAAAAAGAAAACATTTGCAAATGTAATTTATATTTTAAATATAATGTATTATTGAAATGCTAATGAAAGAGCTGCTGAGAAGAAATACTAATGTGCCCTCCTAAAGAGCATGTTTCTCTTTCCAAGCATCATTATTTACATCCTTCTTTCTCCCCATAAAAATTTAAATAACTACAGAATTCACCTACATGTTCCTTAATCATCAACTGAATAAATTGTTATATATATATATATATATATATACATATATATATATATAAATACATATACACACAATGATGTATTATTTAGCCACACATAATAATGAAATCATACCATATTCAACAAAAGAGAAGGAACTGGAAAACTTCACATTAAAGCAATAAGCCATACCCGGAAAAACAAATACTAGATTTCTCATGTGCAGACTCTAGACCCAGAAAATAAAATGCCTGAGCCAGGTGTAAAAGATGGAACTATTTAAGTTTGGGAAAAAATGAGTGAGAACATGAAGAGAAATAGTGTGGAGTAAATATGTTCAAATACTGTATAAGTTAGTATGATGACATAATAAAACATATAAAAACAGGATAATAAAATTAATAAAAAGAATACAATTTAGCAAGCTATATTATGTAGACATATGTGTATAATACAATAAAAATACTTTGAGAAATTAATATTTGCTAATAAAAACACAAAAATTCATTCTAGTTGTTATAAGTTCATTTGTTCAAATATTTCCCTGATGAATTAAAAGGAGAAACTGGTTTTGCTAATTTAGAAAGACAATCTTGTCCAAGTAGCATTAAAGTATTCTAGTTAAATACTGTCAATATTTAATTGTTCAATCAAATTAATTATTATATTAGAATATTTCCATTTTAATCTTCAAAATATTATCTCTATAGGCATATACGTTTTGATACTTATTGAATATATTTTCTTTACTTAATTTCTACATACCATTTTCTGAATGTACTTTGGTGTATGCAATTAGGATATATTATACCTGACCAGGAAATCGATTATACAAAATTTTTATCAAAAATGCCTATAACAAAATAAAGAGGTAAATCCAAATTATGTATATTTGAAGACAATGCTTTTTTAGTCCTCTTCTCACATTCCCCATTCCCTTCTTGAGAATAAAACATATAGTAAGGAAATGCTGAAAATGTTTTGGAGAAATAGGTTGACTTTAAACCAATGCATTTTTGTATATATCCAGAAAAGCTAAATTTTTACCTTATCATTTTCCTTAGGCTTTATACTCAGGTTTAATATCTGATGGTGACAGACATATCTATATCTATCTATCTATTTATCTATATATGTATATATAGATAAATAGATATAAACATATTTAACAGTGGCTAAATTTAGGCTGAGGAATCTAGGTACAATACTCATGCAGATAGACCTCATCAGTAATGAGACCATGATATCACAAAGTTAACCCATTCTTACTGGTACCATGCTTATGAGAGTTTGTGCGTTATAAACATTGGTTATTAGCATTTGTTTTGTAATCAACATCATTTCATGGGTTAGGAACTAAAGTGATACATTATATTCAGAACAAAATTTAAGGAGCCATCTAAATTTACCAAGGTACACATCATTTAATACAATGTTTTTAAAATGCAAGCTAATGGAAATAATTTATGAAAAAATCAACATTTAAAATAAATACAGAATCTGTATGACTGATTTTTCTTTTACCCCAGTTGCACTATGGCTTGTATGATGACTTTTCTGGTTATACGTTTAGTTAGGTCTTGATATTTACTTGGAGAAGTTATGTTCTTTCATATATTCATTTGTCAGATCAAAGAGGAAATGAATTCCATGCCAGAGTCAATATCCATAATAATGATTCAGTTGTATCCTGCTACTTTGCCAAAGGTTCAAATCAGCTCATGTAACTTGGGTCTTTTTTGTATCTAACTAAATAGGTATGCAATATTGTCAGTACTAGAAAGATTTTGACCACCATTTTTTCAAATATTATTTTCTAGAAACTACTTCTCTCCTTTCATGAAATTTTAATTTCATTTATATAATGTGCTGATGTTTTCCTTTACATAACCCACATCCAGTCTTCTACAATCATGTAATTTGGAGTAGTTTAAATTATGTACAGTCATATACACTGCTCAGATTCTATTATTTGGATATTTTGTTCTTAAATCAGTAGTATTTCGTTCTCAATATGGATACTATTGGACTTATTCATTGAATTTCTGAATTTTTAAGTATGTCATGATTTTTGTGATTTGATATTGTTACATTTTATTCTTCTAAATATGTGCAGATCATACTTCACATAGTTACATTTGTTTTAAACAATTCGATCCATTCAAGGGATTTGATATATTAGGTTCATCTAGATGAATTTAATTACAAATTAACAGAACCTTATTTCTGAGACAGAATAATTTATGGCTCTACTCAAATTAACATGTATTTGAGGTTTTAGTATTTACAAAAAAGTGGGGCACAACATAGGTTTGTTGCTGCTGGTGTTCTACTTTGTTGGTTGTTTTTCAACACATATGTGCATTTTATTTTAATTGTTTTGTGTCTTTATTTTTTTCATATAACATAAAGCACAAAAAGCATCAGTGATTCAGATCTTTTCCAAATAGAATTCTAAGACATTTGAAGTTTTGTGACAACTGAGAATGAGCAGGTCTTCTTAATGGAGGGAGTAGCAGAATAACAGAGCCAATGTTTGACATGATTTGAATTCTTCTTCCTCTTGCCTCACTGTTTCCAATGGTATTACTTCAAAGTCTTTAGTGGAAAGAAAATAATTTTGTCTGTGTGAACTCAGAATTTTTGATTCAATTGAGACACACTACACATTCATATTTGATTTTAACTCTAAATTCTTCTTTCCTCAGTTTTAAAAGACAGATGTGAATTTATAATGCTAAAATTAAATAAAATGAAATCTACACATTTATATGAAATGGGCCAAACTATTTTCACTTCACACTATATGTAATATACAGTGTAATAATGATAGGGTGTAAAATAATATGTAATAATTGACTTTTTGGAAAGTCAATTACAGTGTATTTTGTGAGAAAATGAGAAATAGTAAAAATTATATTTGATTATATTAAAAAAATGAAAGTTACACCTCAAAATAACTCATAGCTATAAACTAATGCTGAAAATAACATTGTTTATTGGAAAAAAGCCTGAAATTTCAATAAGCTTGCTTTTTTAAAATGGACTTGGTTCTGGACTTGGATCTAGCTACTCAGGAGTCTGAGATCTGAGGCTAATGATTCAAAGCCAGCCTGGGCAGAAAAGGCCATGGGACTTATCTCCCATAAACCATCTGAAAACCAGAATTGGCATTGTGGCTGAGTGATACAGTAGTAGTCTTGAGCAGAAGAACTGAGAGACAGTGCCCAGGCCAACAGTTCAAGCCCCACAACTGACAAAAAAAATTTACATGGATTTTTAGTTTATTATTTCATGATTATTTATGAGTGGTTGTTCAGTGAAAAATGTCATTGGTGTTTATATTTTGTGTTAGCATAAAATGAGCCTATTATTATCTTAATTTAATTTTAAAAATTACTCTCTGATTCTAGGACAGCATAAATTTTGTGTGTAGTGGTTAAGACCAGATTGTCTTTCTGAAAAAAAAAATTTATATCACCTCCAAAAAGGAGGGACAAAAGGAAAATAAATGACAGGAAACTTACTATATAATAATCTTAATGGACTATTAGTCTTTCAGTTTGTTTTAACTTTTAAGAAAAGAATAAAGAAATTCTTGATAATATTTTATTAAACATCTAAATTTCTTCATTCTTTTCATTTAAGATTCACTTTAAAAAGAAATTCAACAGGTCCATCTCATTGTTGCAATGGATCCACCTGTATCCCTATTTAAACGATTTGTTTTTCCCTTCCCCTCCACAAATTATATTAACATCAAATACAGTGAAAGCAGGGGTTATACTGTGGGGGAGGGACATACAAAGCAACAAAGATAAATATGTTAGAAACAATTGCATAAAAGCAAAAATATTTGAATACTTATATGTTGAAAAATGAACTTTACAATTTTGGCGGAGGGAGGGGAGAGAGGAAGGGGGGGAGGGGGGAGAGAGATGAGAAGAGATGGGAATGGGAAACACAGGAGGAGGCAACAATGCTTGATAAGAAGATATGGAACCAACCCAGATGCCCCTCAGTAGATGAATGGATCAAGAAAATTTGGTATATATACACAATGGAATTCTATGCCTCTATCAGAAAGAATGATATTGCCCCATTTGTTAGGGAATGGAAAGGCTTGGAAAAAAACTATATTAAGTGAAGTAAGCCAGGTCCAAAGAAACATAAGTCCCATGGTTTCCCTTATTTGCAATATCTAGTATATGTCTGAGTCAAGCAAAAAATGTGATTAGTTGATGTTAGGGAAATGAACCCTAAGATATGTATTCAAATGTTTTTTTTTCTTTCATATGATTGTTTCTAACACATTTATGAGTATTTCTTTGTTGCTTTGTATGTCCCTCCCCCACAGTATAACCCCTGCTTTCACTGTATTTGATGTCGCTATAATTTGTGGAGGGGAAGGGGAAAAAGAAATCATTTAAATAGGGATACAGGTGCATTCATTGCAACAATGAGATGTGCAAGTCTTTATGTCGAAAATGAACTTTGCAACTTTTGTGCGGGGGGAGGTATAAGTTGGCGAGGGCGAGGAGAGGATGGGCAGGGATCGGAAGGGGAAACAAAGGAGGAGTCTACAGTGCTTGATAAGAAATGTACTCATTATCTTGCCCATGTAATTGTAAACCCTCTGTATGGTATTTTCCCAATAAAAACATTAAATTAAATTAAATTTAAAAAAAGAAATTCAACAGGTGACAGTAATTTTTCCTTTCTTTTTTAAAGAAATGTTCATTTCATTATTATAGTGTATCGCACAATATACCCTGAAAACATTTGATAAGGAAAAACTTTATTCCCATTCTTTGCCTTGCTTCAGTCTGTATTTAAAGCTGCATCCCACATCTTAGCCACTCTATTGTCTGTATTCTCATTTCAAACATTTCAATGAGTTTTCTTTCCCAGCAAAGTTTTACAAATGGCATGCTTTCATTCATTGTGCTTTCCAAAATATATCTCACAAATGCCAATAATGAAACCCAACCTGAAACATCTGTGGATTTTTCCACTAATGATGCAATGTATTCCCGTTCCATACACCTTAGAACCAGCTTTTCACAGGCATTAATTGTTCTGTCAGTTCCATGCTTTAGAACTGCAGCATTTGACAATGGCATACGTGTAAATTTTTTTTACCACATTTGGATTGTTTTCAGCAAGGACTGTCTTCATAGAAGATGGTAATAGGTGATTTTTGCAATTATGTAGTTCAAAAGGGCTCTAAGTAGTGCATATAGAATATCAATTTAAGTGACTAAATATTTAAATGAAATCCCATAATATATATTCCTTCAATTTTCTGGCTAAAGTGTTCTACAATCTAGCTATTTTTAAAAGAAATATTATACGTTGTTTCTTTGTTAACAATGTAATTGGAAGACTTAAAATTTTCATATAGCATGGCTGTTTTAAATGAGGTGGATGTACCAGAACTTTTGGGACAGCATTAATGTTTGAATGTTGGATGGGAATTTTTTGGGAATTGTGGCAGGTTTTCATGATATGAGAAGAAAAACAAAAGGCCATACTAATACTTTTATCTCTACGTTGTTATATTAGTTTATTCAAACACAAATTTACACACAAACACACAGATATACAATCATGTAGAAAGAAGACCCAGTCAGTGTGCAAGAAAATATTTTAATAGAAATTCCATAAAATATTTAGTCTGCTGAGATCTGATTAGAATTTATAGAAATAGCTATTTGCTTCCACTCCTGGACAAGTCATTATCATTGGTGAAGATGTTGCCATTTGATTTTAGAATGCCCCAGAAAGAGCTACGTGTAAAAGAAAAATGACTTTTGATTTCCTCCCAGACTGAAGAGAATACCTGAATAGTTCTTCTGGAGATTAAGTTTTTCAGAGTGAAACCCATGAGAACATAGACGCTCATCTTCTTACTTCTTTTATCTTTTAATCATTCTAGGTCAAAATCATTTCTCTTTGACATATCCCCCACATTGACATTGTCATGTCGTAGGCCCCCAAAGCAACATAACCAACTGAATGAACATACACTGAAACCTTCAAACTTGTAAATCTGAAAAAGCCTTTCTGCTTAATAAATGGACAATATCACTTAGTATGGTAGGTTATAACTCTAACTCAGAAGTCTAGTCTTTCTAACAATGTAGAGTATATTAAAATGTGCTTCCTTTTAAAATATCTAATTCCATGTTGCTTTTTGTGTTTTTGTTTCTGTTGATCCTAGAGCTTAAACTCAGGGCCTGGTTGGTGTTTTGTGGTCAAGGCCAGTGCTTTACATACAATTTGAAGTGGTCGTTAACTGGAGATAAGAATCTAATGAACTTTCTTACTCAGGCTGGCTTTGAACTGTGATCTTCAGATCTCAATCTCTTTTTTTCCCATTTCTCTCATTTTTTAAATTGTCAATATACCATTCAGAGGGGTTACAATTACATGGGGAAGGTAATGAGTACATTTCTTATCAAGCATTGTTCCCTCCTCCTTTGTTTCCCCTTCCCAGCCCTTCCCATCCTCCCGCTCTTCCCAGCCCCCACCTCCCGACATAATTGTGAAGCTTGTTTTGCGACATAACCTCTTGTACATCTCATTGTTGCAATGAGTCCACCTGTATCCCTATTTAAACAATTTGTTTTTTTCCCTTCCCCTCCACAAATTATACCAACATCAAATACAGCGAAAACAGGGTTTATACCATGGGGGAGGGACATACAAAGCAACAAATAAATCATCTTATAAATATGTTAGAAACAATCGCAAGAAAGAAAAACAAATTGAATTCTTATATTGGGGTTCATTTCGCCTAACATCAACTTATCTGACTATTTCTTAACTAGCTAAGATTACATCCTTAAACCAACATGTTGCATATTTCGTGTAATTCCCATTCTCACTATTGTATAGATGCTCCTAGTACAATGTAAAAAAGCGTAAAACTATGGATATTTGTAAAGTATAAAATGAAAGAAGAATTTTCATCCTTTACATAATCTATGCAAAATCTATACTAAACAATTGATATTTTACTGTACCTTTCATGCAACTAGTTTGATATAATTTAATACTTGTCAGGCCAAGATTCTCTGTATTCTACCAGATATTTACTTTTTCAAGTATGTATGTATATGTATATGTATATGCATATGTATATATATGTGTATGTATATGTACATGTACATGTATATGTATATGTATGTTTATCTATATATCTTCCAATGTGGATTATCAGACTTGAACCTTTGCTTGTTTTGCTGTTCAGCAGTTGAACCTGGTTGGCTCATTCTGTGACAATATCTGTGCTCATTCAGATCATTCCATTATTTACCACACCATCAACCTTCGAAAATAAGCTTAATTTCCTGGAGAAGGTTACCAGTCAGTCCAACCATTATCAACCCAGAGGGTTCTAATAAAGCAAGCTTTAAGAAAGGAAGATAACATAAAGTGAAAACTACAGAATTTCTACAGACGCCCAGTAGGTTATCCAAATTATACCTTATATATTTCACATTTCTACCTTCCTTCTCTTCTAATATTTAAGAAAGCATTGACTAACACAATAAATATATTGCATTTATAACTTAAGGATCAGTGTTTTGTTTCCAACTGAAGTCTTCCTCCATGAATTTTGACATAGACTTTTGGGAGATTTTTTTATTGTTATAGGATTCCATCCGAAACAAAGCCATGCATACCAAGAAAATGTTTTCAATTCAGAGTACTAAACAAAAATTAAGGTTAACTATATACCTTAAGCACAAATATAGGCAATATCAAGGTTTTTTAAAATGGTATACTTTTCTTTTTTTGGGGTGGGTCCGGTGGTGGGGCCTGAACACTGGGCCTGGACACTATCCCTCAGCTCTTCAGCTCAAGGCTAGTGCTCTACCACTTGAGCCACAGTGCCACTTTTGGCTTTTTTCGTTTTGCTTATGTGGTGCTGAGTTATTGAACCGAGGGCCTCATGCATGCAAGGCAAGGGTTCTACCACTGAGTCACCTTCCCAGCCCTAAATTGTATACTTTTACTGTATAAAGTGGCTCAAACCTGTAATCTTATCTACTTGGGAAACAGAGATTACAGAATTTCAGTTCCAGGCAAGCCCAGACAAAAAAAGAAGTTTCAGAAATTCTAACCATTTGCTGTATGCAATGAATTATGTTTGTGTTAGGAGTACTGCAGTCTAAACAGGCCCGGGCATAGTGATACTACTTGAAAATAAACAATCCAATTACAATATGCAGGTATGGCAGTACTAGAGATGCTGTTTTACAAGTATAGGGTTTTGGGGTCAATCCCCCAGTACCACTAGGAATTTAAGTGTGCCAGGGTAAGAATTTGGCTTGTCTAAGGTAAAGACTTCATACTGGTTTTATAAGCTCTAATAAAACCTTTATCTCTTTTCCTATTTTTTAAAGTATAACCATAACTTCCATGCCCAATCCAAATAATTTCTAACTCTAGATTTTCTTCTATCCATTAAGTAATATGTTATCTGTTCGATACTGTCCCACTGAAATCATACTAAACTTCAATAACCCATTGCCTTAGAAAATGAATGCATTTGGAAACAGAATCTCAAAGGTAGCATTTAAGTTGATGTCTCCTGCAAGAAAAGCAGAAGGCCATGGGTATGCCAAGGAAAGAGGATTCAGAAGAAGCCAACTCTGATCTTGGAGTTCTAGTTCCACAAACTTAGAGGCAATGTATCTACAGTGTTAATGCTACCCAATCTGTGGTAGTTTATTATTACAATTACTAGCAAACGTGGAATCTATAAGACATGAAAAGTCATTGACTCTTGGGGTCCATGACTCATCTATATGATTCTAGTGAATAAGAAGGATGGCACTTGTGAGATAATGGTTCTCAGGCTGGTAGGGAATTTCATGTGGTTCTACCTCCATTTAACTACAAAAATTTCTTTGCTGGAGGCATGGTTCTAATGGTACACTGACTACTGTTACCAAAAACTGAGAGCATGAGGTATATTCAAGCCTCAAATGTAGAGGAAGAAAAAGTTCTTAAAAACAGAATTATAAATAGGAAAACTGAAACAAAAGAAATAAACTTATTGATACAGAGAAAGCTTCCTAATGTGAACTATGGCACAAATTGTAATATTTAACATTTTCCTTCCTATACAGTAGAAATAAATGGTATTTCGACTTGACGAAACTAAAGTGTTAAACTGTATGCAGTAAATAATGACATTACATTATGTTTCCATAATTGAACTTGTTTTCCTACAAATTTATAGAATAATGTAGCTATGGAAAAATGAATAAATATTGCATTTTCAAATAGGATTATATATCCTTGCAAGTGTTGTCTAAACTTGATCTACACTGGAATGATTGCCATTGATATCCTTCTCAAGATTCCAAAAGTTTATGCTTTCAGTTGACCTTCCACAAAACTCAATCCCCAAACATAACTTTTTAGATTGTTCATGCAATCATATGAACAAAAACATATGGCATGAAATGTTAATTACTTTTATCTGCTGTCATTAATGTAGTATACCTAATATAATTAATTGTATACCCTGAGGGAAATAAGATGCTTCCTTCTAAATACAGACTTGCAGGCACACCCATACACACACACACACACACACACACACACACACACACACACGTATTTACCATTCTGGCTCAGGTTAAGTTCCAGACATTGTGTACCAGCAATGATCTAATAATCAAACTTTCCTGCCCAGACATAAATACATTCATAATTCCACACATACATAAACACCAGATTATTCAAAATAATGAGAATATTTTACAGAATCACCTAGCTCCTGAACCATCTACTCCCTAATTTCATTCATTCACGACTATGCATTTTTCCTATTATATTCAAAAATCTCTTTGAGTCTCACTGATTAGCAGACAAAAATATGTTATGTTATCATATAATACAAAAGGTAGGCAAAATTACTTCTCCCTAGGTAATCTTTAATATATCTTATCAAAGACTTCTTTTTCCTTCTTCCAGAGTCTCTTTCTGGAATTTTGCCCTAATTTCTAATATTAATTACAATGGACATGCCATATTCCTTAATTCATTTTTCCTAAAGGTAATACTATGGAGTTGAATCTCGTTTGCTTGCTTATTCTAAATTAAATTTTGTCAATAAAATTATTTTTTATGTTACTCCTAAGCCATTTAAATATCAAAAAGAACTAAAAATTTACCTTGGCAATGATTTGTGAATGGCATTAATGGATGGGGGAGATGAAAGACTTTAATCATCTATATTGCCTTAAAATGGCACTGTTATTTAAAGGGCTAATGCTATAGTAAGCTTTGAAGGTGTGTTCTTCTTATTTCATCTAGGAATATAAAAGTATGCTTTTCATCACATTCTTACCTGTAGAGGACTAGAATTATTTCATTTTAGAGTTTATGCCCAGCTACTACTATAGTGAAACCCACAAATAACTGCACAGCTGTGTTAACTGCTCTAGATTTTGAAATTTTCATCTAGTAGCCCTAGTGATTGGAGCCCAGATTAATGGGATAGTCACATAATAAACAATTACAAACCACCACAATATACAATGACCACGTGCAAAATGACATTCTATTTTTTTCTTTATCATTTCTTTTTTTTCTTATTAATTGTCTTTTAAGGAATTATGGGCTGTGTATTTCTCATTATTGTTGATGTAACTTAAATAAATTTACCATATTTTTCAAATAAAATAAAATAGATATAAAAAAGACATATTTAGCCACAAAATGAAGCTAAACATTTGAGTGATTTTTTTCTAGTTCTTTTCTCAGTTATCCTCAAATAACATTGAGATGAGCCAAGCATATGTGTAAATTGACATGTATCAAGCACACAGAACTTCTATATCAACTTCACCGATTAAAGAAAATTATCAATTGCTTCATGTCTTAAGTAATCTACTTAAAACAAGTATAGTATTTTGATCAATACACCTCATAATCTGTGGAATTGATGCATTATGTAAGTATATGATTTCTTATTTCCACTGAATTACACTGAATTAATATTATATTTATTTAACTTTTTGCACATGAAATAATGACATTCTTGAGGATAAAACATGCCTGTTTTCCATATTGGTTGCCAAAATGCAATATTTGGGAATTTTGAAAATTTAACTTTAAATCTGAACCTTCAAATTTCACTAGGACTTCAAATGTGTTACTTACAACTTTAATGTTAAAATAAAAGGCATTATTAGGGCATTCCGAAGAAGATGGCAGAGAAGAAACTGCATGCTAAACAACCTCTCGCAGAGAAAGCAGTTTTAGTTTTCTGGTGCACATTCCTAGGCTAGAGAATTGCACCAAGTGTCCCATCACAGTACAGAGAGTTTCTTTAGCCAGAGAGGGAAAATCCAGGCAAGGAGACAGATCTGAGCACTTGCAGGTAGCCGCGGCTGTGGCAGGAAGAGCACCGGTGGCCATAGCAGCCATACCTACAACATAGAGATTCAGGGACTAAGGCACCAGACAAGGCTGGCAAGCGTATTCTACTCAACACCAGCAAGAACTGACAAGGAGCAAATATCTTCATCCTGTAGATCGCAGGCCAGTGACGACCCAGGAACGAAGACACTGGCGTGAGTAGAACCGTGACATCCTCACTGCTTCTCAAAGAGCAGAGGAGGGAAAGCCCCCCTTCCCTTCCCCCCTCCAGAGATCTCCATCTTTGATACTGACAAGCCTGGCTGAGCAGCTAGCTCTAACTCAGGCCTTGGAAGAAAACAAAAGAGTCATTTAACAGGTCACAGGAACCTGACCTGACCTGCCAGGCTCAGCTTCACCCAGAGGAAAGTCACCCAGCCCAGGCAGTGAAAGCTCTGCCCCCAGAGGAGTGACTTTCTACACTGGGTAAACAGAGCCAGAGCTACCCCTCCCTAAAGCAACCTAGAAAAACAATTGAAATTTAGTAAACATAAACCCTGAGAATGGCTACAGGCTGGGCTCTGTGAGTTTCTCACAAACTAGCCCCTTAGGGCAAAGCTACTGTTTTCTGAAAGGCCTCAACTCTACCAAGAACTTAGCCTCATCACAGCATCTCCAAACTAGAAGAAACAGCCATCTCCCTCTTTTGTAATACTCAAAGCAGATCTCCCTCCCACTGAACTAGCCTGGGAGGAGGATCACAAAATCCTGGGTAAAGCAGCGAATTTTTCTGCTTGATCAAACTGATTTAAGAAACCAATCAAACCACAGGAAAACCAAACAGCACAATCAGACCAGAGACTCTACCAAGAGTCTGGTGATGGACACAAGGGAGATACAGGATCTTCTCATCAACTCCCTCCCCCCCCCCAAAAAAATCAAAGAACTATTTTTTGTACCTTTTAAAATTTTTGTTGAAAACTGTTTTCTATTAATCTTTTTTACATCATAATTTTTATTTTAGATGTATATGTGTGTAAGTGGGCGTGTGATTTTTTAAAATCTGTACTGATCTTTTGGGTTTGTTTCTTTTCTTTTTTATCCTTTTCATTTTTTTCATTTTTTTCTCTTTCATTCTTTTTTGTGTGACTTAATTGCTGTTCTGATCCTCCTCAGGTATATACGTGTTGTCAATAATTAGACCTTATCCCCCATTGTGTACACACTTAATACAGAAATGTATTACTCAGTTCAAAAACTCTTAGTTATAAATTCTTTAATAGCATTATTATTTTTATACACATATAAAGCCTATGTACAAACATGAAAAAGGAAATCAAACAAAACCTAGAAAGTGCCAAAACCTCCCCTGCTCCAGAATTGGAAGGATCAACATCATGAAAATGCCAATATTTCCAAATGCTATCTAAAAATTCAGTCCGATACCTATCAATATTCCAATCCCAAAATTCATAGAGAACAACAAAATACCGCAAATAGCAAAAACGACCTTTAACAGAAAGAACAGTGCTGGAGGAATATCAATACCAAATTTCAAACTATATTACAAAACAATAGTCATCAAATCAGCTTGGGACTGGCACAAGAACAAACCTCAGGATCAATGGATTAGAAGTGAAAAACCAGAAATGAACCTACAGACATATAGCCAACTAATCTTTGATAAGGAAGCTAAAAAAAATATAGGATAGAAAAAAGACAACCTCTTCAGAGAATGGTGCTGAAAAAGTTGGTTAACTACTTGTAGAAAAATAAAGACAGAACCTTAAATATCACCCTGCTCCAGAACCAACATCAAATGGATCAAAGACCTCGGAGTCAAAGCAAACACTCTGAAAACATTACAGGACAGAATAGGGGAAACCCTAGTACAACTTAGCACAGGCCAAATTTTCTTAATCGAGACCAAGAAACACAACAAATCAAAGAAAGGTTGGACAAATGGGATTGCATGAAATTGCAGAACTTCTGCATGGCAAAGGACATAATTGGAAGATCAATAGAAAGCCCACGGATTAGGAGAAGATCTTCAGTGGCCATACAATGGACAAGGGTCTCATATTTAAAATATACCCGGAACTCAAAAAAATAAATCCCCCAACAACAAGTCCTCAAAAAAAAAAAAAATAAAACAACTGCCCAATAAATAAGTGGGCTAAAGACTCAAAGAAAAACTTCTCTGAAGGAGAAAGAAGCATGGCCAATAGACACATGAAGAATTGCTCAACCTCCCTAGTCATAAAAGAAATACAAATAAAAACAACATTGAGATACCACCTCACTCACAGAATGGCTATGATTAAGAACTCTAATAACAACACAGGCTGGAAGGGATTTCTACAGTAGGGAACATTACTGCATTGTTGGTGAGAGAAAAACTTGTTCAACCACTGTGGAAAGTAGTATGAAGATTCCACAAAAGACTCCACATAGATCTCTCTTATGACCCAACAATCCCAATTTTGGGCATTTACGCAAATGATCACAAATAAGACCATACTAAAGCTACCAGCACAACTATTTTTATTGCAGCATTATTTGCCTTAGCTAAGATATGGAAGCAACCAGATACCCCTCAGTAGATGAATGGATCAAGAAAATGTATATATTCCCAATGGAATTCTATGGCTAAATCATAAAGAATGACATTGCACCATTTGTTCAGAAATGGAAAGATGGAAAAAATTATATTAAGTGAAGTAAGCCAGGCCCAAAGAAACATAGGTCCCATGGTTTCCTTTATTTGCAATAACTAGTATATGTTTGAAACAAGCAGAAAAGGTCAGATAATTTGATGTTAGGGACACTGAACCACAAGATAAATATTCAAATATACTTTCTTACATGTGATTGTTACTATTTCTTTGTTGCTTTGAATGTCCCTCCCCTATGTTATAACCATGCTTTCACTGTATTTGATGTCGGTATAATTTATGGAGGGGAAGGGAAAAAACAAATCGTTTAAATAGGGATACTGGTGGACCCATTGCAGCAATGAGATGTACAAGTCGTTATGTAGAAAAACGAACTTTACAAATTTTGCCGGAGCAGGGTTGGTGGGGGTGGGAGTTGGAAAGGGATGAAAAGGAGAAAAAAAAGAGGAGATATCAATGCTTGATTAGAAATGTACTGATATCCTTGCCCATGTAATTGTAAACACTATGTACGGTATTTTCACAATAAAAAATATCAATACTAAACACTTTAGAGAAATACAGATGAATGAAATGAAAGGCTTATATTACAGAAAGAGTTACAACTCTCTGGCCATGTCCTTTTCAGAAACATTTCCAGAAGTAATAACTCTGCTACTTGAATCACAGACTACGTTTCCAGAGAATTATATATTTTACTATAATTTTGTGTCAGTTTAAAGAATAATATTCCGTGTAGGAATTGCTCACACTTGTAATCCTTCCTACGTTCAAACAAGCTGACAGTTCAAACAAGCTCAGCCAGAATTGTCTGTGACACTTTTATCTCCACTGAAACACCGAAAGACCAGAAGTAGAGCTGTGGCTCAAGTGTGGTAGAGTTCTTACCTTGACCCAAATAAAGCTCAGGGAGAGAAGGGTTGACATGATCCTAAAAGAAATATACCTATTACCTGACTTGTGAATGATAACCTCTCCTTACATCACCTCTACAATCACATTAAAAATTGAGTGATTATAAAAAATTAAAAATATTACCCAGATCCTGATATCAACCCCAGAACAAGTACATAAAGAAAGAAAATGAAGTATAAATCTCATTAATATCTTAATGAGTTTAGCTATGTAGATTTACTCCTTAAAGTTGGTGATTTATCAACAAAACTGTGTACAAAAAGGAAAATATTCCATCTTTTGGAGCTTACTTTTCTCTGTTATAAAATAATCATTTTCCTATAGTTCTAGGCAAGATCCTGTACAAGTATTAAATATTGTCTATCCCTCAGAGAAAATGCTATAATGACTTCATCTCTCTCTCTCTCTCTCTCTCTCTCTCTCTCTCTCTCTCTCTCTCTCTCTCTCTCTTTCTCTCTTCCTTGAGAGATGGAGGGTAATATTATCAATAAATGCAGTAGCACCACTCAGAATTTAGTTAGACTCTCAAAAACTCACTGTTCTGGAAAATAAATCAATAATCAACAAAATTCATTTTAAACATGAGAAACCTCCTGAGATATCTTTCTTAGAGTATGTGATATCATTAATTGGTTCTAGACATCCATAAGATTCTAAAATTTTATTTGATACGTTTATAGCTTAGACAGAATGTATTTTATATAGAGAGTAACACATGTGCCATTATAAACAAATATCCCTTATCAAAATACAATATCAAAATGTCTTACCTACATTATTCCAATTTAGTTCATTAAATCATGTGCTATATATCGGGGCAAAGTTTTTCATGATCCTTCCTATTATATTCTTTCTCCATTCAGGAAGACACATTACAATACTTGAGCTCATGGTCAAAGCTAATATGTGGCTCATTAGGACTTACTGGGATGTCGATTTCCCTCAACCACTGGTATCAAATTTTGAATTCATTGGAAAGGAAAGCTCCACTGCAAACCTCCAAGACCTTGGCCTGAGGTAAACCTGTCCTTGTTGGCTTAGTGCTTCCTCTCTTTTCCCTCTTGCCTTTCTTCTCCCTCTTTTTCTCCTTCTTTCTGCACTTCTTAATGGCTTTGCATCCTCTCTCAGGGGTCTCCATCAGCAAAATACATGTGAGAGAGGGGATGAATTGTCCTGTTAATTGTGGGGTCAACTCTCTATATTTCATGTCTGTCAAGAAATAGGTAGGATAATAGTAATCTTTGGAGGATATGATCAGTTAAATTGTGCCTTCATTGTTGATGTCATAAAGAATAATGCATTATTCATGTACAGATTATTTACTAATTGACTACAATATACCAGAAGGAAATCGTGGCTATTCAGAGAAAGGAAATAGAAATAGATTCTGAACACAGATTTTAATTCGATTTGGATAGGGTATCTAGAAAATAAAAATTGGAAGTGTTTTCATAAGGAATACAATAT
The DNA here is from genome assembly GCF_019054845.1 of Dipodomys spectabilis. Classification (NCBI taxonomy): domain Eukaryota; kingdom Metazoa; phylum Chordata; class Mammalia; order Rodentia; family Heteromyidae; genus Dipodomys; species Dipodomys spectabilis. The sequence continues at coordinate 1,292,418 of NW_024871026.1, read as the reverse complement.
TAAGTAAACACAAGACAAGCATAAACATAGAGTCGAATCTCTACTATTACTCATACATACATACAAAACAATGTAATAGAAATCTTGGAAAACTTCGACGTTTGTCTGATCTTTGGCTTTTGTTTATTGGGAAGATTATTGTTGTCTCAATCTCATTCTATGTTGTTGATATAATTTTTATTTCTTTCTCATTAAATTAAATTTTGTAGTGATATCATAAATTTTCCTAATTGTTCTAGATTATATATGACTGATATGAAAACTTTGTGTGTAGATGTATGTGGGTATACATGTGTGTGTGTGTGTGTGTGTGTGTGTGTGTGTGTGTGTGTGTTTATGCCAGTGAAGGAGCTTGAAATTCAGGTAACTTGTTTTCTCACTTGGCTTTTCCACTCAAGTCTCATGCTTCCAACATTTTCCTAGTTAACCAAAAAGTCTCTCAGGTTTGTGTGTGTTGTGGCTCTCTTTGAACCAGTTTGTTTATGTTTGTGTGTATGTGGATATATGTGTGATATTAATATTATCTAGGGATCTTCTTCATTATAATGGTATTAAAGAGTTAACAAAGCAGCTTATGAATACAATATATCGGCCTGTGTCACTCCTTTCAACATTCTCACCCATCTCTCTCCTACATACCCCTTCCCTTACTCTACTTAATTTTGCAGAATATACATTGGATTTTAACTGCACTTCCTATCACTTCTCTTCGTCAGTAATTACCATTGTGTCCTAGAACTCACTCAACCCCAAGACTTTCTTCTAAATACTTAAAAGAAAATTTGAATTCTAAGCTGGGCACTGGTATCTGATGTTTGTAACCTTAGGGACTCAGTAGCCCAAGGACTAAGGATTGAGGTTCAAATCCAGCCAGGGCAAGAAATTCCTTCATATTCTCATCTCTAATTAACCACCAAACAAGCCAGAAGTGGAGCTGTGGCTCAAGTGGTAGAGTAGAGTACCATCGTTGAGTAAGAAGAGCTCAAAGACAGAACCCAAGCTTTGAGTTCAAGCCTCATTACTGTAATACACACAAGAGATTCTAATTCTAGTTATATTATCACCTTTTGGATTGAGTTAAAACATTCATTTTTTCCCTTTTGAGTAGTGCTTACTTGTATTTTAAAAAAAGTTGTAATACGTTCTAGTTGCACTAGCTAAAATAAACTTATATCTCAAAAGTAACTATCAAGAATGGACCAGCTTGGTGAAGGAGTCTTGGTGCTCTGAGGTCTGTGGGAAAAGGTAAATTGGGCCAGGGGTGGTGATCCCGAGGGGGCTGAAGATCTTTGGTATTAGTTTGGGTTGAGAGAAGAGTGGGAGAAATAGTCGAGTTGAGTCATTTATAAACTGCTTCCAACAGGACCCCAAGCCTGTTCCAGGAGGTTGAGCAAGTGCCCTGCTTTTATGGGCCTTTCTTTATGAACAAAGTGTGCTAAAGTTGGCATAAAGGACAAGGAAGGTATATTGCTTTGTGCATTAATGTGGCTGAAGTAAGAATTTGGATGAGTGGCTTCCAGACGGAAGGGTACTTGTGTACATGGACACAATCTGCAGAAACCATGAGAACTTCAATCAGGAGCAGTATGTGGAGGGCAAGATGAGATGGGTGGCAAAAAAGAATTGTAGCATGCAGCAGAAGAGTATTGAAGTGAAAAGTAGTAAGCAGAGATTTTCACTAAAGAGACCACTCTGACACACCTATGCCCCATGAGTGGTGAGTGCTCCACCTCCTGCAACTGCTGATTGACATTGGCGCCATACTGGCCAACATACTGCTGGATCAGAAGGGCCTGGCCCTGTTACTGAATTCTCTTCACAATTTCCTCAAGGTTCTGGCCATGAATTCTGTGATCTCCTTTAGTGCCAGCGATTACAAGAACCACCAGAAGGTCGTGTGGACACTCACATGGGATCTGTGGAAATCATCCTTGGAAGTATGAGCACGAGTGGGATGTGTGTGACATGTTGTTCCTTCTCCACCTATTGTACAGATGATGCGCTCTGAAGATTGTGGCTTTGTACAGAACTGTTCATTGTGTGGTTCCATTTTAAGCAGAGAAAATAGAAGGGGTCACTACTGCTTTGCCTCTTCTTCTTTCCTTAATTTCCAAGTGGCTACCAGTGGACCCAGTGACAGAAAAGGGACAGCTGTCGTGTTGTCATCTAGGTGACAAATCAAGATTTCTCTAACCTTAGTAGATGAAATGCCTGCTACTGAATCTCTCTCTCCCCTCTTTTGCCTTTTGTTTTTATTTTTAGCCTCAAAGCTGCTATTAGTTTTACTAGATGCCTTTTTTGTTGCTGGCAGCTAACTAAAAATAGTAAAAAGGAAAGAGACTGGTTGTATCTAATTTGAAGCGGGTAGCTCTGTTAATTATTCCAGCAAGAATTTGTAATGGATTAGATTCTGCCCTAGTGTGGGAGGACAAATTTGAAAAGTTACTAGCTTGTCAGGTTTCAAAATTTGTAGCTGCATGTCAGAAGTGAACTCCTACATTTTCTGAGCCTACCTCACTTTCCCAAGTTTTATGTTGACATAGACACTTAAGCATCCCCACATAATATGAATAGGTTTCGATAATATTTAAGCTCTTTTAGCTTCATTTGGGAGTACCATGCATTTTTTTTTTTAAGAATGATGTTCTGTAGTTAGAGTTTGTGCAGCAATGTTTATTTTTTCAATTGGTGACCAATAATGCATCACTCCTTCCCTGATGTATCTTAGGAAATGTTTTACTCCCTACAACGTCATTCTCAATTTAATTCAAAATGAATTAGTTTCTCCCCACTCTTCACTATGAAGTTAGAATAGTGTGGAAATTATTATTTTCTATTTTAGCCTATTTAATTTTCTTTCTATTTCACTCTTCAAAGGAAAAAATTAAATCACGCAAATAATTTCATATGGCCTAATAACCATTTTCTTTAAAAGTTAGAACTCTATGTCCAAGTTACAGAGGACATTGAATTCCACAAGAGAATCAAAGCCAGGAGAAAATCCTTGAGACACAATTTCCCAGATAACCAGGAAAAAGTACGGTTAGTACTACCAAGAGGTCATAATTGTTGCGACATCAACTGTGACTGTCTTCCAGCGAAATTATAAGATATGTGCACTTGAGAAGAATAAATGTTTTCTCACATATCTCTTTACAAATTTAGGAGGAAATTGTACAGAGTACTGTTAGAAACAGCCAGCCTTAGCACAACCAAATTCTTTAGCACCACTGAGAATTTAGTTGTACTCTCAAAAATCTAGTGTCTGCTTTGAGTTTCAAGTCTTTGATACATTTGGAGTTGATTCTGTTGCAGGGTGATATATAGGGATCTAACTTTAGTTTTCTACACGCATTTAACGAATTTTGTCAGCACTATTTACTGAAGAGGCTGTCTGTCTTCAATTCTTTTTTATACGCTCCCTTATCAAAGATTAGCTGGCTATAGGTCGGTGGGTTCATTTCTGGGTTTTCAATTTTATTCCATTGGTCGACAGGTCTGTTCTTGTGCCAGTACCAAGATGTTTTGATTACTATGGCTTTGTAGTAGAGATGGAAATTTGGAATTGATATTTCTCCAACACTATTCTTTCTGTTAAGGACCGTTTTTGCTATTCAGGGTCTTTTATTGTTCCATATGAATGTTTCGATTACTTCTAGTTCCTTGAAGAATGCGGTTGGAATATTAATAGGTATGACATTGAATTTTTTTGCATGTTCCCCCCCCCCCGATCATATAAACTGTTTTCACTGTATTTGATGTTAGTTCCCTGCATCTTTTATATACACTTCTCTAGCTTGGGGAGTGGAAGGGAAAAAACAAAATGCTTAAATAGGAATACAAGTTGACTCATTGTAATAATTAGATGTACAAGACACTATGTTGAAAAATGAACTTTATAATTCAGGCAGGGAGGGGGTGAAGAGGGAGGGGGAGTGTATTTGTGCAAGTCGGAGGAGGGTAGGGGGAATACAAAGGAGGAGGTAAAATGCTTGATGGGAAATGTGATTATTACCTGGATCATGTAACTGTAAACCCTCTGTACAGTATTTTTACAATAAAAAGCATTTTAAAAGTGTTTTGGAAATTCAAGGATTTTTTTAAAATGTAGAAACCTCCTGAGATAGGTTTCTAAGAGTATGTGATTTTATCCATTGAGTCTGTAGATCATAATTTTTCTGAATTTTTATTTGATACTTATATAGATTTCAAAGAATATTTTATATACAGAATAATATGTGTCAGTTTAAATAAATACCCTTGATCGAAACACAGAATCTAAATATCTTGCCTACATTATTCCAACTTAGTTCAGAAAGTCACATGATTTGTTTCAGATCAAATTTCTTCATGATCCTTCCTATTACGTTCTTTCCTCCATTCAGGAAGACCCACTACTATGTTTGAGTTCATGGCCAAAGCTGATATATGGCTCATTACCTAGGACCTACTGGGATATTGACTTCCTTCACCCACTGTTACAAAATTTTGAATTCATGGGAGGACTCCACTGCAAACCTGCCAAATCTCTGCTTGAGGTAGACCTGTCCATGTTGGATTGGTGCTCCCTCTCCCTTTCCCAATTTTCACTTTCCTCTCCAACAATGCTTGATAAAAATGCACTTATTACCTTGCCCATGTAATTGTAACAACTCTGTTATTTTCTCAGTAAAAAAATCTGAAATATATTACTCATACTCTGGAATGGTTTATATTGATTATGAAATTGTCTCTTCAAAGCAATTCCTTGTATTATTGGGGGCCCATTTTCTGGTTCAATATAATCTATTTGCTGGACGATCATATGGAAGAGTACTTATATTGGGCTTCTTTTATCAGGATCATTATTTCAGGGTCAATTTTGAAAGGTTGATTCTAATGTCACCAGACAGGGAAATGGAATGGCCAGGGGTTGGAATAAGGGTGGGCAGGAGAGAGAATATTTGATGGGATAGGTAGGGGAAACAAAGGAGGATGAAACAATGCTTGATAAGAAATGTTACTCATTATCTTGCCCATGTAATTGTAACTCCTCTGTATGGTATTTTCATAATAATAATAAAAAAAGATTTCAGCATTAAAAAAAGAATTTCAACATGTGTATCTGAAAGGACTTACATAGCCCAATACACTTTGCAGCTTTTGCTTTAACTCTTAGTGTAGTGAATCATTTGGGTATTATTTCATAGAAGATAATAACTTAAGGACAAACTTATATCGTGTAAATTATGTGAATGATTTTTCTTACAATTGGAATAAATATAGTGATGGTAAAGTGAAGTAGGATTGTTTAGTGGCTCTTGAATCACATCATAGGTAACCATGTAAACGTGGTGCAGCTTTTCTAAGGCCCTTTTGATGTATTTGAACAATCTCTGATGAGTTAACTGCTTTTAGAAATATTGAGAAATACTCATTTGAGCAAACAAATAGAGTTCTCCTTTGTTCTTAGTTATGGTCTGCTATTAGGACTTCCACAGACACCAAAATCTGAGGATGTTAATTTCTCTGATAAAATACATAATATAATTATAATTAAAATAACATTAAGACTATAATATTAATAGCATTATCAATACAAGTATTCACATTATCTAAATATATTGACATCATTTGGTTACATCAACTTTTAGAATATTTATAACTCAATTTAAATTGTTTGAAAATAGTTATTTGATGATGTATAGGAAATGAGAAAAAGATTTGTGTACATATTGACTACAGATGCAAACAGATTCACCTGGTTATTTCTGATCTTTCATTTGCTGGTTTCATTCCTGCATGGAGAACATGCAGAAAAGTGACAATTGCAAACTTGCCTTTACTAAAGGGTGAACTTATATGAAGTTTATGTTTGGCTAAATAGCTATTTTATGACTTAAGTTGTTTTTGTCCCTTCCCTCCTTCCTTCATTTTTCCTTCCTTCGTTCCTTCGTTTTTTTCATTCCTTGCTTCCTTCCTTTTTTCCTTCCTCCCTGTATTCCTCCATCCCTACTTCTCTATCTTCTTTCTTTCTCTCTTCTTTTGTTTCTTTCTTTCTTTCTTCCTTTTTTCTTCCATTCTCTCTTTCTTTCACTCAGAATAATTCTTATGGCCATAGAAAAAATACCAACTGTTGGACTCCAAGATATTATGAGTAATTATAAAATTAACTAGATTAATATTAATTTTAATAATCTAGCTATATCTTAAGACAAATTATACTAAAAAACACTTCACAAAAGTTGTAGAATATGTAAAAATATTACTTTTACGATGTGGTTTATTTCTCCAAACGAAAATAAGAATTTAGATATAATATTTTGCTTGTGTGTGTGTATGTGTGCTGTTCTTGTGATTTGAACTCAAGGCCTATCCATTATTTTCGTTAACTCAAGGATAGTGCCCTAACATTTGATTTGATCCCAACTCCACTTCTGGCTTTCTCTCTCTCTCTCTCTCTCTCTCTCTCTCTCTGTGTGTGTGTGTGTGTGTGTGTGTATGTGTGTGGTTGTGTATGTATGATTAAATGAGATATGTCCTACAAACTTTCTTGCCAAGGCTGGCTTTGAACCCCAGCTTACTGAGTAGCAACTATTACAAGTTTGAGACATTCATATTCAGCACAGATATATATAATAATAAAATAAATTTCTTATTTGAATTCTAAATTCTCAATTTAACAAATTAACATTTAGATATTTAGTTATTAAATCTGAACCTGCACTGTGGAAAAAATATTTTTCATTTTTATGTAAAAATATACACGCGTAGGTTTAAATGACAGAATATTTGGACAAATTTAAATACTCTATTATTCAAAAGCGACAAAGGGATTATTAAATTTCTCCTGTAAGCTAAAATAAATATGTTCTGTCAGGCTGAATGAAGCATTTTGTCATTAATTTTAAATAATATCTACTGTGGTTACTTTTTTTCCATTCTTTATAACCTAAATTTTTTAACATAAAATTTTTCTACATAAAAATGTACATTCATACATTTTGTGAGTATACAGAAATCTTAGTTACTGGTCATGTATTTCTGAGGTTTGAGTAGCAATTCATTTTAGAGAAAAACAGAATTTCAACACTGATTTTTAGAATTTGAATCAAACTAACTAAAGCAGGATATCCCATGACTTATCCAATTATTCCTATAGACTTGACTATAACTTATTTTTGTTTTTTTGTTTTTTGTTTTGTTTTTGTTTTTGGTCCAGTTGTGGGGCCTGAACTCTGGGCCTGGGCGCTGTCCCTCAGCTCTTCAGCTCAAGGCTAGCACTCTACCACTTGAGCCACAGCACCACTTCTGGCTTTTTTGTTTTTGCTTATGTGGTGCTGAGGAATCGAACCCAGGGCCTCATGCGTGCAAGGCAAGCGCTCTACCACTGAGCCACCTTCCCAGCCCCTATAACGTATTTTTGAATGGCAGTAATTCATATTATATCTATTATACTCTATATACCTATATACCTATTATACTCTGCATAATAACTAACAAATAAATGATCGTGATAATATTCATTTTTCCTTCAACTAGAAAGAAAGTAATTCAATAGAGATGACAAAACACTTGAATGGAAGTGCCATAAAATTATGAAAAATTAAAGTCATTGTGAGTTAGATGAAATAGTCATTTTTGAAGGTCACAAAATGAAATATCTTGAAGCTCCATTATCTGTTAAGTAAAATGTGTTTGCATTCAAAATATTTCATTCATCTCTGCAGCAATGGTATAACCAAACCAACTCCATGCCAAATAGCTTCTCTGATTAATTCAAGTAAATATTTAGGGACAGAAGTTATTATAATTTTATAGAAATATCTATTCAATACTTTGAATTTAAATCTGAAATCATAAAGGATTGAGATTAATAATTAGCTTTCACTATGTTGCCCTAAAGAGGTGGTGAACCTTTTCAAGTGGGCTCAATTGTAGAGATTTGCTCACTGAGAACTTGTGATCAAATAGGATGTTAAAAGTCTTTTCCTCCTCTTCCTTCTTTTTATTCTCTGACTCCTTCTTTTCCTTATCTTGTTCCCTCTCCTAATCCTCCTATTTCTCAGTCTTCCACTCCTATTCCTCCTCTTCTTTACTTCCTGGCTTCCATGAAGACACATTCTCCATCAAATGCTCCTGACATGGGGTAGGGTACTGTGCCACCACCAACCCAAATCAGTGAGGATAAGAAACATAAACTGAAATGTATAAAATTAGAAGGCAAGATTAATATTTCATTCTTTTAAATTGATTTTATAAAGTATTTTGTCATATTAATAGGAGACTGACAGCATATACTCATTTATTTTAAGGGATAATATTTACTGGACCAACATTGCCCTAATGAAAAGATTGATTAACTTAATATTATAGAAAAACAAATCTACTTTAAATATCAGAAATACTTCAACAAAAGGCAAAAAAATCACCTGTATTGTTTGCTATGAAAAGACAGTAGAATTCAATCTGTTTCTCAAAGAAATTTACCTATATTTGGCAGTACTGTCAATTTCCTGAATGATATAAGAAGACTGAAGAACAAATTTCAACTCAAACTGTGTGACATAAAATTTAATTTGTCCCCTGTAAAAAACCTTTTTATTCTATTTGTGTTTGGTCCACAAAATCGCTTATATATTATTCTAATCATATTTTTAATTAACATAAATAGTTGTATGGGAGTTGTTGTATGACACAGCAGTTTATGAATAGTGTTTACTGAGGTTTTTTGTTCTTTTTCTCTCCTGAGATTTGAACACTGGGCCTGGGTGCTGTCCCTGAGCTCCTTTGATGAACGCTAGAACTCTATCCATTAAGCCACAGCAGCACTTTCAGATTTTGCTGAGATTTAATTGGAGAAAAGAATCTTACAGACTTTTCTGCCTGGGCTGGTTTCAAAACTCAATCCTCAGCCTCCTGAGTATCTAGGTTTAGACGCAAGAGCCCTTAGTGCCTGGCTTAATACAATGCATCTATTTTTTGGAAACTAGTTCGGGGCTTGAACTCAGGGCCTTGGCAATGTCCTTCAGCCTCTTTTCATCATGCTAGCACTCTACAACTTGTGTCACAGTGCCAATTCCAGATTTGTTTTTTTATGTAGTACTGAGGAATCAAACCCAAGGCTTCACACATGCAAGGCAAGCAGTCTACCACTAAGCTGCATTCTCAGCCCAATACAATTTTTTTAATTGTGAAAATAACGTACAGAGGGGTTACAATTACATGGGCAATGTAATGAGTACATTTCTTATCAAGCATTGTTGCCTCCTACTTTGGTTATTTGTGGAGGGGAAGGAAAAGAAGATTGTTTAAATAGGGATGCAGGGGGACCCTTTGCAACAATGAGATGTACGTGATGTTATATTGCAGGGATGGTAAGGGAATACAATGCATCTTGATGATCATTATCCCTCATTCTTCTCAATCTTATCTCATCCCTCATTTTACATAATTTTGTAGAATATTCACTGACTCACAATGTCATATATAATCACTCAGATGATATAACAGATCATATTTTATTGATTGTCTTATTCAGCAATGTAATAAACATGTATTAGAGAATTCTGTGATTTTAAATTCTGAATTATCACTCAGATTCACCTACTACTATTCTAAAATTTTTCTTAGGCTAATGTACATGCAATGTGGAATTCTTCAATAAAGTACAATGATTCATAGAATGTTAAAGAGTTGCACTATGAACATCACCTTCAGTTCTAGAACATTTTATTTTCACTACCCTCTGAAAATGCTCCAATACCTATTACTAGTCACTACCTGTCATGATTTCAACCTACCCTCCCATTGAGCAAATATTATTTCATAGTCTACGTCTACAGATGTGCCAATTTTATAAAGCTCATATAATTAGAGAACATAGTCTATTTTATCCATTTCTCCCATGTAATATTAGTGTTTCTAAAGTAAGTCCATGCAAGTTTTTCTCGTAAATAGAACATATTGTTTTGTATGCATGCGTATAATTTTATAATGTCTTCAGTGAGAATTTCAAAATTTTATTATATAGTTTTGTAAAAGGTTTTGATAATTATATTCTTTTATACTTGTCTGATTTGACATATGTTTAAATATATTTTGTATATTGAATTATGATTCAAAATGCTGCATCATAGAGGCAACTATATGTGTAATATCTTGAAGATGGCCATTATGTTTAACAAGCTGACTATATCACTTTAAGTGCCAAGCACCAATGTATAAAAGGATTCCAATTTCTACACAGTGATTGTGCAGTGTTATCTTATTGTTGTTTCTGTTTCCACTAATTTTATATGTATGCAATAAATAGGTATGTTATGATCTTTCCATATGTTCCTTGTCTGTTGGTATATTATTATAAAGATATGTATTTGGATTTTTTCACTTATTCAAGATGGTTAAATTTTTCATTGGCATTAATATGCTCTTAATATATTTCTGATTCAAGTCTCTTTAAATAAATATATATGAATACACACTATGGGGACATATGCATATATTCCTACTTATATGTGTATATATACAAACACCTATATATGTATACATGAAGATGTACAGATATGTACTTACATCTATTAGAAATATACTTATATTATTACTTTTATTTTTCTGTAAGGTTTCATTTTCCTTATATTTGCCAAACATGTCCTTTATTGATTTTACTTTATTTTATTGTTAAGATGTTGTACAGAGAGGTTACATTTGTAAGGCAATGAGTACATTACTTGTTGATCATTTTTATCCCTTCCTCTCCTTGTTGTTGTCCCACCATCCCTTCCCTTCCCCAGCTCCCACATTTCAATCTCCACACCCTTCACAGCATGAAGTAGTAAAGTTCATTTCCGATATACAGTCCTGTGGAAATCTTTGTTGCAATGGGTCATCCTGTGTCCTTGTTTCAGCGTTTTGTAATTCCCTTTCCCCTCCCCAGATTAGCCATGTATACTCAATATGCAGGGTATCAAAATTGAGTACAGTGATAACAGGGGATATGCCATAGTGGAAAGGACATACAAAGGAAACAACAATAAAAATGAAAAAAATGACATTGTACACTTACAACAATAACAATAAAGACAGAATTCCCAAGCATGTCCTTTATTACCAAGGCAATTATTGCAGTTCATGTCTTTATCATTTTTGGAACTTTGCTAAAATGTTTTGTAGCATTCCATGTGGACTTATATGTTCAATTTTCCTAAATCTACCTACTAATAGGATACCTGCCAGCTCTCTTATGAAGACAAAAAGGCAGTCTTCTACAGCTTGATTCCAAACCACTTGTATTTTTTCCTTGTGCTATGAATACTGGCTCAATCCTGGTGCCTGTAGCTCACGCCTATAATCCTACCTAGTCAGGATGATGAGATCTGGGGATCGCTGCTCAAAGCCAGCCTGAGCAGGAAAAGTCCATGAGACTCTTCTCTCCAATAAACCACCAGAAAACCGGTAGTGGTGCTATGGCTTAAGTGGTAAAGCTCTATAATTGAGCTGAAGAGCCGAGGTACAGTGCCCAGGCCCAGAGTTCAAGGCCCACTACCAACAACAACAGGGCTGGAAAGGTGGTTCAGTGGTAGAGAGCTTGCCTTGCATGCATGAGGCCCTGGGTTTGATTCCCCAGTTCCACATAAGCAAAAAGGAAAAAAGCCGGAAGTGGTGCTGTGGCTCAAGTGATAGAGCGCTAGCTTTGAGCTGAAGAGCTGAGGGACTGTGCCTACGCCCAGAGTTCAGGACCACGACTTGACCAAAAAAAAAAAATCAAAAAACAAAACTAAACCAACAACAACAACAGCAACAATAACAACAACAAGGAGAATACTGACTCAAAAAGCAATAGCATTAAGCAGTTTTAAAGATAGGCTCAAGTTTAACATTTTAGTATTATCTTAGATACCAATGGCATTCTAATCTAATGAGCCAGGAGTGTTCAGAATGTTGACCAAATTTCTTAGTTTATTTACACAATTATTATAATTATGTATTTTCTCATCTTTCTTTAATTTCATCACAAAATCTGTATTTATCCTTTATGTCATACATGAATTCCTATGACTTTGGAATGGTGTATATTAATTGTATGAAGAAATCTTATTGAAATATTTTTCACACTCACATATTGATCAAGGGCCTGATTAAACTGTTTCTGTCTTTCTCCATTCCCATTGCTCCTAGTTTTTCAACTGTTTTCTGTGAATTTCTTTGTGCTATCTTCACACATTGTCAAAATGTATTTCAGTGTTGTTCACCTACAGTCATTGAAAATGATACAATGCTGAATATAAGCAAAAATCTAAGTAAAAGGAAACCTATATTTTTTGTGAATTGGAGGATACAATTGAGCAAAGATATTAATTGTCCATGACCTTTTTTATTATTTTTTTGGTTATTCATGGGGCTTGGAATTTGGGTTTGGCTCTGTCCCTCAGCTCTTCAGCTCAAAATGAGTGCTCTACCCCTTGAGAAACTGTACCACTTCTGGTTTTCTTGTGGTTAATTGGAGATAAGAGTGTCACGGACATTCCCGTTCCAGTTGGTTTTGAACCGCAATCCTCAGATTCCAGCTTCCTATGCAGCTAGGATTTCAAGCGTAAGCCAAGGGCACCCAGCTTCACAGTTTTATTTATAAAGTTATGACAATTTCTAAAAACACCTGACCAGATACTTTGTCTCATTGACAATGAAAAATAAACTGGAATATATTTCTCTGTTCAACATTAAAGTTGTTAGTGAAAATTTGTACATTTGTAGAGGAAAGATTATCCAGCTCAATGGGTCTGTAGGGCATCAGATTAGAGCCACATAAATATTATCAAGGAATGTTTAATAAGAGTGTTAAACCAAATACTTGTGGAATGATATTCTCTTTAATAAGTCGCTATAGGTTAGACAGCATTGGGGAGAATTAAAAAGTGAACGTTGACTTAAACTTAACAATTTACTCAAATATTAACTTCAAGCATGATTTGTAGGTGGCACAAAAACCAAAAAGAGTGATGTAAATGTAAAGCAAATGAAGATGTCTTGACAATTTTGGAGACAGAGCATTTTTAAATTCGGCATTAAAATTATATGAAAGGAAAACTTGATATAGTAGAAGTCAATAAAAGTGTAAAATAGTTTTGTCTGTCTCATATACAAGTAGGGAATAGAAGTTGGGAGCAGGTGCCTCATGTATCTCATCCTAGCTACTTAGTAGGCTGTGATTTGAGTATTGCTGTTTGAAGCCAGTCCACAAAATAAAGTCCCTAAGTGTCGTACCTCTGATTAATCACCAAAAAAAAAAAAGCCGGAAGTGAGACATGATTCAAATGGTAAATTGGTAACAAATTGCAACAAATCTCAGGGACCCTGAGTTCAAGCTTCCGGACCATACATACATGTACAAAAGTAATAGTAGTAATACTAATAGTGATTATGATGATGATGATGATGATGATGATGATGATGATGATGATGATGAAGTGATGAAAATGATGATGAAGGTTACCCATAGTCAAGAATAAAATATTTGCAAATCCTATACCTGAAGAATGCCTCAAATCTAGACTCTACATAGAACACTTATAACCTAATGTTAAAAAAAGAACATCCATTAGAAAACAGCAAAATACATCTTGTGCAAAATAAGCACACAAAAAGCTTCATCAGTCATCAAATAAATGCACATTAAAATTAAAATGACATCATAAAACATGGATGAGTATTACTTCACAAAAAACAATAATGACCAGACTAAATGCAATCAAGAAACAGAGAAACTGGATGCTGGCAGGAATGTCAAATGGGAAAGCCACTTCTGAAAACATATTGACAGGTTCCTAGAATATGAAATATGCAGTCTCCCACAGTATAGCACAGGATTTGAGCTCTTCAGGTTTTATCTCATAGAAATAAAATGTAATATTCACCCAAAGGCCAAAACACAGAGCTTTATAGCACCAATATTTCCTCTAGCCAAAGATATGAAAATCAATTCAGGCTTTCTTCAGGAGAACGGGAAATGAATTGTGCTACATTCTCTAATAACAGAACCAAAGGCAACTTGAGTGAATACAATACAATATTAAGGTATACAACAACTGGGAACAATCGACCATAGACTTGAAAGCAATCCTAAAAGCTTATTTATTGCATGATCTAGAAGTCGAGGGAAAAAAACATTGTGGGTTACCAGGATGAAACAGGTTTGGCAGGGGACAAAGAGAAGTAGTGGGTTTAATTATAAAAGGGAAGCATGAGACATACTTATTTTTGATAAAGAAACGTATCTGTAAATATGGTGCTTTAATATAGTGTTGATAAAATTATATTAAACTTAATATGTGCACAAAATGATCAAAACGACTGAAGTCTACATAAGGTATTTGTGAAATATTAATGCCCTACTTGTGATGACATACTATAAATATTTAAAGAAACTGGAAAAAGTATTCAAGGGATATTTCTCTGTTCTTCTTATAACATCATAAAGATCCATACTAACCTCAAGAGAATTTAATGATATCTAGAAAACAGAAGTCAATATTGAGTTTTTAAATTGAAAAATAGTCTGGGTCAAAGCTTGCTAATTAGAAGACAGAGATTTATAATACTGATATCCATGGCCAGTTCTGACAACAATAACTTGTGAGAAATTACAAAAAAAAGAAAGCTAGAATAGTGTAATTTCCCTGTTATCTGACCTTTGTGGAAGCCATAGGTAAGAGATTTTTGCTCAAGGGAAGCTTGGCCAAAAAGTAAGACCTCATCTGAAAAATAATCTAAAGTGGTTAGAGCCTTAGCAACTTCAAGCACCAGTAGTGCTAAAGGAAAAAAGAGAAGAAGAAAACAGAAAAGGAAAGGATAGAAAAGGAAAACTATTTCCTCTTTATTGTTGTAGTTTCATGTCATTGGATACAAGAATTGAGAGTATTTTGTTTACTGCTTTAGATTCAGGCCTCTCTACTATGAAAGCATTTATTTCAAGTAATTATTTATTATTACTATTTATTAACTAATTATTAGGCCTTGAAGATTGAACCTGTGGCTTGTATGTATTAGTCTAGTCCTACAAGTGAGCTGTACCCCAGCCGTCTTGTATAGTTTTGGAAATTGCTTATGAATTCTTCAATAGGTAGCTACTCCACTTTTCATCTTATCTTCTCTCTCCAACTTTTTCCCCTATGTATTTTAGTTTATGTCTTGAAAACTTCCTTCAATTTTATCTTCTAATCTTAGAATTTTGCTTTTGAGATTACAGAGAAGTCGGTTATTTTTATGACATTTATTAAAATTATATACAGATATATATATCACATGTCTGTTTGATTCTTTGAGTTCATTGCAATAAGCAAAATTTTATATGGTCATATGCACATAGGTATTGAGCCATTGTGATCCTTTCCTAAGAATAGCTTCCCTTGTTCTTTCCATGTGAATGCTTAGAGTGGTGTTAGTTAATCATTTCCAAGTGTAATTTTTTGTCTTTTATTATCTATTGGATTAACTTGTAGATTTATGGACATATTCTAATTATTACAAAGGAGGAAAACAGTGCAGCATATATTTAATCTGATCTGGCTTATTTCACTTAATATCATTTTTTCCAGTCTTTCTATATCCTCAGAAATGGGGTAATGCCATTCTTCCAAGTGAAAGCACAGAATTGCATCAATACAAGAGAAGTAAAACCCAGGAATGAATCCCTCCTATAGGCACATAATCCTTGATAAGGGAGCCAGAAACACACGATGGAAGAAAAACAATCTCTTCAAACACTTGTGCTGGTAGAATTGGCTGTACAGAGAAAACTGAAGTTAGACCTTTATATATCCCCCTGCACCAGAATCCATTCCAAATTGATCGAAGACCTCAATGCAAGACTAGATACCTTGAAAATGTTACTGGAAGGGTTAGGGGAAACACTAGGGCTCCTTGGCATAGGTGAAAACTTCCAAAGATCACGAAGCACAACAAATAAAAGTAAGTCTGGATAAGTGGGATTACATCAAACCAAATCAATTATTTGTCATACTCAAAAGCCATGGAGAAAAAAGAGAGTTTAGCACAGATTTATTAGTGAGCAAATGTACAGATTAGAGCCTCAGCCAATGCTAAACACTCCGTTTTCTAACTAGATCATTTATAGTGGGTTTACATGAATATATGAGATTTCTGGTGGGGATTAGAAAGAAAAGAACTATTGCTAAGACATAGATAGCATGTGAAATGAGTTGTACCTGGAGAAAATGAGGGATTAAGGCAGGGGTGTCTACTTCAAAGCCTTGGTTTGGTGCCAGCTACATAAGGTATAGGTGCACAAGGGAAGGGGGGTAGAACAGGATTGGTTATAAACAAAAGCACTGGTCTGAAGCCTCAAAATAAGGACCCCAGTCTGTGTGGACCTAACAGTCTCTAACATGAGGCTTTATTTAAATTAACAAGCACAACTTTAGATTTTTGCAGTGGGATGGTGCATAGTCACAGGCAATGTCTTCTATGTCAGGTATCCAATCTACTCTTTCACTTGTTACCCACTAGCCAGGTTTCAACACAAATGAAATTTTCTCTCTCATGAATCAAAATTCTGTCAAATGATGTGTGTCTTCTAGATGTCTACACAATATTTTTCATGGTCTTATCTCCTATTTTTGTCTTCATTATTTATTTTCATAGTACTTTTTATTGTCTTGTGTTTATATGCCATTTTTAGGGCTTGAACTCAATATTAATGGTCTCCCTTGTAATTTTTGTTCATGGCTGATGACACTCTATCCCTTGAGCCTCATCTTCACTTTATCTTTCTTGCTGGAAAATTGGAGGTAACTTTTCATATTTTTGTCTGTTTAGACTGACATTGAACCAAAATCTTCAGGTCTTAGCCTCCTGAGTTTATAGGATTCTACACATGAGCCACTAACACCAATCTTTGCTTTACTGTTATTTTAATTATGTGGTAGAAGAAAGTGGAAGCATATTTGTGTTAAGTGTGCAATTTTCAAATACAAGTTTGAATCAACTTGATATAATGTAACTTTTATCAATTTTAACAGTTAAATCTATGTTCCCATTCCCACAGGAATATTATTGAAAACAAAAGGCATAATGGTTTTCCTAAAACAAATAATAGATCCATGAACTTCTTTCACTTTACAATTCATGTTTTCTATAAGTTCTATTAGCAGACTTCCCTGACTAAAAGGAAACATATTAATTCTATACCACAAGGAGCAAAGTGATTATAGCTAAGAATAGATAGTTCATCACAGCCGAAAGATAAGGTTTTGAGCAATCTCATTTAAAAGAATTGTGTAGCTAGGTGTCAGTGGTTCATGTTGTAATCCTAGCTAATAAGAAGTCAGAGAGCTAAATTTAGTCAATCGTCAGGTTGGAACTATGGGCTTGGACACTCTCCCTATGCTCTTCAGCTCAAGGTAAGCACTCTACCACTTGAGCCACAGCTCCACTCCCGGTTTTCTAGTGGTTTCTTGGAGGTAAGAGTCTCACGGACTTTCCTGCCCCAGCTGACTTTAAACCGTAATCCTCAGTTCTCAGCCTCCTGATAGCTAGGATTACAGCCGTGAGCCACAGGCACCTAGCTCCGTGAGACTCTTATCTCCAATGTCCCACCAGAAAACTGGCAGTGGCTTAGGTGGTAGAGCACTAGCTTTGAGGTGAAGATCTAAGGGACAGCGTCCAGGCACAGATTTCATGCCCCACGACTGACAAAAGTTAAAAATAACAGTTAAAAATAAACAAATATTTTGACATAAATGTTAAAATATAATTCTAAAAATTTTAAATCCTCACTAGACATAATAGTTTATATAAATGTAGAGAAGTGTTTTCTGGTTTTAATTGTCATTGAATCAATTGTGTCAATCACACATTTCTCATTCAATTCATATTTATATGTTTATTTAGTTATATGCCATAAGTATAATTAACTGATTAGTGATAGGCAGTGCTGTATTAGGAATCTCCCTTGGCTTTCTAACATTCACCCTTTTACCCTAAAATCAATATGCCATCCAAACCTTGTCAGAGGTGTCATTGACAATAAAGTTTCTCATCTCATTGGAGCAGAAAAGTATAAGCCATAATTATTGTTTGGGATAACTGTCACATTTACATGCATTTCACTTAGTTTAAGAACCATGTCAGTGATAGAAAAATGTCTTCTGAGCTTTTCAGTCTCTTCGGAGATGAAAATCTTTAATTATATATCCAATTTTCTCTGCCTAAAATCCTATATATTAGGAAGATCTTTTTGTGTAACCCTGTGTTCCTGATTACAAGAACTGAATGAAGGCAATAATGAAAATAGCCAATGAAAATATTGAAAACAATTTAAAAAGCAATTGCAGACACTCCTGTTATCATCGGTTTCAATGAGAATATACGTTAAAGTATCACATTTTTGTTATCATTTAAAGAGCAATAATTAAACTTTAATTAGCAGTGAAAAGGAAACAGAAAACTGTGTTTGAAGACAGCTTGACTTTGAACAATTCAACATAATCATAATGTATTTAGTTTGTTTTTCTATGTAGTTGCCAAAATAATAGAGAGCAACAGGAAAATACTTAAGCCAAAGCAGTAAATTTTGTCTATAAAATAATTGTGATGGTCTCAATCTCTCAAAATCAGGCTTGCAAAGAGGAAAGTGTATTTGCTTTGGTGTGAAAAATAAAAAATATAAAAATCCTTTATTAATGTTTATCATATCTTGACTAGGACTTCTTGTGTTGGAGAAGAGGAAAGTTATGAAAAAGTTCAAAATTGTTTACTATTCCCAAAGAGCATTCTTATTTATCAGCTATAGCAATGGAAGTAGGCTTGGTTACTCTTAGTATCATGCTTTTTTAACTTTAGAAGCATTATTTGTTGCTGGGTTATGAGCTGCAAAACCTTAATTAGTAATAAGAGTCATTTCCAAAGAGAGGAGAGTTGATGTGTACACAAACCTAAAATATCAAAGGCTTAGCATAGTGAAAACTACTTTTTAGCTATATCAAAATCTGTAGGTATAGATTTTGTTTCCTACTGTTCCTGGTGATCCATTTTTGTGATCTTCTTTTCCACCATTTATTGACCCTATAATATCCTATATCATCCTGGGATTGCTGTATCTTTACTGGATTCTCTAATTTCTGTTGGAAAGTTAGGAAGGATAGAAAATTGAGTTTCTGTTTCTATTTTAGCTTATTTTTTATTACTTTAGAAACTGTAACTCAAAATGACATAAATTATCTATATAATATATATTTTATATGAGATATAATTATATATTTATGTAATACATAGTTATATAATTAAATTATATATTTATATATATCATATGTATTGGATATAATCGTCATGATATTATAGATATATAACTTATAATATTATATATTATATATGGTATTTTATATAATTATATATTATATAATATATAGTTAATTATGTAATATATAATATAAAGATTAAATATATTATATATCATATATAATTATATAACTATATATGATATAAATAATATATAACAATATATAATACATACAATATATTATACGTAATATATGATATAATATGTGATATATTTTATATATAACATATAATACATAATATAATATATATTTTTATATATAATATACATTATATAACATATATTATATATAAAACATTTTATATATGTATACATATATTATTTTTATATATTTCACATATATAATATAATTATGTATATTATATATGATATATATTATGTAATGATATGATTATATAATACATATCATATACAATACATAATTAAAATTATATTATATATATAATTATCTTTATAATAATACTAGGAGACAGATTTCATTTCCAAATTCTAATCCTACCCTTCTACACAACTTTGGTATTTAGTGATCCCCCAAATGTGATAACAAAGATAGGGAACTTATTTAGATACTTTTTAGAATTTCAAGACTTCATTAATGCAATGCCCTTAGTATTAGGTACATCATACATGTGCATGAAGCCGGTGGAACTTTTTCTTATTCTCAGAAACTAGGACATGTGGTGTCCCTGTAGTTGCATCACGGAAAGGATATAGTTGAGTTAGTTTACTAAACTAAATCTGCTGTAACAAATTTCTACAAGTTAAGTGGCTTGTATAATCCGTATTTATCATTTTACAATTCTAAAAGTCAGAAATCTAAAAGAAGTCCCACTCGATTAAAACTGAGCCACCTACAGAGCTGAAATACTTTTCGAGATGATTCTAGTGGAAAAGGCACTTACTTCCTGTTCTGCTTTCCAGAAACTTCAGAATCTGGGTTTTTGTCTTTTCCTTTATCTTCTAATGTAGCATTTTTTAATCTTTCTGATGGTTCTTACCTAATCATGTCCCTTTCCAAATACATATGGGACTTTTGAGTATCCATTTGAGTGTACTTCCCCCATTGATAATTATTCAAATTTGCATTCCTTGCGTAATAAAAGGTGATTATTTTACAAATACACATATGTTTGTAAAATAATATATATGCAATGCAAATCTACATTTGAGGGATTAGATATTTGGGGATGATAGATATTTGGGGAAGGTATTTTGTTGCATACCACAATGAGTGTGTAGCATTCTTTCTACTATAACCTGTTATCCTTTCATTAAATTTGAACCACATATTTCTTCAATGAAATATAAATAAAAAATGTCATCCTCGAAGGCAATTAATCCTGGTTAAAACATAATGCTCTAGAAACCTTAAATCCTGAGCAGCTCCTGAAGCAGTTCTGGCACTATCAGTTTTTATACATTCTGCTTAAAATCTTCTCTTTTCAAGATCAATTGATGGCTATTATTTTGGAATTATGGTTAATATTTATTTGACTGCTATTTTTAAAGAATGCATCATTTAATACCTGTTCTCTTTTTCTAACTTTTTGTGTCTAATCTATTCCCCAAAACACAGATATTTGAATTACATGAATTGGTTATAGAAGTTGTATCAGTGTGGAGAGGAAAAGAAGAAAAAAAGATGTCTCTGTGGATATTTCATGTTAAAAATGTACCTACAAGCTATTTATCTTAAAATCATCTATTTTTCATGATGTTAGGGTCTCATAAAATTTAATCCCTTAACTCACCCAATGAAAATGCAGCCTTATTTCATGCCTGCCAAAAGCAAACAACAAATTATTATTTATTAAAATGTATTTTTAAAATGTTTTTAAATTATTTTTATTTGAAATCTATATTAAAAAATTAGCCAAGGCAAATGTTTTATTAGATAATTAACTCATGTTAAGACATTATGGTGGAAGCCAGACAGGGGAAAAAAATGTTTTTATTCTTCGTCGAGCTACTCTGTTTTACTTCACTTACTTCTGAAAGAATTAAATTCTGGCTTTGAAGAATCTTGCTTGATA
The DNA here is from genome assembly GCF_019054845.1 of Dipodomys spectabilis. NCBI lineage: Eukaryota > Metazoa > Chordata > Mammalia > Rodentia > Heteromyidae > Dipodomys > Dipodomys spectabilis. The sequence goes on along the minus strand of NW_024871026.1, from coordinate 1,271,052 downwards.
TCCACAAAGTGTCATTCTTCCTTAATTAATAGGAGAATTTGGAGAAAGGATGAAAATTCATACTAAAAAAGGAGAAGAGAAAAAGAGAAGGAGATCCTGGATGAGTGAGCAAACGGTGAACTATTAATGACAGCATCCAAACATGCAGGGCCTGGCTACTCTCTCATCAGGCTCTGTGAGATTCTCACCATTCAAACATACAACAGACAAGTTGAGTCTTGCTTAGCTTCACTCAGTCATCTTCGTATGAGTCCAGTGGATGTTGGGTATAGATTTTGTTTTGTTGTTTGGGGATTATTTCCTCTTCCTTCTCCCGCACCTCCATTTTCAAATGGTTTGTAGCGGATGTTAAGAGATTAAGTACTGAGTATTAAGAGACTAAGTACTGAGTACTTGGAATTGTCCCACTGATCAAGGAACTCCTATCTAAGAAAGTGCATTTCTTCACAAGCCGTGTCATACCATCTTTTGGCCATCTGCTGGAAAAGTAGAAACAAGTCTCAATAAAGCCTTTTTAATTGTATCCTCTAGTATTATAGACATAGGACAGTACTGTATCATCCCTCTGTGAATATAAATACCTTGTACCTGCTTTATGATACGTAGTAGTAGTGACAGTGCTTTATCAGAGCTGTTTTTAATGACGTTACTCAAGAATGTTTTCTTTTCAAGAAGAAATAAAACTCTCCCTCTTTGCAAACAATATGATCTTGTATTTAAAGAATCCCATAGACTCCACTCCCAAATTACTCAAGCTGATTCAAAACTTTGGCAAAGTAGCAGGGTATAAAATTAACCTCCCAAAATCAATGGCTTTTCTGTATGCCAACAATGAGAAAAGTGGGGCTGAAATTAGGAAAGCAACTCCATTTGTAATAGCCCCACAAAAAATAAAATACCTAGGAATTAACTTACCAAAGAAGTGAAGGAACTCTATGATGAAAACTTTCAAATCTTGAAAAAGGAAATCAACACAGAACTTAGAAAATGGCAAAACCTCCCATGCTTCTGGATTGGAAAGATAAACATCGTGAAAATGGCAATACTTCCCAAGGCTATCTACAAATTCAACGCGACACCCATCAAAATTCCAACCTCATTCTTCAAGGAAATAGAAGAGGCAATCCAAAAATTTATATGGAACAATAAGAGACCCCGAACAGCAAAAATGCTCCTCAACGGAAAGGACACTGGTGGAGGAATATCAATACCAAATTTCAAACTCTACTCTAATGCCATAGTAATCAAAACAGCTTGGTATTCGCATAAGAACAGACATCAGGACCTATGGAATACAATTGAAAACCCAGAAATGAACCTACAGACCTATAGCCATCTAATCTTTGATAAGGGACTAAAACAATAGAATGGAAGAAAGACAGCCTCTTCAGTAAATGGTGCTGGCAAAATTGGATAACTACTTCTAGAAAACTAAAGCTAAATCCTTATATATCACCGTGCACCAGAATCAACTCCAAATGGATCAAAGACCTCGAAGTCAAAGCAGACACTCTGAAAACATTACAGGACAGAATAGGAGAAACCCTAGGTCTCCTTGGCTAAGGCCGAAATTTTCTGAATAGAGACCCGGAAACACAACAAATTAAAGAAAGGTTGGGCAAATGGGATTTCATGAAGTTGCAGAGCTTCTGCATGGCAAATGACATAGCTAGCAAGATCAATAGAAAGCCCACGGATTGGGAGAAGATCTTTACTAGCCATGCAACGGAAAAGGGTCTCATATCTAAAATATTCTTGGAACTCAAAAAATTAAATCCCCCAACAACAAATCCTCAAAGAAACAATTGCCCAATAAATAAGTGGGCTAAAGACTTAAAGAGAAACTTCTCTGAAGAAGATAGAAGGATGGCCAATAGACACATGAAGAAATGCTCAACCTCCGTAGCCATAAAGAAATGCAAATCAAAACAACATTGAGATACCACCTCACCAAAGTTAAAATGTCTATAATCAAGAACTCTAACAACAACATATGCTGGAGGGGATGTGGACAGAAGGGAACCTTACTTCGTTATTGGTGGGAATGTAAACTTTTTCAACCAATTTGGAAAGCAGTATGATTGTTCCTCAAAAGACTTCACATAGAGTTCGCCTATGACCCAGCAATCCCACTTTTGGGCATTTACCCAAATGCTTACAAACAAGACCACACTAAAGCTACCAGCACAACTATGTTTATTGCAGCATTATTTACCATAGCTAAGATACAGAACCAACCCAGATGCCCCTCAGTATATTAATGGATCAAGAAAATGTGGTATATATACACAATGGAATTCTATGCCTCCATCAGAAAGAATGGCATTGCCCCATTTGTTAGGAAATGGAAAAACTTGGAAAAAAATTATATTAAGTGAAGTAAGCCAGGCCCAAAGAAACCTATGTCCCATGTTTTCCCTTATTTTCAATATCTAGTATATGTATGAGTCAAGCGGAAAAGTTCAGATAATGTGATGTTAGGAAAATGAACCCTTAGATATGTATTTTAATGTTTTTTTTTCTTTCATGCATGTGTTTCTAACGCATTTATAAGATTTTTTCTTTGTTGCTTTGTATGTCCCTCCCCCACAGTATAACCCCTGCTTTCACTATATTTGATATCAGTAAAACTTGTGGAGGAGATGGGGAAAAACAAGTCGTTTAAGGATACAGGTGGACCTGTTGCAACAATGAGAAGTACAAGTTGTCATGTCGAAAATGAGCTTTACAATGTCTGTGCCGCGGGGGGCGAGAGGGTTGGGGGGCAGGTTTGGGTGGGGGAGGGGGGAGGCTGGGAAGGGATGTGAAGGGTAAACAAAGGAGGAGGCTGCAATGCTTGCTAAGAAATGTATGCATTATCCTGCCCATGTAATTGTAATCCCTCTGTACAGTATGTTCACAAATAAAATTTAAAAAAAGAATGTTTTATTTCAAGATGATGATTGAGAAGTTAATAAAAAAAAATGGTGCCAGGTTCGACAACAGTAACAGAACTTTTTATGGAGTTTTGTTTTTTATCTTTTTTTTTTCTTTTTACTAATGGATGTGCTGGATGTCTAGTTTTGTTCACATGACTGCAGAAACTGGAAAAGCTATTGCTGCTATTGATGCATAACATACTGCTATTATTTGTCTATATATATATATATATATACATATATATATATATATATCATTTGAATTTGTGGAAACTTTAGCTGTGCTGTCAATGTTGGAAAAAGTATCCCAGTTTACAGTGTTGAGTTTTCATTTTACAGAAATTAATAGCCATATTGGTCTAAAAATATTAAACTTAATTTTTTTCCATTTGTACAGGGTAAATGCACTCTATAAATATGTAAGGTCTTATCTACGTGGGTTTGATTACAGAAACAAATAAAGTATTCAAATAAACAAATAATGAAAAAAATAGAAGGAGAAATCTAACATTTTGTTTTTCCTCATCTTAATCACGATGTCTGGGTAATGATTGTGGATATTAAATACAGTGCTCTAGAGTGATTAAACACATCTATACTAAAAGATAACTCCAAAAGTGATCATATGGAGAATACTTCTTTATAAAAAAAAAATGTAGTAGCATCAAACAGGAAATTTTATCTATTTGCTTACTTCTTGTTTAGTATTTGTTAAATTCTGGTGTGCCATACTCAACTCTCATACAGGTATACAAAGATGGTAAGAATCTAATATCTTAATATCATATTCTAATATTAGCTTAATTCTTGCTGTGTTATATGTATGTGGCTGTATTTGACTTTTGCCTGAATTTCACATGCTATATTCCTCCAGTATATAAGCTGAAGGAAGATTACCTCTGGAAATATGCTATTTTTATATTGAAGGGAAAACAAGTCAACTGTTAGACACAGACAATAGGACAGAAATCTTCACCTAGAAATAGCCTGTCGCCACCTCTGGTTCACTTTTGTAAACTGAAGTAGCTCACATGACCCATCTTGACATTGCAGAGTAGAGTTAAATCTGAACTACAGGGAGCTGATTCATGACATAGTGTAATATGCCAAAATATGCAACACTTGAGATGAAAAGGGAAAGAAATGAGAACTATAATACAGTCAATCATACTTGCTATCACATGTGTCTGCAAGAAGGAAGTTATTATGTATCTTTGTTTCTAAAACTACTGAGATCTTCAAATCATGTCTTTAATGCTTGGATGTTACAGGAATTAGAGAACATTTTGATACTGAGACACCATAAAATCTCATAGAAAGCTAGAGTAATCATTTCAATACTACATTTTGTTCTGCTAGGAGAAGAAACCATTTTAAAGACAATACTTTATACTTTCTTAGCTAGGATCATTTTTTTCCCAGAAATGAATTTTGTTATTATATGTGACTATCCACCAGAATAAATGCCTTCATTTATCTGCATCTTGTGCAGATAGCATAGTTAATTAGATGTAAATGGGAGCTCATCAGTAGCACTTTTTAAAAATGCAAAAAAATGTGGGCAGGGAACCATTATACATATTTTTCAACCATCACCTTCCACATCCTCCTTCTTCCTTCCTAGGAAACATATCCAATGAATAAAAAGGCTTAGATATTTGGAGCTTGACCATGAAAGTGGAAGCAGAAAATTATGAATGTCAGAGATGACTGTTAAGAGTGTTTTACATAATGATGTCACATGTAACAGCCCTATGAGTCCTGCAGGTTTTAAGAGTTGTACTTCCTTAGTGATGTGATGGGAATGTCAGCCTTACTGGACTTAGTATTGTTTCCACTTCTTCTCTACCACTTGGCCAAAACTATAATACATATTAATGGAATTAAATATTAATGCCATCTTAAGAAAGTCATTTAGGTCTCTGCATTGTACAGTTATTGCCTAGCATGCATTAATCCCTGGGATCAATTCCTTAGTACCAAATAAATAGAAAAAGACAAACTGTAAGTGGTGCTGTGCCTCAAGGGGTAGAGTGCTAGTCTTGAGCCAAAAAAAATCCAAAACAAAACAAAACCTCCTCAGGAACAGGTCCCTGGCCCTCACTTCAAGTTCCAGGACTGGCAAAAAAATACATTTATTTAGTAAATGCAAAATAAAGAACCCATATTTGGAAAATATAATTGCTCCTTCCATGCTGATACCTGACAATAGTCCTTAATTCATGTAGTTTATCTATATTAGAATACTGTGTTGAAAAAAAAAAGTTTTGTTAATAAGTCATGGCTATTAATGCCAGGAGTGTGCTTACATATCAGGTGAAGATTAATTCTGGAAATTCAAAGATTCCAGGATTTTGTGTGGTCACCACTAATCACAAAGAGAAGGGTTGTCTAAGTGAGATTTAGAAAACTTTTTGGACACTCATGACACCAAAAAAGCAGGGGCTAATTAACAATTGTGATGGAAGAGAAGGAATAACTCCAGATGGAAGGAATAAATGATAATAATTACTAAATTATACCAGCAACTGTTCTAGGGAACCATTTTTGGTTATTGAAGAACTAGTTACCAAGTAGGCTTATTCCTCATTGCCTTTAGCATGCTAAATCTCGTTGGCTAGTTCTTAATCTCTGAGTGATAATTTGTATCTCCTTCTATGCTGTTCTTTCATACCTGATCTCTTTTGCTTTCTAAAAATCTCAGTCTTTCTATATTTCTCTATGAGCATTTCCTGATACTAAACACACCTAAACAGATTGCAGAGGATACTAATGTAAGGGTCCCATAGCTCATGATTCATTAATGTAACAATATGGAAAAGGAGGACATATTTATTGCTACCTCAATTTTTCTGAACAGCTACAATGTCAGCATTTGATTCAAATTTCAATTTTTTTTGTCTACATAGTGTCATGAAGTGCACATAAATGCAAATATGAGCCAGGTGCTGGTGGCTGACGCCTACAATCGTAGCTACTCAAGGAGGTTGAGACCAGAGGATTGCAGTCCAAAGCAAGCCTGATCAGGAAAGTACATGAGACTCTTATCTTCCAATAACCACCAGAAACCTGGAAGTAGTGCTGTACCTAAAGTGGTAGAGTGCTCAGCTGGAGCTGAAGAGCTGAGGGACAGTGCTGAGGATCAGATTTCAAGCCCCCTGGCCAAAAAAATGCAAATATGACTTTAAGTTTCCCCAAAAGGAACTATGAAGTCAATAGTTATGTTCCCAAGCAGAAAAATAATTCCAAAATGATTCAGTGCACCTACTTTTGTGGAGTTATTGAAGTTATGGCATCTTTGATGGGCATATTCTCTTCCTTTAAAAATTGTCAAATATTAGCTTTATAATAAACTTCATCTAGTATTTCTTGGTTCAAAACAGAAATCTTAATACAGTTGATGTCACTTGGCTTTCTTACTTTCTCATTTCAAAGCCACCCAGGCAGGAGAGTCTGTTATAATCTTATCTGTAATTAAACACCAAAAAAGCCAGAAGTGAAGTTTTGGCTCAGGCAGTAGATTACTAGCTTTGGGGGAAGTTGGACAGGAAAGACAATTGTTCAGGGACATAGTCCAGCCTGTGAGTTCAAGCCCCAGAATCAGCACAAACTAAACAAACAAACAAACAAACAAGGAAAAAAAAACCTCAATATTACTTTGGGACCATCCTTAAAGCACTGGTTTGAGAAGAGGCTCTTTTGCTGATCATACTCACTGAATGCTGCTTTTTTGTAATCCTTATTGTGATGGAGAACTCAGGACAAGACTAAAAGAATTGATTACTGACTCATTCAACAAGAGAATCATCTCAGTAGTGAAATATCCATGCATAAGGCACATTAAAACCTCCCTGTAGTAGAACACTTTACAGTAGAACACTTTTTTTGTTTTTTTTTCTTACTCATTTTTTAAAATATTTTTACTGTGAAAATACTGTGCAGAGGGGTTACAATTATTTGATGTCGGTATAATTTGTGGAGGGGAAGGGAAAAACAAGTCGTTTAAATAAGGATACAGGTGGACCCGTTGCAACAATGAGAAGTACAAATTGTCATGTCGAAAACGAACTTTACAACTTTGGTTAGGGGGGGGCGGGGGAGGCTGGGAAGGGATGGGGAGGGTAAACAAATGAGGAGGCTACAATGCTTGATAAGAATTGTACTCATTATCTTTTAAAAACAATGTTATTTCCTTGTGTTTTATGCTGGTATTCAAATGGCACGTTGATTCCTTTTGTAATATTCTCAACTAGAAGTTTAAAGACAAGTTGTATATGAGTAAAGAACACACATGAAAAAGTCAGGCACAGAATTTCCTTCAATCCTTAGATTCTTTTCTTGTACAGTAAAAAGGAACACACAATTTAACTTGCACTTTGTCATTTCTCTATGTTCAATTCCTCTCTTGGGATCAGTTTCCACTTACAGTAACAGTTCCTGCCACTCTACTTCCAGGAACAATCTATGGCATTGCTCGAGGTAAACTAAATGTTTTCTGCCTTCATTGAAATAGCACAAAGACATCTTTGGACATGAGGTAATACGAGTTTCAGAGACAACTTAGTAAATTCAACATATAAAATTTAAATGCCTTATAAAACATTATCCATGTATATATGGCCATATAAGATGATGTTAAGTGAAATGAACCCAAGATAGGGACACAATTTGTTTTTTTCTTTTTTGCTATTTTTTTTAATGTATCTAAAATGTACTATGTAATTTTTTGGTTTCTCTTTTATGTCTCCCATGGTATAACACCTGTTTTCATTGGATTTGAGGTAGGTGCCCTGCATCTTGTATATACATTTTTCTAATGTGGGGAGGGGAAGGGAAATAAAATGCTGAAAGAAAGATACAGGATGACTTATAGGAACAATCAGATGAACAAGACACTATGTAGAAAATGAACTTTACAACTTGGGGAGTGGAGGGGGAATTGTGTAGATGAAGAGGGAAGGGATACCACAGGAAAAACAAGAGGATGTAACAAAGCTCAATAGAAATGTACTCATTACCTTACTTATGTAACGCTAACCCCTCTGTACATTATTTTTACAATAAAAACATGAAAGGAACCATTATCCAGGAGTACATTAAGTTCAAATTTCAAAAGTGCTCTGTAAATTAAATTTAACTGGGAAGAAGATTCTCAGAAACGTTTATTTTTTGTGAGTGTGTGTGTTGTGCATTATTTCCCAAGTGTAGATAAGTTAACAGGAGAAGAAAAATAGGAATAATAGGAGAAAGAAAAGTTCTGTGCTCAAGTATAATTGTTCAATTTACTATAGAAGACTCTGCAAATAAGACAACATTGAACCAATAAAGCCAAAGTCACTATGTAGATCTATGGGAGTGACATAGAGAAAGCATTAATACTAAGTGGAACATGAAGGAAGAGGCCACTCTCTTTCATCTTCTATCTCTAAATCATGGTTGCTAATCATGGAAATTTGTAAAACATAGACTGGAAGAATAATTCCGGTTCCCAAGCAAGTTAGATATAAGAGCATGGATTTAACTGGAAAAAAAGTCTATGTTGAGATAGCACGAATTATACTAGTATGAACTTGTGGCCAAGAACTAATTTCTTTTTCTTTCTTTCTTTCTTTCTTTCTTTCTTTCTTTCTTTCTTTCTTTATTTCTTTCTTTCTTTCTTTCTTTCTTTCTTTCTCTCTTTCCTTCCTTCCTTCCTTCCTTCCTTCCTTCCTTCCTCCCTTCCTCCCTTCCTCCCTTCCTTTCTTCCTTTCTTTCTTTCTTTCTTTCTTTCTTTCTTTCTTTCTTTCTTTCTTTCTTTCTTTCTTTCTTTCTTTCTTTCTTTCTTTCTTTCTTTCTTTCTTTCCTTCTTTCTTTCTTTCTTTCTTTCTTTCTTTCTTTCTTCCTTTCTTTCTTCCTTTCTTCCTTTCTTTCTTCCTTTCTTTCTTCCTTTCTTTCTTTCTTTCTTTCTTTCTTTCTTTCTTTCTTTCTTCTTTCTTTCTTTCTTTCTTTCTTTCTTTCTTTCTTTCTTTCTTTCTTTCTTTCTTTCCTTCTTTCTTTCTCTCTTTCTTTCTCTCTTTCTCTCTTTCTTTCTTTCTTTCTCTCTTTCTTTCTTCCTTCCTTTCTTTCTTTCTTTCTATCTTTGTTTCTTTCTTTTTTTTTTTGATGATCGTGGCAGTGCTTCAACTCTGGACCTGGGCAATGTCTCTCCGTTCTTCAGCTCAATGCTAGCACTCTACTTCTTGAGCTGCAGTGACACTTCCAGTTTTCAGGTGGTTAATTGGAACTAAGTGCCTCAGAATATTTATTTCCTATTCTTGCTGGATTTGAACTCCAATCCTCAGATCTCAGCCTCCTGAGTAACTAGGATTATAGGCGTGAGCTCAAGTGATGGAATACTAGTCATGAGCAAAATTGCTGGATAAGGTTGCTTAGGCTTTTGCATGCACCATGCAAACATACACATACTCACAGAGGCACTTATATGTGCAAACACCTGCACAAATGAAACAACTCTCAAAATGTGGAGAAAAGTTAGAAAACAATAGAAAATATATCCTGAGTAAGACTAGATCAAGTGATAATTTTTATTATTGGAAGTCCTCAAGTGAAATTTCTTCGAAGATGTTTGACAGTGTTAAATAAGTAGGGACCAGAGATAATAGAAAAGTCAAGTAATCATTATTAAAGGTATCGGATCCATGGAAGAATGAATCACAGACCCCTGCAGGTGCATCTCCAAATGTTCATATCCTGTGTCAAATGTTAGAATGTCTTTGAAAATAGTACATAAACCGTCTGAGCAGTCAGTCTAATGGATAAGATCATCGCAGAAGTTCAGAATTGCTAGTCTGTATCTAGATTAAATAAACCAACAAACTATGGCAGGGCAATGTGATACAAGCCTGTTATTCTAGCACTCAGGCTAAGACAGGAGATTAGAGAGTGCATATACATAGCAATACCTTCTCTGGACCAAATAGTATAATTTTGGCTCTATGAAACATTCCAAACAACAAGAAAGGGATACACAGTAGGAAGTTTGGGCTAATTTTTCCATTATGTTTTGAGTAGTCAAGTTTCCTATTGAAATGCAATTCATATATACTCCTCAGTTGTGTTTTAAATGCTCTCTTCATTACAGAACATTACTAGATGCAAAATGGCTCCTGATTTCCGATAAAAAATTTGAGAAAGTAATCATGATTCTGTTGGATTCCAAAGAAATGATGAAGGATTACAAATATTTAAGCCTGGAGACATAACTAAGTTCATCTAATGTAGGACTTTGTAGACCTTGCTAAGTTAGAATTTAGATTTAAAATAAATATTTTGCTTTTCTTTGTAATTTTATATTCTATAGGATACTACAAAATTATTTTTAAGTAGAGGGTTTAATTGACAAATTCACCTATGATTCTGGCATTCTATTTGCCTAAAATATTCTTTCAAGGGAGGTATAATTAGAAATTAGTTAATAGATAAATCCAACAGTTCATGAATAAACTGATAATGTGAATAATCTAGACAGAGTTGCCAACAATTGGATGATATTAATTAACAAATTTAGAAAAAGAGCAATTTTTGAGGCTTTGGTATAACATGATATGAAGAAAATAATTGTGTGACGAATTGGTTCTTCAATCTATTCATAATTCAGGAGGAAATTTCCTTAATTACATGCCTCTGTATACAATGAGCAAAATGCTAGGGTTAGAGTTGGTTTTTATTTTATTTTGTTTTTTGGTTTATCCTCAGGTTTGTACTCTGGGTCTGGCCACTCTCTCTGAGCCTGTTTGTGGTCAAGGCTCATGCCCTACCATTTCAACATCAATGCCACTTGTGTCTGGCTTTTCCTCATCAGTTTATTGGAGAGAAGAATGTAAGGAATCTTCCTGCCTGGGTGGGCTTTGAACCATCATCTTCTGATCTTAGCCTCATGAATACCTATGATAGATAAAAAATATAAATATAAATAATATTTGCAAGTGTTCTGATTTCTAGAATACCACTGGGGGGAAAATGATGCAGCAATGTTTAGTGTAGTGTTCTTTCCACAATAGGAAGGGCATCACATTAGCAGAAGTGTACTATTTTTCCACAATAGAGGTACGCTATTCATGATGTGAATTAAGGAATTTTATGGTGCACCTTACAAGTTGGAAACCGTTGGGCTAGGATGAATTCATGGCATAAAAGCTTGGGATTGATGGTGATAGACATAATAGCTCAATCTGATGAATAAATGTTTACTCTTGAGGAAGTAATTATTACACATGCTTTGTAGCTATATCCTCTACTAGAATGTGGCAATTTTTTCTGTTGATTTCTCAATATGAAACACCCCATTGGAAACTGCAGCTATTGCAGAATTAAATAACATGCAAACAGGTACTATTTTTAATATCTCTGGTATGGAAGGTTCAGAATTTGAAAATGAAAAGTTAGTAGTTGTAGGAATTTTGAAGAACACATATATTCTGTCCTCTTAACAATTATTCAGTTTTAAAAGTTAGGAGTTTCCAGAGAATTAAACTGTCTTCTGTTTCACTATGGGACAAAACTAAAATTATTGTTTTTTTTTTCAAAATAATGGCAAGTATATTGTGAAAATATTGTATAGTTGGATAACATTCACGTTGGTGAACCTCTGATAAAGAAAGGAGTCATTAATTCAAATTAGATGCCAAATAGTGTTCATTTTTTAAAGAGGTAATACACATAGAATAATATTTACTATAGCAATACAGTGAAATTATATTTTAGGGAACTTATTTTTAGGGGTTGCAGTAATTATAAAGTAGTGAATACATAACATGTCTAAATTTTACCCACTCTCTCATGTTTCTCACACTTTTCCTTTACCCCAATACCCCTCACAAGATGTAATGTAAATTTTCAACATGTTGTCTTGTGAGTATTGCTATTGAATTGGTTTTCCCTTTGTTCTTTGTCTCCCCAATTTTTTGTTCTTCTTCCTTTGCTAAATTAAGATAGATGCATATACAATAAACAAGTACCAAAATCAAATAGAGCAGGGGATAAACCAAGGGGAAAACCCAAAAGAAAATAGAAATCACATAGTACATTAAAAACAATAACCACAAAGTAAAACCTATGTTTCCATGTCTAGGTGTTCATTTTGCTCAACAAGATCTTATATTGTTCTATATATATAGCTTTTGAGGCTGGAAACTGTTTCTTTGTGTTTTGTTTATTTTATTTAGAAGGATTTTTTCCAAGTCTTTCCATTTCTTTATGAATTGGAAGCGTATAATTCCTCTATCTATCTATCTATCTATCTATCTATCTATCTATCTATCTATCTATCTATCAAACCACAGTTTGTCAATTCGTTCATCTACTGAGTGGTATATTGGTTTATAACATGATTGCGTGTAAGTATCTCTTAAGGTCATTCAAAAATGACAGATGCCGCCTCTCCAGACATACTAAAATCATGAATTCTACGTAAGGAAGGATTTTTTTTTGGTGGTACAAGTGTTGAGAAATATGGATGAGTGTAATGTATATCTTCAACTGAATTAGGCAGGATGGTAGTGACAAAATATCCCCTTGAGAACGATATAGGAGGCTGCCAGAAGTATGAAGAAATTCAGATAATTTTGAAGAATTTAGAAATGCAAGCTCAAGTATGTCTATTTAATTAAAAGTTATGTAAGTGGAAGAGCAAAAGATGGGGAAGAGAAGAAAATAACTGACAGCAGATCATTATCCTAAGTTAGAGTATAGAAAGACATAATCTAGAATTTGGAGGAAGATGGCAGAGGAGAAGTTGGAGGCTAAACAATCTTTCTCATAGACAGCAGGTTTAGTGTTCCAGTGAACATTTCTAGGCTAGAGAATCACACCCAGTATGCCAGCACAGTACAGAGAGTTATGCCAGAGAGGGAAAATCCAGGCAAGGAGACAGATCTGAGCAGCACAGGCGGGAGCCGCCATACCTACAGAGTCCAAGACAAAGATGCCAGACAGCACACAGATTCTACTTAACACCAGCAAGAACTGACAAGGAGCAGATATCTTCATCCTGCAGATCGCAGACCAGAGATGGCCCAGGAAACAAGACTTTGGCGTGAGTAGAGCCCTGATATACTCACTCCTTCTCAGGTTCAGAGGAGGGAAGGACACCCTTCCCCCACCACCAGAGATCTCCACCTTTGATACTGACAAAGGCACAGCTGAGAAGCTAGCTCCAACTAAGGCCTTGGAAGCCTTGGAAGTAGATCACAGTAACCTGACCAGAGGAGCCAGGCTCAACTCCACCCATGGCAAAGTCACCTATCCCAGGAAGAGGAACTCTGCCCGTGGAGGAGTGGCTTTCCTCACTGGGTAAATAGAGCTAGAGGCTCCCCCTTCCGAAAGTAGCCTAGACAATCAATTGAAATTCAATGAACATAAACACTAAGAATGTTTCCAGGCTGGGCTCTGTGAGTGTCTCAGAAACTAGCCCCTCAGGGAAAAGCTACTATTTGCTGATAATCCTCAACCATACCTAGAACCTAGCCTCATCATACTATCTCCAAACTAGAGGAAACACCCATCTCTCTTTTTTTGGAATACTCAAAGCAGATCCACATCCCACTGGACTAGCCTGGGAGGAGGATAACAAAATCCTGGGTTAGGCAGAGCATTTTTCTGCCTGCTCAAACAAACTGACTTAAGAAACCAATCAAGCCACAGGAAAATCAAATACCACAAGCAGACCAGAGACTCCACCAAGAGACTCTTTACGGACACACGGGAGATTCAGGACCTTCCCATTCCCCCCATCCCAATAAAAATCAAGGAACTCTTATTGTACCTTTTTATTAATTTATATTTTCACCTTATTTTCTATTAATCATTTTTCATCATATAATTTTATTTTAGGTGTATATGTGTGTGTGCTTTGTTTCTAAATCTCTTCTGACCATATAGTGCCCCCATTTTATTTTGATTTTTTTTCATGTATTTTCTCTTTATTTTTCACATGACTTAATTGCTGGTCTGCTCATCCCCAGATATATACCCTTCCTCGATTATTAGACTTTATCTCCCATTGTGTACACATTTAACCCAGATATTTATTACTCCGTTCACAACCTCTTAGGCTTAAATTCTTTAATAGCAGAATTATCTCTTTTTACTTATGAATTTTCAAGTAACTAATTTTAAGAACTTTTATTTTATAGTTTTTTTATGTCTCCCTTCTATTCCTCCCCTTTTGTCTTCCTATCCTTTTCTTCTCTCAATATCATTTCATTAAATTTAAATAATTTTAAATGTTTCACTTTTTAAATTTAAGTTTTTCTTTTTCCATTTTTTTAATGTCTCTTCTATGAGAACGTTCACTACCAAACTCATTCTGTGAATCAATCAAAACCCTCATCCCAAAACCAGGCAGGGACTCATCAAAGAAAGAGAACTATAGACCCATTTCTTTGATGAACACTGATGCAAAACTTCTCAAAATTTTTTTGGTCTATCAACTTCAACAATTTATCCAAAAAATCATACACCATGATCAAACAGAATTCATTGCAGGGATGCAAAGCTGGTCCAATATATGCAAATCAATTAGTATAATTCATCACATCAACAAGAGCAAGGATAAGAACTACATGTTATCTCAATAGATAGAGACAAAGCATTTGACAAGATCCAATGCCCCTTTAGGATGAAGGTTCTGGAAAAATTAGGAATCCATGGAATATTCCTCAATACAATAAAGGTTGTATAGGACAAACCGACAGTCAGCATTATACTTAATGGTGAAAAACTAAAGCCATTTCTTCTTAAATCTGGAATGAGACAAGGATGTCCACTCTCTCCACTTCTCTTCTATCTAGTATTGGAATGCCTAGCTATAGCTATAAGACAAGATGAAAACATAAAAGTGATCCAAATAGTGAAAAAAGTAAAACTCTCCTTTGCAGATGACATGATACAGTATTTAAAGAATCCCATGGATTCCACTCCCAAATTACTCAAGGTGATTCAAAAGTTTGGCAAAGTAACAGGGTATAAAATTAACCCCCCAAAATCAATGGCTTTGCTCTATGCCAACAATGAGAAAAGTGTGGTTGAAATTAGGAAAGCAACTCCATTCATAATAGACCAACAAAAAGTAAAATACCTAGGAATTAACTTAACCAAAGAAGTGAAGGACCTCTATTATGAAAACTTTAAAACCCTGAAAATTAAATCAAAATAGAACATAGATAGTGGCAAAAACTCCCATGATCCTGGATTGGAAAGATCAACATCATGAAAATGGCAATACTTCCCAAGGGTATCTGCAAATTCAATGTGATATTTATCTATATTCCAACCTCATTCTTCAAGGAAATAGAAGAGGAAATCCAAAAATTCATAGGGAACAATAAAGGACTCTGAAAAGCAAAAATGATCCTTAACAGAAAGAACAGTGTTGGCGGAATATCAATACCAAATTTCAAACTCTACTATAAAGCCACAGTAATCAAAACAGCTTGGTACTGGCACAAAAACAGACTTCAGGACATTGGAATAGATTTTAAAACCCAGAAATGAACCTACAGGCCTATAGCCATCTAATCTTTAATAACGTAGCTAAAAAAATAGAATGGAAGAAAGACAGCCTGTTCAGTAAATGGTGCTGACAAGATTGGTTAACTACTTGTAGAAAATTAAAGCTAGATGCTTATATATCACCCTGCACCAGAATGAACTCCAAATGGGTCAAAGACCTCAGAGTCAAAGCAGACATTCTGAAATCATTACCGGATGGAATAGGAGAAACCCAAGGTCTCCTTGGCACAGGCCAAAATTTTCTTAATAGAGACCCAGACACACAACAAATGAAAGAAAGGTTGGACAAATGAGATTGCATAAAATTGCAGAGCTTCTGCATGACAAAGTACATAGCTAGCAAGATGAATAGAAAACCCACGGATTGGGAGAAGATCTTCACTAGCCACACAATGGACAAGAGTCTCATATCTAAAATATACCTGGAACTCAAAACAGTAAATCTCCCAATAACAAATCCAAAAAAAAAACAACTGCCCAATAAATAAGCGGGCTAAAGACTTAAAGAGAAACTTCTCTGAAGAGTAAAGAAAGATGGCCAATAGACACGTGAAGAAATGCTCAACCACTCTAGCCATAAAAGAAATGCAAATCAAAACAACACTGAGATATCACCTCACCCCAGATAGAAAGGCTATAATCAAGCACTCTAATAACAGATGCTGGAGGGGATGTGGGCATAAGGGAACTTTACTGCACTGTTAATGGGTATGTAAACTTGTTCAACCACTTTTGAAAGCAGTATGGAGTTTCCTCAAAAACTTCACATGGAGTTCCCCTATGATCCAGCAATCCCACTTTGGGGCATTTACCCAAATGATCACAAACAAGGCCACAGTAAAGCTACCAAGACAACTATGTTTATTGCTGCATTATTTACCATAGTTAAGATAAGGAATCAACCCAGATGCCCCTCAGTAAATGAATGGATCAAGAAAATGTGGTATATATACACAATGGAATTCTATGCCTCCATCAGAAAGAATGACATTGCCCCATTTGTTAGGAAATGGAAAGACTTGGAAAAAATTATATTAAATGAAATAAGCCAGGGCCAAATAAACACAGGTCCTATGGTTTCCCTTATTTACAATATCTAGTATATGTCTGAATCAAGCAGAAAATGTCAGATTAGTTGATGTTAAGGACATGAACCTCAAGATAAGTATTCAAATGTTTGTTTTCTTTCATGCGATTGTTTCTAACATATTTATAAGATTATTTATTTGTTGCTTTGTATGTCCATTCCCCATGGTATAACTCCTGATTTCACTGTATTTGATGTTGGTATAATTTGTGGAGAGGAAGGACAAAAACAAATCATTTAACTAGGGATACAGGTGGACCCATTGTAACAATGAACTGTACAAGTCGCTATGTCAAAAAACGAACTTTACAATTTTGGTCGGGGAGATGGGCGAGGACTGAGTATGGGGGATGTGGGATGAGAAGGAATGGGAATTGGAAACAAAGGAGGTAGCTACAATGCTTGATAAGAAATATACTCATTATCTTGCCCATGTAATTTAACCCCTCTGTACAGTATATTCACAATAAAAAAACAAAAACTAGAAAAAAATGAAATATACTCATTATGTTTTCCATGCAATTGTAACCTCTCTCTGTTTTATTTTCACAATATAAAAGATATACTCTATAACTTTCTAGTTAAAAAGAGACCAATATCCTACCTCCCGCTTAATTTAGATTCATGCAAGATATTTATTTGGCTTTTTCCCACTACAATGCTCCAAAATAAGTGAAAATTTATAAGAACATTTATGTGATTGTCATTACTTCAACCTGACCCCTAACTGTGATGAGTCTTCTTTTTCTCACTTTGATCTTTAAAAATACTCCCTAAATTGATGATGTTGGTGTTGATTAGAGAGTCAGAGTTAGGGGATTCTACTTATATGATTGTCCTTGAATGGTTTAAAGCAGTTTTTTCCCGAGTTCTCCAAATACATCATCTGACTGTACTTTGAACACACCCTCACACCTGAAATTGTCCTTCAGCATTTCCTTGGCGTATTCTACTTTGTGCCTTTGTCTTTTTTTTTTTGCACGTTCCTTTTGAGTTCACAGTTACTCTATTCCCATTTCATCTGTACAAACTGCTAAGAACATTGTTCAACTACCACTTCTTTTTTGCCCTCACCCAGTCTATGTGTGAGGGTACTTTCTCCATGTTAATCAATAGGGTAGTGCTCAGTATCTGAAGGGGAAAGTTCCACAGTTTAACCCTATGCTCACATTACAGGATGTAGAATTTAAAGCATTTTGAAATAAGCAGTTATACTAGAATTGAAAGGCTCCTTAGGGACATTTTCTTGGAAATCATTAATTTACCCAGGAGAAATATAAATATCCACAAAATTTGGAGGTAATTAGTAAGTATCTGAATTAACACTAGATCCTAGATGTAATGTTATTACAAGTCACCATTGTATTATTTTACATTAGAATCCTTCCTTTCTTGCCAATGTGTATGAGAAAATGAAAGAAAGTCATTAAAGCAAAATGCCTTATCTTTTAGGAATTTAATATTAGTAGTGAGGATAATGGTTGAACTCTTCCATTCAATAAAAGCTTGAAGTTTATAAAAGCACTTCCTACATATAACAATTTGTGGCAGCATGGAGATATCCCTAACAAGAAATAGATTTAAATAGAGTATTTGGCAGTTATGATTATTCCATTGCTAAAGATGAATCAATTTGAGGAGACTTCAGTACCATCAGTGAAGCTGTATGTTCAACCTAATATTTGGTGTTACTTGTCCTACATTTATAATGGATAGACTGATAAGATACCCAAACATATCTACATATATGTCAATAAAATCCCAAACTGATGTGGATACATGGGTAACTCATTGGAACTGTAGGACAAATTAGACTTGTCTGTGCTGTAGTTCAATCTACAATCTCATGGCTAAACAAAGGTTTCAAAAGTATTCACAGAATACCTCTAAATAAAGTTCATGACAGTTACATCTGTATAATTCTTCTAAGGTCAGGATAAAAGTATTTGTTCCCAACATTTAAAATCAGCAGGATCTGTTGAATTCATGGATCCAGAATTGTATGGCTTCACATTCATATATCAAAATTTTATCAATATAACATATTTCTATCATTTTACAAAAATACTGTTCTTATTGAACTTGTGTATATCCTTTTAGTTTTCAAATCCAAATAACATATTTCTTACAATATCTCTTAACAGTTTTGTCCTTTTCTCCCTGCAATTTTTTTCCTTTCTTTACTTCTGTAAATCTGTGTTTATTACTTTCTTGTTTCCTTATTTATCTCATTCTTCTAATCTTGTCCTCACTGGTGCTCACATTGCTCACAGTTTGTCAGAACTTTCCATTTCGTCTTCCCTTTAAAAATGCCCCCCGATTTTACTATTCTTTTTCATATTCCTGGTCATAGGTATTTTTATTATATCTAAAGAGACCTATCTTTGCATCTTTTTAATATAAAATTTAGAACTGTCAGAGACTTTTTCCCCTAAATCTATCATTTCTACCTGTAGTCCTTATCGCCAAGAATATCACTAATACAGTTGCCTGGCCAGAGACATAGAACACTTCAGATTTCTTCTTAACCTTTTACTCCTGCCCATTAGTTAAGATGAATGATCAACATTTTCTCAGTTTCTGTCACTAATATGATTTCTATGTACTCCTTTTTTGTGCCCCTGACACCAGCCTGTTTCAAGTAATCATTAATGATCACCTAGATTTAAGCAACTTTTCCAAAGTATTTTTCCCCATAGTCTTTTCATATTGGTCCTCTCCATCACCAAATTACTGGTTTTTGTAAGCACACAGAGTGAAGAGCTCAGACACAAATTATTGTAGCAATATTTACTCATTACATTGACTGTTGGCCTCTCAATTCTCATCTGTAAATGGATGTACTGTACATATTGAAGAATATATTTGTTGACTGCTAGAGAAAGAAAAAAGTAAAGTGAAGAGTCTTTACATTTTCCACCTTAGCTTACAAATAAAGAAAGAGTCAAATTCAGTTTGTTGGTATAAAGTCACAAAATGTTTCATGCATGTACAGAGTACTGCTATGATTGTGTGGCAGGGAAATGTGATCAGAGACAACTTGGAACATGCTGTTGCTCTTCTCAGAAGCAAGAGTCTATTTCAAAAACCCCTGAAACTGACCAGCTCCATTCTTTCCAGGTTAACTACCTGGGGAAAACTGGACATTTCTGGGAAACTTACCTGGATGTAGTGAAGGCCAATCCTTTAAGATGAGCAATAAGTACTAATCATAGCCAGGGGCAATGTCTGGTGGTATTTCATGAGACCACTATTGGAGATGTTACTGGCCAACTGGAGTAGATTCTGTGCTTTGGTTCCATTGGCCAACCCACACCTGAACATTCTCAAACACCATAAATTAAGTGAGGAGAGACTTCTTAGTTATCAGGTCATTCAAACTTCATATTTATAACTATGCTACTTAGGGGTGCCTGAAAATTTTCCAAAGAGTTTAAAGCTAGACACAAGAAACAGGAACTCAAATTAGTTTTATTCTTTTTTATTCTTTTATTAGTTTTATTATTAGTTTTATTCTCCACAATCTATGATCTCCATAAACAAATTATTCCAATATGTGCTTTTATTTATCAGTAGTGTTTGTTAATTGAAAATGCCACCATGGAAAATTAAGTAGGAGCCACTGGTAGGATTGAATGGGAAAAAAATAGGTCTAAATACGATACTTGACCAGATACTTGACCAGATAAGAAGGTGATAAGTGAAATGAGCCCAAACATTGGGACACAAGTGGTTTTTTCTTTATTGCTATTGTTCTAACATATTTATAATGTTCCATTTGATTTTTGTTTCTTTATATTCTGCCCCCCCCAAACAGCCTAACCCCTGTTTCCAATGAGTTTGATGTTGGTGTTCTGCATCTTGTATATACACTTCTCTAGTTTGGGGAAAGAAATGGAAAAAACAAAATGGGAATACAGGTTGACCCATTGTAACAATTAGATGCACCAGACACTGTTGAAAAACAAACTTTACAATTTAGGGAGTGTGGGAGGGAGTGTATAAGGTAGTTTTGGAGCTGGGAGGTTAGGGATGGTAGGGGAAATACAAAGGAGGAGGTAACAATGCTTGATGGGAAATGTATGCTTTACATTGCTCATGTAACTAACCCCTCTATACAGTATTTTTACAATAAACATATAAAAATAAAAGAATAAATATACTTCAAAGGGAATCTCTGTGGTGGTTGGAGGCCAATGCTACAGAACGACTTATAAGGATTTAATACTGGTAAAAAAAAAATTACCTAAAAACTGAGATGATGCTGAGTATAATCCTAAATGCTCAGGTGGCTGAATTCTGAAGATCTGTGTTTGAAGCCAACCCAAGCAGGAAAGATGAGACTTTTATTTCCAATGAGGCTGTAAAAAAGATACTACATTGTGGTAGCTTTGAGTTGTGGCTAAAGTGGACAATGCCCAGAGCATGAAATCAAACCCCAGACCAGCCCCCAGTCACTTATAAAAAAGGTTGTTTCTTTGTATGTTGGCAGATCCCTTTACTAGTTTGATGATAGAACAAGCATTTTAACAATGAGTTATTGTGTCAATATTTACCTCTTTAGTAATTGTTTCATAGAAATGTGTGCATGGTTGCTTTAGGTCTTGTAAAACAGGTTTTGTTCAGTAACTGACTTAAAAACTGCCTTAAACAAACCATTTTTTAAATCAAAATATCTTATTGGATACTGCTGAATAGGAAAGTCAGTGTTTATTGGTTGGAAGAAAAGAAAGCAAAATCAGATGGGAGAATTGTAGAAGTTAAATCTTGAAGTGCTTGATTGATACAAGCACTTCCCTTGTAAAGGTAGTCAAAACCTTGCCAATGCTATTTTAGAGAAGTGCCAGGGGCTAGAGGCATGGCACTAGTGGTAGAACACCGGCTGGGTAAAAGTTGGTTATTTTTCATATAGCCAGGTGTTCTGGATTTGGTTGATTATTAAAACTTTTGACTAGTTTGAAAGGAGTCAAAAATTATAGCCAATATGAAAGATGATTCCAAAGTTCAAATTCATGGGAGCCAATGGTGAGCTGCCGGTCCAGTGTGTTTATTCAACTTGGGCGTGTGACAGACAGAATGCCTTCCACAGAAGTAAACTTTGCCTTGCTGAGAAGGTGTTTGTAGGATACCTTAATTGCCTCCTGTATTTCCAACACAGATTGTCTGTGCCATTCATGAGCGATCCTTGGCGCCCCTCATAGGCGACACATCCAGCCTCCCTGTTGAGCCAACCTCCTGATGGTATAAACATGCCATCCTTGGTAGCTGATAATGGAACTAGATATAAAGTCAATCTGCAACATCAAGAAGAGCCCCAAACAGGCACCCTCAGAAGCAAGCATCCTCATGCCTTGGCCTTGGTAGAAAAATATGAAACTATGTATCCTGCTTTGGTACTTGTGTCTTTGTAGGGATGGGGTATGAGAGAAGTATCTTAGATTCAGGCTCTTAAATTCTTTCTGTCTAAGAGTCTTGATCTACAAATTCATTTGTCCATGTAGGAAGAGGGAAAAATTGAGATAGAGTCATCTCTGAAAAAAATCTCTAATAATGGAGTCGAGAAAAGGAAAGGACAAGAAACAGTCTGAAGGGCAAAGTGCACCAAAATATCTTTTTCCATTACAGCCTGTAATTTAAGAATTCTAAACCTAGGAAGCCCAAGAAAATTGGAGCTAAAACGCTTCCCTCAGACATTCTTAATATTGTCATCTTTTAGGGAGAATGTGGGGAAAGATATGAAAATATGTGTTAAGGCTGATTTTTTTTTTTGAGGTCAAATTTTAATGTTCACTTTGTAAACTAAATCATCTATATCCATGTCTCTTTGTAAATACCCATCAGCATTAAATATAAAGTGATTTTGAAAAAAATAAAAATGACTCAGAAGAAATTATAAATGCAAAACAATCTTCACAGAAGCAAACTCTCAGAGATATTTCATGACTTTAAAAAGGATGAAGTGGATGAAGTTAGTATATATTTAGAAGTACAACAATGCACAAAACGTAAAAAGATATTCATATATTTCATTATATAACCCAAAGCAGAAGCAAATGTTGTCTGGATGATTTTTTAAAATACAGTCTCTCAGGTACTGGGAAGGTGGCTCAATGGTAGAGTGCCTGCCTTGCATGCATGAGGCCTTGGGTTTGATTCCTCAGCTTCACATAAGCAGAAAAAGATGCAAGTGGTGCTGTGGCTCAAGTGGTAGCACTAGCCTTGAGCTGAAGGCCAGAACCCTGGCCCCAGAGTTCAAGCCCCATGACCAACAAAATCCAAATAAAAAACAAAACAAAAAACAGTCTTCCACGTTTTTGGCCTCAACTCTGTAATAGCTCTACTACAGCCTAGGACTAAGATTTTAAGTGTGGACATTTATGAATATTCCTGATTCAGATTCTACTTGACCATTTTATAAATAAATATTTTGTTCTTAATTTTCCTCTTTTTAAATTTACATGCACCGATAAAAAATGGTTTGGCTATCCCATAACCTTCTCAAAGTACCTCCTAATGACAACTTACAAAAAGTTGTATCCTATTACAACAAGGAAAACAATGCTACAAATACAGAATGCCGATAATTAAGTATTAATGATTAATAAAATAAAAAACAAAACAATTACCAGTGTTTTCAGTATTTAAAGTGTACTATATATTAGATTTTATTATTGTCATATTTCTTTACAGTTAACAGTGGCTAAGATTATGATGTTCAACAAGAATTTTATAGGCGATGAGTAGTGGTTAAAGTCACCCACTAAGATTACCATTTGTGGTTCATCTTATAACTTGTATGTGTTTTATATCTTCATTTGTTCCTCGCTAACATATAAAGTAAGGAAGTGCTATAGTTTTAATAGAAACTGTGTAGATAACAAAGTCAACTCTTTACTCTGGTACTTTACACAGAGATTTTGCAAGTTCTCATTAGTAAAGTTTCTAAACTCTGAAATGTAGATACTTAGTGGTATATGTCTGCTACCATGAATCTTAACTATTTTATAGAAAAGAATTATGACCTGCCTAACAGACCTATTTTGGGCATATATAAGCAAATACCCAAAATTAAATACATTTCAAACATTAAAACTTTTAACAAACCTTAACACTTGCTGTAGTGTTCATTATGACAGGTCCCTTGTATAGAATACTTGAATTCCGCCTCCTACACTTCTCTTGAAATATAAATATCTGGAATTATTTTTATTTATTTTTTATTGTGAAAATACTGTACAGAGGGGTTACAATTACATGGGCATGATATTCAGTACATTTCTTTTTTTTTTTTTTTTAATTTAATTTTAATTTATTTGAGAACATACTGTACAGAGGGGTTACAATTACATGGGCAGGATAATGCATACATTTCTTACCAAGCATTGCAGCCTCCTCCTTTGTTTACCCTTCACCTCCCTTCCCAGCCTCCCCCCTCCCTCCCACCCAATCATACCCCCCCTCCCCCCCCCCCCCGACATTGTAAAGCTGGTTTTGACATGACATTTTGTACTTCTCATTGTTGCAACAGGTCCACCTGAATCCTTAAACGACTTGTTTGTCCCCATCTCCTCCACATGTTATACTGACATCAAATATAGTGAAAGCGGGGGTTACACTGTGGGGGAGGGACATACAAAGCAACAAAGAGATAATCTTATAAGTGCGTTAGAAACACATGCATGAAAGAAACAAAAACATTAAAATACATATTTGAGGTTTCGTTTTCCTAACATCACATTATTTGACTTTTTCCGCTTGACTCATACCTATACTAGATATTGCAAATAAGGGAAACCATGGGACCTATGTTTCTTTGGGCCTGGCTTACTTCACTTAATATAATTTTTTCCAAGCCTTTCCATTTCCTAACAAATGGGGAAATGTCATTCTTTCTGATGGAGGCATAGAATTCCATTGTGTATATATACCACATCTTCTTGATCCATTCATCTACTGAGGGGCATCTGGGTTGGTTCCATGTCTTAGCTATGGTAAATAATGCTGCAATAAACATAGTTGTGCTGGTAGCTTTAGTGTGGCCTTGTTTGTGATCATTTGGGTAAATGCCCAAAAGTGGGATTGCTGGGTCATTGGGGAGCTCTATGTGGAGTCTTTTGAGGAACCTCCATACTGCTTTCCAAAGTGGTTGAACAAGTTTACATTCCCACCAACAATGAAGTAAGGTTCCTTTCTGTCCACATCCCCTCCAGCATCTGTTGTTGTTAGAGTTCTTGATTTTTGCTGTTCTAACTGGAGTGAGGTGATATCTCAATGTTGTTTTGATTTGCATTTCTTTTATGGCTAGGGATGTTGAACATTTCTTCATGTGTCTATTGGCCATCCTTCTTTCTTCTTCAGAGAAGCTTCTCTTTAAGTCTTTCGCCCACTTACTTATTGGGCAGTTGTTTCTTTGAGGATTTGTTGTTGGGTGGTTTAATTTTTTGAGTTCCAAGTATATTTTAGATATGAGACCCTTGTCCGTTGTATGGCTAGTAAAGATCTTCTCCCAGTCCGTGGGCTTTCTATTGATCTTGCTAGCTATGTAATTTGCCCTGCAGAAGCTCTGCAACCTTATACAATCCCATTTGTCCAGCCTTTCTTTGATTTGTTGTGTCTTTATTCAGAAAATTTCGGCCAGTGCCAAGGAGACCCAGGGTTTCTCCTATTCCATCCTGTAATGTTTTCAGAGTGTCTGCTTTGAGTTCAAGGTCTTTGATCCATTTGGAGTTGATTCTGGTGCAGGGTGATATATAAGGATCTAGCTTTAGTTTTCTACATGTAGTTAACCAGTTTTGCCAGCACCATTTACTGAAGAGGCTGTCTGTCTTCCATTCTATTGTTTTAGCTCCCTTATCGAAGATTAGATGGTTATAGGTCTGTAGGTTCATTTCTGGGTTTTCAATTCTATTCCATTGGTCCTGAGGTCTGTTCTTATGCCAATACCAAGCTGTTTTGATTACTATGGCTTTATAGTAGAGTTTGAAATTTGGTACTGATATTCCTCCAGCAGTGTTCTTTCCGTTGAGGAGCGTTTTTGCTATTCGGGGTCTTTTATTGTTCCATATGAATTTTTGGATTGCCTCTTCTATTTCCTTGAAGAATGAGGGTGGAATTTTGATAGGTATTGCGTTGAATTTGTAGATAGCCTTGGGAAGTATTGCCATTTTCACGATGTTAATCTTTCCAATCCAGGAGCATGGGAGGTTTTGCCATTTTTTAAGTTCTGTGTTGATTTCCTTTTTCAAGATTTTAAAGTTTTCATCATATAGGTCCTTCACTTCTTTAGTTAAGTTAATTCCTAGGTATTTTATTTTTTGTGGGGCTATTACAAATGGAGTTGCTTTCCTAATTTCAGCCACACTTTTCTCATTGTTGGCATACAGAAAAGCCATTGATTTTTGTGGGTTAATTTTATAACCTGCTACTTTGCCAAAGTTTTGAATCAGCTTGAGTAATTTGGGAGTGGAGTCTATGGGATTCTTTAAATACAAGATCATGTCATCTGCAAAGAGGGAGAGTTTTATTTCTTCTTTCCCTATTTGGATCCCCTTTATGTCTGCATCTTGTCTTATTGCTGTAGCTAGGCATTCTAATACTAGATTGAAGAGAAGTGGAGAGAGTGGGCATCCTTGTCTTGTTCCTGAGTTAAGAGGAAATGGCTTTAGTTTTTCACCATTGAGTATAATGTTGGCTGTAGGTTTGTCATATACAGCCTTTATTGTATTGAGGAATGTTCCATGGATTCCTAATTTTTTCAAAACCTTCATCATAAAGGGGTGTTGGATCTTGTCGAATGCTTTTTCTGCGTCTATTGAGATAACCATGTGGTTCTTATTCTTGCTCCTGTTGATGTGATGAATAATATTAATTGATTTGCGTATATTGAACCAGCTTTGCATCCCTGAAATGAATCCTGTTTGATCGTGGTGTATGATTTTTTGGATGAATTGTTGAAGTCGGTTGGCCAAAATTTTGTTGAGAAGTTTTGCATCAATGTTCATCAAAGAAATGGGAACTAAAGCCACCAAAGAAAGTCCGGTATCACGTGGAGGCTGAACAACACACTGCTGAATCATGAGTGGGTCATGGAAGAGATTAGAAAGGAAATTCAAATGTTCATGCTATTCAACAAAAATGAACACACAAAATACCAGCTCCTCTGGGACACAGCAAAGGCAGTACTCAGAGGCAAGTTTATAGCTCTGAGCTCCTACATCAACAAATTGGAAAGATCTGAAACTAACAATTTAATGACACATCTAAACCTCCTTGAAAAAGAGCAGCAAGATAAACCCCAATCCAGTAGACGGAAAGAAATAATCAAAATTAAATCAGAATTAAATGAATTAGAATCCAAAAAAACTATAGAAAGAATCAACAAAACAAAGAGTTGGTTCTTCGAAAAACTCAACAAAATTGACAGACCCTTAGCAAATCTTATCAGAAAAAGAAGAGAACACACCCAAATTAATAAACTCAGAGATGAGAATGGAAACATCACCACGGAAACAAGCAAGATTCAGAACATTATAAGGGAATACTTCTCAAAACTTTATGCTAATAAGTTTGAGAACTTGACAGAAATGGACCTCTTCCTAGCAAATATTGACATGCCAAAACTAAACCAAGATGAGGTAAACTATCTTAACAGGCCCATATCAAGCATTGAAATAGAAACAGCAATAAGAGACCTCCCAGCTAAGAAAAGTCCAGGACCAGATGGTTTTACAGCGGAATTTTACAAGGCCTTCAAAGCAGAGCTCACACCAATTCTCCTCCAACTCTTCAATGAAATTGAAAGAGAAAGCTCACTACCGAACACATTCTATGAAGCCATCATAACCCTCATCCCAAAACCAGGCAGGGACTCATCAAAGAAAGAGAACTTCAGTACATTTCTTATCAAGCATTGTAGCCTCCTCCTTTGTTTCCCCTTCTTATCCCTTCCAAACCCCTCCCCGTCCCCCCCACTCACTCCTCACCCCCTCCCCCACACAAAAGTTGTAAAGTTCGTTTTCAACATGACAACTTGTACTTCTCATTGTTGCAACGGGTAAACCTGTATCCTTGTTTACATGACTTGTTTTTCCCCTTCCCCTCCACAAATTATATCAACATCAAATACAGTGAAAGCAGGGGTTATAATATGGGGGAGGGACATACAAAGCAACTAAGAAATAATCTTATAAATGCATTAGAAACAAATGCATGAAAGAAAAAACACATTTAAATACATATCTTAGGGTTCATTTTCCTAACATCAACTTATCTGACCTTTTCTGCTTGACTCATACATATACTAGATATTGCAAATAAGGGAAAACTTGGGACCTATGTTTCTTTGGGCTTGGCTTACTTCATTTAATATAATTTTTTCCAAGTCTTTCCATTTCCTAACAAATGGGGCACTGTCATTCTTTGTGATGGAGGCATAGAATTCCATTGTGTATATATACCACATTTTCTTGATCCATTCATCTACTGAGGGGCATCTGGGTTGGTTCCATATCTTAGCTATAGTAAATAATGCAGCAATAAACATAGTTGTGCTGGTAGCTTTAGTGTGGTCTTGTTTGTAAGCATTTGGATAAATGCCCCAAAGTGGGATTGCTGGGTCATAGGGGAGCTCTATGTGGAGTCTTTTGAGGAACCTCCATATTAGTTTCAAAAAGAGTTTGAACAAGTTTACACTCCCAACAACAATGAAGTAATGTTCCCTTCTGTCCACATCCCCTCCAGCATCTGTTGCTATTTTCCTGGGGTGAGGTCGTATCTTAATGTTGTTTTAATTTGCCTTTCTTTCATGGCTAGGGAAGTTGAGTAATTCTTCATGTGTCTATTGGTCATCCTTCTTTCTTCTTCACAGAAGTTTCTCTTTAAGATTTTAGCCCACATATTTATTGGTCATTTTTTTCTTTGAGGATTTGTTGTTGGGGGATTTAATTTTTTGAGTTCCAAGTATATTTTAGATATGAGAGCCTTGTCCGTTGTATGGCTAGTGAAGATCTTCTCCCAATCTGTGGGCTTTCTATTGATCTTGCTAGCTATGTCCTTTGCCATGCAGAAGCTCTGCAACTTCATGCAATCCCATTTGTCCAACCTTTCTTTGATTTGTTGTGTTTCCGGGTCGCTATTAAGAAAATTTCGGACTGTGCCAAAGAGACCTTGGGTTTCTCCTATTCCATCCTGTAATGTTTTCAGAGTGTCTGCTTTGACTCCGAGGTCTTTGATCCATTAGGAGTTGATTTTTGTGCTGGGTGATATGTAAGTGTTTAGCTTTAGATTTCTAGAGGTAGTTAACCAATTTTGCCAGCACCATTTACTGAAGAGGCTGTCTTTCTTCCATTCCATTTTTTTTAGTTCCCTTATCAAAGATTAGATGGCTATAGTTCTGTAGGTTCATTTCTGGGTTTTCAATTCTATTCCATTGGTCCTGAGGTCTGTTCTTGTGCCAGTGCCAAGGTGTTTTGATTACTATGGCTTTATAGTAGAGTTTGAAATTTGGTATTGATATTCCTCCAGCAGCATTCTTTCCGTTGAGGAGCGGTTTTGCTATTCGGGGTCTTCTATTGTTCCATACGAATTTTTGGATTGCCTCTTCTATTCCCTTGTAGAATGAGGTTTGAATTTTGATAGATATTGCATTGAATTTGTAGATAGCCTTGGCAAGTATTGCCATTTTTATGATGTTAATCTTTGCAATCCAGGAGCGTGGGAGTTTTTCCCATTTTCTAAGTTCTGTTTTGATCTTCTTTTTCAAGTTTTTAAAGATTTCATCATAGAGGTCCTTCACTTCTTTGGTTAAGTTAATTCCTAGGTATTTTATTTTTTGTGGGGCTATTACAAATGGAGTTGCTTTCCTAATTTCAGCCACACTTTTCTCATTGTTGGAATACAGAAAAGCCATCGATTTTGAGGGGTTAATTTTATACCCTGTTACTTTGCCAAAGTTTTGAATCAGCTTGAGTAATTTGGGAGTGGAGAAGATCATGTCGTCTGCAAAGAGGGAGAATTTTAACTCTTCTTTCCCTATTTGGATCCCCTTTATGTTTGCATCTTGGCTTATTGCTGTAGCTAGGCATTCTAATATTAGATTGAAGAGAAGTGGAGAGAGTGGACCTCCTTTTCTTGTTACTGAGTTAAGAGGAAATGGCTTTAGTTTTTCACCATTGAGTATAATGCTGGCTGTAGGCTTGTCATATACAGCCTTTATTGTATTGAGGAATGTTCCATGGATTCCTAATTTTTCCAAAACCTTCATCATAAAGGGGTGCTGGATCTTGTTGAATGCTTTTCTGATTCTGTTTAGAAAACCATGTGGTTCTTATCCTTGCACCTTTTGATGTGATGAATAATATTAATTGATTTCCATATATTGAACCAGGTTTGCATCCCTAAAATGAATCCTGTTTGGTCATAATGTATGATGAATTGTTGAAGTTGATTGGCCAAAATTTTGTTGAGAAATTTTACATCAATGTTCATCAAAGAAATGGGTCTATAGTTCTCTTTCTTTGATGAGTCCCTGTCTGATTTTGGGATGAGGATTATGATGGCTTCATAGAATGTGTTTGGTAGTGAACTTTCTCTTTCAATTTCATTGAAGAATTGGAGGAGTATTGGTGTGAGCTCTGCTTTGAAGGCTGTGTAGAATTCCTCTGTAAATCCATCTGTTCCTGGACTTTTCTTAGCTGGGAGTTCTCTTATTGCTGTTTCTATTTCAATGCTTGATATGGGCCTGTTAAGATGGTTTAACTCATCTTGGATTGGTTTTGTCATGTCAATATTTGCTAGGAAAAGTTCCATTTCTGCCAAGTTCTCATACTAATTAGATAAAGTTTTGAGAAGTTACCCATTATAATGTTCTGAATCTTGGTTGTTTCTGTGCTGATGTTTCCATTCTCATCTCTGAATTTATTTATTTGGTGTGTTCTCTTCTTTTTCTGATAAGATTTGCTAACGGTCTGGTAATTTTTTCAAAGAACCAAATCTTTCTTTTGTTGATTCTTTCTATAGTTTTTTTGGATTCTAATTCATTTAATTCTGATTTAATTTTAATTATTTCTTTCTGTCTACTGGATTGGGGTTTATCTTGCTGCTCTTTTTCAAAGAGGTTCAGATGTCTTATTAAATTGTTGGTTTCAGATCTCTCCAATTTGTTGATGTAGGAACTCAGAGCTACAAATTTGCCTCTGAGTATTGCCTTTACTGTTTCCCAGAGGAGCTGGTAATTTGTGTGCTCATTTTTGTTGAATATCTAGTCTCTTCCATGACCCACTGGTCATTCAATAGTGTTTTGTTCAGCCTTTGTGTGTTTCAATACTTTCTTTGGTGGCTTTCGGTGTTGAGTTCTAATTTTCTTCCCTTGTGGTCAGAGAGAATGCATGATATAAATTCAATGTTTCTGAATTAGGACAAGTTTGCTTTGTGACCTAAAATGTGGTCTATGTTAGAAAATGTTCCATGTGCTGCTCAGAAAGCAAACTTCTGAAGCTGCTGCGTGAAATATTCAGTAGATGGCTGTAACAACTAGTTGATCTGTGCAGTTGTTTAGATCTGCGGTTTCTCTGTTGAGGTTTTGCCGAGTTGATCTATCTAGTGGGAAGATTGGTGTGTTAAAATCCTCAACAATTAATTTCTTTGGATCTATGTGGGATTTGAGGGAAAGTAGTGTTTATTGGATAAATTTGGGTGCTCCGTTGTTTGTCGAATAGATATTTAGAATTGTAATATGCTCCTGAAGGAGAGATCACTTAATTAGTATGTAGCGACCTTCTTTATCTCTTCTCAGACTTTAACATTGAAAATGTGTTTGTTTTACTGGCAAGATGTGACTTCTGAAGGCACCAGATAGAAAGATCTTGTTTTTTAATCCAACTAGAGAGTCTATGTCACTTAATTGGAGAGTTAAGTCCATTAATAATGAGAGATAGGACTGAGAGGTATTTGGGAGTTCCTGCCTTGTTATCCACCTTCTTGGGGCTCCTAAAACTGGGTTCTTCCTATGGTTCTTGGATTCTCAGTGTGGGTGCAGTTTCTTGCCCTTTATTATGGTCTTGTTGGTTTTCTATTTGTAGGACATCTTTAAGAATCTTTTGTAGGGCTGGTTTCGTGGAGATGTATTGTTTCAATTTTTCTTTGCTATGGAAGGTTTTTATTTGGCCTTCAGTTATGAAGGAGAGTTTAGCTGGGTAGAGTATTCTTCCTTGATAGTTGCTTGTTTTTAGGGGGTGGCATACATCATTCCAGGCTCTTCTTGCCTTGATTGTCTCTGCTGAGTAATCTGTGGTGTTTCTAATTGGTTTCCCTTTATAAGTTATTCATCTTTTCTCCTTCACAGCTTTAAGGATCTTTTCCTTGGTCTGAGTTGATCCTGTGTGGATTATAATGTGACAGTGGGATTTCCTATTCTGGTCTGGTCTATTTGGAATTCTAAAAGCTTCTTGTATCTGAATAGGCCTATCTTTTTGCATGCTTGGGAAGTTCTCTGCTAGGATCCTGTTAAACAAATTTCCTAGACCATTAACTTCTGTTTCTAGGTGCTCCTCTACACACATTATCCTCAGATTAGGCCTTCTGATGGTGTCTTCCAAGTGTTGGATAGATCTATCATATTTCTTGGACTTGTCTTGGATGGTTGTATGTTCTTTCTCTATAATATCTAGGCTTTCTTCAATCACCGAGATTCGATCTCCTGCATCCTCTAACCTGCTTTCAAGACTTTCTACTTTAATTTTAAATTCTTCTCCTTCTAATTAGTCAGCTTTGATGGCTTCAAATCCTTTGTTGCAGCTTTGTTTTA
This sequence comes from Dipodomys spectabilis, assembly GCF_019054845.1. Lineage (NCBI taxonomy): Eukaryota > Metazoa > Chordata > Mammalia > Rodentia > Heteromyidae > Dipodomys > Dipodomys spectabilis. The sequence goes on along the minus strand of NW_024871026.1, from coordinate 1,238,696 downwards.
GATCTTGAATGAACGTCTTTACTTCCTTAATTGGGTGTTCAATGTTTATTCTAAAATCACTTAGTTGATTGTTTATGGTTTCCTTGGACTCCCATTCCTTCTGTTGGGTTCCATTCAGCTTTCCCTTTGTGGTCTCCCTGACTTCCCTCAGCTCTTTTTTAATGGCTCCCATGAATGCCCTTAGTGATCTTTGTGTATACTCATCCTGCTCTATCAATTCCTGTATTACTCTTTGCTTAGCTTCCTGATGTTCATGCCATTCCTGTAGTTCACTTTGCGTGTTCTCAGCCTGCTCACACCATTCCTGCCTTTCTCTTTGAGTATTCTCAAGCTGCTCACGCAAATCCTGTATCATTTTTTGAGTAGCTTCCTCACGCTCATGATATTCCTGTATAAATCTTTGGATTGCCTCTTTTCTCTCCCTATCACTCTCCTACAGAGTCCTTTGTAAGTTTTCAATCTTTTCCTGCATTGACCTTTTGTTTGCCTCCTCTCTCTCCCTATCACGCTCATACAGAGTCCTTTGTATGTTTTCAATATTTTCATTTATCATGTTTGCCAGCAGTGGATTATTCATTATCTGTTCTGTTCCCTGATTATCATGAGTGGGAGTGGAGATACCCGGACTTGCCATTTTTCTTGTGTTTTTCCTGCTTACTCTGCCCATTTGGGATGAAAATAACACCAGTTTTTTGCTAGAACACTTTCTTAAGGCAAGCATCAACCAAAGTCTGTATTTGCACAGTCAATATTCTGCAGATACAGTCTAGTTCAACAGATACATCTATTCAACATTTAACAACTATATATTAATGGGGTGCGAACCATGAAGAAGAATTTGGTAAACCAGAAATTATTAGGTTTAGGGAGAGATGTGGGTTAACAATAGGAATAGAATGATGTGGGAATGTACAGGGAGAGTTAACTGAGTCCTAATCTCAAAGAAGGAAATAAGTTGGATAGTATGAAAATAGAGAGCGAAAAAAGAAGAAGAAAGGAAAGGGAAAAAAGTGACCAAGAAAAATAGAAAAGTAAAAATTTAAAATATGAAGCAGAAATGAATACAAACTATTCAGAGAAGAACGTGAATATAATGAGAGACAGGGAGGAATATAAAGGAGATGTGAAAAATTTAAAAATAAAAATACTTAAAATATTATATAGGTATAAAGAGGTAGTACTGCTATTAAGGAATTTAAGTCTAAGAGGTTTTTAATTGAGTAATGAATTTGTGGATTAAGTGTGTACACAATGGGGGATAAGGTCTACTAATCGACTACGGGTTTATCTGAGGATGTGCAGAACAACAATTAAATCGCATAAAGAAGAACGAAAGAGAAGAAAAGGATAAGAAAGAAAGAAGAAAAGATCAGAAGTTCAGTAGAGCTAAACAAAAAACAAAAAGAATTTTTTTAAAAGAAAAGAAAGAAACACGCACACACACATATACCCCTAAAATAAAAATTATAAGAGGAAAAAAAGTTACTAGAAAACAATTTTTTTCAAAAAAGGTAAAAATTAAAAATTTAAAAAAAGTTTTAGAAAAAAGTTTTTATAAAAGGTACCAAAAAAAAAAAAAAAGAAAAAAATTTTTTGTTAGGGGTCGGAAAAATCATGTATCTCCCTTATGTCCATAAATAGCCTCTTGTTGGAGTCTCTGGTCTGCTAGTGGTGTTTGATTTTCCTGTGGCTTGGTTGGTTTCTTAAGTCAGTTTGTTTGAACAGGCAGAAAAATGCTCTGCTTTACCGAGGATTTTGTGATCCTCCTCCCAGATTAGTTCAATGGTAAGGAGATATGCTTTGAGTATCACAAAAGAGGGAGATGGCTTTTTCCTCAAGTTTGGAGATGCTGTGATGAGGCTAGGTTCTGGGTAGAGTTGAGGACTTTCAGCAAACTTTAGCTTTTCCCGGGTGCTAGTTTGTGAGAAACTCCCAGAGCCCAGCCTGGAGCCACTCTCCGGGTTTATGTTTACTGAATTTCAATTGATTGTCAAGGCTGCTAAAGGGAGGGGCAGCCTCTGGCTCTGATTACCCAGTGAAGAAAGCCACTCCTATGGCTGGCGCCCAAGCTGGGTGACTTTTCTCTGGGTGGAGCTGAGTCTGGCAGGTCAGCTTAGGTTCTTGTGACCTGCTAAATGACTCCAGTTTTCTTCCAAGGCTTAAGTTGGAGCTAGCAGCTCCATCGATCATTGTCAGTATTCAAGATGGAGATCTCCAGTACTGGAGGGTGAGGGAAGGCCTTCCCTCCTCTGCTCCCTGAGAAGCAGTGAGGAAGCATCATATACACTAAATTTGGAATGATACCGAGAAGATTAACATGGCCCCTGCTTAAGGATGACAGGCAAACTCCTGTCATTCCATCGCCTAATTTGTTAGGAAATGGAAAGGCTTCGGAAATAGATTATGAAGTGTAGTAAGCCAAGTCCAAATAAACATAGGTCCCATGGTTTCCCTAATTTTCAATAACTAATACATGTCTGGGATAAGCAGAAAAGGTCAAAAGCTATGAGCATATGACCAGATAAGATTATGTTAAAGGAAATGAACCGAAGTTAGTGACACAATTGGTTTTTTCTTTCTTGCTATTGTTTCTCACATACTTATAACATACAGTGTGGTTTTGTTTTGTTTTTTTTTGCTTCTTTATATGTTCCGACCCCATGTTATAACACCTGTTTTCACTGTATTTGAAGTTGGTGCGCCTACATCTTGTCTATAGTCTCTTCTAATTTGTGGATGGGAAGAAGAAAAAGAAAATGCTGAAATAGGGATACAGGTTCACCCATTGTAACAATGAGATGCACAAGACACTATGTTGTAAAATGAACTTTACAATTGAGGCAGGGGAAGGGAGGAGGTGAGTGGACTTGTGGAGGTGGAAGGGAAGGGATAGTAGGGGAATAATAAAGGAGGAGTTAACAATGCTTGTTAGGAAATGTACTCATTGCCTTGCTCGTGTAACTGTGACCCTTCTGTACAGCATTTTTGCAATGAAAACATATAAAAATGTTCTGAGATGGAAGAGTTTATTTCCTTTATTTCACTCATAAAATCGTTAAGAAATTAATGAAAAACACTGATATGAAGGTATTTTGAATAAATTTTGAATAAAGTGTGCCCACACACTTGCATGTGTGTTGGCATGCTCAGAGTTTGAAATCAGGGCTTCAAGGTCTTGCTAGTCCTTTTCGCTCTATTAGTGAGCTACTAAATGAGCTACATCTCCATTCCTGGCCCTTTGCTAGTTCATTAAAATTTTTGAAAAATAATCTTATGAATTTATTTTGCCCTGATAGGCTTCTAACTGTTATCCACAGATCTTAGGCTCCTGAGTAGATATCCCCAGTAGTAGGATTACAGGCCTTATAAACCAGCAAAAGGCTTTCAGAATAATGTATAAAGTAGAAGAAAATTTACTTCACAGGGGCCTGTTTTATCATCTCCTACTTTTAAAACATTTTGGATTGATTATATGTGAATTTATTTCATTTTGGAATTGTTAAAAGACAGTAAGTGTTGATATTTAAAAGTTTTAGTACATTTTAAAAAGGACACTGGAACTGTCGGACAGAAGATATATGCTTCTCTTTGTACTTCAATTTATAAGCTCAGTTCTGTGCATGATAACCCAATGTCACCAAGACATTGTATACTATTATTTCTTGGACAATATGAATATTGAATTGAGAGTGTCATAGAATGAAGAGATTTTATCTACCTTTTGTGTATTGCTGAAAGACTTTTGGAAACTTTGACTCATTTTCTTCCTCACTCACTGTGTCTTTGGGCCATACACTTACTGCCTTTAATTACAATTTTTTCCAACACTTAAATGGTAATAACATTAGCATTATAGCAAATGTTATCTTAAGAATTAAAGGAAATAACATTTGCGAAATACTTAATATAAACTTGTATGGATGAGTTTGAGTTTAGCCAGCAATCTTTTTTAAATACTAAATAAAATGTGATAAGTAGTACAGAAACCATTACATGTAGTAAGCAACCAGAACTAATATCTATTGACCATGCTCTGCTTCCAAGCAAGCCAGTTGGATAACTTCTCATGCTGTAAATCAAACTGGTTATCTTATGTCTTGTTAGAGTAAAAGTACCAGAGACAGAACGATGAAGTTATCTTGTAGACTGAGATGAAATCCATATGAAAATGTGTAAAACTGATAAAACATAAAAGTATCTGACCAGTATAATGTGTTTTACAACTTTTAAGTTACATCGCAAAGATAAAGAAGACCTAGAAGAATGAATTCTTTTTCTGTTGTCCTATCATAGGTCCTTAGATGGATGAACTCTTACTCATTCTTATACAGGCATGATCTGATGAGAGGAACTGTATTTTTTGTTTGCTTCCTTCTATTTATTCTTCAGTTTGAAATTTGAACCATTGGGACTGAAAGAAACCAAGGGAAATTAGACAAACAGGCTTTGGAAAGAACAGTCAATGTAAAATATATGAATTACAGCCTTGTAAAAGGTCTAACTAAATTGAGTTATATAGTCACAAGTGTAAACAGAAAATGATTTAAGCAATACCATCTTATTGAAAATTGAAAAATGTTATGAGTTGCTACATTTTTTTTTCTTTTCTACCTTCAATTAATTATTGATCTGGTTTAAAGAGCTTAAAGATGAGATTAACAAGGAAATGGATTAAAAATGGACAAAAGGTCTGAATAGACATGTTCTCCATAAAGCCCTGAAAATCGCCTGTGGGTTTACAAAGTTGTGTTTAATACAACTTCTATGCTGGCTTAATGCTTTTTGAGTAGAAGTCATTCGAGAAATATAATTCAAAATTACTATGATACTACTTCATAACTATTATAACTCATAAAAAAATCAATGGAACCAGTTGTGGTGGTAAAGGCTTGTAATTCCAAGCATTTAGGAGGTTGGATTTAAGTCTAAGGCCAGTTTGGGTTACTGCAGATAGTATAAACCTGCCTTTTATTACCTTTGAACAAAAAGTAATAATGTTGGTGAGTGGGGAGAAAAGGAAATTTTCTACACTCTTAGTTAGTATTCTCATTGTAGAAACTAGTATGAAGGTTTCTAAAGAAATCCAAAGTTGAAATATCATCTGATCCACCAATCATGTGATTATTTCTCACTGGGTAATTCGTAAATATATCTATAGTTCATTCTTATTCACAACAGCCAAGATATAAGTCAGAGTTCAGTGTTCAACTACAGACTAATAAAGCAAATGTGATACATGCACAAATATCATCATCTGTTTCATCCTTAAAATAGCAAGAGACTTTCCCATTTGCCACAACTTACAATGACCTGAAAGTTGTATTGTAAATGAAGAAAAATGTTGTGTTCTGATCTTTGTAAACACACACACACACACACACACACACACACACACACACACACACACACCTCAAACATTAAGGCGGAATTTTTTTTAAAAAAGTAAAGCAAAGTGTATCTTCTGGGGCATTTAGTTCACAATGTAGAAGATAGTGGATATACAGTATGACCAGGTATAGAGTTGTAATGTACAACATGAGGATATAGGGGACAACACTGGCCTTACATAGGAATGAAACTAAGTAAGTAGGAGTTGTTCTTCCTAGGGGAGCATTATTGTGTACATCAAGTATAATCTTAGTAGATGAGCAAAATAACTCAATAGCTATGTACATATGACCGTATAAGATGATTCTAAATGAAATGAACTCCAAGATATGTTCTTTGTTGTTGTTATTCTTAATGTACTACATGATTTATTTTTATCTTTTTTGTGTTTTCCCCACCTATGGGTTATCCCCGATAGTCACTGTATTTGATTTTGATACATTGGGTATTGTAAATATGTTGATCTAAACTGGGGAAGGGAAAGGGAAAAAACAAAATGGTGAGACAAAGGACAAAGGGGGAACCTCTGCAACAGTGATACTCACAAGACAATATTTTGGAAATAATCTTGGGAGGTGCATTGGGAGCGAAGAGGGAAAAAAATGAGGGAAGGGGAAACAAGTTAGAAAAGAAATAAATGCATTACCTTACTTATGTAACTATACCTCCTCTGTACACTACCTTGAAAATAAAATTTAAATAAAAAATAAAATATATGGGAGTAGCAATACAGTCGATGGGACTAGGGGAAATTCTGTACTACAAAAAGAAGAGTAGAACAACTGTGGAGAGCAGCAATTTAACATAGGAAGTAATAAACTACCATACAGATTTTCAGCCTTATGTCAGTCACTAGAAAGGGAAAACAAAATGCATAATCAGCAAAATAATAGAGATAAAATAGAAAATTAAACAATTGAGGTGAAGAGATGACTTGGACCAAGAATAACAAATGACACAGTTAGGAAACAATAACAAGATGGTAAGTTTAATAAATATTAAATTAATTCTATTAAATGTAGTTTACATCACAATTTGTTAGAATGATAATTCACATCAGAGTTTAGTAGTATATAATTTTAATAATATATTAGTTATTATTGATTACTTCATATTGAATGTTTAATATATAATTTTAATTTCTGCCAGGTATAAAAAAGAAAAAAATGAAACTTATTTTAATAATATATTTCATGAATTGTGAAATTAGAAGCATTAGAATTTAAACAAATAATATATCATTATTGTTTCATTTCTGCGAATTAATGTAATAATTCAAAGTATCTTGTACTCAGCACTCATTTTAATGTGAAATAATACATTATTGCAAATGTCTCAGTATTAGGTGGAAGAGTTCAGCATTGTGGTGAAATTCACACCACACAATACAGGAGGGATTACTCATCTCATCTAGCTTAAATGGTGGAAATTTGAATTCTACATGCATGTTAAATTCCTACTCGGTGACATCTAAAAATTATATACAATCATATACACGAGGACTATTTCAGATTATACTTAAACGTCATATTCATTAATTAAATTTTTATTATTTTGTACCAAATGAGTAGATGATGATGCATCTGTGCCAGATTATTCATATTGAGGCTTATTTTATATTTCTGACATTGTTTCTCCAGTTGGTTTTAATTTTCCGTAAGGGGTTAAGTGTATTATATTGGATATATGAAAGTAAACTGAATGTTTATTTCATTAATCCCTTGCCTCTTGTCTAATCCCAATATAATTTATCTATGTGTTTGAAGTAATGAAAATAACAACAGATATAAGCAAGGTAAATCAGTCTTTAGTTGACAAGTATTTTCACATTTATTTTGATAGTTGTTCCTCTTTTACACTACAGAATATTATTCTTGGGAAAATGTGTTCCATGCTGGCCACAACTGCAGAATATTATGGTTTGATCTATAATAAGAGAAAGAAGGAAGGGAACCTTCCTTCCAAAATTCTGCTCCCTGGGATGTGAGCTGCTTTATGGTCCTGAATTGGAAATGAACATTTTTCACAGTCAATCTTGAAAAGCCATCTTGATAGACCATTTCTGTAAGTGGTTACAGAGGATTATTGATGCCTTTGCAAGGATGCCAGATTGCCTCATTTTGGGAAAATTTAAACAGGAATTTAGTCAGCTGTTTTTTGAATCTTTAGGAGAAAAACCCATTGACCCTAGGTCAGGGGACCACTGGGACCCAGAGAAGCTACTACCTTGAATAGCAATCCTACACTTCTAAAACAAACAAAAAAAAACTACACCAAAGAAATAAACAAAAACTCCAGTAAGCACAGCCAGTCAGGGCTGCTATCACAGCTGACACGAAGTCAGGGAAAAACAAACTGAAAGTCATTTAGCTGATGAATATATTTTTAATGAGGCAGACTCAAATGAATCTCCAGAGAGAATGTCAGAAAGACTGAACAGAGAAACTAAAATTGGTTACACAAAGATTCAAAAGTAGAATTCCTTGTAGAACAAATAAATCATAGAAAGCCTGTGTGTGTAAGAACAAGACAACAGACCAAATTCCAGAAATCCACATTTTCTTAGAGGTCAGCCTAATAAATTATCAATGGAAATCTTTGAATTCTTAAATATTTGACCACATGTGGATGAAGGCTGAAGAGTGAAAATGTCATCACTCACATTAGGAAGTAATCAAGCAAAGATTTGTAATAAAAAGAGAAAACAATTATTCCAAAAGCGGGTCAAATTTGTTTTGATGTAACATTTCTTGATTTAGGTGCTAGCAATTTCCATACAATTGATTCAGTCCCACAGCTGAGTTGATACTGACTGTTGTATTCCTACATGAACTAAAAGAGAAAATTTACAAATGTCTGATGAAATGAGTTGAATGTGAAGTGTTCTATTAGTGATATCTGAGGTTTAGATACAAGTGAAGAGGTGGATTTTCTTTTCTAAAAATCCCCCATTTTTAGCCTGGGGCCACTGGCTCACAGCTGTAATCCTAGCTACTCAGGAAGCTAAGATCTGAGGACTGCAGTTCAAAAACAGCCTACAAAGGAAAGTCCCTGAGACTCTCATATCCATTTACCAACCAGAAAAACAGAAGTGACACTGTGGCTCAAGAGATAGAGCACTCACCTTGAGTTGAAGAGCTCAGGGACAGTGTCCAAGCGCAGACTTCAAGCCCCTGGAACAACAATAAAAAAAATTAATATAACCAGTTCCTCTTCTTCTTGATCTTCTCTAAGTAGGATACATTTGATTAACTTATATCCTACTGATTTGGTGGAGGTACATTGTTTCAAGTTTTCTTTGTCATGAAATATGTTTAAATATTCTTTAAATGTAAAGGAGAGTTTGGCTTGGGACCATATTCACGGTTGGTAGTTGTTTACCATTACTGTTTGTAATACATCATGCCAGGCTCTCCTTTTTACCATATCAGCTAAGAAATCGGTATTTATTCTGACTGTATATCCTTTATAAATAATCAATCTTTTCTCTATGGCAGCTTTAATAATGCTTTCCTTGATCTTTATTGATCCTCTAGTGGATTATGATGTGGTGGTGGATTGTTCAGTTCTTGAATTCTGTTTGGTTTCTAAAGACTTCTCTTCTCTGAATGAGCCTATCTCTTTGGATGTTTGGCATGATCTCTGGTAGAATTCTGTAATAGGTTTCCCATTCATTTAGTTTCCTGCTCTTCTCCTTCTTGATACCTATCTCCCCGAAATTTGATCTTCTAACTGAGTCTTGAAGTTCTGGAAAGATCATTTCTTATCTATTGGATTTGTTCTAAATGATTATTTCCTTTTTCTAATTATGTCTACTCTGTCTTTGACCCTGAGATTTTCTTCTATGTCATCTATTTCCTGTGGAGACTTTCTACTTTGTTTTTGATTTCCCTGTCTTCTAATTTGGTCAATTTTAGGGGTTCTATCTCTTTATTAATACTTTGCTTTAGGTCTTGTATGGACTTTGTGTACATTTTTTGGGGAGAGGGGGAGTTGCAAGGGTTGTTTCTTAGCTGTGTCTTCTCTCATATCTTTTAACGAGGCATCAATTTTAGTCTTGGACTCCCTTGTCTTCTCAGAATGTATTTATCTTTCTGTTTGTAGTATCCGTGAATTATTTAGCTAAACTTTGGTTGGTCTCATCTTGTTCTCAAATTTCCTTGTAGAGGTTTTCCATCTTTCCATTAATCACAATTTTCAGCTGTATATGTAACTATCTTCTAGGTCCTTGTAACTATCTTCTAGGTACTTGATTGTCTGTTCTAATGCCTGATAATTTACTGTGTGACTTATACTAGCTTGACATCACTTTTCTTGTATTTTCTCATTTGTTCTTTCCATTTGGAGATTTTCTTTTTGGGGGAGCTATGATCTTAATAGATGTCTCTCTATGTTCTTGGTTGATTTGTCAGGTGTTGGTTTGGTCTTCGGTTGTGATTTGTTTTTCTAGAATTAGGTTATTGTCTCGACCATTAAGTGTAGGAGTAGAAATAAGTTGTGGTGAGATGCTGTGATGGTAATACTTGTGGTTCCAGTGACAGTTTGGACTGTCCTATGGCCAACTAATCTTCGATAAGGGAGCTAAAATAATAGAATGGAAGAAAGTCAGCCTCTTCAGTAAATGGTGGTGGCAAAATTGGTTAACTACCTCTAGAAAACTAAAGCCAGATCCTTATATATCACCCTGCACCAGAATCAACTCCAAATGGATCAAAGACCTCAGAGTCAAAGCAGACTCTCTGAAAACATTACAGGATGGAATAGAAGAAACCCTACATCTCTTTAGCTCAGGCCGAAATTTTCTTAATAGAGACCCGGAAACACAACAAATCAAAGGAAGGTTGGACAAATGGGATTGCATGAAGTTGCAGAGCTTCTGCATGGCAAAAGACATAGCTAGCACGATCAATAGAAAGCTCACAGATTGGGAAAAGATCTTTACTAGCCATACAACAGACAAGGGTCTCATATCTAAAATATACTTGGAACTCAAAAAATTAAATCCCCCAACAACAAATCCTCAAAGAAACAATTGCCCAATAAATAAGTGGGCTAATTACTTAAAGAGAAACTTCTGTGAAGAAGAAAGAAGGATGGCCAATAGACACATGAAGAAATGCTCAACCTCTCTAGCCATAAAAGGAATGCAAATCAAAACAACATTGAGATACCACCTCACCCAAGTTAGAATGGCTATAACCAAGAACTCTAACAACAACAGATTCTGGAGGGCATGTGGAGAGAAGGGAACCTTACTTCATTGCTGGTGGTAGTTTAAACTTGTTCAACCACTTTGGAAAGCAGTATGGAGGTTCCTCTAAAGACTCCACATAGAGCTCCCCTATGACCCAGCAATCCCACTTTTGGGCATTTACCCTAATGTTTACAAACAAGACCACACTAAAGCTACCAGCACAACTATGTTTTTTGCAGCATTATTTACCAAAGCTAAGATACGGAACCAACCCAGATGCCCCTCAGTACATGAATGGATCAAGAAAATGTAGTATATATACACAATGGAATTCTATGCCTCAATCAGAAAGAATGACAGTGCCCCATTTGTTAGGAAATGGAAAAACTTGGAAAAAATTATATTAAATGAAGTAAGCCAAGCCCAAAGAAACATAGTTCCCATGGTTTCCTTTATTTGCAATATCTATTATATATATGAGTCAAGCACTAAAGGTCAGATAAGGTGATGTTAGGAAAATGAACCCTTAGATATGTATTTAAATGTTTTTTTTCTTTCATGCATTTGTTTCTAATGCATTTATAAGATTATTTCTTTGTTGCTTTGTATGTCCCTCCCCCACAGTATAACCCCTGCTTTCACTATATTTGATGTTGGTAGAATTTGTGGAGGAGATGTGGAAAAACAAGTCGTTTAAGGATACAGGTGGACCCGTTGCAACAATAAGAAGTACAAGTTTTCATGTCGAAAATGAACTTTACAACTTTGGTGCGGGGGGTTGGGGGGAGGAGACTTGGGTGGGAGTGGGGGGTAGCTGGGAAGGGATGTGAAGGGTAAACACGGGAGGAGGCTGCAGTGCTTGATAAGAAATGTACTCATTATCTTGCTCATGTAATTGTAACCCCTCTGTACAGTATATTCACAAAAAATAAAAAATAAAATGAAATAAGTGAACTCATTACTTTGCCCGTGTAATTGTAACCCCTCTGTATGGTATTTTCACAATTAAAATAATAATAAAAAATATTTAGGCTCAAAATGCAAGTAAAATTTAGACCTACATGCTGAGTAAGAGATATGATGAATGTGAAATAGAGGCTTGCTATTAACATGATTATTCGGTCATATGTAGGTTTAGGATTAGGCAAGATGTTACAGTTGGGGTTAGAATGAGAAAACGATGTAAGATATTGTGTAAAACTGTAACTTATTTTAAGAAGAATGAATGACATCAAAGTTAGAATGAATGAAAACCAGTGTCAGTGTTACTTTAAAAATTCAGATATCAGGGCTGGGAAGTTGGCTCAGTGGTAGAGCGCTTGCCTTGCATGCCTGAGGCCCTGGGTTCGATTCCTCAGCACCACATAAGAAAAAAGCCGGAAGTGGCGCTGAAGCTCAAGTGGTAGAGCTCTAGCCTTGAGCTGAGGAGCTGAGGGACAGTGCCCAGGCCCAGAGTTCAGGCCCCACGACCGGACCCCCCCCAAAAAAATTCAGATATCATTTGGTTTAAAGTGTGAGTTACTGTTTTATTTCTTGTTAGGGTTAGGGAAGGATAAGCTTTAGCTTAAAATTTAGTTTTCCACTAAGAAGTAGAAGCAAAAAAAATGTGTGATTGAATTATATAGAGACAATTTTCCTTACATTAACCAGTTGGTGTTAATTCAGATTGAGATTATGATTAGGTTTCATGTTAAAGGGGGTTGAGGATAGAGTAAAAAATGGATTAAACTGGTGGCTCACGCACATTAGCCTAGTTACTCAGGAAGCTGAATTCTGAGGATGTAGTTCAAAGCCAGCCCAGGCAGGAAAACATTTTACATAAGTAATCTGCAGGAATATTTTCTAATCAGAGAGAGAGCTAGCACAGTGACAATATGGGTGATACCTGTTGCTCGGTTATTTTATTCTCTTTCTTCAGTGAGGAGTTCAGAAGAAATCCTGAGTTTAATGTTTTACAGATATAGTTCAGGATTTCTTTTTCATGAATCAAACATGGGAAAGAACTAAATGCAACCTCACTTAATTAAAAAAAAGAATAGAAGCTATATTTATTTATATTACTGTGCATGAAGAAATTCTGGAGATTTCTGGATAATTCAGAGGGCCCCCATGCAGAAATACAGGACAAGACGAAAGTAAAACCCTTTTTAAATTATAATAGCTTATCATTGATGAAAAGTTTTAGTGGATGTCTTTCCTTTTTATTTCTTTTTTGCCAGTTATTCAGTGCTGCAGCAAGGCTGGGCCTTGGAGCATTTTTCACGTCACCGCGTGAAGCTCCATTTCTGTAGTTCCTGTGGCTGTGGGTGCCTCCTAAGAAATGGGGGACCCCTCAGAAATGGGGCCCTTTCCCTTGCAGTGGATGTGCAGTGAGTGGATGTGTTTGCATGCTTTCCAGCATTGCCAGATGAGACCCACCCACCCTGCCCGTCTAACTTCCTTGTCTCTGTTGCTCCATTTCACCCAGGAGCTGGCAGGCATGGGGCTGGAGTTGAGACCACTGCTGTCCTCTCCTCTACCTGCTGTGCTGGTACTGGTGTGCAGTGGTCCTAAGTATGTGGGCCGTCCCAGGGAGACTCTGTTCTGGGGTCACTGCCTGCCCCCATGGGTGTGGGGTGGGGGGACAACATGTTTGTACACTGCATAATCCATGGGAGAAGGCAGGCTGCACATGCAGTCCGCCCCTTTGGGGCCAGGCAGCCCAGCCTTGGTTCACCTAATCAGTCTTTAAGGCAGTCTGGGAACTGGAGCCATGTTCTGGCCACTCTGCCAGCTGCCTGGTGACAGCTGCAGCAGCTCAGCAACCTGGAGCCCCTTCAGCATCTCTGTGGACCTCCATTTTATGGTCCCTGTGGACTCAGGTACAAGGCAATCCCTGCATATGCCCATCAGTGATAGAGAAGCCTGTACTTGCAGTGCACCAGCTGCAGCACCGGGGACCCGAAGCCCCTTTGGCTTTGCTGTGTAACCTCCTCCGTTGTCCTTCTAGTCCACATGGGCCCAGCTCTCAGTGCCATTCTGGGGATGCTCCGTTTGGAGGCAATGAGCTCACCTCCTAACCACACTGGGCTCAAAGCAGGTAAATAGGTCTGGCCTTGGCAGTGTAGGCTGCACAGATAGAAGGCAGGAGTTAGGGTCTGCCTTGCCTTCCCTTTTGGCTTTGGCACCTGAATCTGGGTTGATTGGTTTGGTCACTGATGGAGCCTTGTTGGCTACAGCCCACCGCAACAAGTGCTGCATATGCTGCAGCATCAAGGTTTCCTGAACCCGCTTCAATGTCACCACAAGACTTTTGATGGGTCTACATGGGCTGCTGTGGATTTCATCCCAGGACTCCCATTAGGAAGTGCCACTCCGCTTCGTGATACTGCAAGCAAGAGGTGCCACATATAATTTCTACTTTCTAACATTTTCCTTCATTGAGATAAACAGAATTGGGAGATATAAATAAGTTTTAAAAACATAGGTCCCCTGGTTTCCCGTGTTTGCAAGGACTAGTACATGTCAAGGACAAGCAGAGAAGATCAAAAGCTATGTACGTATGACCATATGAGATGATATTAAATGAAATGTACCACAAGCTAGAGACAAAAGTAGTTTTTTTTTTTCTTTCTTGCTTTTGTTTTTTATATACTTATAAGGCACTATGTGATTTTTTTGTAGGTATAATCCCTGTTTTCACTGTATTTGATTCCAGTGTTCTGCATCTTTTATATACATTTTTGTAATTGGGGGAGTGGAGAGGTTATAGCAGAATGCTTAAATGTGGATACAGGTTGAACCATTGTGATGATGAGATGTACAGGACATTGTGTTGAAAATGATTTTATAATGTCCGGCAGGGGCCAAGGAGGGAGGATTTGGAGAGGTGGGGAGGGAAAGGGTAGTAGGGGAAAAACAAAGGAGGAGTAACAATGACCAATAGGAAATGTACTCATTACCCTACTCATGTAATTGTAACCACTCTGCATAGAATTTTTACAATAAAAAATATTTTAAAAAAACCTCTGCCTTGTGTAGATTTCCAGTGTTGCCCTCAGCATTGCATTTTTTGCCTTTTCTGACTGTGGTTAGGTCCAACTGCCTAGTGGATCAGTAGTCTTCAAGGCATCTTGGTCCTGAAGTGGGACTTCTATTATCCAGTGGTGGTTGGAACCAGGCCAAGGACACGACAAAACCACTTCCAGGACATGGCTTCTTCACTCCCCATGCAACTAGGATTGCAAGCAAAATTTCTCTGAATTTGACTCCAGAAAACAACCACTGAACCAAAAGGCAAACCAAACACCTCCCCTCTTCCCCCCCATTCCCTCCAATCTCCCTCCTTCAAAGTACAAAATAATTTTGCAGGTTTTGTCAAACACACAGATTGCCCACCACCTCCCCTGGTAAACTAGGTTTCAAGTCACCAAGTTATGTAAACGGTTAATGCCGCACTCATTATTCTGGACAACATCTTCAGGTTGTTTGATACTTTAATTTGTTGGTGGTGGTGGTGATGGGAGGGCCTGAACTCTGGGTCTGGGCACTGTCCCTGATGAGCTAATCAGCTCAAGCCTATTGCTCTACAACTTGAGCCACAAAGCCACTCCATTTCTTTCTGCTTATGTGATGCTGAGAAATTGAACCCAGGTCCTCATGCAGGCAAGACAAGCACTCTACCATTGAGTCTCCTTCCCAGCCCTAATGCTTTAATTCTTTAAATTTTATTTTATTTTTTTCAGACATGGGGTTTAATGTCAGGACCTGGGTGCAAACATATCCCTGAGTTCTTCAGCTCAAGGGGAGCCCCGTACCACTTCCTGTTTCCAAATAAACGTCTTTCAGATTTCCCTGCCAGGGTTTGCTTTGAATGGTGAATATTTAAATTCTATTTCTTCTACATGTTTATTGGAATATTACAGCTTATCGGAAATTTAAATTTTTCTATAAACCTTTGTCTTCAAGTAATCCAATTGCATTAAATATTACACTTAGAATCTATTCTGTAGTAGTCCATTTTGAAATTATTATGTTAATATGAAAATCCTATAGAAAAATCCCAATAAAGTCCATATGGGAAATATGCTAATTTTAGCAAGCTTGAGTCTCCTTCCTATTTATTTATTTATCTTTTTATTAATTATTTTATTGTGAAAATAATGTACAGAATTGTAACAATTACATGGGCAAGATAATGAGTACATTTCTCATCAAGCATTGTAGCCTCTTCGTTTTTTTTTCCCTTTCCCATCTGTTCTCATCCCCCACACTCTCCAAATACCCACTTGCCCGCCCCCCACTCTTGCCGGCCAAAGTTGTAAAGTTTGTTTCTATATAACGACTTGTACATCTCATTGCTGCAATGGGTCCACCAGTATCCTTATTTAAAGGATTTATTTTTTCCCATCCCCTCCACAAAGTATACCAACATCAAATACAGTGAAAAGGGGGGTTATACCATGGGGGAGGGACATTCAAAACAACAAAGAAATCATACTATAAACATGTTAGAAACAATCTCATAAAAGAAAGAAAAAAAAAACATTTGAATCCTTATCTTCGGGTTCATTTCAACTAACATCAACTTCTCTGACCTTTTCTGCTTGTCTCAGACGTATACTGGTTATTTCAAATAAGGGAAACCGTGGGACGTATGTTTCATTGAGCCTGGTTTATGTCACTTAATATAATTTTTTCTAAGACTTTCCATTTCCTAACAAATGAAGCAATGCCATTTTTTCTGATGGAGGCATAGAATTCTATTGTGCATATATACCACATTTTCTTGATCCATTCATCTACTGAGGGGCACCTGGGTTGATTCCATATCTTAGCTATGGTAAATAAGGCTGCAATATACATAGTTGTGCTGGTAGCTTTACTATGGTCTTGTTTGTGTCCATTTGGGTAAATGCCCAAAAGTGGGATTTCTGGGTCATAGGGGAATTCTATGTGGAATCCACTGAGGAACCTCCACATTACTTTCCAAAGTTGTTGAACAAGTTTACATATCCATTAACAATGCAGTAAAGTTCCCTTATGCCCACATCCCCTCCAGCATCTGTTATTAGAGTGCTTGATTATAGCCATTCTAACTTGGGTGAGGTGGTATCTCAATGTTGTTTTGATTTGCATTTCTTTTATGTCTAGAGAGGTTGAACATTTCTTCATGTGTCTATTGGCCATCCTCCTTTCCTCTTCAGAGAAGTTTCTCTATAATTATTTAATCCACTTATTTTCTGGTCAGTTGTTTTTTGAGGATTTGACCTTGGGGGATTTAATTTTTTGAGTTCCAGGTATATGTTAGATATGAGATCCTTGTCCGTTTTATGGCTAGTGAGGATCTTCTCTCAATCTGTGGGCTTTCTATTGATCTTGCTAACTATGTCCTTTGCCATGCAGCGGCTCTGCAATTTCATGCAAACCCATTTTTCCAACCATTCTTTGGGTTGCTGTGCTTTTGGGTCTCTATTAAGAAAATTTCAAGCCGGGCGCTGGTGGCTCACGCCTGTAATCCTAGCTACTCAGGAGGCTGAGATCTGAGAATCGCGGTTCAAAGCCAGCCCGGGCAGGAGAGACCGTGATACTCCTATCTCCAATAAACCACCAGAAAACCGGAAGTGGCGCTGTAGCTCAAGTGGTAGAGCGCTTGCCTTGAGCTGAAGAGCTGAGGGACAGCGCCCAGGCCCAAAGTTCAAGCCCCACGACTGACAAAAAGAAAAGAAAAGAGAAGAAAAGAAAATTTCAGCCTGTGCAAAGGAGACCTAGGGTTTCTCCTATTCCATTGTTTAAAGTTTTCAGAGTGACTGCTTTGACTCCCAGGTCTTTGATTCATTTGGAGTTGATTCTGGTGCAGGGTGAAATACTAAGGTCTAGCTTTAGTTTTCTACAAGTAGTTAACCTATTTTGGCAACACCATTTACTGAATAGGCTGTCTTTCTTCCATTCTATTTTTTTAGCTCCCTTATCGAAGATTAGATGGCTGTAGGTGTGTAGGTTCATTTCTGGGATTTCAATTCTATTCCATTGGTCCTGAGGTCTGTTCTTGTGACAATACCAAGCTGTTTTGATTACTATGGCTTTATAGTAGAGTTTGAAATTTGGTATTGATATTCCTCCAGCAGTGTTCTTTCCGTTGAGGAGCATTTTTGCTATTCGGGGACTTATTGTTCCATATGAATTTTTGAATTGCCTCTTCTGTTTCCTTAAAGAATGAGGTTGGAATATTGATAAGTATTGCATTGAATTTGTAGAAGCCTGGGGAATTACTGCCATTTTCACCACATTGACCCTTCCAATCCAGGATTATGGGAGTTTTTGCCACTTTCTGAGGTCTGCTTTGATTTCCTTTTTCAGGTTTTTAAAGTTTTCATCATAGAGGTCCTTCACTTTTTGGGTTATGTTATGTCCTAGGTATTTTACTTTTTTGTGGAGATATTAGGAATGGTGTTGATTTCCTGATTTCAGCCATGCTTTTCTCATTGTTGGCATACAGAAAAGCCGTTGATTTTTGAGGGTTAATTTTATAACCTGCTACTTTGTCAAAATTTTGAATCAGCTTGAGTAATTTGGTAGTGGAATCCTTGGGATTCTTTATATAGATGATCATGTCATCTGCAAAGAGGGAGAGTTTTACTTCTTTCCCTATTTGAATCCCTTTTATATTTCCATCTTATCATATTGCTGTAGCTAGGCATTCTAATAGTAGATTAGGCACTGTCCCTCAGCTCTTCAGCTCAAGGCTAGTTCTCTACAACTTGAACCACAGAGCCACTTCCGGCTTTTGTCTTTTTGCTTATGTGCTATTGAGGAATCGAAGCCAGGGCCTCATGCATGCAAGGCAAGCCCTCTACCACTGAGCCACCTTCCCAGCCCTTCTCTTCTTTTTCTAATAACTTTTGCTAAGGGTCTGTCGATTTGTTATTTTTTCGAAGAACCAACTATGTTTTGTTGATTCTAGTTTTTATGGATTCTAATTCATTTAATTTTGATTTAATTTTAATTATTTCTTTCCATCTACTGGGTTGGGGTTTATCCTGCTGCTCTTCTTAGGGAGGCTCACATGTCTCATTAGATTATTGATTTCATATCTCTCCAAATTTTTGATGTAGGAACTCAGAGCTATACACTTGCCTCTGAGTACTGCCTTTCCTGTGTCCCAGAGGAGCTGGTAATTTGTATGTTCATTTTTGTTGAATATTATGAACATTTGAATTTCGTTTCTGATCTCATCCATGACCCACTGGTGATTCAATAGTTTGTTGTTCAGTCAACATGTGCTACAGGACTTTCTTTGATGGTTTTGTGTTGAGTTCTACTTTATTCTTGTGGTCTGAGAGAATGCAAGCTATAACTTCAGTGCTTTTGAATTTGGATAAGTGTGCTTTGTGACCTAAAATGTGGTCTATTTTTGAAAAAGTTCCATGTGCTACTGAGAAAAACGTGTATTCTGATGCTGCTGGGTGAAATATTTGGTAGATGTCTCTCAAATCTAGGTGGTCTATGGCGTTGTTTACAGCTGTGGTTTCTCTGTTGAGTTTTTGCTGAGTTGATCTATCTAATGGGGATATTGGTATGTTAAAGTCCCCAAAAATTAATGTCTTTGGATCTATGTGAGATTTAAGAGAAAGTAATGTTTCTTGGATAAATTTAGGTGCTTCATTGTTTGGCAAATAATGATTTGTATTTGTAATATCATCCTGAAGGAGAGATCCCTTAATTAGTATGAAGCGCCCTTCTTTATCTCTTCTCATTAACTTTAATTTGAAATCTATTTTACCTGACATTAAGATTGCAACTCCTGCCTGTTTATGGGGGCTGTTTGCTTGGTAGATTTTGTTCTAGCCTTTCATTTTCAAAATGTGAAGGCAGCAGATAGAAGGATCTTGCTTTTTACTCCACCTAGACAAGCTATGTTGCTTAATTGGAGAGTTAAGTCTGTTAGTAGGAAGATAGGACTGAGAGGTGTTTGGGAGTTCCTGCCATCTTATGCACCTTCTTGGGGGCTGTGCCAACTAGGTTCTTCCTATGGTTCTCGGATTCTCAGTTTGGGTGTGGTTTCTTGGCCTTTATTCTTGTCTTGTTGGTTTTCTCTGTGTAGGACAGCTTTAGGTATCTTTTGTAAGGCTGGTTTGGTGGAGATATGTTTCAGTTTTTCATTGGTAAGGAAGTTTTTTATTTGACCTTTGGTTATGAAAGAGTATAGCAAGGTACAGTATTCTTGGTTGATAGCTGTTTGTCTTTAGGGCTTGGAGTATGTCATTCCAGGCTTTTCTTGCTTTAATTGTCTCTGCTGAAAATTTTGATGCGATTCTAATTGGTTTCCATTATATGTGATTGATCTTTTCTCCTTGACAACTTTAAGGATCTTTTCCTTGGTTTGACTTGATCCTGTGCTGATCAAAATGTGGCGGTGTGATGTCCTGTTCTGGTCTGGTCTATATGGGGTTCTAAAAGCTTCTTTTTTTTTTTTCTTTTTTTTTTAATTTAATTTTATTTTATTTGAGAACATACTGTACAGAGGGGTTACAATTACATGGGCAGGATAATGCATACATTTCTTACCAAGCATTGCAGCCTCCTCCTTTGTTTACCCTTCACCTCCCTTCCCAGCCTCCCCCTCCCCCCCACCCAATCATACCCCCCCTTCCCCCCCCTCCGACATTGTAAAGCTGGTTTTGACATGACATTTTGTACTTCTCATTGTTGCAACAGGTCCACCTGAATCCTTAAACGACTTGTTTGTCCCCATCTCCTCCACATGTTATACTGACATAGGCCTAACTTTTTGCATGTTTGGGAAGTAATCTGCTGGAACCTGTGAAACAAATTTCCTAGACCATTAACTTCTGTTTCTAAGTGCTCCCCTACACCCATTATACTCAGATTAGGCCTTCTGATAGTGTCTTACAAATGTTGAATTGATCTATCATAGTTCTTGGATTTGTCTTGGATAGATGTATGTTCTTTCTCTATAATATCTAGGCTGTCTCCAATCCCTGAGTTTCGATCTTCTGCATGGTCTAACCTACTATAAAGACTTTCTACTTTGTTTTTCTTCTAGTTAGTCGGCTTTGATGGCTTCAAATCCTTTGTTGCAGCTTTGTTTTAGATCTTGAATGAACATCTTTACTTCCTTAATTGGTTGTTCAGTGTTTATTCTCAAATCACTTAGTTGATTGGTTATGATTTCCTTGGACTCCCATTCCTTCTGTTGGCTCCATTCAACATTCCCTTTCCGGTCTCCTTGATTTCTTTCAGTTGTCTTTTAATGGACTGCATGTATGCCTCTATTTGGTATGAAAGTAACACAAGTTTTGTGCTAGAACACTATTTTAAGGCAAGTATCAACCAAAGTCCTGTAGTTGCATAGTCAAAAGTCTACAGATACAATCTAATTCAACAGATACAATCTATTCAACGTCAAACACCTATATATTAATGGGCTTAGGACAGCAAAATAGAATTTGGCTAACCAGAAATGACTCGATTTAGGGTGAAATGTGTGGAAAAATAGGATTAGAGAGATGTGGAAAGATAAAAGGAGAGTGAAATTAACCAAATCCTAATCTCAAAGAGGGAAATGGATTGGACAGAATGATAGGAGAAAGAGAAGAGCAAAAAAAGAGACAAGAAAAAATGGAAAAACAAAAATTTAAACTTAACAAGTGAAACACAAAAATTATGCAAGTTTAAAGAAGTAATATTGAGAGAAGAATGGGGATAGGATGAGAGGAAGGGAGTCAAAAGGAGATATGAAATACTAAAAATTAAAAATACTTAAAATATTATATAAGTATAAAGATATAATACTGTTAAGGAATTTAAGCCGAAGAGTTTTTAATTAAGTAATGAATTTCTGAATTAAGTGTGTACACAATGGGGGATAAGGTCTAATTATTGATGACGGGTATATCTGAGGATGAGCAGAACAGCAATTAAGTCATCCCCCAAAAAAAAGAATGAAAGAGAAGAAAAAGTGAAAAGAATGAAAAAGAAAGAAAGAAAGGAAAAGGACCAAAATTTCAGTAGTGATAAAATAAAAATTAAAAAAGAACACAAACATGCATATACACCTAAAATAAAAATTATAAGAGGAAAAAAATTAATAGGAAACAATTTTTTAAATTAAAAAAGGTACAATAAAGGGTTCTTTGATTTTTTTTGGAGTGGGAAGGGAGGCAAATGGAAAGATCCTGTATCTCCCTTGTGTCTGTAACCAGTCTCTTGGTTGGGTCTCTGGTCTGCTTGTGGTGTTTGGTTTTCCTGTGGCTTGATTGGTTTCTTAAGTTAGTTACTTTGGGCAGGCAGAAAGATGCTCTGCTTTACCCAGAATTTTGTGATCCTCCTCCCAGGCTATTTCAGTAGGAGGGAGATCTGTTTTGAGTGTCACAAAAAAGGAAGATGACTGTTTCCTCTAGTTTGGAGATGCTGTGATGAGGCTAGGTTCTGGGTAGGCCTTTCAGCAAGCAGTAGCTTTTCCCTGAGTGGCTAGCTTCTGAGACATTCACAGAGCCCAGCCTGGAGCCATTCTTAGGTTTTATGTTTACTGAATTTCAATTGATTTTCTAGGCTGCTGTATGGAGGGGAAGCCTCTGGCTCTGTTTATCCAGTGAAGAAAGCTACTCCTTGGGGGTGGAGTTTTCTTTGCCTGGGCTTAGTGACTTTTCCATGGGTGGAGTTGAGCCTGACAGGTCTGAGCAGGTTCCTGTGCCTTGCTAAAAGACTCTTTTGTTTTCTCCCTAGGCTTGGGTTGGAGCTAGCTGCTCAGCCGGGACTTTGTTAGTATCAAAGATGGAGATCTTTGGAAGTGGAGGGGGTCGGGAGGTGTGGTCTTCCCTCTTCTGCACCCTGAGAAGGAGTGACCATGTCAGGGTTCTACTCATTCCACAGTGTTGGTTCCTGGGTGGTCTCTGGTCTGCAATCTGCAGGATGAAGATATCTGCTCCTTGTCAGTTCTTGCTGGTGTTGAGTAGAATGTGATTGCTTGGTATATCTGGCACCGTTGTGTAGTAATCTCTGTGTTGTAGTTTTGGTGACTGTGGCTACCGCTGCCACCACCACCGCGACAGCAACTGCTACTGGCAAATGCTCAGATCTGTCTCCTTGCCTGGATTTTCCCTCTTTGGCCAAACTCTCTGTACTGTGATTGCACACTTGGTGTAATTCTCTGGCCTAGGACTGTTCACCAGAACACTAAATCTGCTTTCTATGCGAGAGCTTGTTTAGCCTCCAGCTTCTCCTACGCCATCTTCCAGGAACTACTCCTCTTTTTTTTTTCTCTCCAGTATCTTTTCTTGTTTTGGAACAAGTGTCATGGAGTGTCCAACCAAACAAAAGGAAGTTTATTCCATTAATTTAATAAATAAGGAATACAGCCTGTCTGCATCTTCAGGCATCTTTGAATATAAATCTGATCATTCATATCATTGAATTTTCAAAGTCGTTTTGACAATTTTTTGTTAAACCATTCATTAAAGGGGAAACAAAGGAGGAGGCTACAATGCTTGATAAGAAATGTACTCATTATCTTGCCCATGTAATTGTAACCCCTCTGTACAGTATTTTCACAATAAAAAATAAAAAAAATTTAAAAAAAGAGGCTCAAATAGCAAGAAAAAAACAATGTTTTGCTTTCTAAGAATGTTTTAAAAACTAGTAATTCAATAAAACACATTCTATTCTTCCAAGATTCCATAGTGAAGAATTTTTCTTTTATCATAGTCCTTACCACTGACCCCCTCCCTTCAAACTTGGAGCTTTATTTCAGTTTTCTTTTTCCAGCTTTCATTTTGGTACTAGCATCCGTAATCTCCTTGTACTATTTGACAATGAAATTCCATTTGTTGTTAGAGAGCTCAATTCATATTGCCAAAGGCAGACTCATGAGCATATCATATAGCATAAACTATTGAATATCATTAATATGATCCTATGCAGCTATTCAACCAATTAATATAAGTATCACATAAATGTGCATATTCATATAAATTTTAAAATGCAAAGTAGTTACATTTCTACGTTATAAAATAATTCAGACCACTAGTAGAAGAGGCTAAGCTAAACCTTTTTCATCATCCCCAATATTTTGTAAAAATTTTTCTCATTAACTTTCAGTGAAGGGCCTTCTTTTCCTAGCAATAAGTTATAATTCATGTCCTTGGATTTTAGTCACCTTTGAGTAACCTGTTTTCTTTCCACCACCAGTTAGTCCCTCATGTTAAATACCTGAGGAATAACTTGTCCCAATGTGCTGCAAGAGGAGTACCTGAGTCGACTGTCTGTGCCCACTCTTTCATTGGTTTGTTTGGAAATGGGGTATCAGAGAGAGGGATGTCAGGGTTCAGGTGGCTGGACCCATGGTGTTAGGAATTATGTGTATAAGAAAAGAGTAGTAGAGATTAGGATACCAGGTAAAGGGTAACTGTTACTGTAATTGCTGAGTTACAGTGTCAGGAAATTGGTTAGCAGCAACAGTTTTGCACGGGTTGGGATAGCTAATACAGGCATCCAGAACTGTTTAGCAGGGACAAGGAAGAATAAACAAAGTGAAAGAGTAAAAATTGTGAGGGATTGTGGGGCACAATCAAGGTAACAAGGACATGAGTTTGCAAACTGGGTAGGCAGTACTATGGTAGAAGCAATTGGCATGGTGGCCTGATGTGGTGCCGAGCTCTGGGTTTGCCTGTCCAGTTTTAGCTGTTAAATCTTTAGGGAAACTACTTCTAGCAGCTCATTAACAGCTTGTTGTGTTCAGGCACATGCCATCTATAAATGTCTACTCCAAGTAGCTTGCATTGTTTGGCACCAGTATAGGATCTTTGCCCTAAACATCCTGAGAGACCCCACTCCACAATGCTGCAGAACAGGGTCTATATGGTGAGCTGCAATCACCTCATACAACTCATTCTGCTCCTCTCCAATGTCAATTATCATGGTAGCAAGAGATCTGAGATGTGCTCAGGAGTAGTGCTCTGGGAAGCTGCCAATTCTTACCCTGGTATTCTGGGAGCTCCCTAGAGAAGGGCAAGAGCACTTGCTGATGTTCTTCCTACTTCTCTCTGTGGCTCTGGACAGCCAGATTGTTGTACCTCAGATGGGTTACTCTCATGTCCAGGTGGCCTCAAACTTACTCTTTCTTCTTTATCTAGGTGCTCATCACCTTCAGCTGCCTCTCCTTTTCCTTCCAGGTAGCTTACTTCCTTTCCACCTCCTTTGAATTCTGCTTAATATCAACCTGTGACTTTCACACCAAGTCCTTCCACTTTTTCATCTATCTCTCTAGCTGTGAATCTGGCATAATAGGCTACATGTAACTTCTGTATCTGTTTATCAGGATTTGAGCTGGAATCCAAGCTGGTACTAGCTAACTGAGAACATGGGAAGCATCTTAAATACTCCCCTGCCATTCACTGCTCATTGAGAAAGATGCAAATGTGTTGTGGTCAGTCTCTACTTCTCCATTTCTGGTTCATCAGAATAAAGTGAAGTTACAATGGAGCTACCAGACAGCTGCTATGTCACCAAGTGACCCAACCAAAGATAATTTAGTAAGGGGATACTTATCAAGTATAGTAGGATAAATACACATATTTGTAGGATATAACTAAGGGCTTTCATGAAACTAGTTATTTTATGCCCAAAATGGCAGACCAATATTAAGCTCTCCCTGAGGTCTTCCTGTTCAGAAAGCCCTGAGGACTCCTACATACAACTCAGACTTAATGATATGGGTTAATAAAAAATAGGTGAGTATGTATTAGTATTCTGAAGGTGTTCTAAGGTTTTGTCTTGTCATTACTACGATGAAATCAACGTCCTTTCTCTGACCATCACCATATCTCTTTATTTGGCATAATTGGCAAATTTCTTAGTGTGTCATTTTCTCCTGTTAGTTTAGTGCACAAGGTAAAACATTAAGGATGCCAAACCATGGGTTTCCATTGTCCTAGTAGACGTTTTGCCTTCTAGGACCTTCCTTCCAGGTAACCCTCTGTTTAGCATATTGTACAACGCCACAATCAATGAAATCATTTTGAGCCTAGGAGAAAATCTCCATTTATAAAGCAGTACACATAAGAAGCAGAAGATGCCCCAAACTCAAATGTTCCAGGAGAACAGAGTGTAAGGGTGTCTACACAGTTGGGAAATAGGATTCTGAGGGGTGGGAAGGGATGAGTTTAGATAGCAAACTTGGAAGTAATTATAAGTTTCTGAATGCCTAACCTTACTTTCTCTGCCCCTCAGATCCAATTCCGGAAGTTGTGGAATGTTTATGATCACAAAAGAGTTTTTAATCCCAGGCCCAAACTCTAGGTGTTCCTGTTACATCTTCCCACCTGCCCCTGATATACATGGTCAGAAGAGCAAAGGGGAAGGGAGCCCCATGTTCAGGAATATAAATGGAGCTTAAAAGTAACTGCAGTCTCTGGCTTTCTATTTTGAATGTAAGATAAAAGGCAGTTTGAGTTTCTAAAAAATAAGTTTCTAGGCTCTAAGCTTCCTTCAGAACTTCTTTCCCTCCTTCTATGTTTTGAGAGCAACAGTTAGTACAGTGCTTCTGTCTCTCTTTCCCTACACACAATGCTTAAAGTAGACAATAGGTGTAAACTGCCATTAAATCAAAAAAAATGTTAAATAGCACACAGTAAGTTCTTCTCCTGAATTCCTGGACCTAACAAGTTCCCAATTCTGTAGGCAAAGTATTTATGGGTGAGTACCATCAACCTCCACTGATTGGTGAGCTTAGAACACTTTTCCCAAGGCAGGTTCTGTCCAGGTTATTAGGATGGCTGAGATCTACTGGATCAATGAACTTACATACCATGCAAGACAGAAAAGTCTAAGAGATTGAGATCCAAAAGAAGAAAGTGTACCAAGAAGAGAAAACTTATCATTGCTGGAAAAGTAGGAAGACTAAACTAGGAGAATGTTTCTCTGAATACAGACATGGGTATAATTATAACAAAGTTCTAAGTTGTGGCTCATCAGTAGAAACTATCAAATCAAACCTCACTAAAGCTAAAAAATAAAACATAAAATTAAAAAAAAGTATTTGGATTTCTGTACTAACATCTGTTTTAAGGGGTGTGATTGGTGTGTGTGTGTGTGTGTGTGTGCATGTGTGTGTGTGTGTGTGTGTGGTGTCTGAGGTTATGTATAGGACAGCATTGATTTTAAAAATCATCATATTGACACTATTCTTTAGGTTTCCCATTCAAGTGTGTTGGCGTTCTAGCTCTACCACTTGAAACACACAATTCTCGCTTTCTTCTGCTTAACTGTGGATAAACATGTAATGGATATGTCAACCTGGGTTGGTTTCAAACTATGATCTTCAGATCCTACTCTCTGGAGTAGGAAAGGTATAAGATTGAGCCACTATGCTCAATGTTTCCAGTAATTTACTTAAACTTTCTGAATCTCAGCTTTTTCCTGTGTGGAAAGTGAAAAGTATTACTTTGTGGACCTTAGAATCGGTTGGGCGGTATGACGGGTGCAGGAAGTATACGTGTTTGGGATGTGTGTACAGAGCCTGACACTCTCATAAAACTACTGATATTTATATTGAAATGCATTCCAGGAATTGGAAACAAGAGGGATTTTTCTGTTCTTGTTTATCTATTTATTGGCATTGAGGGAGACAGAGATATTCAAGGGGAACAGGGAAACAAATGAAGCACTTGTACTCTATAAATATTGTGTTCACAATGAACTATACCACTGTAGACAGAGACAGGAGGGATGGGATTGCCAAACAAGAAATGAACTCATTGCCTGATTTACAATATGGTTATTCGTATATACACTACCATAACAATAACAATGTTAAAAATCCGGGTTGGTGATTCTCTCCTCCAATTTTTCTAGGTGCCCTTAAGACTCAGGCCCACCAATGGAGTTTTTGAAGGTCAATTTATATGATATAAAGCCATAATCTCTTAAGAAATGTTATAAAAAGTATTTCATTCTTAGTACCAGTTTCTCTATGAGTGGCAATTCTATATGTTGTTGGCAGAGCTAATGTTTTACTTTCTGTTTTTAGTATTTGTCAAGTGTTGAAATCCTTCTTAAAGCTTTGCTTCAGAGGTCTGCTGTATCGTGGTACCCTGCCCCTAATTAAAATGGTAATCATCTTTTGAAATTAATATACTTGAGTATGAGTTTCATTTATTTATTCAATTTGTTGGTGATGGTGATCTCTGGGCCTGGTCGCTGTCCTTCAGCTCTTCAGCTCAAGACAAATGCTCTACTACTTGAGCATTGTACCGCATCTAGCTTTTTCTGCCTAGGGGGTGCTGTGGAAACAATCCTAGGGTCTCGTGCATTCAAGATAAACTGTCTACCACTGATCCACCTTCTCAGCCCTTAGGACTGGTATTTTTGTGCATGGGTCTATCAAGCAAACATATTGAACGAATGTATTCATTTGCCACTAGACATATTCAAAATTATGAATTATCTGATATTTTAATGAATACAAGTGTTATCATTGTTACTAGGAATTGTTTGTCTCCCCATGCTATAAACATGGAGGAGATATTTTAACTAAAACTACAAAAGTAATTTTAAGATCGTGGTGCTAACAAATCTTTCCAGGTGTTATTACATTAAACAGAGAATTCAAAATGATTTTTCTTCATGAATACAGAGATCAAAGGTCTTATAATACTTATTTCAAAATGTAAATTAAAGGAAAAATCAGTCAGGAGGTAAAATTTATATTGAATGTTAATTTTTGAAGAAGAAAAGTAGATCCTAGATGGTAGACTGAAGACAAAGCAATATCTGTGCTCAATAATAAATAAGAAGCTTTATTTAAAAAATTGAGCTGGAATGTGCACATCAGGCAAAGGCAAGCAGATCAGAACATACCACCAACAAAGAAACACCATAATGTATATCTCGGAAAAAGTAAACAAGTTCAGACCAGGGCTCAACATCCTTACCCTTGATTTCAATGATACACATACACCCCTCTACAGACAGACACACACACACACACACACACACACACACACACACACACACACACACACACACAAGAATGTATGCATCAGCTTAACCTACTCACTTCCATTCAACATGAATCAAAGGTCTTCCTGTAATATCTGAAACTTTAAAAGTTTCAAGTCTTGTAAATAATTGATAACAGATGCATAAGCAATTATTTTCTGAATAGCACTCTACTACTGAAATGAACATCTCTGAATCTCGAAAGATTTAAACAAGAGAAAATCCGAATTTGGGACTATATTTCTACCAGCTATTCTGCAAAAGCTTAATAAGAAGTTATAAAATCCAAAATTAAATACTAAATTAATACAATTAATACTTGTGTAACTGAAGTGAAAGACACAGATCAGATACCTATGCTGCCTCCAGTTCTCAGCTGGCTGCACACTGTGGCACCTTTGATTCTCCTGGGCCAGGATCACAGTTGTCTTCCCCAGAACAGTGGTAATGCTGGGTTGGCGCTGGGAGCTGTGTTGAGAGGAGGGGAGGGCAAGGGGGAAGCCGAGCTGGGGTTGGGGCTGGGGGTAGTAGGGACAGTACGGGAGGCCCTAGCAGAGGCTAGTGAAGGGAGGAAGGAGGCAGTAGTAAAATGGATCAGAAAGCAGCAGACCCAAAGGTAGCTGGGTTCTGGGGAGTGTCTGTGAGGTGGGGAGTGTGTCCCTTCGAGCCTGGTGAGGAAAGGAAGGAGTCTCAAATCCCATCAAAAAAGGCAATGAGAAATGAGACAACCAGTGGATGAAGAATTTCAAGAAAAAAGGCAGGGACTTGTAGGTAAACTCTAGAGGGTGCGGAGGGCAGCAGTGCTGGGCTAGTGGTGGTCATGAGTCTCTGGGTACCCTTGAAGTGAGTGAGGGCCAGCTCTGCTGTGGGCTAGGCCTCACTATCGCCTTTAAGTATGCACCAGGAATCGATGGCACTGCCTCAGCCTGCCCAACGGAGCTGGCCTGGCATGCGTGCTGCAGACCAGGCAGCTGCTGGGAGGCTATGTGCAGCAGGGCAGAGGAAGAATGGCTGCTGGTTACTGATCCACCCCCTCCCAGGCCCAGAGTCACTGGGAAAGTTCTGGCTCTGGATCAGGACCAGGGACTGCCCTAAAGACAAGTGGCCACTGGGGATCTGCATGGTGGCTGCTATGTGTGGGCTGGGAAATTCCTTAGCATGGCCAAAGAGTCTCCATGGAGAGGCACATTTGTTCCTGTGCCTCTCCCATCTTATGCATTTCTGCTGTCCTCCTGCCTCATGCCATGTCCAACTATAGGAATTAACTTCTCCAGGCCTCTGAGAGGTCATCTTGGAGATGCTCACGGGCTTCCCACCTCTGGTTCACCATGCATGCAGGGCTCACAGGGTGCCATCCTCCAGGCAAAGCATACCCCCATTTCAGCTTGGCCACCCCTGCTTAGGGGACCATGAACTTCATTCTTACACAGAATGCCAGGGGTACACAAGCTGTCCTGCAGTCAAAGGCATCCTTTGACATCTGTTCTGGTGTGGGGCGCCTGTGGAGCCAACCGCACATTCACATTTCATTATTTAAAAGGAAGAGGAAAACGCTTCATTGTCCCAGATACAGCTGTCCTTAGGGCTCTCTGTGTACACTAGTCTTGTGCTGAGATAGGGATCCCCAAAGACCACGAATGAGCAAATTCCCATGTGAGTACACCAGAGTCATTTATTGCAAGCTTAAGTCTAGACTCACAACTGTCACCATTGCAGCAGTTCAGAGATGAGAGCCCCAACCCTTCAGTTAACAGGGTTTTTATAGGGTATAGGGTTGAGGTAAGGGGGTTCCTAGCTTGGCAATTACATTATTGGTTGACATTTAGTGAGTGAATATTGTAACAATGTTATTGGCTAGCATGTACAGGCTAAGCAGTAAGCAGCAAACTATGTTAACTATGCTATCTTAAGAAACATCTGTAGCTTTAGGTACCTTCCTGTCATCTGCTGAAGGCTATTGCTAGGGGAGTTATGGGCAAAATGTTATTGGGACATTTCACGGTTTTTCCAGGTAAGACTTTCGGTAAAAAGTCTTTACAATGGGTACTTTCAGTAAAGGCCTTCACAATGGATACTTTGGGTAAAGGCCTTCAAAATGGAGTCTAAGTCCAGAATGCCTGTACTTTGGCTAAAACCTCTCACTAAGTTTGTGTGTGTGTGTGTGTGTGTGTGTGTGTGTGTGTGTTTGTGTGTGTGTGTGTGTGTGTTTGGTGTAAGAGAGTCAGATAGAGCTAAGGTTTGGGATAAAACATTTATTCCCTTCAGCATTGAGTTTTGGTATCTAGTGGTAGTTCCCCCTTCTGAATTCTGAGTTCTAAAATTGTCTTTCTATATATTTTTATCCTTTGATCCTCTTGATATTCAAATTCCTAAGGTCTCCTTGTGAATTTCCGTATTTGCTCCATGAAGGTGGTGCCACTCTTCCAACTTTTATGAAGACCTTTGCTCTCTTTAAATGCAGTTTGTGCTGTTAGTGGTTTTATTTAGCCCAGACTGTTATAGCCCAGGCTGTGACTGTTAATTCTGAGATTAGTTTAGGCTAATATGAGATACTATCTTTTCAGTTTATCTAGTGAAAGAAGTTCAGCATCTTTATTGTAATAATTTCCTGGCTTTAAAAACAAACAAAAAATCCAGTGGTATACATGTACAATCTGTTGTTTTTAGTTAATTGTGTGCCACTGTAATGAAAAACAAATCTTTTTACTAAAGTGAGTCTTTAGAACGGGAAAAAAATCAGATATATAGAACGTAAAAATTGATCAAATTCCAAAAGAAAAAGAAAGACACTGATCAGGAATGAAGTATAAATGTAAGTGTGTAATAAATAAGAGGAAAAAAATGTAACGACAACATTTCAAAAAAGGTAAAAATTAAAAAAAGTTTTAAAAAAGAAAAAAAAATTTTATAAATGGTACAAAAAAAATAAAAATGTTCTTTGATTTGTTTGGGAGGTTTGGGAAAAATCCTGTTTTGCCCTTGTGTCACTAACCAGCCTCTTGTTGGACCGTCTGGTCTCCTGGTGGTGTTTGGTTTTCTGGTGGCTTGGTTGGTTTCTTAAGTCAGTTTGTTTGAACAGGCAGAAAAATGCTCTGCTTTACCCAGGATTTTGCGATCCTCCTCCCAGGTTAGTTCAATGTTAGGGAGATCTGCTGTGAGTATCACAAAAGAGGGAGATGGCTTTTTCCTCAAGTCTGGAGATGCTGTGATGAGGCTAAGTTCTGAGTAGAGTTGAAGCCTTTAAGCAAACAGTAGCTTTTCCCGGGGGCTACTTTGTAAGAAACTCACAGAACCCAGCCTGGAGCCATTCTCAGGGTTTATGTTTACTGAATTTCAATTGATTGTCAGGGCTGCAAAAGGGAGGGGCAGCCTCTGGCTCTGATTACCCAGTGAAGAAAGCTACTCGTGAAGCTGACGCCTGAGCTGAGTGACTTTTCCCTGGGTGGACCTGAGTCTGGTAGGTCTCTTTAGGTTCTTGTGAGCTGCTAAATGACTCTTAATTTCTTCCAAGGCTTGAATTGGAGCTAGCAGTTCCGCCGAGCTTTGTAGGTATCCAAGGTGGAGATCTCTGGAACTGGAGGGAGGGGGGCGGGATGGCTTTCCCTCCTCTGCTCCCTGAGAAGGAGTGAAGACCGCAGGCTTCTACTCTCGTTGAGTTTTGGTTTGTCTCTGGTCTGCGAAATGCATGATGAAGATGTCCGCTCCTTGTGGATTCTTGCTGGTGTTGAGTAGAATCTGCTCCCCCACCATGTCTGGCTCCTTGTCCTGGACTCTCTGTTTTGCAGGTATGGTGACTGTGGCCGACGCCGCTGCAGCAATGGCGGCTGGAAACATCTCAGAGCTGTCTCCTTGCCTGGATTTTCCCTCTCTGGCTAAACTCTCTGTCCTGTGATGGCACACTTGGTGTGATTCTCTGGCTTAGGACTGTTCACTGGAACACTAAAACTGCTTTCTATGCGAGAGCTTGTTTAGCCTCCATCTTCTCCTCTGCCATCTTCCCGGAAATCCTCTTATGTTATTCTTATAGGACTTCTTGGAGATCCATAATAAAACTATTCAGAACAGGAAAAGATCAGGAAAGAGGTTATAAAGAATACTATTATATTGGTCTTAATGGCAAAGTGTAAAGAATATGTAACAAAACTATTGGGAGACGTCCGGGAAGATGGCGGAGCAGAAGCTGGAATCTGAACAAGCTCTCGCATAGAAAGCAGTTTTAGAGTTCCAGTGAACAATCCTAAGCCAAAGAATCACACCAAGTGTGCCATCACAGGACAGAGAGTTAGTCAAGAGTGGGGAAGCCAAGGCAAGGAGACACATCTGAGCGCTTGCCAGCAGCCACCGTGGCGGCGGCAGGATTGTGGCGGCGACCACCGCCGCGGTCATACCTGAGACACAGAGAGTCCAGGATGAAGGAGCCAGAAGCAGCGGACAAGCGAATTCTACTCAACACCAGCAAGAACCGACAAGGAGTGGACATCTTCATCTTGCAGTTTGCAGACCAGAGACGACCCAGGATCCAAGACTCGGCGTGAGTAGAAGCCCGACGTCCTCACTCCTTCTCAGGGAGCAGAGGAGGGAAGGCCACCCCTGTACCCCCAGCACCGGTGATCTCCATCTTGGATACCGACAAAGCTCGGAGGAGCAGCTAGCTCCAGCTCAGGCCTTGGAATAAAAAGAGTCATTTAGCTGGTCATAAGAACTTTACGGTGAAGTGACCTCACAGACTCAGTTCCATCCAGGGAAAAGTCACCCAGCGCAGGCGCCAACCATTGGAGTGGCTCTCCTCACTGGGTAACCAGAGCCAGAGGCTGCCCCTCTCTCTAGCAGCCTCAACAAGCAATTGAAAAACAGAAACCCTGAAAATGGCTCCAGGCTGGGCTCTGTGAGTTTTTTCACAAAATAGCCGCAGGGAAAAGCTATTGTTTGTTGAAAGCCCTCAACTCTACCCAGAACCTAGCCTCATCACTGCATCCCCCTCTTTTGTGATTCTCAAAGCAGATCACCCTCCCAGTAAACTAACCTGGGAGGGGGATCTCAAAATCTTGGGTAAAGCAGAGCATTTTTCTGCCTGTTCGTACAAACTGACTTAAGAAACCAATCAAGCCACAGGTCCTCAAGCTGACCAGAGACTCCAACAAGAGGCTGGTTACAGACAAAAGGGAGATACAGGATTCTTCTCACCCCTCCCAAAAAAATCAAAGAACTTTTTTTTCTTCTTCTTCTTCTTTCTTTTTCTTCTTCTTCTTTTTTTTTTTTTTTTTGGTACCTTTGTATATATAAAAAAATTTTGTTGCTTTTCTAAAATTTTATTAATCTTTAATTTTTGCCTCTTTTGAAAAAGTAATTGTTTTCCAGTAATTTTTTTTTCTCCTCTTATAATTTTTACTTTAGGAATACGTGAATGTGCGTTTTCCTTTCATTTCTCGTCTTCTTACTATTTCTTTCTTTCTTAATTATCTTTTTGTTTTTTGTCTAGCTCTACTGAACTTCTGATCTTTTCTTCTCCCTTTCCTATCCTTTCCACCTTTTCCTCTCTTTTGTTCTTCTTTATGTGACTTAACTCTTGTACTGCACATCCTCAGATAAACCCGTACTTAACTAGTAGACCCTATCCCCCATTGTTTACACACTTAATCCACAAATTTATTACTCAATTCAAAACCTCTGAGACTTAAATTCCTTAATAGCAGTACTACCTCTTTATACCTATATAATATTTAAAGCATTTTTTTAAGTTTTTCACATCTACTCTATGACCCTCCCCTTCTCTCAATATATTCACATTCCTCTCTACATAGATGGCCTTTTAATCTCTATAATAACATTAATTTTTACGTTTCTATTTTTTTCTGGTCCCTTTTCATACCCCTTTTCCTTTCTTCTTTTCTTCACTCTCTCTACTTGCATCCTACCCAACCTATTTCCTGCATTGTGATTAGGACATAGTTAACTCACCCTGTGCCTCCCCACACCAAACTATTCCTATATTTTACCACATCTTTCCCTAACCCTAATAATTTCTGGTTTTCCAAATTCTTCTCTGTGGTTCAAAGTCCATTAACATATAGTTGTTTGATGTTGAATAGATGTATCTGTTGAACTAGATTGTATCTGTAGACTATTGACTGTACAAATGCAAACTTTGGTTGATGGTTGCCTTAAGATAGTGTTCTAGCACAAAACTGGTGCTATCTTCATCTCAAATGGGCAGAGTAAGCCGGGAAAACACAAGAAAAATGGCAAACTCGGGTATCTCAATTCCCAATCTTGATAATCAGGGGTTAGAACAGATAATGAATAATCCAGAGAAGAATTCCCAAATAGCTCTACAAACACTGCTGGCAAACATGATAAATGAGAAGTTTGACAACTTACAAAGGACTCTGTATGAGCATGACAGGGAGAGAGAGGAGGCATCCCAGAAGTTTATACAGGAATATCATAAACGTGAGGAAGCTACTCAAAAACTAATACATGATTTGCGTGAACAATTTGAGAATACTCAAAGAGAAAGGGAGGAATGGCATGAGCAGGCTGAGAACACTCAAAGAGAACTGCAGGAATCCCACGAACAGGAGGAAAGTGAACTGCAGGAATCCCACAAACGGGAGGAAGCTAATCAAAGAGTAATACAGGAATTGAGAGAGCAGGTAGAGAACACACAAAGATCACTAAAGGCATTCATGGAATCCATTAACAAAGAGCTGAAGGAAGTCAGGGAGACCACAAAGGGAATGTTGAATGGAAGCCAAAAGAAGGAATGGGAGTCCAAAGAAACCATAACCAATCAACTGAGTGATTTGAGAACAAACACTGAACACCAAATTAAGGAAGTAAGAAATTCATACAAGTCCTAAATCAGAGCTGCAACAAAGAACTTGAAGCCATCAAAGCTGACCAATTAGAAGGAAATGACATAAAAAACAAAGTAGAGAGTCTTGACAGCAGGTTAGACCATGCAGAACATCGAATCTCAGGGATTGAAGACATCCTAGATATTATAGAGAAAGAACATACAACCATCCAAGACAAGTCCAAGAAATATGATAGATCTATCCAACACTTGGAAGACACCATCAGAAGGCCTAATCTAAGGGTAATCGGTGTAGAGGAGCACCTAGAAACAGAAGTTAATGGTCTAGGAAATTTGTTTAACAGGATCCTAGCAGAGAACTTCCCAAACATGCAAAAAGATAGGCCTATTCAGATACAAGAAGCCTTTAGAACAGCAAATAGACCAGAAAAGAATAGGACATCCCACTGTCACATTATAATCCACACAGGATCAACTCAGACCAAGGAAAAGATTATTAAAGCTGTCAAGGAGAAAAGGGTAATCACCTATAAAGGGAAACCAATTAGAATCACCTCAGGTATCTCAGTAGAGACAATCAAAGCAAGAAAAGCCTGGAATGATGTATGCCATGCCCTAAAAACAAACAACTATCAACCAAGAATACTGTACCCAGCTAAACTCTCCTTCATAACTGAAGGCCAAATAAAAACCTTCCATAGCAAAGAAAAATTGAAACAATACATCTCCACCAAACCAGCCCTACAAAAGATTCTTAAAGATGTCCTACACATAGAAAACCAATAAGACCGCAATAAAGGCCAAGAAAATGCACCCAAACTGAGAATCCAAGAACCATAGGAACAACCCAGTTTTAGCAGCACCCAAGAAGGTGGATAACATGGCAACAACTCCCAAATACCTCTCAGTCCTATGTCTTAACTTTAACGGACTGAACACTCCAATTAAGCGACATACACTGTCTAGTTGGATTAAAAAATAAGACCCTTCTATCTGCTGCCTGCAGGAGTTACATCTTGCCTGTAAAAACAAACACATTTTCAATTTAAATGGCTGGAACAAAATCTACCAAGCAAACGGCACCCATAAACAGGCGGGAGCTGCAATCCTAATATCAGATAAAATAGACTTCAAATGAAAATTTGTGAGAAGAGATAAAGAAGGTCGCTACATGCTAATTAAAGGATCTCTCCTTCAGGAGGATATTACAATTCTACATATCTATTCGCCAAACAATGGAGCACCCAAATTTATCAAAGAAACAGTACTTTCCTTTAAATCCCATATAGATCCAAAGACATTAATTGTTGGGGATTTTAACACACCACTCTCCCCACTCGATAGATCAACTCGGCAAAAACTCAACAAAGAAACCGCAGATCTAAACAGCTGCATAGATCAAGTAGACTTAACAGACATCTACCGAACATTTCACCCAGCATCATCAGAATACATGTTTTTCTCAGCAGCACATGGAACGTTTTCTAAAATAGACCACATTTTAGGCCACAAAGCAAACTTGTCTAAATTCAGAAACATTGAAGGTATACCTTGCATTCTCTCTGACGACAAGGGAATAAAATTAGAACTCAACACCAAAAGCTACCAAAGAAAGTCCGGTATCACATGGCGGCTGAACAACACACTGCTGAATCATGAGTGGGTCATGGAAGAGATTAGAAAGGAAATTCAAATGCTATTCAACAAAAATGAGCACACAAATTACCAGCTCCTCTGGGACAGAGCAAAGGCAGTACTCACAGGCAAGTTTATAGCTCTGAACTCCTAAATCAACAAATTGGAGAGAGCTGAAACTAAGAATTTAATGACACATCTAAACCTCCTTGAAAAAGAGCAGCAAGATAAACCCCAATCCAGTAGACGGAAAGAAATAATCAAAATTAAATCAGAATTAAATGAATTGGAATCCAAAAAAACTATAGAAAAAATCAACAAAACAAAGAGTTGGTTCTTCGAAAAAATTAACAAAATTGACAGACCCTTAGCAAATCTCATCAGAAAAAGAAGAGAACACACGCAAATTAATAAACTCAGAGATGAGAATGGAAACATCACCACGGAAACAACCAAGATTCAGAACATTATAAGGGAATACTTCTCAAAACTTTATGCTAATAAGTTTGAGAACTTGACAGAAATGGACCTCTTCCTAGCAAATATTGACAGGCCAAAACTAAACCAAGATGAATTAAACTATCTTAACAGGCCCATATCAAGCATTGAAATAGAAACAGCAATAAGAGACCTCCCAGCTAAGAAAAGTCCAGGAACAGATGGTTTTACAGCGGAATTTTACAAGGCCTTCAAAGCAGAGTTCACACCAATTCTCCTCCAACGCTTCAATGAAAGTGAAAGAGAAAGCTCACTACCGAGCACATTCTATGAAGCCATCATAACCCTCATCCCAAAACCAGGCAGGGACTCATCAAAGAAAGAGAATTATAGACCCATTTCTTTGATGAACATTGATGCAAAACTTCTCAACAAAATTTTGGCCAACCGACATAAACAATTCATCAAAAAAATCATACACCACGATCAGACAGGATTCATTTCTGGGATGCAAACCTGGTTCCATATACGCAAATCAATTAATATTATTCATCACAACAACAGGAGCAATTATAGATGCAGAAAAAGCATTCGACAAGATCCAACATCCCTTTATGATGAAGGTTTTGGAAAAGTTACATTCCTCAATACCATAAAGGGTGTATATGAAAAACCTACAGCCAGCATTATACTCAATGGTGAAAAACTAGAGCCATTCCTTCGTAACTCAGGAACAATTCAAGGATGCCTACTCTCTCCACTTCTCTTCAATCTAGTATTAGAATGCCTAGGTACAGCAAAAAGATAAGATGCAGACATAAAGGGGATCCAAATAGGGAAAGAAGAAATAAAACTCTCCCTCTTTGCAGATGATATGATCTTGTATTTAAAGAATCCCATAGACTCCACTCCCAAATTACTCAAGCTGATTCAAAACTTTGGCAAAGTAGCAGGTTATAAAATTAACCCCCAAAAATCAATGGCTTTTCTGTATGCCAACAATGAGAAAAGTGTGGTTGAAATTAAGAAAGCAACTCCATTTGTAATAGCCCCACAAAAAATAAAATACCTAGGAATTAATTTAACTAAAGAAGTGAAGGACCTCTATGATGAAAACTTTAAAATCTTGAAAAAGGAAATAAACACAGAACTTAAAAAATGGCAAAACCTCCCATGCTCCTGGATTGGAAAGATTAACATCGTGAAAATGGCAATACTTCCCAAGGCTATCTACAAATTCAACGCAATACCTATCAAAATTCCACCCTCATTCTTCAAGGAAATAGAAGAGGCAATCCAAAAATTCATATGGAACAATAAAAGACCCCGAATAGCAAAAACACTCCTCAACGGAAAGAACACTGCTGGAGGAATATCAATACCAAATTTCAAACTCTACTATAAAGCCATAGTAATCAAAACAGCTTGGTATTGGCATAAGAACAGACCTCAGGACCAATGGAATAGAATTGAAAACCCAGAAAAGAACCTACAGACCTATAGGCATCTAATCTTCGATAAAGGAGCTAAAAAAACAGAATGGAAGAAAGACAGCCTCTTCAATAAATGGTGCTGGCAAAATTGGTTAACTACATGTAGAAAACTAAAGCCAGGTCATTATATATCACGCTGCACCAGAATCAACTCCAAACTGATCAAAGACATTGAACTCAAAGCAGACACTCTGAAAACATTACAGGATGGAATAGGAGAAACCCTAGGTCTCCTTGGCTCAGGCCAAAATTTTCTGAATAGAGAGCCAGAAACACAACAAATCAAAGAAAGGTTGGACAAATGGGATTGCATGAAGATGCAGAGCTTCTGCAGGGCAAATGACATAGTTAGCAAGATCAATAGAAAGCCCACGGATTGGGAGAAGATCTTTACTAGCCATACAACGGAAAATGTCTCATATCAAAAATATACTTGGAACTCAAAAAATTAAACCCCCCAACAACAAATCCTCAAAGAAACAACTGCCCAATATATAAGTGGGCGAAAGACTTAAAGAGAAACTTCTCTGAAGAAGAAAGAAGGATGGCCAATAGACACATGAAGAAATGTTCAACCTCCCTAACCATAAAAGAAATGCAAATCAAAACAACATTGAGATACCACCTCACTCCAGTTAGAACGACAAAAATCAAGAACTCTAACAACAACAGATGCTGGAGGGGATGTGGACAGAAAGGAACCTTACTTCATTGTTGGTGGGAATTAAACTTGTTCAAAGTCTTTGGAAAGCAGTATGGAGGTTCCTCAAAAGACTTCACATAGAACTCCCCTATGACCCAGCAATCCCACTTTTGGGCATTTACCCAAATGTTTACAAACAAGACCACACTAAAGCTACCAGCACAACTATGTTTATTGCAGCATTATTTACCATAGCTAAGATATGGAACCAACCCAGATGCCCCTCAGTAGATGAATGGATCAAGAAAATGTGGTATATATACACAATGGAATTCTATGCCTCCATCAGAAAGAATGACATTTCCCCATTTGTT
Organism: Dipodomys spectabilis; assembly: GCF_019054845.1. NCBI lineage: Eukaryota > Metazoa > Chordata > Mammalia > Rodentia > Heteromyidae > Dipodomys > Dipodomys spectabilis. Next base: position 1,198,717 of record NW_024871026.1, on the reverse strand, counting down.
AGGAAATGGAAAGGCTTGGAAAAAATTATGTTAAGTGAAGTAAGCCAGGCCCAAAGAAACATAGGTCCCATGGTTTCCCTTATTTGCAATATCTAGTACATGTATGAGTCAAGCGGAAAAGTTCAGATAATGTGATGTTAGGAAAACGAACCCTTGAATACGTATTTTAATGTTTTTTTTTCTTTTATGCATGTGTTTCTAACGCATTTATAAGATTATTTCTTTGTTGATTTGTATGTCCCTGCCCCACAGTGTAACCCCCGCTTTCACTATATTTGATGTATGTATAACTTGTGGAGGAGATGGGGACAAACAAGTCGTTTAAGGATTCAGGTGGACCTGTTGCAACAATGAGAAGTACAAAATGTCATGTCAAAAACGAGCTTTACAATGTCGGTGTGTGGGGGGGGGAAGGATTGGGTGGGGGGGGGTAGGGGGAGGCTGGAAAGGGAGGTGAAGGGTAAACAAAGGAAGAGGCTGCAATTCTTGGTAAGAAACGTATGCATTATCCTGCCCATGTAATTGTAACCCCTCTGTACAGTATGTTCTCAAATAAAATAAAATAAAATAAAATAAAATAAACTGTTGGGAGACTCATTTGCTTTACTTGCTATTCTCTCCTGCTTCTTTGTAGATAGCTTCTCTCTGTGAAGAGACAATTGGTCTGGACCTTTCTAGACTTGTCTCAGTGACAGAAGTGATGGGATTTGGGACATGTGATCCCATTGCTGGCTTTTAGGAAGTTCACAATATAGCAATACCAATACACATAAAGCAACTTTTGTGAGTGATGTGTATTCACTTCCTCAATTGCCAAAATTAAATTCATATGTCAAAACATCAAATAACTTACATTATTATATATTCAATTCAACTGACATCACTAGCACCTCCATAAATCAAATGCAAACTAAAAGATCTACTTCAAAAACCAACATCTAAGGCAGTGTTGGAAATACTATAAGATAGACAATAAGTCTAAAGGAGTGAGATCTTTAACACTGACAATGAGCAGTAATAGCTGAATTTTTAACCAGGCTTGAAAAGTTCAGTTGTCCACTGTCTATGTGATTAGAGTTTCAGAGTTGACCTTGGTATCAATATTGGATTTAAAATTCAAAGGCAGCTAAGGTTGCTGCAGTATTGTAGCTCGATATAGTGTGACCCTGCCTGATAATGGTAAGGCACAGAGCAGAATCTAAGTCATTAAAATGTATAGGAAGGATTCTTCACTGATAATAATTGCAGGAGGTAATCATCACTTTTTCGTTGAAAATGTATAGCCCATCATTCTACATTAAGCTATAGCCTATTTCTGATCTGAAGAACATATAACACATCAATGTGCCACGAGTGCTGAGCAGTGTTAGTGTATATTATTCTAATATATGAAAAAATCCTTGCAAGTATAGAATGGCCTGACACTGACACTTCATTCTGTGTTGTTGAGTTTCATGGAGAAATATTCATAATTAGGCAATTCACATTCATCTAAACCTGAATCAGGCAACTGAGATAAGGCATTAGGGTTATCAATCCAGTGACATGGTCTGTGACCTGTGAAATAAATCACATTATTTCACAATGTATATGTGTTTCTAAAAATGTATGCAATGTCAAATACCATATATACAAAAGGGACAATTATCCATCTCATATTATCAGAAGTAAAGATACTCCTGAATTGTACATTCTTGCTAGAGGGTCACTGGGTGACTGCTGATGTTTGGTATCTTTCCAGGTGCTCTTATACATATGTCAATGTTCTTTGAGGAAGTGTTTTCTCATGGTTTGTTTTGAGGTGTTCAGAATATCAGTACTGTCACTTACCACAACCATGGGACACCAAAGATGATAGGATACCTGGCCAAAGAACTGAGAATTCACAGGAAGTGATAGGAAAGATGACATCAGAGGATCCAAATTCTCATTGCCAGCTTCTGGATCCCCATATCCTCCTAAACATGTTTTATATTCATTCTACTACAGTGGGGGAGGGGGGTTAGTGGCTACAGGTATGTTGCCAAACTGAGACATCAATCTAGCTTGTGGTTACAACTATTAACATGAGGTATTGTCTGGATACATGGTGATAATTGAATGCCTTTATTTTTGGGGAGCAAAGGAGCAATAGTCATTACAACCATAGCACAGACATCCATCTTGTCTCCAAAGTCTCAATCTTTTAGTGTCCAACAGCTCTAACTTAAATACTCTTGAGGTAATGACTCATACCCCTGTCTTCCCTTGACCGACCTTTCCAGAGCACAGCTCTCAGACTTTTGATTGCTGTTTGAGATGGCTTCCCAATCTATCCTTTTCCAAGTCTAACAGCTTGACTCTAGAACCCCTCACAAGTACTGTGACAGATGTATTATTTTGAAAACTATATATTTTCTAGGATAGGTTCAATTTTTAAATTTATTTCAAAAATACTATACAGAGGGGTTACACTTACATGAGTAAGGTATATTCCTTATTGGATATTGTTACCCACACCGTGTTGTTCTTCTATCCCTTCCCACCCCGTAAACCTCCTCCCCACCCCAAAGTTGTAAATTTCATTTCTGATATAGTGTCTTGTGAATATCATTGTTGCAATGCGTCACTCTTTGTACTTCTTTCATCACTATATTTTTCCCTTTACTTATACAAATCAGATAAATCTATATACAAGGTGGAAGGTACCAGAATCAAGACAGAGATTGCAAGGGATAAACAATGACAAAAGACAAATCAAATAAAATACGATCTAGACACTCTACCGACATCAAGGTTGACATCTTAAAAAAAAAAAAAACTTTTTTCCATGTCTTGGAGTTCATTTCAATTAACATTATTTTGTAAGGTCAAATGTACATAGCTCTGGAACCAGCAATCCCACTCTTGGGCATTTGTCAAAATGATCTCAAGTTAAACACACTAAATCTACAACTTTGTTTCTGGCAGCATTATTGGAACCAATCAAGATGCCCCTCAATAGATGAATGGATCAAGACAATGTGGTATATATACACAATGGAATTTTATGGTTCTATCGAAAAGAATCACAAAGCCCCTTTCATAAGAAAATGGAAAGACTTGGAAAACAATCATATTACGTGAAGGAAGCCAGACTCAAAGAAACATAGGTTCCATGGTTTCCCTCATTTTTATTAATATATACTCATTATAGTCCTTAAACTCTTAATATTCCCTTTTATCTCTCCCTCTTCTTCTCTCATTCCATTTCTGTGTGTGTGTATGTGTGCGCGCGCACGCGCACGCACACGCACATGCGTGCACACACACAGAGTAATGAAACTTGACTCAGAGCCTCAAACTCTTGCTTGGTTTTTCCACTCATGAATGACTCAGTCTGTACTATTTGAACCAAGGTTTCACTCTGTCTATGAATAATTGAACATAAATGTCTCATGGATTGCTACCCCAGCCATCTGTGAACCATGATCTTCCAATTTCAGGCTCGTGCCTATATAGGAATAGGGATGAGGCACAAGCATCTAGCTGCCAAGTGTTTTTATTTTGTTTTGTTTTTGTTTTTTGTTGGTATTGTGCATCCAAAATCTGTAAGGAAAACAAATCATTTATAATCAGGACTATTCACATAAAATGTGTATTGTATAAAGATTACCTTACTAATGTTATCCTTTTACATCCACATTATGTGATTTGATTTTTTTGAACTCTATTGTTGCAAACAGTCAAATCACGTATATATAATTTGAATCTTCTTGTCTTGGTTTTACACTTTGTTAGGTGTTTCAAAACAGAATTTATCAAGGTTTAACTCTGCACTACTGAAGCAAGACATTTATGATTATTCAATATCTTGTAAATCATAAGTTCTTCACTTCTCGTGGCACCATATGAGCACAGGTAGTTTTCTATAATACCTCCACGTAGTTTAGACCTCAATGCCATGCACTCTTCTGCCAAATATGCAAGGGAATCTTTTGCAATTCTCCTTGCATTTTCACTGTTCTTCTTTCTACTCTCCATGCTAAGTCCTATGGTGATCTTGTTGATATTCTCCCCTGTTACATCTATCAATGCATCTTGGGAACTACTGGTACGCACTACTGTACTTCTGTCCATTCTCCTTGTGCTTTGTCTTGTACACTTCTCACAGCGGAGGGCCAGAGATTGGGGATATTTTCTTCACGCCTTAGATCAGACATCTATCTTTACATTCTAGCAATACATTCATTGAATTCCAATGTCCTGAAAATGATTACTGCATTTTCATGACTTTGTTATTTGGCATTAGGGAAGAACATAGGTCAGTAACTCTAACTTATGTAAAAGAAGATTGCAATCATGCCGCATTAGATGTTGTTCATTGGATAATGTTTACTTCGAGGTCTGCCTACCTGCTTCCTTTTCACTGTTTATTTTTCAATGTAGCCTTTTCTTCTGGAAAGTATTTATGGCCCTAGTGAAGATCAATTCCTGCTGTAATTAGTCATTAATTTTATTCCAACATCATTTCATAGATCCTTCTGAGTTTCTTCAGTAGTGCTTCATATTCTTAGATATGTTTTAACATCGATGCATCCAATGATAAAGACACATTGCTTAAGTCACCATTTTGATGATGGAAAAGAAACCATGCTGCAACCTCACTATATGGCAATTTTCTGGTTTTAAATTCTTTTAGATTTGAATTGATACTGGAAAACGAAATTCTGCGTACAGTTTTATATTTTCCTAATTATTTTTAGTACGTGTTCCAATATTGTATAAAGTTAAAAACATTACTATTTACTTAGTTTTAGGATTTCTAAAATGGTCAGAGTAAAAGTTCTGTTCATTCACAATTTTAAGACAATATTGTCCATTATGACCAAGTGAGACATTTTAAACTTTTATTTGTGGTCCTTAATGTTGGTGCTGGGGAATGAATTCTAGTCCTTCATGTGTCTTAGTCTCCTGTGTGCCTCTGAGCCTGATGCGTCCTGTAGTTTTATTTTCAATCAACTAGAATAAAGAAAAATTTCACTAGGAAGGATTATTACTTGTTTACTTTCTCCAGCATCTCTTGCATACATAAAAGTAATATAAGTCTACACTGACAGAAAATGGTGTTCTTATATGGTATTTATTCGTGGTAACTGTTCATTTTTTGTAGCCTCACTCTGCACTGTCTTGCCCCTTTCCTATCCCCCCATCCCATAAAACTTGACTGGATCCACTGGAAACCCACTTCCAGGCAGCTTCCTCCTTAAATAGCCTAATCTAAACTAACCTACCCCTGGTAGACCTGCTATAAACTTTCAAAGGCTTAACTGCAACAAGACGCTTTACTGAAACGCCTTCTCTGCTATAGTAAAATCCCTCTTCCACTCCACCCCTTCCTGGAATCCCTGTTATGCACCACCAGATACCAGGCCACATCTATATCTCCTTTCATGTCCCAACATACTACACCAAGAACCCGGCCTACATGGGGCTCCTCGCTCGAAGCCCCATCTCATCCACCAGATACCCTGCTCCTAACTACTCTAGTCCCTCTCAGTCCCATTGCTCCCATATTCTATTACCTCCAAGATCCTCCCTTCCCTTTCTTCCCCACCCCCAACCAGCCTTCTCCCTGGAGCTCCTCCTGATTTTATCAGAATCTCTGCCCATAACTAGCCTACTTCTAAGTGGCCTAAATTCTAAAACACAGCCCTGAACCTACCTCTTCCCACAAAGCCCATCGTGCTATATCAAAAAACCTTCACCTCCCTATAACTTCCCTTGAAGCCCCACCTTGCTTGGCCAGAAGCTTCTCACACAGCCCATCTCCTGCCTGGAGAGCCAGCCCTGTTCCTCCACAAGACTCTTCACCTCCCACATCTACCTTCTCAATGCCCTGCCTTGCTCCCCAGATAAACACAACCCCTATTGGCTCTTCCCTAAGATCTACACGATACTCCACCTGATACCCTGCCCATAATTATCCTACACCTTTGTAGCCTTTCCACTCCTTCTCAAAGCTCCTCCTTCAACTAGCCCCATGGCTCCAAGCCCTGCCCTGGTCCAGAAAAACTCCACCAGAAAACCCACACTACTCCATCTCTCAACACCCACATTGCTCCACTTGCACCAGTTGCCCTCCCTCTGGAAGTCTCACCAGGCTCAACTGTAAAACACTCCCTCCATAGTCCCTTTTGAAGGTTGCTTTGCCCTACTGGAAACCCTGTCCAAAGTCCATGTCCTGACTTGCAACACTGAGATCCCCACCCAAACTTCTCTTTTCGAGTTGTGACTGGCTACACCAGAAACCCCATCCTAACTATTCTAGAGCACTGGATACTATCACTGCTCTCACAAAGCTCTGGTCCTGAAAAACTCCTACATACATTGTGACTACATCTTGCTCTGTAGGAAACTCCACCTCCACCCTAACACACTTCCCAAAGTCCTGCCATTCTCCACCAGAAACCCTGCCCCTTACTAGCCCATGTCTTCCTAGTACCACCCTGCCCTCTCAAATCTAGAACCTGAAAGGCCTCTCCCTCATAGCTGCACATTCCTGCACCAGAATCCCCACCTTCTGTCTGCCTCTTGCCTCCATTCCCTGCCCTGCCTTATGGGAAACCTCACCCTACATATCCCACAAGGGCTCACAGTGCTCTACCAGCACCGCTCCTCTAAGTAAGCTCCTCCTTTGTAGCCTTGTTCTTCCTTCCAAAAGTTCTGCCCCAAACAGACTCCTCCCCAGTGAACCCGCCTTCTTCAACTGAAAACCTGTCTCCCTGCCAGCCTCCATCTTAAATCTTGCCTACTCCACAAGAGACCATGTCCCTAACAAGTTTAGCCATTCCTGTCCCTTCCCTGCTGTCTCAAAGCCCTACACAGACTGGCTTTCACCCTCAAAGCCCCGCTCTGCTCCACCACAGAGGTTGGCCAATACCAACTCCTCCTTTGAACGAGACAGGACTACACCAGAAACCCCACACCATCTCATCCATGAAGGTCCCATCTAGTAACTTTTATTACAAATATGATTTTATAATGGTCATAGACTTCATACTAATCAATATGAGAAGAAAGAAGTATTGCAAAAAGGCAACAAAAATTAGATATCTATTAGATGTCTTAATCTAGTTTGGTGTTCTGTTACCAGGAAGATACACATTGGGTGAAAATGTCTGAAGGTGATTCTTCTTATTGAAAGTATTCTTTGAAGTATCAGTAAGGTTTCATGAGAGATCATTTTATTTCTAGAAAATTCGTGCACATTACTGCCCATTAACTTAAAAAATATTAGCTATTTAAAATCCTCTGGTTTCGTTGAGGAAAGAGTATCAGTGTGTAAAAAGATGACTTTCAACTCATCTTTCTAATGAATAATTTTGGAGTTGCTTACCTTAATATGTACCAGAAATTATCTACCAGAATCCACTATGAATTTCCTCCTTCCACTAAAGTGACCTTTGGAAAAGATTGAAGTGAGATTATACAAGTAAAATGTTAGATATGAAAACGTATTTGAGATCATGACAAAATTATGATGAAGACCCCACCCAATTGCTTTTAATTTTCTAACAAAAGGAACTTAAGCCTATTTAACTGCAGACTTTCTGAAGACTAGAAGACAAGAAAATAAGAAATACCCTGTTACACCATGGTTCTGAAAACAAAACCAAAACAAAGAAAGACAACATAATGAGACAGAAGGGAATGAGGAAGTTGTACATGTGATATAGAGTTTAAAAAACACACTGAATCAGGTAAAAATAATTTTGGTCAACATATTTCATTGTAAATATTGTTCTTTGTTAAGCTGTGATTTAATATATATAGGTCTTAGCAGGGATCTGCCCAGGTAATTGTGTAGTTAGTCAATTTCATCATTATAAGATCATAAGGATGGAAAACTCCACACACCTTAAGACACAACTGCAACATCACTAGACATACACTCTTATTGGTCCAACATTGTAAGACAGACCTGTGTTTTACCAAAGCTTTGTATGTGGTATGCTGTAGTTTATTCAGGCTAAAGAGCTAAAGTAACTCCAATTTGAGATTAATGCCACCATCTTGTGGAGGCTGCCCTCAGATTAACCCCAAGAGAGAGAGAAAAAACACAGGTTGCCAACAACTCTGCCCACCCTTAAGAAAGCAGAACAGTTACCCAAGTGTTCCAGGAACAGAACATACCAATAGTTCATAAAAAGGGCAGTGTACTTAGGGTGGCCTCAAACCAATCATGTAACTGCTTGTGTGGAAATTCCCTAAACTTGTTTGTTCAATACTATAAAAGTTGTGCTGATTTTGTGCTCGGGTCTCTTACTGTCACAGGTTACCGGGTGCATGGAGGAACAAGCTTGAGCTTGCAAATAAAGGACTCTTTTGCTGTTCGCATTGGTCGTGGTCTCTGGTGGTCTTTCGGGGTTCCCAAGTCCATGCAACATTTTTGGGGGCTCATCTGGAATCCCCCTCATGAGACCTTCCAGACGCCCCACCACAGAGTCCCAAAAAACCCATCTGTTAAGTCAAGGCATTGCTGTTCTGTATAGTTGGTTGCCTGTAGGTTCTGTATCTGTAATTCTGTTTTCCCACGGAGTCTGTATTCTGGGTGGCAAGGAGTCTTGGTGGACGCGCTATAAGACTGCCAACGGGGTCTGTGAGGAGACGTCCCCAGACCCCTCTGGTTAGATTGCTGTTTAGTACAGACATTTTTTTTTGGGAAATGTTGCGTTTGTAGTCTCACACTTTCATGCAGACATTTTTTTGGGAAGTTTTCCATCTGTATTGGGAAGTTTTCTGTTTTAGGGGAAACTCTCCATCTATAGTCTGGCACTTTCTGGTTGGTAATTTACAATGCTGCAGCGTGCCTTTGTAAGTTGTGTCTTTGTGTTGAGTGTTCTGTTTGTCATTAGGTGTTTATCTTAGCCTTAGGCCTTGGCCCAGGGAGGTGTGAGTATGGGGGAGAATCTACCAGTCAGAGGGGATTTATTTCCCTTGCTACAAAATGATTGATACTTCCCTTCCACCTTGGAAGGACCCTGGGTAAACAAATGTTGATGAGATGTCACCCCATTCACTGAGATTTGACTGTTCTCTGTTTTATGTTTCCTGAGATAGAGAAGTTCTGGGTGAGAGTGGCAAGCTCACTCAGAACACTCTGAATACAGTTTGCTGAGTGAGAATGGCACAGAGTTCTGGTAGAGACAAAGGCAGCCTTTGATTGTTGTCTTGTCTAGTTCTGTTTTAGAATTGGTATTAGTTTTAAATGTATGTTTTTGGTTTTGCGTTTTTCTTATTTATTTGAACATCTCTGGGGAAATAAAAGCTCCAGCCTCCAGCTGGCCTGAGTCACAGAGAAGGCTATGTGGCTGGTTTTGACTTTTCAGCTAGTCCCAAAAATGTAAAGTGATTTTATCTAAAATTGATTAAAAAAATCAGGCCAGTTTAGTTTCAGGTGACCCCCGTCACCCCCAGCCTTCCTCCAACAGAAGAGATTCAAAATACCAATTGGTAAAATTCCTTGCTAAACAAGCAAGCCCTGGGAAAACGAAACTCAACAAAGTTACTTAGTTTAAAAGAAATATTGTCTTAATTTTTTGTTTGAAAACTTTAGAATGTCTACAAACAACTGATTTTTATTTTTGCATGCTTAAAGATCTGTGTGAGTGTGTTTTGTATGTGTTTGTGAACATGTTCATGATATAAATTGTCAGCATGCTATAACAATTGGGTGAGTTTAAGTTTAAAATTCAAAAGGTTATAAGGTTTGGACATTACCAAAATCTTTTGAAGAATTTACACATTGTTTTTAATGGCTTTTTAAGGATTCTTTAACTTGAAAATTAGAAAATCTGGTATTTTAGAATGCATAATCAACACTGTAATCAAGATATCTGGATTAACAAAAAGGAGAAAATTAGAAGCCAACAGAAGACTCATTTTTAGGAGTGAAGGGTGAACAGACACAAGTACAGTTCTGCTGGACATGCATGGTGGAACAGGCCCTGGGAGGAGTCTATGCATGGCGAAAGAGGGCAAGCTGGCACCAACATAGTTCATCTAACCATAAAGAGTTGGACTGGGTGCGTGCCCATTCCACAGGAAGGGTCAAGTGGCCCATCTTTATTCTGTCCCCTTTCCCTGCAGATAGACACTGGAAACCTAATGGTAAAAATGATTGATGTGATGATCTGATTAGCATTGCTAAAACTGCCCCTTGGATGTGTTAAAATTAAAATTAAGGCGGCCCTAAAAAGAGGGTTAAAAAGTTTATTTGTATAATGTGATTTGCTCTCAATGATATTCTGCCATAGGAATTTTTTTAAGGCATAAAGGTGTTTTATGTCTAGCTTCTTGGTACAGTGATGGTGATTGTAATTTTTGCATTAAGAAAAATTTGTTATTTGAGTTTAAAAGTTTGAATGTGTATCTGTTTTAAAACAAGCATCCAAGAGGAAATGAGTGACACCTAGCATCGAGAGTTCAAGGGATTTTTCATAATGCAACCAAAAACTAAAGTATAGAATATTGAAACAGAGATTAACAGGAGGCTTACAAATTAGGAATTGATTTCTGTATATAAAGTTTAAAAGTAAATTTGTTCTAAACATTTGCCTCAAAGTGCAAAAAGGAAAAATTAGGATTACCAAAATAATTGCTTAATTCCCATTTCAGTTTGCTCTCATAGGTTTTTTGGTAACAGTTCCCATCAGGCCCACAAAAATGAGGGAGGATTCTTGAAAGTTTGTCACATGTAACTTTAGCACTTAATATGTTTCAGGTAAGAACATGCTTAAAAGCTACTTCTATGTTGACCACCTTGTTGCTTTTAATTTGAGTAAAGTGGCCTTTAAGAGACTCATTGATCTGCAAACCGGTTCGAAGCCAGCCCGAGTAGAAAAAGGTCCATATGAGAATGTCACCTCTACTCAGCCAGCAGAAAGCTGAAAGAGCAAGCAGTGCTGCTTTAGGATTCAAAAGTGGCAGAGTGCTAGCCTCGAGCTGTAGAGCTGAGGGACAACACTCAGGCCCTGAGTTCAAGTCCAGCAACCAACTAAGAGAAATGCCAATGAGGCATTTTTCCCAGTGTGGAGAAGACACTTCTGGGATGAAAGCAATGGAGGAGCATTCAGAGACTGTAAGCCACTGCTTGGATTGCAGAAATAAGATCAGATCCTAGAGTCATTTGTGTGTGGCCCTTCAAAAATTGGTCAGAGCCAGAAGGTAATGGAAAGATAGATTGTAAGCATGCCTAATGTCTATGACTATCTACCTTGTAAGCGACAGGAACTTGTCGGTCATCTGTGATAGTAGTAAAAAGCTAAGGTTGTAGAATATGGAGGATAGTTTAGATCCCAACCCCTGTATGTGCCAAAAGCTCTAATTGGCAGTAACTTTTGAGCTGAAACCAGCTACATGAAATTCATCTGCTCAGGAAAAATGTTTGTAAACCTGAGAGTGTGTTTCTATTGATATCTGTCTGAAGGGCTGCATAGTGAACTCTCACATTGTTAGGATTACTAGAGATCACATTCCTAAACCATCCAGAAAGATGCTTTAACAAACCAGAGTGCTAAATAAGCTCCACTCTTGTAGCCAGAACAAAAGGTCTGTGCATTTGTCAAAAGTTAAAATATTGTTCTTAATGACATTTAACCCTGGTAACCTCTTTGTAAAATGGGCTAAGGTTATAGCTTCCTGGCTAGGTACAATCAACAACCCTGAATCAGCTTAAAGAAATGACAGAAGATGAATCTTCGTCCATCTTCCCCGTTGAAGAACAAGGGACCAGAGTCACCTTTTTAAAAATGTGGTAAAATTGACAGAAGGGAAAGGCATGGGAAAAAATAGTACACACCTGAGCCCTCTATTTCTGCCTAGAAAATCCTAGATTTATTAAAAACTGTAGTTTAAACAGTTGTCATCTTGGTAAATTGTCCTGGATTATTGTCTAAACAGTCTTAAAAACTAGTGGAGTCACAGACTGCCAAGCCTATGCAATGTATCCTTAACCAGTCTGTGTATGAATTTGCAGCCCAGCACAAGGTGTGACAGTCCCTTGCAGCCACGAAGAGACCATGCTACTGCAAGGTAAAGGTCAACAACAGCCTGGCAGTCACCTGGAGGAAATCTCATCATCACCTAGTTCATCTCCACTGTGGTAGATGTCGACTGAACTCCTGCCTGATTCCATCACCTGAGACTGCTTCCCGGGTGAAAGCTGCTAAAACTAAGCTCTTGTGGAATATTCTTTTGGTGATATCCAGTAACCCTCTCTAATCCCCCAGTGGATATTGGGGGCAAGGATATCACTGTCTTGCCTTAGGCACTCCAGGGTCACAGCCTAGTTTGGCTCGCGTATGGTAATAGCCTGCTTCCTCCTATGTGTGTTTTAAAGATAAAGGAGAGATTTTTTTAATCAGTGGAAGTAGTAAGAAGAATGAGACCCAGACCTAATCTTAGCCTTAAAAATCTAGCATGCTTTTCATCCCACTGGTGCATTGAGGCTTTCTGAGATAACTTGGTTCCACAAGTCAAAGGAAAAATGGGCAGTTTTAAACTCTAGCCACAAAGAAGCTTATGGAATTTTAAAGAACAGAAGGGTAGTAAAGAAAGCCTTAAGAAATGAATTGGGGAAAAATTGGTATCCTCTGGATAAGAAAGGATTTAAAAAGTACTGATCGTCTTAAAATGTTTGTAAAGAAGACAAGCCTCAGAAAGTTTAAGTATGTAGCAAATACTATGAGTATGTCTTAAAATTGGAGCTTAGGAGTACAGTTGGTATAAAATTATGTTAGCTGTGACATACGGAGTCAGGATTGCTGGAAGGAAATGTTAGGGCCTTTGATACGGTTAATTTTGTTACTCACAATCGGACCTTGTAGACTGGTGTCCTTTGTAAAAGAGAGAATCAGCACAATCCATCTATTAGCTCTGAGACCCCAATACCAAACTGTATATATAGAAGACTGTGCCAATTATGGGACCATGATTGGTCCCTGATGCTCTAGAAGAGGAGAGAATGAAGAGCCAAAGTAAATCCAATTTGAGATTAACGCCACCATCTTGTGCTAGGCTGTCCTCAGAGTAACCAAGAGAGAGAAAAAAAACACAGGTTGCCACCAACCCTGCCCACCCTTAAGAAAGCAGAACAGTTACCCAAGTGTTCCAGGAACAGAACATACCAATAGTTCAGAAAAAAGACATTGCAGTTAGGGTGGCCTCAAACCAATCATGTAACTGCTTGTGTGGAAATTCCCTAAACTTGTTTTTTCAATATTATAAAAGCTGTGCTGGTTTTGTGCTTGGGGTCTCTCACCCTCACCAGTTACCTAGAGCATGGAAGAACAAGCTTGAGCTTGAAAAGAAAGGACTCTTCTGCTTTTCACATTGGTTGTGGTCTCTGGTGGTCTTTCGGGGGTCCCAAGACCTTACAACAGGGCTTGATACAAAATGTCTCTGTCCAGAGAATTAAATGACGGCATTTGTATCTAAAAGGATTTGGGGTCATTATTAAAATCTAACACATTCTGAGGTTTTTATTTGTACCTCTCTCCCTTTCTTTCTTCCTCCCTTTCTTTCTTTTCTTTCCCTCCTTCCTTCCTACCCTCCTTTCTTCCTTCCCTCCTTCCTCCCCTTCTCTCCTCCTCCTTGTCTACTTTCTTTTATTTCTCTCTTTTCTCTTTTTATCTTTCTTCTCTTTTCGTTCCTCTTTTAGGAAATGAGTATGAATTTAGATATTTTGTTTGCAGAACAAGTATTCTACCATTAGAACAATCCTTTTTCAATTTAGTTACTTTGCTCATAGGTTATCAATTTTGCTGAGCGCTGAACAGAGGCTAAGATCCTCACCTCTATCTGCCAAGTAGCTGGGATCACAAATGCATTCCAACATGCCAGGTTTTAGGATGATATGAAAACCTTATTACTTTTCTTGCACACTGGTTCTGAACTGTGATACTCTCAAATTCTACCTCTTTAGATAGTTATGTGAGCTCCAATAACCTGCCCTCAGTATAGATGGTCTAAATAAATGATTGAAGGCAATTTCACTTTAATCTCTTTTTTACCAGTCCAGGAGCTGTTATAATTTTATTTCTAGACAACATTTGTGTATATGTGCACATTAGCTTTAAAATATTGCTTTCCTCCCTTTTTTCCTTTTTTACTTTTCATGGTCATGGGGCTTGAACTCCGGGCCTGGGCACTGTCTCTAAGCTGTTTAGATCAAGGCTAGCACTTTATCACTTGAGCCACAGTGCCACTTCCGGTTTTCTGGTGGTTAATTGGAGGTAAGGGCGTCACGGATTTCCTGCCAGGACTAGCTATGAACTACCATCCTCAGATCTCAGCTCCTGAGTAGCTAGGATTACAGGCATGAGCCACTGGCTCCCAGCTAAAATGTTACTTATTTCAAGTTCTGTGACTTAGTTGAGGGAGTATCATAGGTGTGTAGAAAGGTAACTTTCATGTCATCTCTCTAAATAATTTCAGAATTTTATTTTCATAATATTTATTGCAGTGATTAATAACAAAAGCTCCCAAAGTAACAGAATGATCCTTCATTTTCTCCTTTCCATAGATATTATTGGAAGAAATGAGTGAGACCTAAGTCTAAGAAAATAGGTACTTGAAATTATAAACAATTTTTTGATGACACATAAAGAGCCAGATTACACAACGTGTTTTTCATTTTCTAAAGAAAGGAATGTTATAAAAGTATATTTATTGGCTGGATTTTTCATCTGAAAAAGAAAAAAACAATATCATAAAAAAGCTGAAGGGGATCAGCAAACATGTAAGTGTGATATAGTATTGGAGACTTTAAGACACGTTATTCAGGTAAAATAATTATTTGGGAAAGGTATATGCTCACTAAATTTATTCATTTTAAATTTTATTTGATTTACATGCCACTTAATATATAAATACATACATGTGTATATTTAGTGTATTGTGTATTTATGTGTATATATATATATATATATATATATATATATATATATATATATATACATATGTCAGCAGTATCTGTTCAGTGAACTGTATGGTTAGGTAATTTCATCATGCCAAGCTCATCAAAATGATGGACTTCCATAAACCTTAACAACCCAGCACAGCACTGCACATGCAAACTTAAGCGTTCACCATTGTAAGCCAGACCTATGCTTTACCAAAGCTTTGTATATAGTATGTTATTTTCTCATTTAGCCTTGACACAAAATGTATTTGCCCCTAGAATTATATGATGGCATTATAACTACAATGATTTAGTGTAAATTTTTACATTGAACATATGCTCATTGTGAGTTGTTCTTTCTTTCCTTTTCTTATTTTTATCTTTAGGAAGTTGATTTGAGTTTTGATGTTGTGTTTGCCAGACAGATACTCCACCACTGGAGTCCCTCCACCAATCCTTTCTTGTTTAAGTTACATTACTCATAGAGTAGCAACTTTTGCACCAAGCGTAAAAAGCAGGGATCATGATTACATTCCAATATCCCTACCTAGTAGGATGATAGGGGTGATACTTTCCTTCCTAGACTGATTCAGAACTATGATCCTGTCAAATTCTACCACCTCAGTTAATAGTGTGTGCTCCAGTTCTGCCTACCTCTAGAAGATATGACAAAAATAAATGATTACAGGTAATTTGGGTTAAACATTGTCTAAGATAGGTGATTTGTTATTAAAATGTAGGGTAAGTTTGTAAGTATAATCACATTAGTCAGATATTTTGCTAAGTAATTTCGTTTTACATTAAAAACACGTCTCGACCAGAATTAAGGACTTATTTTGCTGTCTGTCAACTTGTATGTCACTTGGGAAACTGCGTGTCTTCCATGTGTGATAAAGAACTTTGAATGGTCTGATGTGCTGGTTCACATTGGCTCACATCTATAATCATGGTTAGTAATCAGAAATAAATAGATCACAATTTGAACATAGCCTAACCAAAAATTTAGGAAGTCCCAATCGCAACAATCTAGTGGATCATGTTGAATCATGCCATTAATCTCAGCATGACAAGAGGATAAGTCTCTGCTCAATACCTGTGTCATGTAGGTAACTGGATCACTTGGAAGCAGTCACCTCTCCTGACGCAGAAACTGTGCTGAGATTTAGCCAAGAGGAGGGAGGAGTCTGCCTCACCTTCCCAGGGTGGACCTGACAGAATGCAGTGAACGTGCTTGCTTTCCTCCTCCAAATGGCTTTGAGATGCCATGCTGCTGTGTTCCTTATTTGATTCCAGTGACCTGTGGAAGAGGTGTAAGGAAACATGAAATTAAATATCACAATGGCCAATTGAGCTGCTCTTCCCAGCTTCTGAGTTCAACTCACCAAGTGTTCATTATTTGAGAGTTGAGAATACTGAGGTAGGGGATAGAAATCGATAGAGAGAGGGAGAGAGAAAGAGAGAAAAGAAAGGAAGGAAGGAAGGAAGGAAGGAAGGAAGGAAGGAAGGACGAAGGAAAGAAAGAAAGAAACAAACAAACAAACAAACAAAAAAGAAAGCAAGAAGGAAGGAAGGAAAGAAAATGATTGAGAATGAATGGTTTGGAGTTAGGAGTCACAACGCAGAGTTACTACTTGTATTTGGTATTAGGTCTGCCCCAGCCATGCCTAACCTATGCAGACAACCCTTCACTTCGTGGCTAAGTTTCCACCCTTTATGTGTTACCTAGGTATCTGGCACACCTGGAGGCAGCCACCTCCCCCTCCTGCTAAGTCACAACCTGGTCAGCCTCTGGTCACACTTTCTATCTGACCATAGGAGAGTCCCAGGCCCTGAGGTCACATCCAGATCCAGTGTGGCCAGACATTTCCCCCACCTGGCCATAACTCATCCAGTCTTTGGCCTAGAAACATCCTGGCCCTAGGTTGGGTCACCCCATTTTTTTAACATGCCTTCTCACCATGTATGGCATGGGCAGCAATTCAGTTAATAAGCTACTTTACCTGACAATACCATGTGGTGTTTTCTTCTTGGCTACCCAATGAAACTTATCTAATTAATATACCTTACATTTCAAATTTTCTAGTTATGAATCCATGGATATTTTTCTGATATATATGAGTTCAGTATCTACAAAACATATGTACTAGCTCATGATATAAAAGAATAATTCTGCCTGGAATCTTTTTTTTTTCCAATTTTTTAATTGTGAAAATAACGTACAGAGAAGTTATAATTACATGAGCAAGGTAATGAGTACATTTCTTATGAAATATTGTTGCCTCCTCCTTTATTTCCCCTTCCTATCCATTCCCATCTCCCACCTCCCCCGCCAAAGTTGTAAAGTTCGTTTTTTGACATAATGTGTTGTGCATCTCATGTTGCAATGGGTCCATCTGTATACCTATTTAAACAATATGTTTTTTCCCTTCCCCTCCACAAAGTATACCATCTGAATCTTTAATAGCAGCCTAATTAACCTTAAAGTCTATTGTTTTTACTTTGCATTGTTTTGTTTTTTGCTTAATCAAAGATTTAGTGGGACAAGCTGAAAAGATCTTTGCCTTCATATTTTCTAATCACCCTTGGCTACAACCTGTGTGTTACCAGCTCAGATGATGGGACTTTGAAATTCTGGAAAGCAGATGCACATCATAAGGCCCCATGCCTTTGGGATTTCTCAGATTCCTTTTTAAATGTAATTGTCACTAAGGTGTGTACAGTGAGGTTACCATTTCACAATTCAAGTAACATACACATTTGTCTTTTAGACAATGCCATTCTTTCCTGAGCTTTCTCCCAGTTTCTCTTTTTTTGTTGTTGATTGTTTTTGTGCCTGACTTTCAGCTTGAACTCAGGATTGGGTGCTGCCCCTGAGATTTTGTAATCAAGGCTACTCTACCTCTGGAGGCTCAACTCGCTTTAAAGCTTTTGGGTGGCAAATTGGAGAGAAGAGTATTACAGATTTTCTCACTCCAGATGGCTTTGAAATGTGATCATCAGCCTCCAGAGTAGCTAGGATTATAGGCCCGAGTCCCCATTGTCCAGCTACTAAAGTGTTGGTTTCATGCTTCCCTAGTTGTGTTACAATTTTCCTCGACTCTTGGCACTAATACTACATACATATTGCCTGACTCAAATCTGAATTGGTGGAATATGCTTGTATTTTCAGGAAGGTAGGAATAGGAAACTATAGACCATAGGGACATATAAGCTAAACAATTCACTTGGAACATGGCATAAAGACAAGTAAGTTTATTGCCATTTGACTGTGTCCTGTCTTTACTGTTAATTCTCCATGGCCTGTGAATGATGTTAGACATATCCAAATGGCCATTGGCAGAAATAAGGTTTCTCATCCTAAGACAAAACAAAATCAACCAAAAAATACTACGTATGAACAAGTTTACACTCCCACAAACAATGAAGTAAGGTTCCCTTCTGTCCACATCCCCTCCAGCATCTGTTGTTGTTAGACTTCTTGATTATAGCCATTCTAACTGGGGTGAGGTGGTATCTCAATGTTGTTTTGATTTGCATTTCTTTTATGGCTAGGGAGGTTGAGCATTTCTTCATGTGTCTATTGGCCATCCTTCTTTCTCCTTCAGAGAAGTTTCTCTTCAAGTCTTTAGCCCACTTATTTATTGGGCAGTTGTTTCTTTGAGGATTTGTTGTTGGGGGATTTAATATTTTTAGTTCCAAGTATATTTTAGATATGAGACCCTTGTCTGTTGTATGGCTAGTGAAGTTCTTCTCCCTATCTGTGGGCTTTCTATTGACCTTGCTAGCTATGTCCTTTGCCATGCAGAAGCTCTGCAACTTCATGCAATCCCATTTGTCCAACCTTTCTTTGATTTGTTGTGTCTCTGGGTCTCTATTAAGAAAATTTTGGCCTGAGCCAAGGAGGCCTAGGGTTTCTCCTATTCCATTCTGTAATGTTTTCAGAGTGTCTGCTTTGACTCCGAGGTCTTTGATCCATTTGGAGTTGATTCTGGTGCAGGGTGATATATAAGGATCTAGTTTTAGTTTTCTACAAGTAGTTAATCAATTTTGCCAGCACCATTTACTGAAGAGGCTGTCTTTCTTCCATTCTATTATTTGGTGGGAGTGTAAACTTGTTCAACCACTTTGGAAAGCAGTATGGAGTTATTCAATCTCTTACATTATATATTATACCATTTATAACCTAATGAATATAATATGTATTTACATATAACTGATTTAACTGTGTTATTTTTCTTCCTGATTTTGTGTTTGTTCATGTATGTAAGCCTTTTTTCTATTGATGATGGCTTTTACTTTCCAGTATACATATTTCCTATATATTTTGTCAAATATTTTCAGCCCTAAGTAGATTTTTTATATTATTGGAGCCAAATTTTTCTTCCATATTTACCCAAAGCACAATAAATATGCATACAGATTTGAACTCACTGTTGGAAGGGTGTCCCACATACCACTATAAGAATTGTGGCATTTGTCCCAATTGAACGAATAGCTTTCTAGGACATCTTATCCGCTTTCCTAGACCTTTTCTAGGCACCTTATCACCCCATGCAGGCATGTCCTGGATTCTTTTCAGTTCCCTGTACATTTAACAGTTCCCTTTATATGCAGTAGGCTCTCTAGTACAGCCCCCTGTCACCTTGTGTTTTCCCCCAACATAACACATATGCACGATGCTCCAGATTTTAGGCTTAAAAAGAAACATATTTTGGATTCATGAATCTAGAATAAATAAAATCATTGACATTTTAATAAATTTAGAAAAATAAATAGAATGAACATTTTACAAAAATCAGAACAAAAAGAAAAATAAAGATTTTCCCAGGAAGGGTGAAACGAATCTGTAAATCTAGATTTGCCTCTAAGTTGCCTTCAGGCAGAAATTCTGCCTCAAAGGGATTGACTTCCTCATTACAGACAGGATTTTCTTCCTGAGTCCAGGGAGGAACAGATTCTAATTTCTCAATTGGAAATTAGATCTCCTACAGGAGTACAGATGGGTCGGGGTATTCTGTGAGGAAAGATTCCCTTTCCTCAACTGACTCTAGATTTTAAACCTTACTTATTGGTTTTCCTGAACATAGACTGGGGTCATTTTCCATTAGCACACATTTACCCTGCACACCAAGATGTTTTTTTTGACTGGTTTGGAGCCGATCTAGGTGGATTTTGAGTATGAATGAAAGATATTCTGGATCTTCTTCCTTGGTGGTATATGGAGGTGAACCTGCATCACATGTGGGGTTCAGAACCAGTGGGTTCTCCATAGGATTCAAAAGCTGCTTGTTCCTTTCTACAAATAAAAAAAAAAAAACCTCGATATTCACATGCTTTCTGGAGATTAGTGATGGCTTCCAATCTCTATCAATCACCATAGGTGACATGATTGATGAGTTCTTTATCTGGAGTTCTGCAGAAGCTGCTCTACTGTGAGGCAAACCTGAGCATGGAAATAGGTACAGGAGTGTTAGAACTCTAGAAGTTAAGGTGTGACTAAACTTTCTTGAGGATCTAATGGGGGAAGCTGTAGAAATTTAGTTTGGAATGAACACTGATGAGAAGGTAGGGTGTTTCTAATGAGTGGCTACTTCCAAGTTCTTTCAAAAGGAGAACAGATATTACCAAGCAAAGACTATCCATAAAGGGATATTTGCGAAGCTGGGGCATTCTAAGGGCTGTTGACCAATTAGGCCCATCCCTAGGGACCCAGGTTCCATCCCTACTCACCAGCTCTGAGGCATCTAAACAAGGACTTCTTCCCCATTTTCTTGGTCTCATGGGTCATGCATTCCTCCAGCTGGTACAGAAGAATATGTAAGCAGAAAAGCAAGTCTGAAGAGGGCATCTTGAGCTTGACATACTGTGTAAGTTCTTTCAGGGTGTCATAGTTTTTGTGCTCATAGAAATCATCAGGGTAGAAGTCCATCCACATAGGGAAGATGGAGCAAACCATGCTGTGGGCAGATTGGTGACAAGAAAAATGTGAGCCTGCCCTCCCTATCCTGAACCTTATACTATAGCGTTTCTCTGGCGGGACGTGCATGTTCGGAAGTGGGAAGAGACTTCTGTAAGCAGGATGCTCCTCACAACCCACATCTAGGAATTTCTCAAATGCAATCTTCTAAAGTTCCACATGTGATAGGAGGAGAATGTTGTTTCCCCACTGGATCTGACTTGTTATACACAGCCCTCCTTGTCATCCATGAGAGTCCAAAACTACAACCACATCCACAACTGTGTAATCTGCTATCTACTAAAGTGCCAAGCCTCAACCCTGTGGTGAACATCATAACTGGTGTGCAAAGAAGGAAGTTGACTTTGATTCAGAAGCCTCCAAGATACCCAGTTGCAAGGACAGAAGTTCTCTTTTTGCCAACATCCACTTCTTATCTTGTTCATCTTCCTCCCAGTTACTGTAGAAGGATCTGTACCAATGGGAGGAGAGAAAGAGGCTAACTGTATGAATCTCCTTTCCTGAACACGACACACATGTTACTAGCTAAGTCCCACATGGTAATGTAAAAATGACAGACAAAAACTGATGATATGTCTACACGATTTTATGGAAATTCTAGTTTGTAAAATTCTAAAGACACTTATCTTCAATTAACCAGCCAAAGGCCATACCTGGGGCTCAAATGGTAGAGTGCTCAGGCCCCAAATTCAAGTTCAACTTTCATCCTTTCTTCTGTCTATATTCTTTCAAAGCCCTCCAAATAGTGATTTCCTAGGTGAGGGTGGGCGTTGGGTGCCACTGGCTCATTCCTTTAATCCTAGTTTTTCAGCAAGCAAACTGCTAAGTCTCCACTACCTTCTGAGTCAAATGAAATCTTCTGGCAGCCCAATCCTAAGAAATTAGCCTGAGAGTGCACCTCCTTGTCTCAAGCCAAACTCCTGTGATAAGACCCCAGTGAAACAGTCTGAGAGGTACCAAATATTTCAATAATCTGCCAGCTGTGTCTCATCAGCCCTGGGTTTGAAAGAGGAACACACTTTTTAAACAGAATTTCCAGCAACTTCTCCATTGTCCCCCACTCTCTATAGTGGTGGAGGAAGTTTCCAACATAAAAGAGATCAACTTTCTGGTAGGCAGGACCAGGTCCATTACCAGCATTTCCAACAATCCTGAGTCCAAGGTCCATATATTATAAGGCACATTTAGGGTTTGGGCTGACTCTTAGTCACTCTTAGATGGTAAAAAGAATGGATCTTTGAAACATGGAAATGGGAGTACACTTCAAAATTAGTAATAGAGTTGATTGAAATGAACACAGTAAATATTTTCTCAATATACACATATAAAAGCACACAAGAGAATGTTGTACTGTGGGCTAGGATGAGATTAAATAAGTTTCCTGTCATAGTTATACCTGAACTGAGTTGCCTTGTGATTCCTTTAAAAAGGCCTGAGACATTGGATTCCTGGTTTGGCACTGATCCAATGTCTGCAGCATCGAGTGAGGCACTCACACCTCTCATGCCTGAGATCTGAGTCTCTTGAACTTAAATGTTTTTTTTTCTTTCATGCATTTGTTTCTAACACATTTATACAATTATTTCTTTGTTGCTTTGTATGTCCCTCCCCCACAGTATAACCGGTGCTTTCACTGTGTTTAATGTCGGTATAATTTGTGGAGGGGAAGGGGAAAAACAAGTCGTTTAATAAGGATACAGGTGGACCCGTTGCAACAATGAGAAGTACAATTTGTCATGTCGAAAACGAACTTCACAACTTTGTTGGGGGGAGGAGGATGGGGGGGCAGGGGGAGGCAGGGAAGGGATGTGAAGTGTAAACAAAGGAGGAGGCTATAATGCTTGATAAGAAATGTACTCACTATCTTCCCCATGTAATTTTAACCCCTCTGTACAGTATGTTCACAATAAAATAATAAAATAATACAGGAAAATCTTTCTTGTTCCTGAACCACAGGCCACGTGATCTGGCTTGATTTGACTGTCAGTTATAGTTGCCTGGCTCTCAGAGTTCCATATTCTATTTTATTTTGAGGGAAGTAGTGTCATTTCTCAGATCTCAATGATCTAAACTGATTGCTCACATATGACCATCCGAAAGACAAACTGGAGGCTGAAATATCCCCTCCCACATCACTCTAAACACATGTGGACATTGTCAAATCCCAACATCCTCAACTAGATCTAGGAAACAGCATGGTCTCAGTCTCAAGGAACACTTCCTAGGTCAGATCCATGCCTTATTTGTCACTATTCCTCTCATCCTACCCAAATCATTTTGCTCTCAGGGCCCTCTCAGCCTGCCATTTGCTTCTTGCATCCATTTTTGACATCTACTTCCTAGGACATTGTTAGGTTTTTGTTTCCTAATCTTCTGTTTGCTCTTAAAGCCCCTGTGTGCAGTCATGTGGAAAAAAAGCAAGTACTTGTACATCTCATTGTGGCAATGGGTCCACCTGTATCCCTAGTTAAATTATTTTTTTACCTTTCCCTCCACAAATTATACCCACATCAAATACAGTGAAAGCAAGGTTAAACAGTGCAGGAGGGACATACAAAGCAACATAGAAATTATCATATAAATATGTTAGAAACAATTGCATGAAAGAAAAAAAAACATCAACTTATCTGGCCTTTTCTGCTTGACTCAGACATATACTAATTATTGCAAATAAGGGAAACCATGGGACTTAAGTTTCTTTTGGCCTGGCTTCCTTTACTTAATATATTTTTTTCCAAGTCTTTCCATTTCCTAACAAATGGGGAAATGTCATTCTTTCTGATGGAGGCATAGAATTCATAGTGTATATATACCCGAACTTTACAACTTTGTTGTGTGTGTGGGGAGAGGATCGAGTGGAGAGAGGTGGGGGGAGTATGGGTACAGATGGGAAGGGGAAACAGAAAGGAGGCAACAATGCTTGATAAGAACTGTACTCGTTATCTTGCCTATGTAATTGTAATTCCTCTGTATGGTATACTCACAATAAAAAGAAGAAAGAAAGAAAGAAAGAAAGAAAGAAAGAAAGAAAGAAAGAAAGAAAGAAAGAAAGAAAGAAAGAAAGAAAGAAAGAAAGAAAGAAAGAAGAAAGAAAGAAAAAATAAACAGCTCACTTTCTACCTACCTAAAAAAAAAAAAAAAAACGCAAGTACTTAGAGGTGGGAAAATCATACAAGTATTGAAAAACAAACCTTACACATATAGTCAGACATTTTTACAGGTGTACATTCTTGTAAAAGACTATTTTTGATACATTTGTCACATTTTATGACAGAGGGGAAGTGGAGAAGCGAAAAGGTGCTGCATTGTCTTCTCATAATTCAATGATTATTATTTAAAAATACTATAGTTGAAGGAATGTAAGATTTAAAGATAAAAACTGTACTCCTGTTCTTTTTATAAGCTAGTCGTTTATAAAATTTTCCTCACTAAAATCTTGTCATCTGTGTCCCATAAACTATCCTCCTCCTTCAAAATAATCAAGAAAAACTTTCACAAATAAGTGGGCTACTGTGTGCTCATATGTGGGGAGTGTATGTGTATGTGTGTGAATGTGTGTCTGTGCATATGTGTGTTTTAGGACTTGAACTCAAGGGCTCTATGACAATCCTGAGGTATCTTTCCCTTGACTGTAATGCTCTACCAATTGTACCACAGTTCCCCTTCAAGTTTTTTTGTAGTGAACTGGAGAGCCTCATAAAATTTCCTGGTCAGGCTATCTGAACTGAACCTCAGGTCTCAACCTCCTGATTAGCTAGACATATAATTATGAGCTTCCAGAACCTGATGATAAAGCATTGTTACTGGAGGCTGTGGGGTTGCAAGTTTCATTTCAGCTTCACAACACTCTATATCATAAAACAACAACAGCAAAGTCCTATATCAAAATACAATAATTAGATGTAATTAGAATACAATTTAGTGATATAGTCTGCTAGCATAATTTTCAGGAAACCTTGGTGTTAATGATTTGGAATCACAAAATCAAACCAAAAGATAATTTTAGTGGACTCTACAAATTTTTTAATTCCATCTTATAATAATTTCAAAACATTATAAGACACAGGAAAAATATTTATACTTATAGGGAGAATGTTAAAAAAGATAAAAGATGGCAGATTATGAAATGGAAAATTCTACACTGCAGGAAAATTATTGCCATGGTGAATATATGGTGGTATTGTTATGGTGAATATATGATAATGTTCTTCAGAGCAGAAATAGATGAATATATATTTAGTACACATAGTCTAACTTGTCTCTATCTCTATCAACTTCCAATCTTCTAGTGCATATTATCAATGTATTCAGGTTTATGGTATGCTCCAAAATAACTAGCAGTGTCAGGAGGTTACCAAAATACATTAGTTTAAATCTTTTATGAGATAAACGTGCTAATTATATTGACTATTCTATATATTAGACATGTAGTGTGTTCTCACTGTACTCTGTAAGTATGTACATACAACACTTCAAAGTGAAATGGAATACAACAAGATTCTGCCTGCAAAGCTAGATATTTGGGACATCAGTTCCAGGCCAGTGTAGTTTTACCTGCAATGCTCCCCAACCCTAGCTATGCATGATGGAATACGTATATCATCCCAGGTCCATGGGGAGCTGAGAGCAGGAGGATTTCAATTCCATGCCATTCAAGGCAAGAACTTCCACATGGCTCCATCTCAACACTGGCTAGCACCTATCACCCCTACCTAGGTTAAAATAAAAATAACAGCATTTTAGTATAACAAACAATATTAAAGCATGCCAATACAAACCATCATGAACAACACACACAACACACTCGTGTTTGTTACTCATACCTGTAATCTTAACTGTTTCTATGATTATATATGTGAGCCAGAGGCACCAAGCAGCTCATTATTTTAAAAATGGCTATTTGATGCTAGGTGCCAGGGTCTGATGCCTGTAATCCCACCTACTTATAAGGTTGAGGTCTGAGGATCACAGTTCAAATTCAACCCAGGAAGAACAGTCCCCATAAGACTCTTATCTACAATTAACAACTCAAAAGAACAGAACTGGTTCTGTGGCTCAATTGGTAGAGTGTTATCTAACTTGATCACAAGTCTCAGGGATAGAGCTCAGGCCCTGAGTTCAAGCCCCAAAACTGACAAAAAATAAACATTTTAATGTCTGAATTTCTTGTGAATTAAAATGACAGCTGTGGTATGCAATTCTACAGACTACTACAGATTTAATTATATTTGTAGTCAGCAAAAGTAGCAGCACCTGAATAAAGGACTTTTTTCATAAATTGGGGCAGACTGGTCTCTAATTAGAGGAAATTGTTGGACTCACACGTAGTATTTTTTTATGTAGTGAAGTATATTATTTATTTATTTAATTATTTTATTTTTTAATTTTAATTTTTATTTTTTGTGAACATACTGTACACAGGGGTTAAATTACATGGGCAAGATAAAGAGTACATTTCTTATCAAGCACTGGAGCCTCCTCCTTTGTTTACCCTTCACATCCCTTCCAAGCCCCCCCCCCACCCATTCCCTCCCCCCCCAGCACCAAAGTTGTAAAGTTCGTTTTTGTCATGACGATTTGTACTTCTCATAGTTGCATCGGGTCCACCTGTATCCTTAAACGACATGTTTTCCCCCATCTCCTCCACAAATTATACCGACATCAAATATAGTGAAAGCAGGAGTTATATTGTGGGGGAGGAACATACAAACCTACAAAGAAATAATCTTATAAATGAGTTAGAAACAAATGCATGAAAGAAAAAAAACATTTAAATACATATCAAAGAGTTCATTTTCCTAACATCATATTATCTGACCTTTCCTGCTTGACTCATACATATACTAGATATTGCAAATAAGGGAAACCATGGGACCTATGTTTCTTTGGGCTTGGCTTACATCACTTAATATAATTTTTTCCAATCCTTTCCATTTCCTAACAAATGGGGAAATGTCATTCTTTCTGATTGAGGCATAGAATTCCATTGTGTATATATACCCCATTTTCTTGATCCATTCGTATACTGAGGGGCATCTGGGTTGGTTCCATATCTTAGCTATGCTAAATAATGCTGCAATAAACATAGTTGTGCTGGTAGATTTACTGTCTTGTTTGTAAATACTTGGGTAAATGCCCAAAAGTGGGATTGCTGGATCAAAGGGGAGCTCTATGTGAAGTCTTTTGAAGAAACTCCATACTGCTTTCCAAAGTGGTTGAACAAGTTTACACTCCCACCAAATAATAGAATGGAAGAAAGACAGCCTCTTCAGTAAATGGTGCTGGCAAAATTGATTAACTACTTGTAGAAAACTAAAACTAGATCCTTATATATCACCCTGCACCAGAATCAACTCCAAATGGATCAAAGACCTCGGAGTCAAAGCAGACACTCTGAAAACATTACAGAATGGAATAGGAGAAACCCTAGGCCTCCTTGGCTCAGGCCAAAATTTTCTTAATAGAGACCCAGAGACACAACAAATCAAAGAAAGGTTGGACAAATGGGATTGCATGAAGTTGCAGAGCTTCTGCATGGCAAAGGACATAGCTAGCAAGGTCAATAGAAAGCCCACAGATAGGGAGAAGAACTTCACTAGCCATACAACAGACAAGGGTCTCATATCTAAAATATACTTGGAACTAAAAATATTAAATCCCCCAACAACAAATCCTCAAAGAAACAACTGCCCAATAAATAAGTGGGCTAAAGACTTGAAGAGAAACTTCTCTGAAGGAGAAAGAAGGATGGCCAATAGACACATGAAGAAATGCTCAACCTCCCTAGCCATAAAAGAAATGCAAATCAAAACAACATTGAGATACCACCTCACCCCAGTTAGAATGGCTATAATCAAGAAGTCTAACAGCAACAGATGCTGGAGGGGATGTGGACAGAAGGGAACCTTACTTCATTGTTTGTGGGAGTGTAAACTTGTTCATACGTAGTATTTTTTGGTTGATTTTGTTTTGTCTTAGGATGAGAAACCTTATTTCTGCCAATGGCCATTTGGATATGTCTAACATCATTCACAGGCCATGGAGAATTAACAGTAAAGACAGGACACAGTCAAATGGCAATAAACTTACTTGTCTTTATGCCATGTTCCAAGTGAATTGTTTAGCTTATATGTCCCTATGGTCTATAGTTTCCTATTCCTACCTTCCTGAAAATACAAGCATATTCCACCAATTCAGATTTGAGTCAGGCAATATGTATGTAGTATTAGTGCCAAGAGTCGAGGAAAATTGTAACACAACTAGGGAAGCATGAAACCAACACTTTAGTAGCTGGACAATGGGGACTCGGGCCTATAATCCTAGCTACTCTGGAGGCTGATGATCACATTTCAAAGCCATCTGGAGTGAGAAAATCTGTAATACTCTTCTCTCCAATTTGCCACCCAAAAGCTTTAAAGCGAGTTGAGCCTCCAGAGGTAGAGTAGCCTTGATTACAAAATCTCAGGGGCAGCACCCAATCCTGAGTTCAAGCTGAAAGTCAGGCACAAAAACAATCAACAACAAAAAAAGAGAAACTGGGAGAAAGCTCAGGAAAGAATGGCATTGTCTAAAAGACAAATGTGTATGTTACTTGAATTGTGAAATGGTAACCTCACTGTACACACCTTAGTGACAATTACATTTAAAAAGGAATCTGAGAAATCCCAAAGGCATGGGGCCTTATGATGTGCATCTGCTTTCCAGAATTTCAAAGTCCCATCATCTGAGCTGGTAACACACAGGTTGTAGCCAAGGGTGATTAGAAAATATGAAGGCAAAGATCTTTTCAGCTTGTCCCACTAAATCTTTGATTAAGCAAAAAACAAAACAATGCAAAGTAAAAACAATAGACTTTAAGGTTAATTAGGCTGCTATTAAAGATTCAGATGGTATACTTTGTGGAGGGGAAGGGAAAAAACATATTGTTTAAATAGGTATACAGATGGACCCATTGCAACATGAGATGCACAACACATTATGTCAAAAAACGAACTTTACAACTTTGGCGGGGGAGGTGGGAGATGGGAATGGATAGGAAGGGGAAATAAAGGAGGAGGCAACAATATTTCATAAGAAATGTACTCATTACCTTGCTCATGTAATTATAACTTCTCTGTACGTTATTTTCACAATTAAAAAATTGGAAAAAAAAAAGATTCCAGGCAGAATTATTCTTTTATATCATGAGCTAGTACATATGTTTTGTAGATACTGAACTCATATATATCAGAAAAATATCCATGGATTCATAACTAGAAAATTTGAAATGTAAGGTATATTAATTAGATAAGTTTCATTGGGTAGCCAAGAAGAAAACACCACATGGTATTGTCAGGTAAAGTAGCTTATTAACTGAATTGCTGCCCATGCCATACATGGTGAGAAGGCATGTTAAAAAAATGGGGTGACCCAACCTAGGGCCAGGATGTTTCTAGGCCAAAGACTGGATGAGTTATGGCCAGGTGGGGGAAATGTCTGGCCACACTGGATCTGGATGTGACCTCAGGGCCTGGGACTCTCCTATGGTCAGATAGAAAGTGTGACCAGAGGCTGACCAGGTTGTGACTTAGCAGGAGGGGGAGGTGGCTGCCTCCAGGTGTGCCAGATACCTAGGTAACACATAAAGGGTGGAAACTTAGCCACGAAGTGAAGGGTTGTCTGCATAGGTTAGGCATGGCTGGGGCAGACCTAATACCAAATACAAGTAGTAACTCTGCGTTGTGACTCCTAACTCCAAACCATTCATTCTCAATCATTTTCTTTCCTTCCTTCCTTCTTGCTTTCTTTTTTGTTTGTTTGTTTCTTTCTTTCTTTCTTTCTTTCCTTCGTCCTTCCTTCCTTCCTTCCTTCCTTCCTTCCTTCCTTCCTTCCTTTCTTTTCTCTCTTTCTCTCTCCCTCTCTCTATCGATTTCTATCCCCTACCTCAGTATTCTCAACTCTCAAATAATGAACACTTGGTGAGTTGAACTCAGAAGCTGGGAAGAGCAGCTCAATTGGCCATTGTGATATTTAATTTCATGTTTCCTTACACCTCTTCCACAGGTCACTGGAATCAAATAAGGAACACAGCAGCATGGCATCTCAAAGCCATTTGGAGGAGGAAAGCAAGCACGTTCACTGCATTCTGTCAGGTCCACCCTGGGAAGGTGAGGCAGACTCCTCCCTCCTCTTGGCTAAATCTCAGCACAGTTTCTGCGTCAGGAGAGGTGACTGCTTCCAAGTGATCCAGTTACCTACATGACACAGGTATTGAGCAGAGACTTATCCTCTTGTCATGCTGAGATTAATGGCATGATTCAACATGATCCACTAGATTGTTGCGATTGGGACTTCCTAAATTTTTGGTTAGGCTATGTTCAAATTGTGATCTATTTATTTCTGATTACTAACCATGATTATAGATGTGAGCCAATGTGAACCAGCACATCAGACCATTCAAAGTTCTTTATCACACATGGAAGACACGCAGTTTCCCAAGTGACATACAAGTTGACAGACAGCAAAATAAGTCCTTAATTCTGGTCGAGACGTGTTTTTAATGTAAAACGAAATTACTTAGCAAAATATCTGACTAATGTGATTATACTTACAAACTTACCCTACATTTTAATAACAAATCACCTATCTTAGACAATGTTTAACCCAAATTACCTGTAATCATTTATTTTTGTCATATCTTCTAGAGGTAGGCAGAACTGGAGCACACACTATTAACTGAGGTGGTAGAATTTGACAGGATCATAGTTCTGAATCAGTCTAGGAAGGAAAGTATCACCCCTATCATCCTACTAGGTAGGGATATTGGAATGTAATCATGATCCCTGCTTTTTACGCTTGGTGCAAAAGTTGCTACTCTATGAGTAATGTAACTTAAACAAGAAAGGATTGGTGGAGGGACTCCAGTGGTGGAGTATCTGTCTGGCAAACACAACATCAAAACTCAAATCAACTTCCTAAAGATAAAAATAAGAAAAGGAAAGAAAGAACAACTCACAATGAGCATATGTTCAATGTAAAAATTTACACTAAATCATTGTAGTTATAATGCCATCATATAATTCTAGGGGCAAATACATTTTGTGTCAAGGCTAAATGAGAAAATAACATACTATATACAAAGCTTTGGTAAAGCATAGGTCTGGCTTACAATGGTGAACGCTTAAGTTTGCATGTGCAGTGCTGTGCTGGGTTGTTAAGGTTTATGGAAGTCCATCATTTTGATGAGTTTGGCATGATGAAATTACCTAACCATACAGTTCACTGAACAGATACTGCTGACATATGTATATATATATATATATATATATATATATATATATATATATACACATAAATACACAATACACTAAATATACACATGTATGTATTTATATATTAAGTGGCATGTAAATCAAATAAAATTTAAAATGAATAAATTTAGTGAGCATATACCTTTCCCAAATAATTATTTTACCTGAATAACGTGTCTTAAAGTCTCCAATACTATATCACACTTACATGTTTGCTGATCCCCTTCAGCTTTTTTATGATATTGTTTTTTTCTTTTTCAGATGAAAAATCCAGCCAATAAATATACTTTTATAACATTCCTTTCTTTAGAAAATGAAAAACACGTTGTGTAATCTGGCTCTTTATGTGTCATCAAAAAATTGTTTATAATTTCAAGTACCTATTTTCTTAGACTTAGGTCTCACTCATTTCTTCCAATAATATCTATGGAAAGGAGAAAATGAAGGATCATTCTGTTACTTTGGGAGCTTTTGTTATTAATCACTGCAATAAATATTATGAAAATAAAATTCTGAAATTATTTAGAGAGATGACATGAAAGTTACCTTTCTACACACCTATGATACTCCCTCAACTAAGTCACAGAACTTGAAATAAGTAACATTTTAGCTGGGAGCCAGTGGCTCATGCCTGTAATCCTAGCTACTCAGGAGCTGAGATCTGAGGATGGTAGTTCATAGCTAGTCCTGGCA
The DNA here is from genome assembly GCF_019054845.1 of Dipodomys spectabilis. Taxonomy (NCBI): domain Eukaryota; kingdom Metazoa; phylum Chordata; class Mammalia; order Rodentia; family Heteromyidae; genus Dipodomys; species Dipodomys spectabilis. Next base: position 1,166,835 of record NW_024871026.1, on the reverse strand, counting down.
GGAAATCCGTGACGCCCTTACCTCCAATTAACCACCAGAAAACCGGAAGTGGCACTGTGGCTCAAGTGATAAAGTGCTAGCCTTGATCTAAACAGCTTAGAGACAGTGCCCAGGCCCGGAGTTCAAGCCCCATGACCATGAAAAGTAAAAAAGGAAAAAAGGGAGGAAAGCAATATTTTAAAGCTAATGTGCACATATACACAAATGTTGTCTAGAAATAAAATTATAACAGCTCCTGGACTGGTAAAAAAGAGATTAAAGTGAAATTGCCTTCAATCATTTATTTAGACCATCTATACTGAGGGCAGGTTATTGGAGCTCACATAACTATCTAAAGAGGTAGAATTTGAGAGTATCACAGTTCAGAACCAGTGTGCAAGAAAAGTAATAAGGTTTTCATATCATCCTAAAACCTGGCATGTTGGAATGCATTTGTGATCCCAGCTACTTGGCAGATAGAGGTGAGGATCTTAGCCTCTGTTCAGCGCTCAGCAAAATTGATAACCTATGAGCAAAGTAACTAAATTGAAAAAGGATTGTTCTAATGGTAGAATACTTGTTCTGCAAACAAAATATCTAAATTCATACTCATTTCCTAAAAGAGGAACGAAAAGAGAAGAAAGATAAAAAGAGAAAAGAGAGAAATAAAAGAAAGTAGACAAGGAGGAGGAGAGAAGGGGAGGAAGGAGGGAAGGAAGAAAGGAGGGTAGGAAGGAAGGAGGGAAAGAAAAGAAAGAAAGGGAGGAAGAAAGAAAGGGAGAGAGGTACAAATAAAAACCTCAGAATGTGTTAGATTTTAATAATGACCCCAAATCCTTTTAGATACAAATGCCGTCATTTAATTCTCTGGACAGAGACATTTTGTATCAAGCCCTGTTGTAAGGTCTTGGGACCCCCGAAAGACCACCAGAGACCACAACCAATGTGAAAAGCAGAAGAGTCCTTTCTTTTCAAGCTCAAGCTTGTTCTTCCATGCTCTAGGTAACTGGTGAGGGTGAGAGACCCCAAGCACAAAACCAGCACAGCTTTTATAATATTGAAAAAACAAGTTTAGGGAATTTCCACACAAGCAGTTACATGATTGGTTTGAGGCCACCCTAACTGCAATGTCTTTTTTCTGAACTATTGGTATGTTCTGTTCCTGGAACACTTGGGTAACTGTTCTGCTTTCTTAAGGGTGGGCAGGGTTGGTGGCAACCTGTGTTTTTTTTCTCTCTCTTGGTTACTCTGAGGACAGCCTAGCACAAGATGGTGGCGTTAATCTCAAATTGGATTTACTTTGGCTCTTCATTCTCTCCTCTTCTAGAGCATCAGGGACCAATCATGGTCCCATAATTGGCACAGTCTTCTATATATACAGTTTGGTATTGGGGTCTCAGAGCTAATAGATGGATTGTGCTGATTCTCTCTTTTACAAAGGACACCAGTCTACAAGGTCCGATTGTGAGTAACAAAATTAACCGTATCAAAGGCCCTAACATTTCCTTCCAGCAATCCTGACTCCGTATGTCACAGCTAACATAATTTTATACCAACTGTACTCCTAAGCTCCAATTTTAAGACATACTCATAGTATTTGCTACATACTTAAACTTTCTGAGGCTTGTCTTCTTTACAAACATTTTAAGACGATCAGTACTTTTTAAATCCTTTCTTATCCAGAGGATACCAATTTTTCCCCAATTCATTTCTTAAGGCTTTCTTTACTACCCTTCTGTTCTTTAAAATTCCATAAGCTTCTTTGTGGCTAGAGTTTAAAACTGCCCATTTTTCCTTTGACTTGTGGAACCAAGTTATCTCAGAAAGCCTCAATGCACCAGTGGGATGAAAAGCATGCTAGATTTTTAAGGCTAAGATTAGGTCTGGGTCTCATTCTTCTTACTACTTCCACTGATTAAAAAAATCTCTCCTTTATCTTTAAAACACACATAGGAGGAAGCAGGCTATTACCATACGCGAGCCAAACTAGGCTGTGACCCTGGAGTGCCTAAGGCAAGACAGTGATATCCTTGCCCCCAATATCCACTGGGGGATTAGAGAGGGTTACTGGATATCACCAAAAGAATATTCCACAAGAGCTTAGTTTTAGCAGCTTTCACCCGGGAAGCAGTCTCAGGTGATGGAATCAGGCAGGAGTTCAGTCGACATCTACCACAGTGGAGATGAACTAGGTGATGATGAGATTTCCTCCAGGTGACTGCCAGGCTGTTGTTGACCTTTACCTTGCAGTAGCATGGTCTCTTCGTGGCTGCAAGGGACTGTCACACCTTGTGCTGGGCTGCAAATTCATACACAGACTGGTTAAGGATACATTGCATAGGCTTGGCAGTCTGTGACTCCACTAGTTTTTAAGACTGTTTAGACAATAATCCAGGACAATTTACCAAGATGACAACTGTTTAAACTACAGTTTTTAATAAATCTAGGATTTTCTAGGCAGAAATAGAGGGCTCAGGTGTGTACTATTTTTTCCCATGCCTTTCCCTTCTGTCAATTTTACCACATTTTTAAAAAGGTGACTCTGGTCCCTTGTTCTTCAACGGGGAAGATGGACGAAGATTCATCTTCTGTCATTTCTTTAAGCTGATTCAGGGTTGTTGATTGTACCTAGCCAGGAAGCTATAACCTTAGCCCATTTTACAAAGAGGTTACCAGGGTTAAATGTCATTAAGAACAATATTTTAACTTTTGACAAATGCACAGACCTTTTGTTCTGGCTACAAGAGTGGAGCTTATTTAGCACTCTGGTTTGTTAAAGCATCTTTCTGGATGGTTTAGGAATGTGATCTCTAGTAATCCTAACAATGTGAGAGTTCACTATGCAGCCCTTCAGACAGATATCAATAGAAACACACTCTCAGGTTTACAAACATTTTTCCTGAGCAGATGAATTTCATGTAGCTGGTTTCAGCTCAAAAGTTACTGCCAATTAGAGCTTTTGGCACATACAGGGGTTGGGATCTAAACTATCCTCCATATTCTACAACCTTAGCTTTTTACTACTATCACAGATGACCGACAAGTTCCTGTCGCTTACAAGGTAGATAGTCATAGACATTAGGCATGCTTACAATCTATCTTTCCATTACCTTCTGGCTCTGACCAATTTTTGAAGGGCCACACACAAATGACTCTAGGATCTGATCTTATTTCTGCAATCCAAGCAGTGGCTTACAGTCTCTGAATGCTCCTCCATTGCTTTCATCCCAGAAGTGTCTTCTCCACACTGGGAAAAATGCCTCATTGGCATTTCTCTTAGTTGGTTGCTGGACTTGAACTCAGGGCCTGAGTGTTGTCCCTCAGCTCTACAGCTCGAGGCTAGCACTCTGCCACTTTTGAATCCTAAAGCAGCACTGCTTGCTCTTTCAGCTTTCTGCTGGCTGAGTAGAGGTGACATTCTCATATGGACCTTTTTCTACTCGGGCTGGCTTCGAACCGGTTTGCAGATCAATGAGTCTCTTAAAGGCCACTTTACTCAAATTAAAAGCAACAAGGTGGTCAACATAGAAGTAGCTTTTAAGCATGTTCTTACCTGAAACATATTAAGTGCTAAAGTTACATGTGACAAACTTTCAAGAATCCTCCCTCATTTTTGTGGGCCTGATGGGAACTGTTACCAAAAAACCTATGAGAGCAAACTGAAATGGGAATTAAGCAATTATTTTGGTAATCCTAATTTTTCCTTTTTGCACTTTGAGGCAAATGTTTAGAACAAATTTACTTTTAAACTTTATATACAGAAATCAATTCCTAATTTGTAAGCCTCCTGTTAATCTCTGTTTCAATATTCTATACTTTAGTTTTTGGTTGCATTATGAAAAATCCCTTGAACTCTCGATGCTAGGTGTCACTCATTTCCTCTTGGATGCTTGTTTTAAAACAGATACACATTCAAACTTTTAAACTCAAATAACAAATTTTTCTTAATGCAAAAATTACAATCACCATCACTGTACCAAGAAGCTAGACATAAAACACCTTTATGCCTTAAAAAAATTCCTATGGCAGAATATCATTGAGAGCAAATCACATTATACAAATAAACTTTTTAACCCTCTTTTTAGGGCCGCCTTAATTTTAATTTTAACACATCCAAGGGGCAGTTTTAGCAATGCTAATCAGATCATCACATCAATCATTTTTACCATTAGGTTTCCAGTGTCTATCTGCAGGGAAAGGGGACAGAATAAAGATGGGCCACTTGACCCTTCCTGTGGAATGGGCACGCACCCAGTCCAACTCTTTATGGTTAGATGAACTATGTTGGTGCCAGCTTGCCCTCTTTCGCCATGCATAGACTCCTCCCAGGGCCTGTTCCACCATGCATGTCCAGCAGAACTGTACTTGTGTCTGTTCACCCTTCACTCCTAAAAATGAGTCTTCTGTTGGCTTCTAATTTTCTCCTTTTTGTTAAGCCAGATATCTTGATTACAGTGTTGATTATGCATTCTAAAATACCAGATTTTCTAATTTTCAAGTTAAAGAATCCTTAAAAAGCCATTAAAAACAATGTGTAAATTCTTCAAAAGATTTTGGTAATGTCCAAACCTTATAACCTTTTGAATTTTAAACTTAAACTCACCCAATTGTTATAGCATGCTGACAATTTATATCATGAACATGTTCACAAACACATACAAAACACACTCACACAGATCTTTAAGCATGCAAAAATAAAAATCAGTTGTTTGTAGACATTCTAAAGTTTTCAAACAAAAAATTAAGACAATATTTCTTTTAAACTAAGTAACTTTGTTGAGTTTCGTTTTCCCAGGGCTTGCTTGTTTAGCAAGGAATTTTACCAATTGGTATTTTGAATCTCTTCTGTTGGAGGAAGGCTGGGGGTGACGGGGGTCACCTGAAACTAAACTGGCCTGATTTTTTTAATCAATTTTAGATAAAATCACTTTACATTTTTGGGACTAGCTGAAAAGTCAAAACCAGCCACATAGCCTTCTCTGTGACTCAGGCCAGCTGGAGGCTGGAGCTTTTATTTCCCCAGAGATGTTCAAATAAATAAGAAAAACGCAAAACCAAAAACATACATTTAAAACTAATACCAATTCTAAAACAGAACTAGACAAGACAACAATCAAAGGCTGCCTTTGTCTCTACCAGAACTCTGTGCCATTCTCACTCAGCAAACTGTATTCAGAGTGTTCTGAGTGAGCTTGCCACTCTCACCCAGAACTTCTCTATCTCAGGAAACATAAAACAGAGAACAGTCAAATCTCAGTGAATGGGGTGACATCTCACCAACATTTGTTTACCCAGGGTCCTTCCAAGGTGGAAGGGAAGTCCCAATCATTTTGTAGCAAGGGAAATAAATCCCCTCTGACTGGTAGATTCTCCCCCATACTCACACCTCCCTGGGCCAAGGCCTAAGGCTAAGATAAACACCTAATGACAAACAGAACACTCAACACAAAGACACAACTTACAAAGGCACGCTGCAGCATTGTAAATTACCAACCAGAAAGTGCCAGACTATAGATGGAGAGTTTCCCCTAAAACAGAAAACTTCCCAATACAGATGGAAAACTTCCCAAAAAAATGTCTGCATGAAAGTGTGAGACTACAAACGCAACATTTCCCAAAAAAAAATGTCTGTACTAAACAGCAATCTAACCAGAGGGGTCTGAGGACGTCTCCTCACAGACCCCGTTGGCAGTCTTATAGCGCGTCCACCAAGACTCCTTGCCACCCAGAATACAGACTCCGTGGGAAAACAGAATTACAGATACAGAACCTACAGGCAACCAACTATACAGAACAGCAATGCCTTGACTTAACAGATGGGTTTTTTGGGACTCTGTGGTGGGGCGTCTGGAAGGTCTCATGAGGGGGATTCCAGATGAGCCCCCAAAAATGTTGCATGGACTTGGGAACCCCGAAAGACCACCAGAGACCACGACCAATGCGAACAACAAAAGAGTCCTTTATTTGCAAGCTCAAGCTTGTTCCTCCATGCACCCGGTAACCTGTGACAGTAAGAGACCCGAGCACAAAATCAGCACAACTTTTATAGTATTGAACAAACAAGTTTAGGGAATTTCCACACAAGCAGTTACATGATTGGTTTGAGGCCACCCTAAGTACACTGCCCTTTTTATGAACTATTGGTATGTTCTGTTCCTGGAACACTTGGGTAACTGTTCTGCTTTCTTAAGGGTGGGCAGAGTTGTTGGCAACCTGTGTTTTTTCTCTCTCTCTTGGGGTTAATCTGAGGGCAGCCTCCACAAGATGGTGGCATTAATCTCAAATTGGAGTTACTTTAGCTCTTTAGCCTGAATAAACTACAGCATACCACATACAAAGCTTTGGTAAAACACAGGTCTGTCTTACAATGTTGGACCAATAAGAGTGTATGTCTAGTGATGTTGCAGTTGTGTCTTAAGGTGTGTGGAGTTTTCCATCCTTATGATCTTATAATGATGAAATTGACTAACTACACAATTACCTGGGCAGATCCCTGCTGAGACCTATATATATTAAATCACAGCTTAACAAAGAACAATATTTACAATGAAATATGTTGACCAAAATTATTTTTACCTGATTCAGTGTGTTTTTTAAACTCTATATCACATGTACAACTTCCTCATTCCCTTCTGTCTCATTATGTTGTCTTTCTTTGTTTTGGTTTTGTTTTCAGAACCATGGTGTAACAGGGTATTTCTTATTTTCTTGTCTTCTAGTCTTCAGAAAGTCTGCAGTTAAATAGGCTTAAGTTCCTTTTGTTAGAAAATTAAAAGCAATTGGGTGGGGTCTTCATCATAATTTTGTCATGATCTCAAATACGTTTTCATATCTAACATTTTACTTGTATAATCTCACTTCAATCTTTTCCAAAGGTCACTTTAGTGGAAGGAGGAAATTCATAGTGGATTCTGGTAGATAATTTCTGGTACATATTAAGGTAAGCAACTCCAAAATTATTCATTAGAAAGATGAGTTGAAAGTCATCTTTTTACACACTGATACTCTTTCCTCAACGAAACCAGAGGATTTTAAATAGCTAATATTTTTTAAGTTAATGGGCAGTAATGTGCACGAATTTTCTAGAAATAAAATGATCTCTCATGAAACCTTACTGATACTTCAAAGAATACTTTCAATAAGAAGAATCACCTTCAGACATTTTCACCCAATGTGTATCTTCCTGGTAACAGAACACCAAACTAGATTAAGACATCTAATAGATATCTAATTTTTGTTGCCTTTTTGCAATACTTCTTTCTTCTCATATTGATTAGTATGAAGTCTATGACCATTATAAAATCATATTTGTAATAAAAGTTACTAGATGGGACCTTCATGGATGAGATGGTGTGGGGTTTCTGGTGTAGTCCTGTCTCGTTCAAAGGAGGAGTTGGTATTGGCCAACCTCTGTGGTGGAGCAGAGCGGGGCTTTGAGGGTGAAAGCCAGTCTGTGTAGGGCTTTGAGACAGCAGGGAAGGGACAGGAATGGCTAAACTTGTTAGGGACATGGTCTCTTGTGGAGTAGGCAAGATTTAAGATGGAGGCTGGCAGGGAGACAGGTTTTCAGTTGAAGAAGGCGGGTTCACTGGGGAGGAGTCTGTTTGGGGCAGAACTTTTGGAAGGAAGAACAAGGCTACAAAGGAGGAGCTTACTTAGAGGAGCGGTGCTGGTAGAGCACTGTGAGCCCTTGTGGGATATGTAGGGTGAGGTTTCCCATAAGGCAGGGCAGGGAATGGAGGCAAGAGGCAGACAGAAGGTGGGGATTCTGGTGCAGGAATGTGCAGCTATGAGGGAGAGGCCTTTCAGGTTCTAGATTTGAGAGGGCAGGGTGGTACTAGGAAGACATGGGCTAGTAAGGGGCAGGGTTTCTGGTGGAGAATGGCAGGACTTTGGGAAGTGTGTTAGGGTGGAGGTGGAGTTTCCTACAGAGCAAGATGTAGTCACAATGTATGTAGGAGTTTTTCAGGACCAGAGCTTTGTGAGAGCAGTGATAGTATCCAGTGCTCTAGAATAGTTAGGATGGGGTTTCTGGTGTAGCCAGTCACAACTCGAAAAGAGAAGTTTGGGTGGGGATCTCAGTGTTGCAAGTCAGGACATGGACTTTGGACAGGGTTTCCAGTAGGGCAAAGCAACCTTCAAAAGGGACTATGGAGGGAGTGTTTTACAGTTGAGCCTGGTGAGACTTCCAGAGGGAGGGCAACTGGTGCAAGTGGAGCAATGTGGGTGTTGAGAGATGGAGTAGTGTGGGTTTTCTGGTGGAGTTTTTCTGGACCAGGGCAGGGCTTGGAGCCATGGGGCTAGTTGAAGGAGGAGCTTTGAGAAGGAGTGGAAAGGCTACAAAGGTGTAGGATAATTATGGGCAGGGTATCAGGTGGAGTATCGTGTAGATCTTAGGGAAGAGCCAATAGGGGTTGTGTTTATCTGGGGAGCAAGGCAGGGCATTGAGAAGGTAGATGTGGGAGGTGAAGAGTCTTGTGGAGGAACAGGGCTGGCTCTCCAGGCAGGAGATGGGCTGTGTGAGAAGCTTCTGGCCAAGCAAGGTGGGGCTTCAAGGGAAGTTATAGGGAGGTGAAGGTTTTTTGATATAGCACGATGGGCTTTGTGGGAAGAGGTAGGTTCAGGGCTGTGTTTTAGAATTTAGGCCACTTAGAAGTAGGCTAGTTATGGGCAGAGATTCTGATAAAATCAGGAGGAGCTCCAGGGAGAAGGCTGGTTGGGGGTGGGGAAGAAAGGGAAGGGAGGATCTTGGAGGTAATAGAATATGGGAGCAATGGGACTGAGAGGGACTAGAGTAGTTAGGAGCAGGGTATCTGGTGGATGAGATGGGGCTTCGAGCGAGGAGCCCCATGTAGGCCGGGTTCTTGGTGTAGTATGTTGGGACATGAAAGGAGATATAGATGTGGCCTGGTATCTGGTGGTGCATAACAGGGATTCCAGGAAGGGGTGGAGTGGAAGAGGGATTTTACTATAGCAGAGAAGGCGTTTCAGTAAAGCGTCTTGTTGCAGTTAAGCCTTTGAAAGTTTATAGCAGGTCTACCAGGGGTAGGTTAGTTTAGATTAGGCTATTTAAGGAGGAAGCTGCCTGGAAGTGGGTTTCCAGTGGATCCAGTCAAGTTTTATGGGATGGGGGGATAGGAAAGGGGCAAGACAGTGCAGAGTGAGGCTACAAAAAATGAACAGTTACCACGAATAAATACCATATAAGAACACCATTTTCTGTCAGTGTAGACTTATATTACTTTTATGTATGCAAGAGATGCTGGAGAAAGTAAACAAGTAATAATCCTTCCTAGTGAAATTTTTCTTTATTCTAGTTGATTGAAAATAAAACTACAGGACGCATCAGGCTCAGAGGCACACAGGAGACTAAGACACATGAAGGACTAGAATTCATTCCCCAGCACCAACATTAAGGACCACAAATAAAAGTTTAAAATGTCTCACTTGGTCATAATGGACAATATTGTCTTAAAATTGTGAATGAACAGAACTTTTACTCTGACCATTTTAGAAATCCTAAAACTAAGTAAATAGTAATGTTTTTAACTTTATACAATATTGGAACACGTACTAAAAATAATTAGGAAAATATAAAACTGTACGCAGAATTTCGTTTTCCAGTATCAATTCAAATCTAAAAGAATTTAAAACCAGAAAATTGCCATATAGTGAGGTTGCAGCATGGTTTCTTTTCCATCATCAAAATGGTGACTTAAGCAATGTGTCTTTATCATTGGATGCATCGATGTTAAAACATATCTAAGAATATGAAGCACTACTGAAGAAACTCAGAAGGATCTATGAAATGATGTTGGAATAAAATTAATGACTAATTACAGCAGGAATTGATCTTCACTAGGGCCATAAATACTTTCCAGAAGAAAAGGCTACATTGAAAAATAAACAGTGAAAAGGAAGCAGGTAGGCAGACCTCGAAGTAAACATTATCCAATGAACAACATCTAATGCGGCATGATTGCAATCTTCTTTTACATAAGTTAGAGTTACTGACCTATGTTCTTCCCTAATGCCAAATAACAAAGTCATGAAAATGCAGTAATCATTTTCAGGACATTGGAATTCAATGAATGTATTGCTAGAATGTAAAGATAGATGTCTGATCTAAGGCGTGAAGAAAATATCCCCAATCTCTGGCCCTCCGCTGTGAGAAGTGTACAAGACAAAGCACAAGGAGAATGGACAGAAGTACAGTAGTGCGTACCAGTAGTTCCCAAGATGCATTGATAGATGTAACAGGGGAGAATATCAACAAGATCACCATAGGACTTAGCATGGAGAGTAGAAAGAAGAACAGTGAAAATGCAAGGAGAATTGCAAAAGATTCCCTTGCATATTTGGCAGAAGAGTGCATGGCATTGAGGTCTAAACTACGTGGAGGTATTATAGAAAACTACCTGTGCTCATATGGTGCCACGAGAAGTGAAGAACTTATGATTTACAAGATATTGAATAATCATAAATGTCTTGCTTCAGTAGTGCAGAGTTAAACCTTGATAAATTCTGTTTTGAAACACCTAACAAAGTGTAAAACCAAGACAAGAAGATTCAAATTATATATACGTGATTTGACTGTTTGCAACAATAGAGTTCAAAAAAATCAAATCACATAATGTGGATGTAAAAGGATAACATTAGTAAGGTAATCTTTATACAATACACATTTTATGTGAATAGTCCTGATTATAAATGATTTGTTTTCCTTACAGATTTTGGATGCACAATACCAACAAAAAACAAAAACAAAACAAAATAAAAACACTTGGCAGCTAGATGCTTGTGCCTCATCCCTATTCCTATATAGGCACGAGCCTGAAATTGGAAGATCATGGTTCACAGATGGCTGGGGTAGCAATCCATGAGACATTTATGTTCAATTATTCATAGACAGAGTGAAACCTTGGTTCAAATAGTACAGACTGAGTCATTCATGAGTGGAAAAACCAAGCAAGAGTTTGAGGCTCTGAGTCAAGTTTCATTACTCTGTGTGTGTGCACGCATGTGCGTGTGCGTGCGCGTGCGCGCGCACACATACACACACACAGAAATGGAATGAGAGAAGAAGAGGGAGAGATAAAAGGGAATATTAAGAGTTTAAGGACTATAATGAGTATATATTAATAAAAATGAGGGAAACCATGGAACCTATGTTTCTTTGAGTCTGGCTTCCTTCACGTAATATGATTGTTTTCCAAGTCTTTCCATTTTCTTATGAAAGGGGCTTTGTGATTCTTTTCGATAGAACCATAAAATTCCATTGTGTATATATACCACATTGTCTTGATCCATTCATCTATTGAGGGGCATCTTGATTGGTTCCAATAATGCTGCCAGAAACAAAGTTGTAGATTTAGTGTGTTTAACTTGAGATCATTTTGACAAATGCCCAAGAGTGGGATTGCTGGTTCCAGAGCTATGTACATTTGACCTTACAAAATAATGTTAATTGAAATGAACTCCAAGACATGGAAAAAAGTTTTTTTTTTTTTTAAGATGTCAACCTTGATGTCGGTAGAGTGTCTAGATCGTATTTTATTTGATTTGTCTTTTGTCATTGTTTATCCCTTGCAATCTCTGTCTTGATTCTGGTACCTTCCACCTTGTATATAGATTTATCTGATTTGTATAAGTAAAGGGAAAAATATAGTGATGAAAGAAGTACAAAGAGTGACGCATTGCAACAATGATATTCACAAGACACTATATCAGAAATGAAATTTACAACTTTGGGGTGGGGAGGAGGTTTACGGGGTGGGAAGGGATAGAAGAACAACACGGTGTGGGTAACAATATCCAATAAGGAATATACCTTACTCATGTAAGTGTAACCCCTCTGTATAGTATTTTTGAAATAAATTTAAAAATTGAACCTATCCTAGAAAATATATAGTTTTCAAAATAATACATCTGTCACAGTACTTGTGAGGGGTTCTAGAGTCAAGCTGTTAGACTTGGAAAAGGATAGATTGGGAAGCCATCTCAAACAGCAATCAAAAGTCTGAGAGCTGTGCTCTGGAAAGGTCGGTCAAGGGAAGACAGGGGTATGAGTCATTACCTCAAGAGTATTTAAGTTAGAGCTGTTGGACACTAAAAGATTGAGACTTTGGAGACAAGATGGATGTCTGTGCTATGGTTGTAATGACTATTGCTCCTTTGCTCCCCAAAAATAAAGGCATTCAATTATCACCATGTATCCAGACAATACCTCATGTTAATAGTTGTAACCACAAGCTAGATTGATGTCTCAGTTTGGCAACATACCTGTAGCCACTAACCCCCCTCCCCCACTGTAGTAGAATGAATATAAAACATGTTTAGGAGGATATGGGGATCCAGAAGCTGGCAATGAGAATTTGGATCCTCTGATGTCATCTTTCCTATCACTTCCTGTGAATTCTCAGTTCTTTGGCCAGGTATCCTATCATCTTTGGTGTCCCATGGTTGTGGTAAGTGACAGTACTGATATTCTGAACACCTCAAAACAAACCATGAGAAAACACTTCCTCAAAGAACATTGACATATGTATAAGAGCACCTGGAAAGATACCAAACATCAGCAGTCACCCAGTGACCCTCTAGCAAGAATGTACAATTCAGGAGTATCTTTACTTCTGATAATATGAGATGGATAATTGTCCCTTTTGTATATATGGTATTTGACATTGCATACATTTTTAGAAACACATATACATTGTGAAATAATGTGATTTATTTCACAGGTCACAGACCATGTCACTGGATTGATAACCCTAATGCCTTATCTCAGTTGCCTGATTCAGATTTAGATGAATGTGAATTGCCTAATTATGAATATTTCTCCATGAAACTCAACAACACAGAATGAAGTGTCAGTGTCAGGCCATTCTATACTTGCAAGGATTTTTTCATATATTAGAATAATATACACTAACACTGCTCAGCACTCGTGGCACATTGATGTGTTATATGTTCTTCAGATCAGAAATAGGCTATAGCTTAATGTAGAATGATGGGCTATACATTTTCAACGAAAAAGTGATGATTACCTCCTGCAATTATTATCAGTGAAGAATCCTTCCTATACATTTTAATGACTTAGATTCTGCTCTGTGCCTTACCATTATCAGGCAGGGTCACACTATATCGAGCTACAATACTGCAGCAACCTTAGCTGCCTTTGAATTTTAAATCCAATATTGATACCAAGGTCTACTCTGAAACTCTAATCACATAGACAGTGGACAACTGAACTTTTCAAGCCTGGTTAAAAATTCAGCTATTACTGCTCATTGTCAGTGTTAAAGATCTCACTCCTTTAGACTTATTGTCTATCTTCTAGTATTTCCAACACTGCCTTAGATGTTGGTTTTTGAAGTAGATCTTTTAGTTTGCATTTGATTTATGGAGGTGCTAGTGATGTCAGTTGAATTGAATATATAATAATGTAAGTTATTTGATGTTTTGACATATGAATTTAATTTTGGCAATTGAGGAAGTGAATACACATCACTCACAAAAGTTGCTTTATGTGTATTGGTATTGCTATATTGTGAACTTCCTAAAAGCCAGCAATGGGATCACATGTCCCAAATCCCATCACTTCTGTCACTGAGACAAGTCTAGAAAGGTCCAGACCAATTGTCTCTTCACAGAGAGAAGCTATCTACAAAGAAGCAGGAGAGAATAGCAAGTAAAGCAAATGAGTCTCCCAACAGTTTATTTTATTTTATTTTATTTTATTTTATTTGAGAACATACTGTACAGAGGGGTTACAATTACATGGGCAGGATAATGCATACGTTTCTTACCAAGAATTGCAGCCTCTTCCTTTGTTTACCCTTCACCTCCCTTTCCAGCCTCCCCCTACCCCCCCCCACCCAATCCTTCCCCCCCCCACACACCGACATTGTAAAGCTCGTTTTTGACATGACATTTTGTACTTCTCATTGTTGCAACAGGTCCACCTGAATCCTTAAACGACTTGTTTGTCCCCATCTCCTCCACAAGTTATACATACATCAAATATAGTGAAAGCGGGGGTTACACTGTGGGGCAGGGACATACAAATCAACAAAGAAATAATCTTATAAATGCGTTAGAAACACATGCATAAAAGAAAAAAAAACATTAAAATACGTATTCAAGGGTTCGTTTTCCTAACATCACATTATCTGAACTTTTCCGCTTGACTCATACATATACTAGATATTGCAAATAAGGGAAACCATGGGACCTATGTTTCTTTGGGCCTGGCTTACTTCACTTAACATAATTTTTTCCAAGCCTTTCCATTTCCTAACAAATGGGGAAATGTCATTCTTTCTGATGGAGGCATAGAATTCCATTGTGTATATATACCACATTTTCTTGATCCATTCATCTACTGAGGGGCATCTGGGTTGGTTCCATATCTTAGCTATGGTAAATAATGCTGCAATAAACATAGTTGTGCTGGTAGCTTTAGTGTGGTCTTGTTTGTAAACATTTGGGTAAATGCCCAAAAGTGGGATTGCTGGGTCATAGGGGAGTTCTATGTGAAGTCTTTTGAGGAACCTCCATACTGCTTTCCAAAGACTTTGAACAAGTTTAATTCCCACCAACAATGAAGTAAGGTTCCTTTCTGTCCACATCCCCTCCAGCATCTGTTGTTGTTAGAGTTCTTGATTTTTGTCGTTCTAACTGGAGTGAGGTGGTATCTCAATGTTGTTTTGATTTGCATTTCTTTTATGGTTAGGGAGGTTGAACATTTCTTCATGTGTCTATTGGCCATCCTTCTTTCTTCTTCAGAGAAGTTTCTCTTTAAGTCTTTCGCCCACTTATATATTGGGCAGTTGTTTCTTTGAGGATTTGTTGTTGGGGGGTTTAATTTTTTGAGTTCCTAGTATATTTTTGATATGAGACATTTTCCGTTGTATGGCTAGTAAAGATCTTCTCCCAATCCGTGGGCTTTCTATTGATCTTGCTAACTATGTCATTTGCCCTGCAGAAGCTCTGCATCTTCATGCAATCCCATTTGTCCAACCTTTCTTTGATTTGTTGTGTTTCTGGCTCTCTATTCAGAAAATTTTGGCCTGAGCCAAGGAGACCTAGGGTTTCTCCTATTCCATCCTGTAATGTTTTCAGAGTGTCTGCTTTGAGTTCAATGTCTTTGATCAGTTTGGAGTTGATTCTGGTGCAGCGTGATATATAATGACCTGGCTTTAGTTTTCTACATGTAGTTAACCAATTTTGCCAGCACCATTTATTGAAGAGGCTGTCTTTCTTCCATTCTATTTTTTTAGCTCCCTTATCGAAGATTAGATGCCTATAGGTCTGTAGGTTCTTTTCTGGGTTTTCAATTCTATTCCATTGGTCCTGAGGTCTGTTCTTATGCCAATACCAAGCTGTTTTGATTACTATGGCTTTATAGTAGAGTTTGAAATTTGGTATTGATATTCCTCCAGCAGTGTTCTTTCCGTTGAGGAGTGTTTTTGCTATTCGGGGTCTTTTATTGTTCCATATGAATTTTTGGATTGCCTCTTCTATTTCCTTGAAGAATGAGGGTGGAATTTTGATAGGTATTGCGTTGAATTTGTAGATAGCCTTGGGAAGTATTGCCATTTTCACGATGTTAATCTTTCCATTCCAGGAGCATGGGAGGTTTTGCCATTTTTTAAGTTCTGTGTTTATTTCCTTTTTCAAGATTTTAAAGTTTTCATCATAGAGGTCCTTCACTTCTTTAGTTAAGTTAATTCCTAGGTATTTTATTTTTTGTGGGGCTATTACAAATGGAGTTGCTTTCTTAATTTCAACCACACTTTTCTCATTGTTGGCATACAGAAAAGCCATTGATTTTTGGGGGTTAATTTTATAACCTGCTACTTTGCCAAAGTTTTGAATCAGCTTGAGTAATTTGGGAGTGGAGTCTATGGGATTCTTTAAATACAAGATCATATCATCTGCAAAGAGGGAGAGTTTTATTTCTTCTTTCCCTATTTGGATCCCCTTTATGTCTGCATCTTATCTTTTTGCTGTACCTAGGCATTCTAATACTAGATTGAAGAGAAGTGGAGAGAGTAGGCATCCTTGAATTGTTCCTGAGTTACGAAGGAATGGCTCTAGTTTTTCACCATTGAGTATAATGCTGGCTGTAGGTTTTTCATATACACCCTTTATGGTATTGAGGAATGTAACTTTTCCAAAACCTTCATCATAAAGGGATGTTGGATCTTGTCGAATGCTTTTTCTGCATCTATAATTGCTCCTGTTGTTGTGATGAATAATATTAATTGATTTGCGTATATGGAACCAGGTTTGCATCCCAGAAATGAATCCTGTCTGATCGTGGTGTATGATTTTTTTGATGAATTGTTTATGTCGGTTGGCCAAAATTTTGTTGAGAAGTTTTGCATCAATGTTCATCAAAGAAATGGGTCTATAATTCTCTTTCTTTGATGAGTCCCTGCCTGGTTTTGGGATGAGGGTTATGATGGCTTCATAGAATGTGCTCGGTAGTGAGCTTTCTCTTTCACTTTCATTGAAGCGTTGGAGGAGAATTGGTGTGAACTCTGCTTTGAAGGCCTTGTAAAATTCCGCTGTAAAACCATCTGTTCCTGGACTTTTCTTAGCTGGGAGGTCTCTTATTGCTGTTTCTATTTCAATGCTTGACATGGGCCTGTTAAGATAGTTTAATTCATCTTGGTTTAGTTTTGGCCTGTCAATATTTGCTAGGAAGAGGTCCATTTCTGTCAAGTTCTCAAACTTATTAGCATAAAGTTTTGAGAAGTATTCCCTTATAATGTTCTGAATCTTGGTTGTTTCCGTGGTGATGTTTCCATTCTCATCTCTGAGTTTATTAATTTGCGTGTGTTCTCTTCTTTTTCTGATGAGATTTGCTAAGGGTCTGTCAATTTTGTTAATTTTTTCGAAGAACCAACTCTTTGTTTTGTTGATTTTTTCTATAGTTTTTTTGGATTCCAATTCATTTAATTCTGATTTAATTTTGATTATTTCTTTCCGTCTACTGGATTGGGGTTTATCTTGCTGCTCTTTTTCAAGGAGGTTTAGATGTGTCATTAAATTCTTAGTTTCAGCTCTCTCCAATTTGTTGATTTAGGAGTTCAGAGCTATAAACTTGCCTGTGAGTACTGCCTTTGCTCTGTCCCAGAGGAGCTGGTAATTTGTGTGCTCATTTTTGTTGAATAGCATTTGAATTTCCTTTCTAATCTCTTCCATGACCCACTCATGATTCAGCAGTGTGTTGTTCAGCCGCCATGTGATACCGGACTTTCTTTGGTAGCTTTTGGTGTTGAGTTCTAATTTTATTCCCTTGTCGTCAGAGAGAATGCAAGGTATACCTTCAATGTTTCTGAATTTAGACAAGTTTGCTTTGTGGCCTAAAATGTGGTCTATTTTAGAAAACGTTCCATGTGCTGCTGAGAAAAACATGTATTCTGATGATGCTGGGTGAAATGTTCGGTAGATGTCTGTTAAGTCTACTTGATCTATGCAGCTGTTTAGATCTGCGGTTTCTTTGTTGAGTTTTTGCCGAGTTGATCTATCGAGTGGGGAGAGTGGTGTGTTAAAATCCCCAACAATTAATGTCTTTGGATCTATATGGGATTTAAAGGAAAGTACTGTTTCTTTGATAAATTTGGGTGCTCCATTGTTTGGCGAATAGATATGTAGAATTGTAATATCCTCCTGAAGGAGAGATCCTTTAATTAGCATGTAGCGACCTTCTTTATCTCTTCTCACAAATTTTCATTTGAAGTCTATTTTATCTGATATTAGGATTGCAGCTCCCGCCTGTTTATGGGTGCCGTTTGCTTGGTAGATTTTGTTCCAGCCATTTAAATTGAAAATGTGTTTGTTTTTACAGGCAAGATGTAACTCCTGCAGGCAGCAGATAGAAGGGTCTTATTTTTTAATCCAACTAGACAGTGTATGTCGCTTAATTGGAGTGTTCAGTCCGTTAAAGTTAAGACATAGGACTGAGAGGTATTTGGGAGTTGTTGCCATGTTATCCACCTTCTTGGGGGCTGCTAAAACTGGGTTGTTCCTATGGTTCTTGGATTCTCAGTTTGGGTGCATTTTCTTGGCCTTTATTGCGGTCTTATTGGTTTTCTATGTGTAGGACATCTTTAAGAATCTTTTGTAGGGCTGGTTTGGTGGAGATGTATTGTTTCAATTTTTCTTTGCTATGGAAGGTTTTTATTTGGCCTTCAGTTATGAAGGAGAGTTTAGCTGGGTACAGTATTCTTGGTTGATAGTTGTTTGTTTTTAGGGCATGGCATACATCATTCCAGGCTTTTCTTGCTTTGATTGTCTCTACTGAGATACCTGAGGTGATTCTAATTGGTTTCCCTTTATAGGTGATTACCCTTTTCTCCTTGACAGCTTTAATAATCTTTTCCTTGGTCTGAGTTGATCCTGTGTGGATTATAATGTGACAGTGGGATGTCCTATTCTTTTCTGGTCTATTTGCTGTTCTAAAGGCTTCTTGTATCTGAATAGGCCTATCTTTTTGCATGTTTGGGAAGTTCTCTGCTAGGATCCTGTTAAACAAATTTCCTAGACCATTAACTTCTGTTTCTAGGTGCTCCTCTACACCGATTACCCTTAGATTAGGCCTTCTGATGGTGTCTTCCAAGTGTTGGATAGATCTATCATATTTCTTGGACTTGTCTTGGATGGTTGTATGTTCTTTCTCTATAATATCTAGGATGTCTTCAATCCCTGAGATTCGATGTTCTGCATGGTCTAACCTGCTGTCAAGACTCTCTACTTTGTTTTTTATGTCATTTCCTTCTAATTGGTCAGCTTTGATGGCTTCAAGTTCTTTGTTGCAGCTCTGATTTAGGACTTGTATGAATTTCTTACTTCCTTAATTTGGTGTTCAGTGTTTGTTCTCAAATCACTTAGTTGATTGGTTATGGTTTCTTTGGACTCCCATTCCTTCTTTTGGCTTCCATTCAACATTCCCTTTGTGGTCTCCCTGACTTCCTTCAGCTCTTTGTTAATGGATTCCATGAATGCCTTTAGTGATCTTTGTGTGTTCTCTACCTGCTCTCTCAATTCCTGTATTACTCTTTGATTAGCTTCCTCCCGTTTGTGGGATTCCTGCAGTTCACTTTCCTCCTGTTCGTGGGATTCCTGCAGTTCTCTTTGAGTGTTCTCAGCCTGCTCATGCCATTCCTCCCTTTCTCTTTGAGTATTCTCAAGTTGTTCACGCAAATCATGTATTAGTTTTTGAGTAGCTTCCTCACGTTTATGATATTCCTGTATAAACTTCTGGGATGCCTCCTCTCTCTCCCTGTCATGCTCATACAGAGTCCTTTGTAAGTTGTCAAACTTCTCATTTATCATGTTTGCCAGCAGTGTTTGTAGAGCTATTTGGGAATTCTTCTCTGGATTATTCATTATCTGTTCTAACCCCTGATTATCAAGATTGGGAATTGAGATACCCGAGTTTGCCATTTTTCTTGTGTTTTCCCGGCTTACTCTGCCCATTTGAGATGAAGATAGCACCAGTTTTGTGCTAGAACACTATCTTACGGCAATCATCAACCAAAGTTTGCATTTGTACAGTCAATAGTCTACAGATACAATCTAGTTCAACAGATACATCTATTCAACATCAAACAACTATATGTTAATGAATTTCGAACCACAGAGAAGAATTTGGAAAACCGGAAATTATTAGAGTTAGGGAAAGATATGGTAAAAAACAGGAATAGATTTGTGTGGGGAGGCACAGCAAGAGTTAACTATGTCCTAATCACAATGCAGGAAATAGGTTAGGTAGGATGCAAGTAGAGAGAGAGAGGAAAAGAAGAAAGGGAAAGGGGAATGAAAAGAGACCTGAAAGAAATAGAAACTTAAAAATTAATGTTATTATAGAGATTAAAAGGCCATCTATGTAGAGAGGAATGTGAATATATTGAGAGAAGGGGAGGGATATACAGGAGATGTGAAAAACTTAAAAAAATGCTTAAAATATTATATAGGTATAAAGAGGTAATACTGCTATTAAGGAATTTAAGTCTCAGAGGTTTTGAATTCAGTAATAAATTTGTGGATTAAGTGTGTACACAATTGGCAATAGGGTCTACTAGTTAAGTACGGGTTTATCTGAGGATGTGCAGGACAAGAGTTAAGTCACATAAAGAAGAACAAAAGAGAGGAAAAGGTGGAAAGGATAGGAAAGGGAGAAGAAAAGATCAGAAGTTCAGTAGAGCTAGACAAAAACCAAAAGATAGTTAAGAAAGAAAGAAAAAGAAAGAAGATAAGAAAAGAAAGGAAAACCCACATTCACGTAATTCTAAAATAAAAATTATAAGAGGAGAAAAAAAAAGTTACTGGAAAACAATTATTTTTTCAAAAGAGGCAAAAATGAAAGATTAATAAAAGTTTTAGAAAAGGAAAAAAAATTTTTTTATATATATAAGGTACCAAAAAAAAAAAGAAGAAGAAAAAAAAGAAAAGATGAAGAAAAAAAAAAAGTCCTTTGATTTTTTTTGGGGGGGAGGGGTTGGAAGAATCCTGTATCTCCGTTTTGTCTGTAACCAGCCTCTTGTTGGAGTCTCTGGTCAGCTTGAGGACCTGTGGCTTGATTGGTTTCTTAAGTCAGTTTGTACGAACAGGCAGAAAAATGCTCTGCTTTACCCAAGATTTTGAGTTCCCCTCCCAGGTTAGTTTACTGAGAGGGTAATCTGCTTTGAGAATCACAAAAGAGGGGGATGCAGTGATGAGGCTAGGTCCTGGGTAGAGTTGAGGGCTTTCAACAAACAGTAGCTTTTCCCTGCGGCTATTTTGTGAAAAAACTCACAGAGCCCAGCCTGGAGCCATTCTCAGGGTTTCTGTTTTTTAATTGAGTGTTGAGGCTTCTAGAGGGATGGCAGCCTCAGGCTCTGGTTACCCAGTGAGGAGAACCACTCCAATGGCTGGCGCCTGCGCTGGGTGACTTTTCCCTGGATGGAACTGAGTCTGTGAGGTCACTTCGCCATTAAGTTCTTGTGACCAGCTAAATGACTCATTTTATTCCAAGGCCTGAGCTGGAGCTAGCAGCTCCTCCGAGCTTTGTCGGTATCCAAGATGGAGATCACCGGTGCTGGGGGGACAGGGGTGGCCTTCCCTCCTCTGCTCCCTGAGGAGTGAGGACGTCGGGCTTCTACTCACGCCGAGTCTTGGATCCTGGGTCGTCTCTGGTCTGCAAACTGCAGGATGAAGATGTCTGCTCCTTGTCAGTTCTTGCTGGTGTTGAGTAGAATTCGCTCGTCCGCTGATTCTGGCTCCTTCATCCCGGACTCTGTGTCTCAAGTATGACCGCGGCGGTGGTCGCCGCCACGACCCTGCCGCTGCCGCGGTGGCTGCTGGCAAGTGCTCAGATGTGTCTCCTTGCCTTGGCTTCCCCACTCTTGACTAACTCTCTGTCCTGTGATGGCACACTTGGTGTGATTCTTTGTCTTAGGACTGTTCACTGGAACTCTAAAACTGCTTTCTATGCGAGAACTTGTTCAGATTCCAGCTTCTGCTCCGCCATCTTCCCGGACGTCTCCCAAAAGTTTTGTTACATATTCTTTACACTTTGCCATTAAGACCAATATAATAGTATTCTTTATAACCTCTTTCCTAATCTTTTCCTGTTCTGAATAGTTTTATTTATGGATGTCCAAGAAGTCCTATAAGAATAACATAAGAGGAGTTCCGGGAAGATGGCAGAGGAGAAGATGGAGGCTAAACAAGCTCTCGCATAGAAAGCAGTTTTAGAGTTCCAGTGAACAGTCCTAAGCCAGAGAATCACACCAAGTGTGCCATCACAGGACAGAGAGTTAAGCCAGAGAGGGAAAATCCAGGCAAGCAGACAGCTCTGAGATGTTTCCAGCCGCCACTGCTGCAGCGGCGTCGGCCACAGTCACCATACCTGCAAAACAGAGTCCAGGACGAAGGAGCCAGACACGGTGGGGGAGCAGATTCTACTCAACACCAGCAAGAACCCACAAGGAGAGGACTTCTTCATCATTCATTTCACAGACCAGAGACAAACCAGGAACCAAGACTCAACGAGAGTAGAAGCCTGCGGTCTTCACTCCTTCTCAGGGAACAGAGGAGGGAAAGCCACCCCGCCCCCCCCCTCCAGTTCCAGAGATCTCCACCTTGGATACCTACAAAGCTCGGCGGAACTGCTAGCTCCAACTCAAGCCTTGGAAGAAATTTAGAGTCATTTAGCAGCTCAAGAGAACCTAAAGAGACCTACCAGACTCAGCTCCACCCAGGGAAAAGTCACCCAGCTCAGGCCTCAGCCTCAGGAGTAGCTTTCTTCACTGGGTAATCAGAGCCAGAGGCTGCCCCTCCCTTTTGCAGCCCTGACAATCAATTGAAATTCAGTAAACATAAACCCTGAGAATGGCTCCAGGCTGGGTTCTGTGAGTTTCTTACAAAGTAGCCCCCGGGAAAAGCTACTGTTTGCTGAAAGGCTTCAACTCTACCCAGAACCTAGCCTCATCACAGCATCTCCAGACATGAGAACAAAGCCATCTCCCTCTTTTGTGATACTCACAGCAGATCTCCCTCACATTGAACTAACCTGGGAGGAGGATCTCAAAATCCTGGGTAAAGCAGACCATTTTTCTGCTTGTTCAAACTGACAAGAAACCAACCAAGCCACCGGAAAACCAAACACCACCAGGAGACAAGAGGGTCCAACAAGAGGCTGGTTAGTGACACAAGGGCCAAACAGGATTTTTCCCACCCCTCCCAAAAAAATCAAAGAAAATTTTTATTTTTTTTGTACTATTTATAAAAATTTTTTTTTTCTTTTCTAAAGCTTTTTTTAATTTTTAATTTTTACATTCTTTGAAATGTTGTCTACTTACATTTTTTTCCTCTTATAATTTGTATTTTATGGGTATTTGTGTGTGTGCGTTTTTCTTTTTTTCTTTCTTTTTAAAAAATTATTTTTGTTTTTTGTTTAGCTCCACTGAACTTCTGATCTTTTTTCTTTCTTATCCTTTTCACCTTTTCTTCTCTTTCATTCTTCTTTATGCGACTTAATTGTTGTTCTACACATGCTTAGATAAACCTGTAGTTGATTATAAGACCATATCCCCCATTGTGTATACACAATCCAGAAATTTATTACTAAATTCAAAACATCTGAGACTTAAATTCCTTAATAGCAGTACTACCTCTTTATACCTATATAATATTTTAAGTATTTTTATTTTTAAGTTTTACATCTCCTTTATATCCCTCTCCTTCTCTCAATATATTCACGTTCTTGTATGAATACTTTGTATTTGTATCTGCATAATATATTTATTTTTTACTTTTCTATTTTTTCTGGTCTCTTTTTTTCCCTTTACTCTTTCTTTTTTTCTCTCTCTCTACTTTAATCCTATCCAACCTATTTCCTGCTTTGATATTAGGACTTAAGTTAACTCTCCATGTGCCTTCCAACATCACTCTATTCCTATTTTTTACACACATTTCTCCCTAAACCTAATAACTTCTGGTTTACCAAATTCTTCTTTGCGGTTTGTACCCCATTAATATATAGTTGTTTGATGTTGAATAGAGATATCTGTTGAACTAGATTGTATCTGCAGACTATTGACTGTGCAAATTCAAACTTTTGTTGATGCTTGCCTTAAGAAAGTGTTCTAGCACAAAACTGGAATTATTTTCATCCCAAATGTTTAGAGTAAGCCGGAAAAACACAACAAAAATGTCAAGTCCGGATATCTCAACTTCCACTTATGATAATCAGGGGATAAAACAGATAATGAATAATCCAGAGGAGAGTTCTCAAATAGCTCTACAAACACTGCTAGCAACATGATAAATGAAAATATTGAAAACATACAAAGGACTCTGTATGAGCATGATAAGAAGTGAGACGAGGCAAATAAAAGGTCAATACAGGAAAAGATTGAAAACCTACAAAGGACTCTGTATGAGCATGAGGGGGAGAGAGAAGAGGCAATCCAAAGGTTTATAAAGGAATATCATGAGCGTGAGGAAGCTACTCAAAAAATGATACAGGATTTGCGTGAGCAGCTAGAGAATAATCAAAGAGAAAGGCAGGAATGGCGTGAACAGGATGAGAACACTCAAAGAAAACTTCAGGAATGGCATGAACATCAGGAAGCTAAGCAAAGAGTAATGCAGGAATTGAGAGAGCAGGATGAGAATACACAAAAATCACTAAAGGCATTCATGGGAGCCATTATAACAAAGAGCTGAAGGAAGTCAGGGAGACCACAAAGGGAATGCTGAATGGAATCCAACAGAAGGAATGGGAGTCCAAGGAAACCATAACCAATCTACTAAGTGATTTGAGAATAAACACTGAACACAAAATTAAGGAAGTAAAGAAGGTCATACAAGATCTAAAACAAAGCTTCAACAAAGAATTTGAAGCCACCAAGGCTGACCAATTAGAAGGGAAAAAAGACCCAAAGTAGAAAGCCTTGACAGCCGGTTAGACCATGTAGAAGATCGAAACTCGGGGATTGAAGACAGCCTAGATATTATAAAGAATATACGACAATCCAAGACAAGTCCAAGAAATATGATAGATCTATCCAACACTTGGAAGACACCATCAGAAGGCCTAATCTAAGGAAAATAGGTGAAGAGGAGCACCAAGATAGAAGTTAATGGTCTAGGAAATTTGTTTAACAGGATCCTAGCAGAGAACTTCCCAAACATGCAAAAAGATAGGCCTATTTAGATACAAGAAACTTTTAGAACTCCAAATAGACCAGACCAGAATAGGACATTCCACCATCACATTATAGTACACACAGGATCAACTCAGACCAAGGAAAAGATTATTAAAGCTGTCAAGGAGAAAAGATTAATCACTTATAAAGGGAAACCAATTAGAATCACCTGAGATATATCACCAGAGAAAATCAAAGCAAGAAGAGCCTGGGATGATGTATGCCATGCTCTAAAAACAAACAACTATCACCCAAGAATACTGTACCCAGCTAAACTCTCCTTCATAACTGAAGGCCAAATAAAAATCTTCCATAGCAAAGAAAAATTGAAACAGTACATCTCCACCAAACCAGCCTTACAAAAGATTCTTAAAGATGTCCTACACATAGAAAACCAACAAGACCACAATAGAGGCCAAGAAACTGCATCCAAATTGAGAATCCAAGAACCATAGGAAGAACCCAGTTTTAGCAGCACTGAAGAAGGTGGATAACATGGCAGCAACTCCCAAATACCTCTCAGTCCTATCTCTCAATATTACCATACTTAACTCTCCAATTAAGTGACATAGACTGTCTAGTTGGATTAAAAACAAGATCCCTCTCTCTGGTGCCTTCAGGAGTCACATCTTGCCCGTAAAAACAAGCATATTTTCAATATTAAAGGCTGGAATAAAATCTACCAATCAAACGGCCCCAATAAACAGGCAGGAGTTGCAATCCTAATAACAGATAAAATAGACTTCAAATTAAAATTTGTGAGAAGAGATAAAGAAGGTCGCTACATACTAATTTAGGGATCTCTTCTTCAGGTGGATATTACAATTCTAAATATCTATTCACCAAACAACAGAGCACTCAAATTTATCCAAGAAACACTACTTTCCCTCAAATCCCACATACATCCAAAGACAATAATTGTAGGGGATTTTATCACACCACTCTCTCCACTAGATAGATCAACTCGGCAAAAACTCATAAGAGAAAGAGCAGATTTAAACATCTACCTAGATCAACAAGTTTTAATAGACATCAACCGAATATTTAACCCAGCAGCTTCAGAATACACGTTTTTCTGAGCAGCACATGGAACATTTTCTAAAATAGACCACCTTTTGGTCACAAAGCAAACTTGTCCAAATTCAGAAACGTTGAAGTTATACCTTGCATTCTCTCTGACCACAAGGGAATAAAATTAGAACTCAGCACCAAAAGCCACCAAAGAAAGTCCGGTATCACATGGAGGCTGAACAACACACTGCTGAATCACGACTGGTTCATGGAAGAGATAAGAAAGGAAATTCAAATGTTCATGCTATTAAACAAAAATGAGCACACAAATTAACAGATCCTCTGGGGCACAGCAAAGTCAGTACTCAGAGGCAATTTTGTAGCTCTGTGTTCCTACATCAACAAATTGGAGAGATCTGAAACCAACAATTTAATGAGACATCTGAACCTCCTTGAAAAGGAGCAGCAAGAAAACCCCCAATCCAGTAGACGGAAAGAAATAATTAAAATTAAATCAGAATTAAATGAATTAGAATCCAAAAAGTCGATAGAAAAAATCAACAAAAAAAAGAGTTGATTCTTTCAAAAAATTAACAAAATTGACAGACGGTTAGCAAATCTTATCAGAAAAAGAAGAGAACACATGCAAATAAATAAACTCAGACATGAGAATGGAAACATCACCACAGAAACAAACAAGATTCAGAGCATTATAAAGGAGTACTTCTCAAAACTTTATGCTTATAAATTTGAGACCTTGGCAGAAATGGACCTTTTCCTAAGAAATATTGACATGGCAAAACTAAACCAAGATGAGTTAAACCATCCTAACAGGACCATATAAAGCATTGAAATAGAAACAGCAATAAGAGACCTCACAGCTAAGAAAAGTCCAGGACCAGATGGTTTTACAGCGGAATTCTACACAGCCTTCAAAGCAGAGCTCACACCAATACTCTTCCAAATCTTCAATGAAATTGAAAGAGAAAGCTCACTATCTAACACATTCTATGAAGCAATCATAACACTCATCCCAAAACCAGGCAGGGACTCATTAAAGAAAGAGAACTATGCACCCATTTGTTTGATGAACATTATGCAAAACTTCTCAACAAAATTTTGGCCAATCAGCTTCAACAACTCATCCAAAAAAATCATACACCACTATCAGACAGGATTCATTTCTCGGATGCAAAGCTGGTTCCATATACGCAAATCAATTAATATTATTCATTTCATCAACAGGAGCAAGGATAAAAACCACATCGTTATCTCAATAGAAGCAGAAAAAGCATTCGACAAGATCCAGCACCCCTTTATGATGAAGGTTTTGGAAAAATTAGGAATCCATGGATCATTCCTCAGTACAATAAAGGCTCTATATAACAAACCTACAGCCACCATTATTCTTAATGGTGAAAAAGTAAAGCCATTTCCTCTTAACTCAGGAACAAGACAAGGATGTCCTCTCTCTCCACTTCTCTTAACTCTTGTATTAGAATACCTAGCTATAGCAATAAGAAAAGATGCAAACATAAAGGGGATCCAAATAGGGAAAGAAGAAATGAAACTCTCCCTCTTTGCAGATGACTTGATCTTGTATTTAAAGAATTCCATAGACTCCACTCCCAAATTACTCAAGCTGATTCAAAACTTTGGCAAAGTAGCAGGTTATAAAATTAACCCCCCAAAATCAATGTATGCCAACAATGAGAAAAGTGTGTTTGAAATTTGTAAACAAACTCCATTTGTAATAGCCCCACAAAAAATAAAATACCTAGGAATTAACTTAGCCAAAGAAGTGCAGCACTTCTATGATGAAAACTTTAAAAACTTCAAAAAGGAAATCAAAACAAAACTTAGAAAATGGCAAAAAACTCCCATGCTCCTGGATTTGAAAGATTAACATCATGAAAATGGCAACACTTCGCAAGGCTATCTTCAAATTCAATGAGATACCTATCAAAATTCCAACCTCATTCTTCAAGGAAATAGAAGAGGCAATCCAAAAATTCATATGGAACAATAAAAGACCCGGAATAGCAAAAATGCTCCTCAACGGAAAGAACACTGCTGGAGGAATATCAATACTAAATTTCAAACTCTACTATAACGCCATAGTAATCAAAACAGCTTGCTACTGGCACAGGAACCGATATCAGGACCAGTGGAATAGAATTGAAAACAAAGAAATGAGCCTACAGACCTATAGCCTTCAAATCTTTGATAAGGGAGTTAAAATAATAGAATGGAAGAAAGACAGCCTCTTCAGTAAATGTTGTTCGCGAAATTGGTTAACTATTTGTAGAAAACTAAAACTAGATCCTTTTATATCACCCTGCACCAGAATCAACTCCAAATGCATCAAAGACCTCGGAGTCAAAGCAGACATTCTAAAAACTTTACAGGATGGAATAAGAGAAACCCTAGATCTCATTGGCGCAAGCCGAAATTTTCTTAATAGAGACTCGGAAACACAACAAATCAAAGAAAGGTTGGACAAATGGGATTGCATGAAGTTGCAGAGCTTCTGCATGGCAAAGGACATAGCTAGCAAGACCAATAGAAAGCTCAGGGATTGGGAGAAGATCTTCTCTAGCCATACAACGGACAAGGGTCTCACATCTAAAATATACTTGGAACTCAAAAAATTAAATCCCCCAACAACAAATCCTCAAAGAAACAACTGCCCAATAAATAAGTGGGCTAAAGACTTAAAGAGAAACTTCTCTGATGAGAAAAGAACGATGGCCAATAGACACATGAAGAAATGCTCAACCTCCCTAGCCATAAAAGAAATGCAAATCAAAAGAACATTAAGGTACCACCTCACCTCAGTTAGAATGGCAAAAATCAAGAACTCTAATAACAACAGATGCTGGAGGGAATGTGGAAAGAAGGGAACCTTAGTGCATTGTTACCACTTTGGAAAGTAGTATGGAGGTTCCTCAAAAGACTCCACATAGAGCTCCCCTATTACCCAGCAATCCCACTTTTGGGCATTTACCGAAGTGTTTACAAACAAGACCACACTAAAGCTACCAGCACAACTATGTTTATTGCAGCATTAGTTACTATAGCTAAGATATGGCACCAACCCTCAGTAGATGAATGTATCAAGAAAATGTGGTATATATACACAATGGAATTCTATGCCTCCATCAGAAAGAATGACATTGCTCTATTTGTTAGGAAATCGAAAGATTGGAAAAAAATTATATTAAGTGAAGTAAGCCAAGCCCAAAGACACACCGGTCCCATGGTTTCCCTTATTTACAATAGTTATTATATGTATGAGTCAAGCAGAGAAGTTCAGATAAGCTGATGTTAGGAAAATGAACCCTAAGATATTTATTTAAATGTTTTTTTTCTTTCATGCTTTTGTTTCTAACACATTTATAAGATTATCTTTGTTGCTTTGTATGTCCCTCCCCCACAGTATAACCCCTGCTTTCACTGTATTTGATGTCGGTATAATTTTTGGAAGGAAAGGGGAAAAACAAGTCTTTTAAATTAGGATTCAGGTGGACTGGTTGCAACAATGAGAAGTACAAGTTGTTATGTGGAAAACGAACTTTACATCTTTGGTTGGGGGGTGGGGGGAGGTTTGGGTGGAGGGGAAGGCTTGGAATGGATGGTAAGGGTAAACAAATGAGGAGGCTACAATGCTTGATAAGAAATGTACTCATTATCTTGCCCATGTAATTGCAACCCCTCTGTACAGTTTTTTCACAATAAAAAAATAAAAAAAAGAGTAAAAAAAGAATCAATGAAGAAATCTACATAAATCATATAAGAATTCATGCAAATAGTTTGTTAGGGATATATAATCCAAAAGGAATAATTTCAGGAAAGCATTAATCACATAAAATGTAATGCATTGACTATTTATTGAAAACTTCAGCAGTTGTAGATTATTTATTTTGATAACAAAGTTTATAACCTACCTTCTAACAGTATTCCAAATAGAACATAGAACTAGAAACATGAAGGGTACCACTAAAGACAGCTACTGCTACCACTAGTAGAATAAAAATGAAATTTAGGCAAAACTGCTTCAGAACAAATGCCACAGGACAGCCACAACATTACTTCCATTGTTCATATGAAGAAAAGACCTTTTTTTGTAGTAAAGACCAATTTTCACAGATATTAACATCAGTTGGTTATATATTTCTTAAGGCCTTCAGGAGGGATGCTGTGACCCTGTTGATGGAAACTGACTTCTTTAGGACCAACTACACAATATGCAGACACCATTCCAAGCACTGCACCTGCATTATTGTAATTTTAGTGCTCATGAGTCTTCTCTAAGTTAGGAAATGAATTAAGTATTTTATTAAAAACAGATGTAGGCAAGAAGGCCAAACAAATATCCTAAGTACCTAAGACTGATCAGTTGTAGACCAATAATTCAAATCCAGGTTTCCAACAGGCATATCTGAGGATATTCTGTGTCACATTCATTACATTTCAAGAGCTATGGAGCCTATGAACCCACATTATCTTCCTAATTATGATTATAAGGGTAATAACAATGCTACAGAATATAAATATTTTTAAATGAAAAGGGTGTGGATAAAGACAGTGTAAGTGATCTTTATACCAAATAAAATGGGATTAATTTCTAAAGAAATACCTGAATGAACATCATTCAGCTTCTACTGTTTATTATTCCTGGAGTAATTTCTTAAGGAGAACAAATCCAGGCCAAAGGCCAAAGACATTTTTTCTGATGAACACAGGCTTTTAACATTAAGTACCTTGAATACACAGGGAATAGTTTGTTATAGATATATAATCCAAAAGAAATAATTTTTGTGACTACTTACTTTCTTGTTGTACCGAAGGAAACTATTACCTATTCTAAAACATATATAAATTTAATGGATATTAGTGTTATCGGTCTAAATTAGGTGTGCATAATATATGTAATGTATTCTATTATGTAACACATAAATGATATATTTATAATATATGTATCATTATTGATATTCTATGACCACTATAAATAATATAGGTATAAAACTGGTTTTAGTATTATTCTGTAAAGGATACAAGGAATGACAACTTTATTTAAATAAATATATTTGTATGTTTTAGTCACATAATTTATTTTTGTACCAGTACTGAGACTTGAACTATGGTCTTGGTCTTGTCCCTGAGCCATTTCACTCAGACTGGCTTCATATAGCTATCTTCAAATCTCAGCCGATAATTAGCTGGGATTACAGACATGAGTCATGTTCTATTTTTTGAATCCTTACATAATTATTTCTGAATGTTCAATTATATTGTGATATTCCATTTTTAACCAAATTGAGAATAAATAACTAATTATTGGGTAAAACTCTGTGTTGCAATCCAAATTGTAAGGACCCTACTTTACTATCAATTTTCAAAGTATTTCTAGTTTAATTCCTGGACAGATAAGTAGAAAAATTAAATTATGTGTGCATAATATACGTAATATACCATATTACATTGCATATAAATTATATGTTTATAATATATGCATAATTTGTGATATTCTATAATTACTTTAAATAATATATTATAAAACTGGTTTTAATATTATACTGTGAAGGATACAAGGAATATCAACATCCCTACATTTTCAACAGTATATAAACTACGCTATAAACGCATATCTTCAAGAAAGCACACCTCTGTAGTCACATATTCATCTTCAAATATTCTCTTAATCGCTATGAACATCTTCTAAGATTGGCTACACTTATCCACAGCAAACACTCTGCGATACTTTGTGGATAAAGTTGCTTGTCCTCATCCTTATAGCCTTTCACCTACTTCAGTGAAGAGCATTTTCTCCTGCTTTGCCTGTAGACGATCACCCTTTGTTATTTCCCAGCAAAGAAATTGTGGCTAGCAGGCTTGAGCACTGGTACATTCAGAGGTTCTTTGGTTGTGAATTTTCCCCTTCCTTTCTTGGTAAGAGAGCTAGAATAATGAAAAACATTTAAGGCAATGTGTTTTAGTGTAGATGAAAACATACTGATTTGAAAATACTACAAATATTCATTCTTAAATTTATTTTTAATTCATATATAATAGGGGTGGTTTTAGTGGTGCATGCCTTTAAATATAGCTATTTAGAAGTCTGAAAACCAGATAAATGGACCAGGAGACACTTATCTTCAACTGAGAACTAAAAACCTAAAAGTGGAGCTGTGGCTCAAATGGAAGAATGACACCCTGAACACAAAAGAAAAGTAAAAGAACTTAGGCCCTGAACGTAAGTCATAGTATTAGCACTCATATACTATATATTTGGTTCCTAAAATATTCTGTGAGTTAATTTGTCAAAACTTGGTCATGGATTACATATGAGGTGTGAAGAAGTATGTAAGTTCGAAATGACTCCAAGGTATTTTGACAAGACAACTGGAAGACTTATCACTTAATCAAATAGTACTGAGGGATAGGTTTGTAGATAAAGATCAAAGCTCAGGTTGGGATCTTTTGAGATTGCTAAAATCAGTAGTTAGGAGTTGTCAGTAGACAGGATGCTATTAAGGACTTGAATTAAAGAAAGAAGAGACTTGGAGGAAAAAAACAGAAATAATTACATGTACTGAGTAGTAACAATCATGAGAAGGAAGATTACAGAACTAAGCCCTGGGATACACAAATATGTAAAACATTACAAATGAAGAAATACAGTAATAAATATGTAATGCAGACTTGTATGGATAGGTATTTTTAATGTTTATGCAATGATTGTGTGATGACCTATAATTTAAGAAATTGGTAAGGTCAACTATCCCTTGGACCAACCATAGCTGATAGTTTAAAGAAAATGGGGCCACAATAGTGTGTCTTGATTTGCCAAAGTGAAAACAGGTCAATATTTGGAAAGCCATTTTTTGGACAAGTGGTTGGAGTGACAATTACTGCAGTTTGTTCAAGTGTCAGTAGAAGGGTTCAGTTTTTAGCACAACAATAGAAATCTTTCTGGGATCTGATAGATTTTCCCACTGTCTTCAATTTCCATTTTTTCAGAAAAATAAAATATCATTACTGGAAGAGAGTCTAAAAATTAGGCCTTTGGCAAGCTA
Organism: Dipodomys spectabilis; assembly: GCF_019054845.1. Classification (NCBI taxonomy): domain Eukaryota; kingdom Metazoa; phylum Chordata; class Mammalia; order Rodentia; family Heteromyidae; genus Dipodomys; species Dipodomys spectabilis. The sequence goes on along the minus strand of NW_024871026.1, from coordinate 1,134,059 downwards.
TCAGATATGCAGTCTATCACATGCCCAAATAATAGAAAATGTGAACAGGTCTACATTGAGCACTCACAGTAGACAGGTCTCTGGACTTTCTCAGGAAGAGACTTCTGCCATTGTGGGATGGATAGGGCTGGATAATTTACAAAATAGCCATCATAGATTGAGAATATTCTGCTAAGTCGACAGATGAGATATTGAATGTATTAACTGCATTTTAATGATTTTTATGAATCAGTTAGTCAGATTCTTCATACCATATGACGTTACTAGATAATGAAATGCATGTTTATTGCATTTTCTTTGTATAATATATAGTATATTTTGAAATTTGGTATAAATCATTCATCTTTTTTTTTTTCCAATATGGATTACTCCCAGTTCTCAAGAGTGGGGAAATGCCCTGGAACTTTGAACTTGAAGTCATATGTTGCCATGTGTCATATCCTATTTTCCTATACAGAGTTAGTAATAAATTATATGCAATTTATTTTTTATTTGTATTTATTGTCTATTGCAGAGTTTGAACTCGGGTCCTGGGCACTGTTTCTGAGGTCTTTGGCTCAAGGTTATCTCTCAACAACATTGAGCCAAAATGTCAATTTTAGTCTTGATTGATTAATTGGAAACAAGTGTCTCCCAGGAACTTTTTTGCCCAAGCTGGATTTGACCTGTGATCCTCATATATCAGCCTCCAGATTATCCAAGATAAACTGACTTAAGAAACCAACCAAGCCACAGGACTACAAGCAGACAAGGAGCTCCAACAAGAGGCTAGTTATGGACAAAAAGGAGATACAGGATTTTTCCCAACCCTTCCAAAAAAAATCAAAGAACTTGTTTTTCTCCTCTAATTTTTGTACCTTTTATAAAAATTTATTTTTCTTTTCTAAAACTTTTTTTTAAAACTTTTACCTTTTTTGAAAAAAAATTGTTTTCTAGTAACTTTTTTGTCCTCTTATAATTTTTTTTTAGGAGTACATGTGTGTACGTTTTCTTTCTTTCTTTTTTAAAAAAAAATTTGTTTTTTGTTTAGCTTTACTGAACTTCTGATCTTTTTTTCTTTCTCTCCTATCCTTTTCACCTTTTCTTCTCTTTTGTTCTATTTTATGTGAATTAATTGTTGTTCTGCACATCCTCAGATAAACCCGTAGTTGACTATTAGACCCTGTCCCCCATTGTGTACACACTTAATCCACAAATTTATTACTCAATTCAAAACCTCTGAGACTTAAATTCCTTAATAGCAGTACTACCTCTTTATACCTGTATAATATTTTAAGTATTTTTATTTCTAAGATTTTCACATCTCATTTATATCCCTCCCCTTTTCTCATGATATTCACGTTCTTTTCTGAATAGTTTGTTTTTGTTTCTGCATAATATTTTTAATTTTAACTTTTCTATTTTTCATGGTCTCTTTTTTTCCCTTTCTCGTTCTTTTTTTCTCTGTCTCTATGTTCATCATATCCAACCTATTTCCTGCTTTGAGATTAGGACTTAGTTAACTCTCCCTGTCCCTTCCCACATCACTCTATTCCTATTTTTTACCCACATCTCTCCCTAACCCTAATAATTTCTGGTTTTCCAAATTATTCTTTGCGGTTCGTAGCCCATCAATATATAGTTGTTTGATGTTGAATAGATGTATCTGTTGAACTAGATTGTATCTGCAGACTATGGTCTGTGCAAATACAGACTTTGGTTGATGTTTGCCTTAAGTTAGTGCTCTAGCACAAAACTCTTGTTATTTACATCACAAATGGGCAGAGTAAGCCAGAAAACACAAGAAAAATGGCAAGTCCGGGCAGCTCAACTCCCACTCATGATAATCAGGGGACAGAACAGATAATGGATAACCCAGAGGAGAATTCTCAAATAGCTCTACAAACACTGCTGGCAAACAAGATAAATGAAAAGATTGAAAACCTACAAAGGACTCTGTATGAGCGTGAGAGGGAGAGAGAGGAGGCAATCCAAAGGTTTATACAGGAAAAGACTGAAACCGTACAAAGGACTCTATATGAGCGTGATAAGGAGAGAAAGGAGGCAATCCATAGGTTTATACAGGAAAATCATGAGCGTGGAGGAAGCTACTCAAAAATTGATACAGGATTTGCGTGAGTAACTTGAGAATACTCAAAGCAAGAAGAGCCTGGAAAGATGGATGCCATGCCCTAAAAACAAACAAATATCAACAAAGAATACTGTACCCAGCTAAACTCTCCTTCATAATTGAAGGCCAAATAAAAAGCTTCCATAGCAAAGAAAAATTGAAACAATATATCTGCACCAAACCAGCCCTACAAAGATTCTTAAAGATGTCCTACACATAGAAAACCAACAAGACCACAATAGAGGTCAAGAAACTGCACCCAAACTGAGAATCCAAGAACCATAGGAAGAACCCAGTTGCCGCAGCCCCAAAGAAAGTGGACAAAATGGCAGGAACTCCCAAATAGATTGTCTAGCTGAATTAAAAACACGATACTTCTTTATGTTGCTTTCAGGAATTTTGCCCCTTAAAACAAAAACATTTTCTTTTTTTTTGTGAACATACTGTACAGAGTGGTTACAATTACATGGGTAGGATAATGCGTACATTTCTTATCAAGCATTGCAGCCTCCTCCTTTGTTTAACCTTCACATCCCTTCCCAGCCTCCCCACGCACCCAATCCTCCCCCACCCCACCCCCCACACCAAAGATGTAAAGCTCGTTTTCGACATGACAACTTGTACTTCTCATTGTTGCAACAGGTCCACCTGTATCCTTAAAAGACTTCTTTTCCCCATCTCCTCCAAAAGTTATACTGACATCAAATATAGTGAAAGCAGGTGTTATACTGTGGGGGAGGGACATACAAAGCAACAAAGAGATAATCTTATAAATACGTTAGAAACGAATGCATGAAGGAAAAAAAAAACATTAAAATACATATCTAAGTGTTCATTTTCCTAACATCACATTATATGTCCTTTTCTGATTGACTCATACATATACTAGATATTGCAATTAAGGGAAACCATGGGACCTATCTTTCTTGGCGCCTGGCTTACTTCACTTAATATAATTTTTTTCCTCTTTTTTCCATTTCCTAACAAATGGGGCAATGTCATTCTTTCTGATGGAGGAATAGCATTCCATTCTGTATATATACCACATTTTCTTGATCCATTCACCTACTGAGGGGCATCGGGGTTGGTTCCATATCTTAGCTATGGTAAATAATGCTGTCATAAACATAGTTGTGCTGGCAGCTTTAGTGTGGTCTCGTTTGTAAACATTTGGGTAAATGCCGAAAATTGGGAATGCTGGCTCATAGGGGAAGTCTTTTGTGGAACCTCCATTCTGATTTCGAAAGTGTTTGAACAATTTTACATACCCACCAACAATGACGTACGCTTCCCTTCTGTCCACATTCCCTCTAGCATCTGTTGTTGTTAGGGTTCTTGATTTTTGCCATTCTAACTGGGGTGAGGTAGTATCTCAATGTTGTTTTGATTTGCATATCTTTTATGGCTAGGGATGTTGAAAATTTATTCATGTGTCTATAGGCCATCCTTCTTTCTTCTTCAGAGAAGTTTCTCTTTAAGTCTTTAGCCCACTTATTTATTGGGCAGTTGTTTCTTTGAGGATTTGTTGTTGGGGAATTTAATTTTTTGAGTTCCAAGTATGGTTTATATATGAGACACTTGTTCATTGTATGGCTAGTGAAGATCTTCCAGATCCGTGGGCTTTCTATTGATCTTGCTACCTATGTGTTTTGCCATGCAGAAAGCTCTGCAACTTATGCAATCCCATTTGCCCAACCTTTCTTTGATTTGTTGTGTTTCCAGGTCTCTATTAAGAAAATTTCGGCCTGCTCCAAGGAGGCCTAGGGTTTCTCCTATTCCATCCTGTAATGTTTTCAGAGTGTCTGCTTTGACTTCGAAATCTTTGATCCATTTGGAGTTGCTTCTGGTGCAGGGTGATATATAAGGATCTAGCTTTAGTTTTCTACAAGTAGTTAAACAATTTTGCCAGCACCATTTACTGAAATGCCTGTCTTTCTTCCATTCTATTGTTTTAGCTCCCTTATCGAAGATTAGATGGCTATAGGTCTATAGGTTCATTTCTGGGTTTTCAATTCTATTCCATTGTTCCTGAGGTCTGTTCTTATGCCAATACCAAGCTGTTTTGATTACTATGGTTTTATAGTAGAGTTTGAATTTTGGCATTGAAATTCCTCCAACAGTATTCTTTTGGTTGAGGAGCGCAAAAACATTTTCAATGTGAAAGGTTAGAACAAAATCTCCCAACAATTGGCCTCCATAAACATGCTGGAGTTGCAGTCCTAATATCAGATAAAATAGACTTCACATTAAAATTAGTTAGAAGAGATAAAGAAGGTTGCTACATACTTATTAAGGGATCTCTCCTTCAGGAGGATATTACAATTCTAAATGTCTATTCGCCTAGCAATGGAGCACCCAAATTTATCCAAGAAACACTACTTTCCCTCAAATCCCACATAGATCCAAAGACATTAATTGTAGGAGATTTTAACACACCACTCTCCCCAATAAATAGATCATTCGGCAAAAACTCAACAGAGAAACTGCAGATCTAAACAGCTGCATAGATCAACTAGATTTAACAGACATCTATAAAATATTTCACCCAGCAGCATCAGAATACACGTTTTTCTCAACACCACATGGAACATTTTCTAAAATAGACCACATTCTAGGCCACAAAGCAAACTTGTCCAAATTCAGAAACATTGAAATTAAACCTTGCATTCTCTCTGACCACAAGGGAATAAAATTAGAACTCAACACCAAAAGCCACCAAAGAAAGTATGGTAACACATGGAGTTTGAACAACACTCTGCTGAATCACAAGTGGGTCATGGAAGAGATTAGAAAGGAAATTCAAATATTCATGCTATTCAACAAAAATGAGCACACAAATTACCAGCTCCTCTGGGACAGAGCAAAGGCAGTACTCAGAGGCAAGTTTATAGCTCTGAATTCCTACATCAACATACTGGAGAGATCTGAAACCAACAATTTAATGAGACATCTGATCCTCCTTGAAAGAGAGCAGAAAGATAAACCTCAATCCCGTAGACCAAAAGAAACAATTAAAATTAAATCAGATTTAAATGAATTAGAATCCAAAAAAAACCTATAGAAAGAATCAACAAAAGAAAGTGTTGGTTCTTCGAAAAAATTAACAAAATTGAGAGACCCTTAGCAAATCTGATCAGAAAAAGAAGAGAACACACACAAATAAATAAACCCAGAGATGAGAATGAAAACATCACCACCGAAAAAACCAAGATTCGGAACATTATAAGGGCATACTTCTGAAAACTTTATGCTAATAAGTTTGAGAACTTGGCAGAAATGGACCTTGTCCTAGCAAATATTGACATGTCAAAACTAAACCAAGATGAGTTAAACCATCTTAACAGACCCATATCAAGCATTGAAATAGAAACAGCAAAAAGAGAACTCTCAGCTAAGAAAAGTACAGGACCAGATGGTTTTACAGAGGAATTCTATACAACCTTAAAGCAGAGCTCACACCAATACTCGTCCAAATCTTCAATGAAATTGAAAGAGAAAGTTCACTACCAAACACATTCTATGAATCCATCATAACCCTCATTCCCAAACCAGGAAGGGACTCATCAAAGAAAGAGAACTATAGACCCATTTTTTGATGAACATTGATGCAAAACTTCTCAACAAAAGTTTGGCCAATCAACTTCAACAATTCATCCAAAAAATCATACACCACGATCAAACAGGATTCAATATACGCTGGTTCAATATACGCAAATCAATTAATATTATTCATCACATCAACAGGAGCAAGGATAAGAACCACATGGTTATCTCAATAGATGCAGAAAAAGCATTTGACAAGTTCTAACACCCTTTTATTATGAAAGATTTTGAAAAATTAGGAATCCATGGGACATTCCTCAATGCAATAAAGGCTGTATATGACAAACCTACAGCCAGCATTTTACTTAATGTTGAAAAACTAAAGCCATTCCTTCTTAACTCAGGAGCAAGACAAGGATGTCCACTCTCTCCACTTCTCTCCAATCTAGTATTAGAAGGCCTAGCTACAGCAATAAGAGAAGATGCAAACATAAAGGGGGTTCAAATAGGGAAAGAAGAAATGAAACTCTCACTCTCTGCAGATAACATGATCTTGTATTTAAAGAATCCCGTAGACCCTACTCCCAAATTACTCAAGCTGATTCAAAACTTTGGCAAAGTAGCAGGGTATAAAATTAACCCTCCGAAATCAATGGCTTTTCTGTATGCCAACAATGAGAAAAGTGTGGGTGAAATTAGGAAAGCAACTCCATTTGTAATAGCCCCACAAAAATTAAAATACCTAGGAATTAACTTAACCAAGGAAGTGAAGGATCTCTATGATGAAAACTTTAAAACCTTGAAAAAGGAAATCAAAACAGAACTCAGAAAATGGCAAAAACTCCTATGCTCCTGGATTGGAAAGATTAACATCGTGAAAATGGCAATACTTCCCAAGGCTATCTACAAATTTAATGCGATACCTATCAAAATTCCAACCTCATTCTTCAAGGAAATAGAAGAGGCAATCCAAAAATTCATATGGAACAATAAAAGACCCCGAATAGCAAAAACGCTCCCCAACGGAAAGAACACTGCTGGAGAAATATCAATACCAAATTTCAAACTCTACTATAAAGCCATAGTAATCAAAACACCTTGGCACTGGCACAAGAACAGACCTCAGGGCCAATGGAATAGAATTGAAAACCCAGAAGTGAACCTCCAGACTTATAGCCATCTAATCTTCGAAAAGGGAGCTGAAACAATAGAATGGAAGAACGACAGCCTCTTCAGTAAATGGTGCAGGCAAAATTTGTTAACTACTTGGAGAAAACTAAAGCTAGATACTTATCTATCACTTTGCACCAGAATCAACTCCAAATGTATCAAAGACCTCGGAGTCAAAGCAGACACTCTGAAAACATTACAGGATGGAATAGAGGAAACCCTAGGTCTCCTTGGTGTAGGCCGAAATTTTCTTAATAGAGACCCGGAAATACAACAAATCAAAGAAAGGTTGGACAAATGGGATTGCATGAATTTGCAGAGCTTTCTGCATGGCAAAGGACATAGCCAGATAGATCAATAGAAAGCCCACGGATCTGGAAGATCTTCACTAGCCATACAATGGACAAGTGTCTCATATATAAACCATACTTGGAACTCAAAAAATTAAATCCCCCAACAACAAATCCTCAAAGAAACAACTGCCCAATAAATAAGTGGGCTAAAGACTTAAAGAGAAACTTCTCTGAAGAAGAAAGAAGGATGACCAATACACCCATGAAGAAATGCTCAATCTCCCTTGCCATAAAAAAAATGCAAATCAAAACAACATTGAGATACTACCTCACCCCAGTTAGAATGGCAAAAATCAAGAACTCTGACAACAACAGATGCTAGAGGGAATGTGGACAGAAGAGAAGCTTACGTCATTGTTGGTGGGAGTGTAAACTTGTTTAACCACTTTGGAAAGTAGTATGGAGGTTCCTCAAAAGACTCCACATAGAGCTCCCCTATGACCCAGCAATCCCAATTTCGGGCATTTACCCAAAGATTTACAAACAAGACCACACTAAAGCTACCAGCACAACTATGTTTATGACAGCATTATTTACCATAGCTAAGATATGGAACCAACCCAGATGCCCCTCAGTACATGAATGGATCAAGAAAATGTGGTATATATACACAATGGAATTCTATGCCTCCATCAGAAAGAATGACATTTCCCCATTTGTTAGGAAATGGAAAGACTTGGAAAAAATTATATTCAGTGAAGTAAGACAAGCCCAAAGAAACATAGGTCCCATGGTTTCCCTTATTTGCAATATCTAGTACATGTATGAGTCAAGCAGAAAAGGTCAGATAAGGTGAAGTTAGGAAAATGAACCCTAAGATATATATTTAAATGTTTTTTTCTTTCATGCATTTGTTTGTAACGTATTTATAAGATTATTTCTTTGTTGCTTTGTATGGCCCTCCCCTACAGTATAATCCTTTCTTTCACTGTTTTTGATGTCAGTATAATTTGTGGAGGGGCAGGGGAAAAATAATTCGTTTAAATAAGGAAACAGGTGGACCCATTGCAGCAATGAGAAGTACAAGCTGTCATATCGAAAATGAACTTTACAACTTTGTTGCAGGGGGTGGGAGGTGAGAAGGATTGGGTGGGTGGGTAGTGGGAGGCTGGGAAGGGATGTGAAGGGTAAACAAAGAGTAGGCTACAATGCTTGATAGGAATTATACTCATTATCTTGCCCATGTAATTGTAACCCCTCTGTACAGTATGTTCACAATAAAAAAAAGAAAAAAGAACAAAATAAAATAATTAAAAAAATAAAATAATTAAAAAAAGAAAACAATACACACACATATAACCCCAAAATAAGAATTATAAGAGGAAGAAAAAAAAAGTTAATAGAAAACAAAAATTTTTAAAGTTAAAAATTTAAAAAAAAGGTTTAGAAAAAATTTTTATAAAAACTACAAAAAAAGAGAATTTGATTTTTTGCGGGGATGGGGTGATCCTGTATCTCCCTTGTGTTCACAACCAGTCTCTTGTTCGATTATCTGGTCTGCTTGTGGTGTTTGATTTTCCTGTGGTTTGGATTGTTTCATTAGTCAATTTGTTTGAGCATGCAGAAAAATGCTCTGCTTTACCAAGGATTTTGTGATCCTCCTCCCAGGCTAATTCAATGGGACAGAGATCTTTGAGTTTCACAAAAGGGGGACATGGTTGTTTCCTCTAATTTGGAGATGCTGTGATGAGGCTAGGTTCTGGGTAAATTTGAGGCCTTTTACCAAACAGCAGCTTTTCCCTGAGGAGTTAGCTTCTGAGAAACTCACAGAGCCCAGCCTGGAGCCATTCTCAGGGTTTTTGTTTACTGAATTTCAATTGATTGTCAAGGCTGCTGTAGGGAGGGGCTGCCTCTGGCTCTGTTTACCCAATGAAGAAAGCCACTCCTGGGGCTGGCTGCTCAAGCTGGTTGACTTTTCCCAGGGAGGAGCTGAGCCTAGCAGGTCAGCTTAGGTTCCTGTGACCTACTAAATGACTCTTGTTTTCTTCCAAGGCTTGAGTTGGAGCTAGCTACACAGCCAAGCTTTGTCAGTGTCCAAGATGGAGATCTCCAGTAATGTGGGGAAGAGGGTTGGCCTTCCCTCCTCTGCTCCCTGAGAAGGAGTGAGGATGTCAGGCTTCTACTCACGCCAGAGTCTTGGTTCCTGGCTCATCTCTGCTCTGTGAACTTCAGGATGAAGATGTGTGCTCCTTGTCAGTTCTTGCTGGTGTTGAGTAGAAACTACTCACTTGCCGCATCTGGCGCTTAAGTCCCAGACTCTCTGTGTTGCAGGTATGGCGGCTATGCCTGCCGCTGCTGCCGCCACATCTGTGGCCACTGGAAAGTGCTCATATCTGTCTCCTTGCCTGGATTTTCCTTCTCTGGTCTAACTCTCTGTCCTGTGATGGCACACTTGGTGTGATTCTCTGGCTTAGGGCTGTTTTTTGCAACACTAAAATTGCTTTCTATGTCAGAGCTTGTTTAGTCTCCAGCTTCTCCTCAGCCATCTTCCCAGAACTCATCAGAAAATAACATTTAAAATCAAGCCCATGCAGGAAAGTACAGGGGACATTTTTTCTGTGTGTGCCAGTCATGGGGGTTGAATTTGTTCTCCTTTATTCAAGGCTGATGTTCTATTATTCTCAGCTAATCGGTGGGATGACTACCAGCTAATTGGAGGTAAAGAGTCTCATGGAATTCTCTGTGCAGGCTGACTTCAAACTGATAATCAGATTTCAGCTTCCTGAGACATTCTGTGCTTTGCATGAGACACTTCTCTCCAATGAACCAACCAAAAGAAGAAAAAAAAAAAACACCTGGGGTTGAGATGTGGCTCCAACGGCAGAAATGAGACAATGATTTCTGGGACAGCACCCACACCTTGAGATCAAGCTCCAGGACCAGCACACACAAAAATAAAATAAATAAATGAAAAGAAAGGTGGAAGAAGAAAAGGGAGAGCCGATTTCAGAGGTTAAAATGAGCAACATTGAGTTAGCTTACACTTGTTACTGTACTTACTCAAGGGTCTCACATCTGAGGATCAGTACTCAAGGCAAGTCATGGCAGGGGAGTCCATGAACTCTAATTAGCCAACTACAGTTTTTTTTTTTTTAAAGCTCCGAATTGTGCTGTGGCTCACATATTAGAGGACTAGTATTAAAAATGTACTGGGAGGGGACTGGGAAGGTGACTCAGTGGGAGATTGTTTGCCTTGAATGCATGAGGCCCTAGGCTCAATTCCTCACCAACACATCAGCAAGAAAAGCCAGAAGTGGCGCAGTAGCACAAGTGGTACGGCTATAGCCTCAAGCTGAAGAGCTGAGGAACAGCACCCAGGCCCAGAGTTCAGGCTCCATGACAGACAAAAAAAAAAAGGAACTGGGACAATACCTTGGGTCTGATTTATAGCTCCATGCCCAGCATACATATGGAAATAAAAAGTAGAAATTTAAAAATGTATAAGAAAATCCAATTAAATTTTCAAAATGAGTCATGAGTTTTTGGTTTTTGTATGTAATCCTCTTTTTTTGGTCGGTTGTAAGACTTGAACTCTGGGCCTGAGCACTGTCCCTCAGCTCTTCAGTTCAAGGCTAGTGCTCTGCCACTTGAGCTACAGTGCCACTTCCTTTTGTGTGTAATCCTAAATACTAAGATAGATTAAATCTGAGGGCTATGGTCTCTCATCTTCAAATCACCAGCAAAACAAATAAACAAGAAAACAGTAATAAATCTGTGATGGAGTTGTAAAGCACCAGGCTTGAGTGAGAAAGCTATGAAACAGTGTCCTTGCTCAGAGATCCAGCCTCAGGATCACAAAAATGTAAATAAGAAGAGAACCTGGGGCTGGTGACTCATGCCTGTAATTCTCCAGGAGGCAGAAATATGGGTAGCCAGTGTAAAGGCCAATTCTAGCAGGAAAGTCCAGAAGACAGTTGCTTGTGGGCCATCCTGGGGCTAGAACTGTAGTACTCCCAGATTTTTGGCAGTTAATTGGAGGTAAAGATCTGAGACTTTCCTGCTCAGCCTGGCTTTCAACCATGATGGTCAGATTTCAGCCTCCTGAAACAGGCCAGGCCTTGCATGAGTTCTGGCTCCAGCACTAGCACACTCACAAAAAATGAATACATGCAAAGAAGACTAGAGAGAAAGAAAAACCAATAACTGAGGCTGCAATGAGCCAATCAGCCCATTACTGGTGGTTCATAACTGTAATTCTGTTTACTCAAGAGGCTAAAATGTGTTGATAATATTTAAAGGCCAGACCGAGTAGGAAAGTCCATAAGACTTGTGTGTGTGTATGTCTATGTGTGAGTCCTGTGCTTTAGTTTGTACTGTTTTGCTCAAAGTTCTACTAATCTCAGCTTTTTAGTGGTTATAATTGGAGATATTATGTACTTTCCTGCCCAGGCTGGCACCAACATTGATTCTCAGATTTCAGCCTCATAAATCCGGTCTGGCTCTACATTATATTCATTTCTAATTAAACACCAAAACAGAAAAAAAATCCTGGAGTTTAGCTGTGGTTCAACTGTCAGAACTGGGAAAATTTCTGGGACAGCACCCAGACCCTGAGTTCAAGCTGGAGGACAAACACAGAAGAAATAAAAAGAGGATAGAAGTACAAAAGGAAGAGTCAGTGACAGAGGTTGAAATGAATCAAACATTGGTTTCTCACACATGTTGTACAAGATCCTCAGGAGAATTAAATCTAAGGCTCACTGTTCATGGTCAGCCCAGGCAGGAGAGTCCATGAGACACATATATCTAATTTGCCACCAAAAATAAGCTACAATTTGTACTTTGGCTCATTCAGTTGAGTGCTAGTCTCAAATAGAAACTTTGGGACAAAACCTAGGCCCTGTGTTGAAGTCCTAGACATACATTTCAAAACAAACAAACAAAAAAATACCCACACGATTTAAAAAATGATGGGAAAAAGAAAACCAAGGTTTAAGTTTGTTCATGTGTGTATTCCTATACATTCTAGGTTCAAAGCTAGACTGGGCAGGAAAATACATGAAACTACCCCAACTACGCAGCGAAAAGTTGGAAGTGCAGATATGACTGTATATGTAAAGCACTGTATTTGGTTCAAAAGCTAATTAAAAAAAGTGCCGACCCAGAGTTCAATTCTTAGTGCTAAAAAATTGTAGGAGAACTGAAGAAAGGCCAATTGTAAATTTAAATATAAGCCTGGTGTTTGTTGATCATGGCTGTAGTTGATCCCTGGCTACAAAATTCTTGGGATCAAGTTTCAAGGCCTACCCTAAAAGCAAAGTCCAGGAGACTGTGTGTGTGTGTGTGTGTGTGTGTGTGTGTGTGTGTGTGTGTATGTGTGAATGTTTGTGTGTGTGTGTGTGTTTCTATGTGTGATGTGTGTGTTTCTGTAATATCAGCTTCTGGGTGGTGAATTGGATGGCTTTGAAACATGGTCCTCAGATTTCAGCTACCTTATTTAGCTGGAAGTTGAGCTGTGGCTTAAGTGGCAAACTGGGCAAATATTTTCTGGAACTGCACGCAGACTCTGAGTTCAAGCCCCAGGACATGCACAGAAGAAAGAAAGAAGAGTAGAAGTAACCAAGGAAGAGCGAGTGACAAAGGCTTAAGTCAATCAAGCATCAATGGCTCATACATGTTTTACTACCTATTCAAGAGCCTGAAATCTGAGGATGATGCTTCATGGCCAGCCTAGGCAGGAGAGTCCATGATTCTCGTCTTTAATTAATCAACCCCCCAAAAAAGTGCCAAAAAGTTATGATGTTTCTCATGTAATAGAGGATATCCTTGAATAAAAACTTTTAGGACAGAATATGAGCCCCAATTTGTAGACCCAGGAACAGCACACACATGCAAAAAATAAAAAGTAAACAAAAGAAGGAAGTGGCAAGCACATATTAAAGTTTTATAATGACACAAGGGTTGTTGGTCCTGTGGATAATCCTAACTACACAAGAGACTGACATCTGAGGATTGTAGTATCAAGTCAGCTTGGGTAGGAACGTGCTTGAGATGCTTATCCCAGCTACTTAACACAAAGCCCTGAGCTGGAGCTGGGGTGGTAAAGCAACATCCTTCAGTTTAAAAGCTAAGAAACAGTCCCCAGAGCCAGAGGTCAAGCTGCAGGGCCACTAAAAATTACAAATAACAAACAATCAACACAAAGGAGAGCGGAAGAAGAGAGACTGAAATCTGAGGATCCACAATTCAAAGTTAATGCATGCAAGAAAATCCATGAGACATTCAGGTATGTGTGCATCTGGGTGCCATCTTGCAGCTTGTGTGTGCCTCCTTGAACTTGTGCTGGTTTGTTCAAGGACAAAGCTCTACCACTCCAAGATTTTCAGTGGTTAATTAGAGGTCATGGTCTCATGGATTTTCCTTCTCAGCCTGGCTTTATTCATGGTAGGCTTTCCTCAGACTCTTATCTCCAATTAATTGTCAAAAAGAAAAAAAAAAGCCTGGGAATTGAGTTATGGCTCAAGTGGCAAAATTGGGCAATCAGTTTCTGGGAAAGCAACCAGGCCCTGAGTTCAAGCCCTAGGACAATCACAGAAGGATTAAAGAAAGAGAGACTAGAAGTGCAGAAGGAAGATCCAATGAGAGATGTTTAAATAAATCAAGCATTGGTAGCTCACCGATGTTCTATCAGCTACTCAGGAGGATGAAATCTGAGGATCACCATTGAAGGCCAGCCCAGGTAGGAGAATCCACGAGACCCTTATATTTCATTTGTTACCAAAAATATGACACTAGCTGTGCTCTGGTTCATGTGGTATACAAAAATAAAGAAAAAAGAGTACAAGTTATGAAAGATGAGAGAAAGAGAAAATTATCATTTCAAAATGAGCCATGGGTTGTTAGTTTATTTGTGTATTCCTAGCTACTGAGGAAGTTGAAATATGAGGATCACAACTCAAAGCCAGCCTGGGTAGGAAAGTTATTGAAATTCTTATCTTCAACTACCCAGCAAAAGCTGGAAATGAAGGTGTAATAGTAGTTGTAAAGTACTGAAATATGGCGAAAATCTGGGAAATGGATCCCTGGTCCATAATTCAGCCCAAAGTCGACCAAAAACAAAACTGAAAGAAGAGAAGAAATGACCATTTGAGATTTAAAAATAAGCCTGGCGCTAATGGTTCATGCTTATAATTTTAGCTTTCAGGAGGCTGAATTTGAAGGCAGTATTTAAAGGCCAGTCCAAACAGGAAAGGCCATGGGGCTTTTTTTCTTTGTGCCAACCTAGGGCTTGAATTTGTGTAGGAGCTCTACCACTCCCAGCATCTTGGTAGTTGATGAAAAGAATCTTATGAACTTTCCTGTTCAGGCTGGCTTCAAACGGTGATACTCAGATTTCAGCCTCCTGAGTCTTGCTGGGCTTTACATGAGACTCATCTCCAAAAGGAAGAAAAATAAAACCTGGCGATTGAGCTGTGGCTCCAATGGCAGAAATGAGAAAATAATTTCTGAAACAGCACCCAGACCTTGATATTAACTTCAGGGCCAACACACATACAGAGAATAAAATAAATGTGGAGGAGGGTGGGAGAAGAAAGAGCCAATTTCAGAGTTTAAAATGAGCCAAGCATAGGTGGCAAACACCTGAGATGGTAGCTACTCAGGAGGCTCAAATCTGAGGCTCACAGTTGAAAGCCAGCCCAGATAGGAGAATTCATATACTCAACTCTATGTAGCTACTTAAAACCAAACCACATCAAAAAATAGCCACAAGTTGTGTGGTGGCTCATGTCTTAATTTGCTAGTCTTGAGTAAACCCTTCGGGGATAGCACCTGGGCTGATTTGTAGACCGAGGACCAGCATACACAAGGAAATAAAAATACAAATAAAAAGGTGTAAGAATGGCAGGAAATATGGTTTAATGATAGAGTGCTTGTGTAGCATGTTTGAATTCCTGGGTCTGTTTCCTCAGTGCCTGATGAATAGAAAAGGCTGGAAGTGGCACTGTGGCTCAAGTAATAGAGTCCTCACCTTCAGTAAAAGAAGCTCAGGAACAGTGCCCAAGCGCTGATTTCAAGTCTCAAGGCTAGACGAAAAAAGTTGTGAGAAAATCCAATTAAAGTTTCAAAATTATCCATGAATTTTTGGTTGGTGTGTTTAATCCTAGTGATTCAGAAGGCTGAAATCTAAAGGTGGTTGTTCATAGCCAACCTGGGCAGGGATGTGCCTAAGTCTCCAACTAATCAGCAAAAAAAGCCAGAAATGAGGATGTGCTTGTAGTTGGAAAGCACCAGCCCTGAGGAAAAACCTATGAAACACTGCCCTGGTTCAGAGATCCAGCTTCAGGATCACAATAAGAGAATTAAATGATTGAAGTAAAGAACCTTGGACTGTTGGCTCATGTCTGTAATTCTAGAAAAGCAGGAGGCTGAAATATAAGATCCAGTGTAAAGGCAAACCCAGTCAAGAAATTCCAGGAAACCATGGGACCCATGTTCCTGAGGGCATGGCTTACTAACTGAATATAATTTTTCCAAGTCTTTCCATTTCCTAACAAATGGGGCAATGTCATTCTTTCTGATGGAAGCATAGAATTCCATTGTGTACTGAGTCAAGCAGAAAAGGTCAGATAAGGTGATGTTAGGGAAATGAACCCTAAGATATGTATTCAAATGATTTTTTTCATGCAATTTTTTCTAACACATTTATAGGATTATTTCTTTGTTGCTTTATATGTCCCTCCCCCACAGTATAACCCCTGCTTTCACTGTATTTGATGTTGGTATAATTTGTGGAGGGGAAGGGGAAAAACAAATTGTTCAAACAAGGATACACGTGGTCCCATTGCAACCATGAGATGTACAAGTCGTTATGTCGAAAACGACCTTTACAACTTTGGTGCGGGGGGTGGGGAGGGAGAGCGGGGACGATTGGGCGGGGGACAGGGAGAGGATGGGAAGGGATGGGAAGAGGAAACAAAGGAGGAGGCTACAATTCTTGATAAGAAATACACTCATTATCTTGCCCATGTAATTGTAACCCCTCTGTACAGTATTTTCACAATAAAAAAAGGAAAAAAATAAAAAGAAATTCCAGGAGACTGTTTTGTGTGTGGTAGCCACACTGGAGATAGGATTTTTTGATTGAATGGAAATAAGAGTTTCATGGACTTTCTTGCTCAGGCTGCTTTCAAACTATGATGGGCAGATTTCAGCCTAATGTATCAGGCCAGGCCTTGCATGAGTTCAAGCTCCAGGACCAACAAACACAAAAATAATGAAATAAATGAAAAGAAGAGTAGAAGAAGAGAAGAAAGAGGCAATACCAGAGGTTTCAATGAACCAATCATTGGTGGCTCATATCTGTGATTCTAGCTACTCAGGCTGAAATTTGAGGGTGCTGTTTAAAGCTCAGCTCAGTTATATGAGTTCATAAGATCTCTCTCTGTATCTCTTTCTTTGTCTCTCTCTCTATCTCTCTCTGTCTCTGTCTCTCTCTCTCTCTCTCTCTCTCACTCTCTCTCTGTGACAATCCTTGTGTTTGAACTTGCACTGTTTTCTTCAATGACCTACTTACTTTCAGATTTTTAGTGGTTAATTGGAGAAAAGACTGTTAAGGACTTTCCTCAATGTTCAGCTTCCCGAATCTGGCCTACCTCTACATGAGTCTCTTGTCTCCAATTAACTTCCCTCCAAAAGCCAAATGTTATGGTTAGTCCCATATATGCACTGAGACAGCATCTGAGCCCCAATTTCTACTCCCAGGACAAGCAAAAATGAAGAAAATAAGAAAAGAAGGTGGAAGCAAGCATATATTAAAGTTTTAAAATGACCCAAATGTTTCTGGTTATGTGTGTAATCCTTACTATACAAGAGGCTGACTTCTGAGGATTGCAATGTCAAATCAGCCTGGGCAGGAATGTGCTTGAGACTCATCTTCATCTACACAGCACAAAACCTTGAGCTGTGGCTGAGGTTGTAAAAGCATCAGCTTTGAGTGTAAAAGGTAAGATATAGCCCCCAGATTTAGAGGTTAAGCCACAGGACCAATAAAATTTTCAAAGAAGAGGAGATGAAGAGAGGTTGAAATCTGAGGATCATGGTTCAAAGCTAGCCCATGCAAGAAAGTCCATGAGGCTTTCTCTGTGTGTGCATCAGTGTGCTGTCCTATGGCTTGAACTTGTGCTGTTTTGTTCAAAGGTAGAGATCCACCACTCCCAGCTTTTCATTGATTAATGGGAGCTAAGATTCTCATGGACTTTCCTGCCTTGGTTGGTTTTGAACTATGATCCTCAGATTTCAGAAAACTGATCCATGCTGGGCTTTGCATAAGACTCTTATCTCCCATTAGCTACCAAGAATTAAAAAAAACCTGGAGTTGAGCTGTGACTCAAGTGGTAAACTGGGCAATCACTTTCTAGGACAGCACTCAGGGCCTTATTTCAAGCACCAAGACAAAACAAGTATAGCCACAAGTTATATTTTGGCTCACGTGGTAAGCCACTAGTCTTGAAGAAAAAGCTCTGGTATTGTATCCAGGCCCTGATTTGTAGCCCCAAGACTAGCACATAAACAAAAATAACAAACAAGGAAATTTTTAAAAACAAAAATTGGAAAAAATAACATATTAACGTTTTTAAACGTTTGTGGTTCATGTGTATAATCAGAGCACTTCAGGAAGCTGAAATCAGAGGATCATGGTTTGAAGACAGACTATCCAGAAAAGTACATTAAAATCTTATATGCAATAAGCCAGCAAAAAGCTAGGAGTGGAGCTATGGTTGAGTTTTAAAACATAATCCTTGAGTCAAAAAACTAATAAACATAAGGGCGCTGAGACTCTAGCCTGTAATCCTAGATATTCAGGCGTTTGAGATATGAAAATCATGGTTCAAAACCAACCTGCGAAGGAAAGTTAATGAGAACTTATCTCCAATTAACCACCAGAAAACCTGAAGTGGCTCTGTGGCTGAAATGGTACAGCATTCGCCTTAAGCTGAAGATCTCAAAGACAGCACTCAGGCCGAGGGTTCAACTCCACCCTCCTTAAAAATAGATAAGAAACAGCAATGAGGCCTAGAGATCAGGTCTACTGACCGCAATTAAAAGGCATTGAGGTTGAAGTCAAGAAAGAGCTGAGTAAAAATATTTAAATGTCAGAAGCTGGTTGCTCATGCCTGTAGATTCTAGCTACCCTGGGCACAGTTCAAAGCCAGCACTAGCAAGAAAGTCCATGAGATTTGTGTATGTAATTACCAGTACTAGGGGTTGAACTTGCCCTGTTTTACTCAAGTCTAGAGTACTACAACCCCCAGCTTTTTGGTGATTAATTGGAGATAAGAATCTCAGACTTCATCTGGGAAGTTGGCTCAGTGGTAGGGTGCTAGCCTTGCATGTATGAGGACCTGGGTTTGATTCCTCATAACCACATAAGCAAGAAAAGCCAAAAATGTTGCTGCAACTCAGTTGATAGAGCACTAACCTTAAGCTGGAATGCTGATGGACAGCACCAAAGCCTAGTTTTCAGGCCCATAACCAATGGCAAAATAATAATAATTTAAAAAAGCCCTCAGACTTTGCTGCTCAGACTGGCTTCAAACCAAGATCCTCAGATTTCAGCCTCCTTAGTAGTGCTGGGGTTCTCATGAGACTCTTCAAAAAGAAAGAACCTGGAAGTTGAGCTGTGGTTCAATTGGCAGAACTGAACAAAATCTCTGAGACAGTGATCAGTGCCTAGATGGAGAAAAAAACATAAAAATTTCAAAAATAAATAATAAATTGTAATACAGAAAAAATCGTGTTTAATATGATACAAAGGAAAACTTTTTTTTTAAGTGCAGCAAACAAAAACATACTACAAAGTTTCAAAATGACATACTGAGAGTAAGGGGAAAAGGAAAAATTTTAATATTTATGTAAATATTAAATCCAAACTGACATGACCAAAACATAATATGATCAGAACCTTATCTCTCACTTGTAATTGCTTACAAACAATTGTCCCTCCAGTTTCAGCAGTAGCATGGGGATTTAGGAAGGACCTCTCTATGCAGCCTTGACTGAATAGGAATCTTCCTGCTTTAGCCTCTTGAGTTAGAAATACAGGCTTTGCCCTTATTTTAATACACAAATTACACTTTAAAACTCAGCATCAATATTCAAATAATGGATTATGTGTAAAAGCATGAATAAACATCCACCAGAGAAGCTCTGAGCAATACTATCATAACAGTAGAAGTGCACCTACCACTTAAGGTAGGTAACAGAAGGAAGATTTAGCATTTTTTTGGAAGTTCAGGGGTTTGAACACAGGGCCTCATGCTTGCTAGGTATAAAATTCAGTGACATTAATTATATCCACACTACTTTTTTACCATTACCTCTGCTTGTGAACTTTCTTTTCAATACTGATGGAATCCACAAAATGACCTGCAACAAAGGCTTTTTTGTTTTGTTTTTGGTCGGTCATGGGGCTTGACCTCTGGGTTGGGCACTGTCTCTGTGCTCTTCAGCTCAAGGCGAGTCCTCTACCGCTTGAACTACAGCGCCATTTCTGGTTTTCTAGTGTTTTATTGGAGATAGTAGTCTCACATACTTTCCTGCCCGGGCTGACTTTCAACTGTGATCCTCAGATCTCAGCCTCCTGAGTAGTTAGGATTACAGGGGTGAGCCACCGTCCCCCAGCCCCAGAAATTTTAATCTTTCCTTTTTCCCTTATGAAATAGTTTAGTCAATGTATTTCACATAAATAGATTATTTTGTGTCCATCCATGACAGACATATATTAATTGCAGCCTTTTTTGGATGAGTCATAATTTATGCACACCTCACATTTTATAAACCTATTCATCTGGGCCCATATTTAGCAGCTTGTTCTGAGAAGAATGGTAGCTATTTTGCTAGCCACCTCTATCCTCTGCAGTTTCCTATTCAAATTAGTCTTTGGTATCAGTATGAATCTGCTCAGAGGGTAGAGCCATACAGGCTGGCTTTGAACCATGATCCTCAGATCTCAGTCTCCTGAATAGCTAGGATTATAGGTGTGAGACACCTGCACCAGGCCATCATTTCTTCCAAGAACATTTCAGGGGAATGGAATAGCACTGTACCACATACATTCATTAGCAACTGCCCCAGGGTGAGCCAGATGCTCATACCAAATCCACTGACTTGATACTGTCTTTGGTGTCCAAAAGGATATTGTTGGACCTAAGGTCTTCGTGTATGATTTTGTTTGGTGTAAGTAGTGAACAGCACTTACAACATGTGTGACAAGCCTCCTGGCTTCATCCTCATATAGGCGGCAGAATTTTCAGATCCACCCCAAGAGGTATCCCCTAGTGGCCAGTTCCATGATGAGATACACAGACTCTTCATTTTCTATTACCTGGTACAACCTGATGATGTGTTTGTGCCATACCTTCTTAAAAATGTCCACCTCATTCTTTATCCAATGATGAGGACTCTCACTTCCAGAGTATTTTACATGCCACGTCCTTGTCTGTGAGGAGGGAATGGGCCAGCTTCACTTTTCCATAGGTACCTGTGTCGAAGAGCTCTTTCTTCTGGTATTGTTTGATGATCTCCTCCTTCAAGGAGCTTGAGATTGATTCTTTCTGTACTTCCATCCTTCTGCTACAATGGGAGGTAGCAAGTCTACCTAAATAAATTAAATTAAATAAAAGAAAACCCAGAAAGAGTAAAAAGAAATACCAAAATCCAAATAACAGCCCGTCCCCACTACCAAAAAAATCATTTAACTTTGATTCAGTCCAGGGGGTCATCAAACAAGAGCTCCAAGCTCTGTTAACTGACATAGGTTGGAGCACAGTGGTTTCCTATATATCCTTCATGACCTCACACAGTGGAGCAATCACAACCAGGCATAGTGATGTCATAGAAGAAATGGACCAATCAGAGTCTGGGCCAGTGAGGTCAGAGAAATAGCGGACCAATCACAGCCTGCCAGCATTGACACTCTAGCTCTTAGACCTCAAAGACTTGCTAAGGTATCCATGTGGCTTGAGGTTGCTCTGGTCATTCTCGTGGCATTTCTGAAACCACTAGGACAGTGGTCAAAATCCTCTGATTTTCTAGAGGACTACTGAATCTTATAAATTGCTTCTCTGGAGACACTAGCTAATAACCTCAATTCTTGATGTCCACCTTATCCAATGTCTTTTTTCAGCAATAGCACTGTGCAAAGGCCTCTGTCCTTCTCAAGGACAGCTGTGTACTACAACTTCCTCCTGAGGGGACAAGTTCCAGGGTGGCTTTGAGCCACCACCCTCACAATTCACCTTCCTGAGTAGTTAGGATTATAGGACTGAGCCATCGGTAGGTTCTTAGCTCATCTCTACATTTGGAGGAAGTATATTTGTTAGAAAGGCGGGTTTTAGATATGTCCTTTTAACACTTTAAATTTGTTGCCTTTGCTGTCTGATAGTGAATCTAGTTTCTGATGAGAAATTTGTCTTAATATAATTGAAGATTACTTGTGTGTGATGAGTTGTGTCTTTGTGCTTTGGGTGGTTTTCTGTTTTTGTTTAATTAGAATGTGTCTTAATGTGGACCTGTGTAATTAAGTTAATTGACTTTTTTGAGTTGATAGATTCCTGCATGGAAGGGTTCATGCTTTCAATCACAGTTGGGAAGGTATTGGTTTTTATTCCTTCAAATATTATATATTTCTATTTTTCCCTCTGTAGACATATATATATTATACATTATATAGTCACATTGTATATGTGAATATACATATATATGCCTACATATTTATATTATATATACATTTATATACATATATAGTTTCACATAGCTTCCACTTTTGTGATTGTTTATGGTAGGAAGTTTAGATTGGTCCTAGCTACTCCATCAGAGTTAGAGTTTGAAGTTTTCCTCTTTATTTCTTGATAAAAATATGCATTACTCGCCAAGGATATTGAAATAGGTATTAAGGACAGATAGACTATCTCTCTCTCTCTCTCTCTCTCTCTCTCTCTCTCTCTCTCTCTCTCTCTCTCTCTCATTTCCTACCTTGGTTAGGTCTCTGAGCACAGGGCCATTGCTTGTCGGGTTCTTCTAGTGTGCTGTGAAATTTTGCAGTGTCATATTCTGCTTCAACGGCCACCAGGAAGGCCTGCACTTGGAAGAGGAGCTTCTCAAAGGCAACCTGCATGGGTGCACCTGCCTGCCTCTGTCTTGATGTCATAGCTCCACAGCTACTTGGGGTGGCCTTAGCAGATGCCCCTTTGTCTGGACTGCTGACAGGTGACTGTGCCAGCACAAGCACAGCCCCTTTTTTATTACACATCAGAGGTCTGCGGTGGAACCTGGGGGTGTTCCCTTGTTGGTGGCTATGCATGGAGCAAGGGTGGGGGCTGCAGAAGCCTCACTGTGGCCTGACTTCTGGGGCACAACAAATGCCAAGGGTTTCTCTGGGCTCTTTACAGAATACAAGGGCAGGTTCAGGAGCAGAAGCTGAGCTCAGGGGGCCCCTAAATACAGGGTGGGCTTTAGAGCTGGGCATCACAGATTGATTTTTTTGAAGGGCTGCCGACACCATCTGGAAGCTGTTAGGAGGTCTGAGTACATCATGAGATTAGGTGGTGTGGGCCTCTGAGCTTCATCCATTGTTTGCAATATGGCTGAGCCCTCCCTCCCGAATTATCCTGGTGCCCTCTGAGTGTGTGCTGGTTTCTGGCAGTGAGAAAAGTTTAATGTGTCTCTTATTCCCTGAGCCTCACTAGGAAGTTCTATTGTTGGCAGGGATGATTCTGTCATTGGGAGGTCTGTGTGTTCTCTGAGGAAGGGAATCAACAGACCTCAGAGCACATCTTGGCTTTCTTTCTGAAAGGCCTGTTTAAAGCTTCAGATGCTTTAAAGGTTTCTAGACATATCCATGGATTGTTCTTTTTTATCTTTCAATGACAGCTCTAATTTCCTCCCTTAGTCATGGTCTATTGACCCCTTTGATTCTGGCATAAATGAGGGAACACAGGCAGGGCTGTTGTGTTGCTAAGGAAAGCAGACAAGGCTGCCTTGTTGCTGAGAAAAAGCAGGCAGGCCTGTCTTGTTACGTAGTTTCATTTTATTCCCCGATGTTGGTAAATAAAACCTCCAGGTTGGACTTCAGGAGCTGCCCATGATCATTGTTCCATTCCTTTTCCCTGCTCTTACCATACTGCCTTTCTATTTAAATTTATTTTTACTTTTAATTTTTGTCAGAAAGAAAGAGGCAATTAAAATTCTATATGTAATGTTAATTTTTATTCTTGAATTACTAACATACATGAAAAACATGTCAATTAAAGAAGCATAAAATGGCAGATGGCGTGAGCTTGATCACTGTCCCTCTACTCTGTCTCTCTTGCTCTACCCTGGGGTGACTACTGCAACTAATTAGTTATGTATCCCTGCATCTAAACCAAATGTGCACAAAGAACAGCCAATTAAAAAGAGACTTGCCCACAGCTATCCAAGTCCCTCAAACTGCTATCTTAGTAGGAGGCCAAATTTCCATTCACACTATGGTGATTCAAACGTCTACACTCAGGTTCACAGACCTGATCCAAGTCTGTGCTGGAACCAGGACTGAAGGTGGTAACATTGTTCACTAAGGGAGAAGTCTGCAATAGCTAGAAATCAGCCCTTTGCCTTTCCCACTAAGTCACAGTATCAGGTATGAGGATCAAGGAGTTACACAGGCCTTTTAGAGGTTACTAGACTTTGGGTTTTAACTTTTGTAATTCCAAGTTTCTCTTCAGATCAAATATTGGGCCTGCACAATAGCAGCCCATGAGGAAGTGATGTCCAGAACTTGTGTAAGTGTCTCAGAGTCTTTGAATTTGTTTTTACTGAATTGTCTTTTTTTCTACAATCCACACCAATGGCCAAATAGGTGTAGAAAAACAAGGCCACTTCCACCAAACCAGATTGTTGGTGTTCAATACCTAACTCGAGTCTACTCCATTTGATGCAATACTGTTCAAAGGAACATTCATTAAGTGAGGAGTAAAACATTGTACATCTGATAGAGATAGATATTAACAGATATCCTTGACTTTTAACCTTATAGGTGGTATTTGAGGCAGATGCAGGTGGCATAAACCTGTAATCCTGGCTACTCAGCATTCTAGTTTGAAGGCACCCAGGTCCAGAATGTCTGTGAGACTTTTATCTCCAATTATCCACCAATAAGCCCGAAGTAGAGTTGTGGTTCAAGTGGTAGAGCAATAGTCTTGGACACAAAAGCTCAGGAAGAGCACCCAGGCCTTCAGTTCAAGTGCCAAGGCTAGCAAACACATACCAAAAATGTGGTATTTGTAAACAAAGAATAAATTTTAATTTGATCTCTTTTTAGCCAATTTAATGTCCGAGCTCTTGATCTGCAAGCCTCTTAGCCACTCTACTCCTGGAGAATAACAATTATTCAAGTGGAAAAGGATCTACAATGATTCTCCATTAGAGATGCTGATGTTTGAATGACTATACGAAAAAAATACTTCAGTCTCTAAAAGAATGTAGCACTCACAGTGGAACCTCTGAATTTGTTAATTGATGGTCAGTATCTAGGCTTGAACTCAGAACCTGGGCTTTGTCCCTCAAGGCTAGCATTCTTCCACTTGAGACTCATCTCCACCTCTAGTCTTTTTGGCAGTCAATTGGAGTAAGAGTCCCGTGGATTTTCCTATCTGAGCTGGCTTTTAATAATGATCCTCAGATCTCAGCCTCCTGGGGAGCTTGGATTACAGGCTTGAGCCTGTGATGGCTAATTGAAATTTAATGGTACCAACTACCAGAGATGGTAGTTAAGACATTTACATCCACCACAAAAGTCCAAGTTAATTTCAGCTTTGGTTTCTCCAACAAACTTAAGAGAAAGATCAGTAGAGATCTATCATTAAACCTTAATAGTAGAATTCAAATACTCTTGGCTTTATTTTTAATTGTGAGAATATCACACAAAGGAGTTACAACTATATGGGCAAGATCTTGGATTATTTTGAGTCCCGCTAAATCCTAGATTTCCAGGGACAAATCCCAAAATACAAGTGTTAGGAGGTCAGAGACAGGAGAGTTCCCTGAAATTGCATTAAAATTAATATTAACAATAATATCATTTGTTTAACTACCAATCTAACAAGTACACTTAATATAATTTTTCCAAGCCTTTTCATTTCTTAACAAATGGAGCAATGTCATTATTTTTGATAGAGGCATGGAATTCCATTGTGTATATATGCCACATTTTCTTGATCCATTCATCTACTGAGAGGTATCAGGGTTGGTTCCATATCTTACTTATGGTAAATAATGCTGCAATAATAAACATAGTCGTGCTGGCAGCTTTAGTGTGGTCTTGTTTGTGATCATTTGGATAAATGCCCAAAAGTGGGATTGCTGGGAAATAGGAGAGCTCTATGTGGTGTATTTTGAGGAACCTCCATATTGCTTTCCAAAGTGGTTGAACAAGTTTACACTCCCACCAACAATGTAGTAATATTCACTTCTCTCTGCATCCCCTCAAGCATCTGTTGTTATTAGAGTTCTTGATTATTGCCATTCTAACTGGGGTGAGGTTGTATCTCTATGGTTTGGTTTGCATTTCTTTTATGGCTAGAGAGGTTGAGCATTTCTTCATGTGTCTATAGGCAATCCTTCTTGCCTCTTCAGAGAAGTTTCTCTGTAAGTCTTTAGCCCACTTATTTATTGGGCAGTTGTTTCTTTGGAGATTTGTTATTGGGGGATTTAATTTTTTGAGTTCCATGTATATTTTAGATATGAGACCCTTGTCGGTTGTATGGCTAGTGAAGAATATCTCCCAAGCTGTGGGCTTTCAATTGATCTTGCTAGCTATGTGCTTGGCCATGCAGAAGCTCTGCAATTTTGTGCAATCCCATTTGTTCAACCTTTCTTTGATTTGTTGTGTTTCTGGGTCTCTATTAAGAAAATTTCGCCCAGTGCCAAGGAGACTTAGGGTTTCTCCTATTCCATCCTGTAATGTTTTCAGATTGTCTCCTTTGACTCTGAGGTCTTTGATCCATTTGGAGTTGATTCTGGTGTAGAATGATATATAAGAATCTAGCTTTCATTATCTACAAGTAGTTAACCAATTTTGCCAGCACCATTTACTGAAGAGGCTGTCTTTCTTCCATTCTTTTTTGAGCTCCATTATCGAAAATTATTTGGCTATAGGTCTGTGTTTCTGGGTTTTGAATTCTGTTCCATTGGTCCTGAGGTCTGTTCTTATGCAGGTACAATGCCGTTTTGATTACTATGGCTTTGTAGTAGAGTTTGAAATTTGGTATTGATATTCCTCCAGCCCGATTCTTTCTGTTGAGGATTGTTTTTGCTATTCGGGGTCTTTTTACTGTATCATATGTATTTTTGGATTGCCTCTTCTAATTCCTTGAAGAATGAGGTTGGAATATTGATAGGTATTGCATTGAATTTGGATATAGCCTTCAGAAGTATGGCCATTTTCCTGATCTTGATCTTTCAAATCCAGGAGCATGCGAGTTTTTGCCACTTTCTAAGTTCTGTTTTGATTTCCTTTTTCATGTTTTCAAAGTTTTCTTCATAGATGTCCTTCACTCCTTCCGTTAAGTTAATTCCTAGGTATTTTATTTTTGTGGGAATATTACAAATGGAGTTACTTTCCTAATTTCAGCCTCACTTTTTTCATTGTTGGCATACAGAAAAGGCACTGATTTTAGAAGGTTAATTTTATACCCTGCTACTTTTCCAAAGTTTTGAATCAGCTTGAGTAATTTGGGAGTGGGGTCTGTGGGATTCTTTAAACACAAGATCATGTCATCTGCAAAAAGGGAGAGTTTTACTTCTTTCCCTATTTGGATCCCCTTTACGTTTGCATCTAGTCTTATTTGTAACTAGGCATTCTAATACCAGATTGAAGCGAAGTGGAGAGAGTGTATGTCCTTGTCTCATTCCTGAGTTAAGAGGAAATAGCTTTAGTTTTTCACCATTAACTGTAATGCTGGCTGTAGGTTTGTCATATACAGCCTTTATTGTATTGAGGAATGCTCCATGGATTCCTAATTTTTCCAGAACCTTCATCATAAAGGGGTGTTGGATATTTTCAAACGCTTTTTCTGCAACTATTGATATAACCATGTGGTTCTTATCTCTGCTCCTGTTGATGTGATGAATTATACTAATTGATTTGCGTATACTGAACCAGCTTTGCATCCCTGAAATGATTTCTGTTTGATCTTGGTGTATGATTTTTTGGATGAATTGTTGAAGCCGATTGGCCAAAATTTTGTTGAGAAGGTTTTCATGAATGTTCACCCAAGAAATGGGTTTATGGTTCTCTTTCTTTGATAACACCCTGCCTGTTTTTGTGATGAGGGTTATGATGGCTTCATAGAATGAGTTCCGTAGTGAACTTTTTCTTTCAATTTCATTGAAGTGTTGGAGGGGTATTAATGTGAGCTCTGCTTTGAAGACCTTGTAGAATTCCTCTGTGAATCCATCTGGACCTGGGCTTTTCTTAGATGAGAGACCTCTTATTGCTGTTTATATTTCAGTGCTTGATATGGGCCTGTTAAGTTGATTTAACTCATCTTGGTTTAGATTTGGCATGTCAGTATTTTCTAGGAAAAGGTCCATTTCTGCCAAGTTCTCAATCTTATTAGCAAAAAGTTTTGAGAAGTATGTCCTTATAATGTTCTGAATGTTGGTTGTTTCTCTGGTGATGTTTCTATTCTCATATCTGAGTTCATTTATTTGGGTATGTTCTTTTCTTTTTCTCATAAGTTTTGCTAAGGGTCTGTCAATTTTGTTAATTTTTTCGAAGGACCAACTCTTTGTTTTGTTGATTCTTTATATGGCTTTTTTGAATTCTAATTCATTTAATTCTGATTTAATTTTAATTATTTCTTTCTGTCTATTGGGTTGGGGTTTATCCTGCTGCTCTTTTTCAAGGAGGCTCATTAAATTGTTGGTTTCAGATCTCTCTAATATGTTGATGTAGGAAATCAGAACTATAAACTTGCCTCTGAGTACTACCTTTGCTGTTTCCCATAGGAGTTGGTAATTTGTGTGATCATTTTTGTTGAATATCAAGAATATTTGAATTTCATTTCTAATCACTTCCATGATGCACTCGTGATTCAGCAGTGTGTTGTTCAGCCTCCATATGTTACAGGACTTTCTTTAGTGGCTTTTGGTGTGGAGTCCTACTTTTATTTATTTATTTTTTTTAATTTAATTTTATTTTATTTGAGAACATACTGTACAGAGGGGTTACAATTACATGGGCAGGATAATGCATACATTTCTTACCAAGCATTGCAGCCTCCTCCTTTGTTTACCCTTCACCTCCCTTCCCAGCCTCCCCCCTCCCTCCCACCCAATCATACCCCCCCTCCCCCCCCCGACATTGTAAAGCTGGTTTTGACATGACATTTTGTATTTCTCAGTGTTGCAACAGGTCCACCTGAATCCTTAAACGACTTGTTTGTCCCCATCTCCTCCACATGTTATACTGACATCAAATATAGTGAAAGCGGGGGTTACACTGTGGGGGAGGGACATACAAAGCAACAAAGAGATAATATTATAAATGCGTTAGAAACACATGCATGAAAGAAACAAAAACATTAAAATACATATTTGAGGTTTCGTTTTCCTAACATCACATTATTTGACTTTTTCCGCTTGACTCATACCTATACTAGATATTGCAAATAAGGGAAACCATGGGACCTATGTTTCTTTGGGCCTGGCTTACTTCACTTAATATAATTTTTTCCAAGCCTTTCCATTTCCTAACAAATGGGGAAATGTCATTCTTTCTGATGGAGGCATAGAATTCCATTGTGTATATATACCACATCTTCTTGATCCATTCATCTACTGAGGGGCATCTGGGTTGGTTCCATGTCTTAGCTATGGTAAATAATGCTGCAATAAACATAGTTGTGCTGGTAGCTTTAGTGTGGCCTTGTTTGTGATCATTTGGGTAAATGCCCAAAAGTGGGATTGCTGGGTCATTGGGGAGCTCTATGTGGAGTCTTTTGAGGAACCTCCATACTGCTTTCCAAAGTGGTTGAACAAGTTTACATTCCCACCAACAATGAAGTAAGGTTCCTTTCTGTCCACATCCCCTCCAGCATCTGTTGTTGTTAGAGTTCTTGATTTTTGCTGTTCTCCTTGGCACAGGCCGAAATTTTCTGAATAAAGACCCGGAAACACAACAAATCAAAGAAAGGCTGGACAAATGGGATTGTATAAGGTTGCAGAGCTTCTGCAGGGCAAATGACATAGCTAGCAAGATAAATAGAAAACCCACGGACTGGGAGAAGATCTTTACTAGCCATACAACGGACAAGGGTCTCATATCTAAAATATACTTGGAACTCAAAAAATTAAACCACCCAACAACAAATCCTCAAAGAAACAACTGCCCAATAAGTAAGTGGGCGAAAGACTTAAAGAGAAGCTTCTCTGAAGAAGAAAGAAGGATGGCCAATAGACACATGAAGAAATGTTCAACATCCCTAGCCATAAAAGAAATGCAAATCAAAACAACATTGAGATATCACCTCACTCCAGTTAGAACAGCAAAAATCAAGAACTCTAACAACAACAGGAGTCCTACTTTTAATCCCTTGTGGTCTGAGAGAATGCAAGGTATAACTTCAATGTTTCTGAATTTAGACAAGTTTGCTTGTGGACTAAAATGTGGTCTATTTTAGAAAACGTTCCATGTGCTGCTGAGAAAAACGTGTATTCTGATGCTGCTGGGTGAAATGTTCAGTAGATGTCTGTTAAGTCTAGTTGATCTATGCAGTTGTTTAGATATTCAGGTTCTTTGTTGACTTTTTGCCAAGTTTATCTATCTGATGGGGATAGTGGTTTGTTAAAGTCCCAAACAATCAATGTCTTTGGATCTATGTGGGATTTGAGGGAATGTTGGGTTTCTTGGATAAATTTGGGTGCTCCGTTTGGTGAATAGATATTTAGAATTGTAATATCCTCCTGAAGGAGAGATACATTAATTAGTATGTAGCAACCTTCTTTAACTCTTCTCATTTATTTTAAATTGAATTCTATTTTATCTGATATTAGGATTGCAACTCGTGCCTGTTTATGGGGGGCCGTTTGCTTGGTAGATTTTTTTCCAGCCTTTAACATTGAAAATGTGTTTGTTTTTATGGGTAAAATGTGACTCCTGAAGGCAGCAGATAGAAGGTTCTTGCTTTTTAATCCAACTAGACAGTCAATGTCTCTTAATTAGAGAGTTAAGTCCATTAATGTTGAGCGATAGAACTGAGAAGTATTTGGGAGTTTCTGCCATTTATCCACCTTCTTGGGGGCTGTGGCAACTGGGTTCTTTCTATGGTTCTTGGATTCTCAGTTTGGCTGCAGTTTCTTGGCCTTTTTGTGGTCTTGTTAGTTTTCTATGTGTAGGACATCTTTAAGAATCTTTTGTAGGGCTGGTTTGGTAGAGATATATTGTTTCATTTTTTTCTTTGTTATGGAAGATTTTTATTTGACCTTCGTTTATGAAGGAGAGTTTAGCTGAGTACAGTTTTCTTGGTTGATTGTTGTTTGTCTTTCCGGCATGGCATACATCATTCCAGGCTCTTCTTGCTTTGGTTGTCACTGCTGAGAAATCTGAGGTCATTCTAACGGGTTTCCCTTTATAGTTGATTGATCATTTTTCCTTGACAGCTTTATGGTTCTTTTCCTTGGTCTGAATTGATCCTGTGAAGATTATAATGTGATGTTGGGTTGTCCTGCTCTGGTCAGGTCTATTTGGAGTTCTAAAAGCTTCTTGTATCTGAATAGGCCTATCTGATTGCATGTTCTCTGATAGGATTCTGTTAAACAAATTTCCTAGACCATTAAGTTCTGTTTCTAGGTGCTCCTCTACACCCATTTTCCTCAGATTCGGCCTTCTGATGGTGTCTTCCAAATGTTGAATAGATCTATCATATTTCTTGGACTTTTCTTGGATGGTTGTATGTTCTTTCTCCATAATATGTAGGCTGTCTAAATGCCTAAGACTTCGTAAGAACATAGGAGATATCATTGAATACTAGATACACGGCTCTGGCACTCTACTAATACGCATTTATTGGCATACTACCACCTGCCTATTCATGTATGACTATTTTGTCCACCTCTAGGGCTTGATCTCAGTGCCTGCCAAGAATTTCATCCTCGAGTAAGAAGCCAATTGTGACACCTGTTTTCCTTTTCTGGGAGAGTGCTGGGTGTCAGGCATGATGGAGAACAAGTCTACAAATCTAGATGTAATTTGATAGTATGTAAACAATATCATATATGTTTAGGTGTCCTCACAGTCGGTAAAATAAATGAATAAAACAACAAATACAATGAATAACCACACCAAACATGATATAGACTGAACATGTATATGGAAGTTCAATCCTATCTTTAAAATATATATAAGGAGTATGACTGGGGCATGAATTCAGGCCTATGGAAAAGTCCTGAATTTCTGGTCTCCAAGCATAGTGAGCTTCCCCTTCCCCCACAGTGGAACATAGTTACCCAGTCCCTAAGTTGAAATCCCCGGCCTTGCAGATAAAAAATCACACATTCCAAGCCAAGGAGTTTCATTAGCATTTCTAATATTTTTTTTAAAGTTCACTTTGACTTTATTTGAAACATTTTGATTTTATAACATGAGAGTTTTTCAAAAAAGGGGTTTAAACTTTTACATTTCAGCATAGCACATTGGTGTTTTCGACTATCTGCCATCAAGAGTGAGAATGAAAATGAGGATATCATTTCTCCCTAGAAGTTTGGGATAGTTGATGTTATTTCTTATTTTTTCTATTTTTTTTTTTAATTTGGCGGTTGTGAGGCTTGAACACTAGGCTTGAGTGCTATCCCTGTGCTCAAGGCAAACGCTCAAGCACTTGAGCCACAGTACCACTTCCAGTTTTCTAGAGGTTTATTGGAGATAAGGGTCTCACAGACTTTCCTCCCTGGCTGGCCTTGAGTCGCCTTCCTCAAATCTCAGCCTCCTGAGTAGCTAGGATTATAGGCATGAGCCACCCGTGCCCGGGAGTTGATGACATTTCTATTTAGAGTTATTTTTATAATTATAAAATGTCTGCAATTGTGTCCTGTGAGTTTTCCTCAGTGCCTACCACGAAATAGACTAGGGGAGTATTCATACCACCAAAGGTTGAGTTTCTGAATAAACACTAACTTCTGTGAGGACATTAGGTACTTGTAAGCATTTTGGTAATAAACTGGATTCTAAAATGAAAAACAAAAACGTTAGTACTAAGATGTAGCTCAGTAGTGGAATAGTTGCCTAAAGAGCATAAGACCCTGGAAGAAAAGTTTCCTAAGGCTCATAATGTTAGAATATTGTATGAACAAACTTCTTTCCTTTTTTTTTGTCGGTGGTGGGGCTTGAACTCTGGGATTGGGCATTATCCCTGTGCTTTTCAGCTCTTTGCGAGCACTCTACAGCTTGAGCCACATTGCCACTTCCGGTTTTCTACTGGTTTATTGGATGTAAGAATCTCCCGGGGCTTGCCTTGAACTGCCATCCTCAGCTCTCAGCCTCCTGAGTAACTAGGATTATAGGTGTGAGCCACTGATGCCTGATACATGAACAAACATTTTAAGATTGATTCTAAAGAAAGAAACTTCGAACATACTTTTTGTACAAATAATTTATAATGCCATGGTTAAGGCACTAATTCAGAAGTATTTTTTCATTGGCTTGTTTCTTAGTTTATTTATATATATATATACATTATTAATTTATATATACACATATTATTAAAAACATAGCTTTGAAGTGTACCTAAGAACATATGGGCTCATGTAAAATTATACAAATGCACAAGCTTGATTTTTTTCAGTTTGTTGGTACCATAGGTGGGATTTGTGTACTGTTGTTTTGTTCTCTGTTTTTGAAGGATTTCCCTCCTCTTTATCCCCCTACACCCTCTCCCCGCACTTGAACTCAGCTTGCTTTTTCTTGGCTTGGTTGTTCGTAGCTGATTTTCTACCACTTCAGCCATACCTGTAGACTGGCTTTTTGCCAGTTAATTGGCGATGATATCTCTCAGGCTTTGCTGCCTGGATTGGCTTTGAAACTTCATCTTCCAGTTCTCACCTCCTGAGTAGCTGGGATTACAGCTGTGAGCCACTGGGGTGCCTAGGGATAAATTAATTTAGTTTATGTATTCTTTCTGTTTTTCTAAGCATGGGATGATCTACTATAGTATTTCAATGAATGTCCTGGGTCTGAAGTAAGATATATGATACATATGCAAATCTGTATATTTCTCATAAGATGTAATGAATTTAATACATGTTATAAGTGTAATAATAGTCAATAAAAATAATGAATAAATAATACAAAAAATAAAATAAATACACTCAGAGCAAATTGCAATAAACATAAGTATGTAGATATTAATCATTATTTCAAATGTGGATGAATATTACATTAAGAGGGCTGGGGATTGAATTCAGGCCTAGGGAACAGGCCTGAATTGCTTGTCTTCCAAGAGGGTGAGTTTCCCCATCCCCCCAGTGAATTTGAGTTACCCAGCTCTGAGTTCCATTGCCAGGCCTGCCAGAAAAAAAGGGCATGAATTCCAAGCAAGGGAGCTTCATTAGTACTGTATGTATGTATATATGTATGTATGTATGTGTGTATGTATATATATATATATATATCATGGGAATTGAACTCTGGCCTTGGGCGCTGTCCTTGTGCTCTTCAGCTGAAGGTGAGTGCTATAATGCTTCAGCCACAGCACCACTTCGGGTTTTCTAGTGGTTTATTGGAGATAAGTGTCTCACAGACTTTCCTGCCCTGGCTGGCTTTGAACTGTGATGTTCACATCTCAGCATCCTGAGTAGCTAAGATTACAGGCGGGAACCGTAGCCAGCACCAGGCAATTTTTAATATTTTTGAATTATTTATTTTTTATTTTTATTTTTATTTATTTATTTTTTTGCCCAGCACTGGGCTTGAACTCTTATCATGGCAACTCTGCCTCAGCTAACATTAACATAGGCTGGGAAGGTGCAGCCTCTGGACCCACAGCCCATACTGGCATACTAGGCGTCAGGGGCTGACAGGAAAACAAAATGAAAACAGCACCAAAAAAAAAAAAAAATCCAGGAACCACCTAAGGATGGCAGTTTCTTGGTTTCCTTTCCTTGCATGGTGACCATCCTGGGTCCAAATAACATTGCTGCAACCTGTAGGTCACCTGGCATTGCTGAAGGCTGACAAGCTGTCAGCGAAGCCATAGGCCAACCTGGACACCTAGATCCTGAGTTTGAATCCCAGTCATGTTACATTCAAAGAGCTGGAGAGCCTAAGAAACTATTTTTTGTCCATAGGATCGCGAGAGAAATATGATCAATGTAATGGTTGGATGAGTAGTTCATCAATCAGTCTACTATAAATTTAGACTGAATAATCACATAACACAGATTGATTTTAATTCATAGTTTATTATGCATTAAAAGAATACTGTTCATTAAATAGAGTCCTCACTAAAGACCTGAGAATCTGTACGAACGTAGTATATATTATTTAATTCCACATAGACATCACTGGCAGTATCAAAATATCTAAATATATATTTATCTGTATACCAGATAAATACATATATATATATATATATACATATATATATATATGTGTGTGTGTGTGTGTATATATATATATATGTGTGTGTGTATATATATATATATATATATATATGTGTGTGTGTGTGTATATATATATATATATGTGTGTGTGTATATATATATATATATATATATATATATATATATATATATATATGGGTATATATACCAGATAGAAAGGTACTGCTATTTTGGCCAAACCTGTGGCTCCATCCTAGGTCCTGGGATCCACTTGGCAGCTGAATGGGCTAGAGGCTGCCATGCTGACACACACCCATTCATGAACTGGGACTTCTAGGCCCTCAGTTCAGGTACCAGCATTGCCAAAAATTTCATCTTGGAGTAAGATTCCAAGTGAGACACCTGTTTTCCATTTCTGTGCTAGTGCTGGGTGTCAGGTATGATGTACATAATATGTGTGCAAAGCTACATGCTACAGAATAGATTGGAGTAAATGTAATAAATGATATAGGTGCACTCACAGTCCATAAAATAAATGTTAATTCAATCAATCAATAAGAATATATAATGAATCACTCCAACAAACACGATACAGAATGAATATATAGATGTAAGTATAAATCACATATTTAAAATGTCTATAATCTTACATTTTTCGGGCTGGTGCTTTCATTCAGGCCTAGGGAATAGATGAGAAGTTCATGCATGATTCACATAGGAAATGATAAGCAAGACCTTTGGCACAACAATTATTTTTAATTAAGACTTCACGAAATGTGACAATAATAATTACTTTCAGGAAATTGAGGCATTGGGAAAGATCCAAGAATTGGTAGTCACATGGTAGATAGGATTCCAACACAGCTTGACACATCTTCTCTATACAAATAAGTATTTATTAGCATACTAGTTTCAGCTTATGAATGGATGAATATGGTGCACAAACCCCACCCCGGAGCTCAATCTCAGGTCCAGATTAGGGCCTAGATCCTTAGTAGCTCAAAAGCTGTTGTACTTATATGGACCCATTAGAAAGTTGGGACTGTTAGGCCCAGAGTTCAACTCCCAGCAATGCCAAAAGTTTCATCCTGATGTGAGAAACCAATCCTTACAGCTGTTTTCCTGTCTTGTGAAAGTCCTGGGCCTCATCAAGGATGGAGAATACTAGATAGGCAACTCTATAGCCATGGGAATAGGTTGTCATCCATGGCAGCACAGATATACCTGCCACCATACAAAATAAAACACACAATACATCCATGAATAAGAATCAAAATAAAAAAATAACTACATTGAAAGCAAGACGCATACTACACCTGTATAATAGAAATCCTATGTTTAAAAAAGGTAAGCTTGTTATTTTGTCCACTGCTAGGACTTCAATTCAGGCCCTGGAGCAGGCTTGACATTCTACACTTCAGGGATGATGAGCTTTCCCTTCCCCCACAGTGCAACAGGGTTACCCAGATCTGAGTTCAAATCCCAGGCTTGACAAAAGATTCATCCTGATGTTAGAACCCAGTCTTTTCACCTGTTTTCTTCTCCTATGGAAGTCCTGGGTCTCAGCTAGGGTGGAGAATGAATGCAAAGGCAACCTTATAACAATGGGAACAAGTCATCATCCATGTCAGCAGAGTTATGCCTGTCACCATACTCAGTAAAATAGACAAAACCTCCATGTATTAGACACAAAATAAGGAGTAGTGCATTGAATGCAAGATGCTATCCACACATATATGTCAATACATATCCTACGTTTCAATTATGAATTTATGCCTATCCTGGCCCTCACTGGGGCACAACCTCAGGTCCTGAGAATGACTTAGCTCCTTAGTTGCTCACAGGCCGGTGTCCTCACCTTGACTCTTTTGGGCGTGCTAGG
Source organism: Dipodomys spectabilis (assembly GCF_019054845.1). Lineage (NCBI taxonomy): Eukaryota > Metazoa > Chordata > Mammalia > Rodentia > Heteromyidae > Dipodomys > Dipodomys spectabilis. Next base: position 1,097,425 of record NW_024871026.1, on the reverse strand, counting down.
CTCTCAGTTCAAATCCCAACACTGCCAAAACATGAATCCTGATGTGAGAAGCCCATTGATCCACCTGTTTTCCTGTCCTGAGAATGTCATGAGTCTCAGCTAGGATGGAGAAGGAGTAGGAAACTCTATAGAAATGAGCATAGATTGCCATCCAAGTCAGCACAGTTATATCTGTCATCATATGCAATAAAATACAAAATGCATCCCTGACTAAGACACACAATAAAAAGAACAACTACACTGAAAATATGATGCATTCCACACATGTATGTAAATAGAGATCCTATGTGTAACATAGTTGGGCATATGATTTTTCCCTGAGCTGGGGCTTCAATTCAGGCCCTGGGACCAGGCCTGACCTTGTAGTCTTCAACGATAGTGAGCTTCCCCTTCCCCCACAGTGCAAAAGAGTTACCTAGACCTGATTTCACATCCCAGCTCTGGCAGTAAAATGGCGCAAATTCTGAGCTACAGTGCTTCATTCATAATTTTTCAATTTTTTAATATTTTTTGCCAGACCTGGGGCTTGAACTCAAGTTGTGGCAACTCTGCCTCAGGACCGATCATCCTAGGCTGCAGCCTCCGGACCCACAGCCCATTCTCAGATCCTAGGACTCCAGGGATTGTAGGAAAAAGTGCGGGAAGTTCCCACTGGTGCTTTTAGGTTTATTTTCATTTGAATGTTGTCCATGGTAAGACCGAACCCGGTGGACTGCAGATTGAAGGTGACCTGGTGTGGCTGAAGGCCTGCTGGCTGTCGGGGGAGCCACAGGATGACCGGGCAACGGAGGCCCCAAGGTCGAATCCTGGTCAGCCATCCTACATTGAGGGAATGGCAGGAGTTCCTGATATACTCAATTCCGGACCTAAGAAGAGCCATGAAATATGATCAATCTCTTCCTTGAATGAGTAGTTCCTGAGGATTCGAGGAGGAAATGATATTCAAGACTCATGGAGTATCGATTATTTTTAGTGAAGAGTTGATGAAGCGTGACCATAATCATCAGAGTCATTAAATGGAGGCATTGGGGAAGATCCAAGAATCAATAGTCACAGGGTAGATTGGATTCAATCACAGGTCTCCATCTCTCCTACACTATACAGATAAGTACTTATTTGCTTAATACCTTCAGCTTATGAATAGATGACTATTGTGCTCCCCCTGCCTTACCCCTGGGACTCGATCTCAGGTCATGGGAATGGCCCAGCTCCTTAGTGGCTCACAGGCTGGTGTGCTTATGTGGACCCATTGGCCTAGCAGTGCCAAAATATTCATCCTGTCAGAAGCCAGACGTTTCACCTGTTTTCCTGTGTGAGTCCTGGGTTTCAGCTAGGATGGAGAATGCATGGGCCACCCTGTGGCCATGGGAAAAGGTTGTCATCCATGTTAGCCCAGTTACACCTGTCATATATACTCAAGAACATACATAATACATCCATGAATAGCATACAAAATAGAGAGGATAACTACGCTCAATGCATGAGGCAGTCCACACACGGATGTGAATATACATCCCATGTTTCAATGATGCATTGAGGACTCTTGTGGCCTCCCTCGATCTTGATCTCAGCTCCTGGGAACAGCCCTGCTCCTTAGTGGCTAACAGGCTGGTTTGCTCATGTGGACCCATTGGGCAGTTGAGCCTCCTAGGCCCCGAGTTCGAATCACAGCACTTCCAAAAATTCACCCTGATATGAGAAATCATTCGTTGCACCTGTTCTTCTGTGCTGTGCAAGTTCTGGGTCGCAGCTAGGATGGAAAATTCATAGGCAACTTTATACTTATGGGAATAGCTTGTCATCCAGGTCACCACAGTTATATCTGCCATCCTATACTCAAGAAAATACACAATACATCAATGAGTAAGACACCAGATAAAGACAATAACTACACTGAACCCAAGATGCCGCCCATCCATGTATGGAAATAGAGATCCTCTGTTTAAATTCTGAATTTATGACTACTATAGCGCCCACCGGGATTTGATCTCAGGTTCCAAGAAAGACCTAGATGCTTAGTGGCTCACGTGCTGGTGTGCTCACCATGACTCATCCACCACTTGAGCCCACTAGGCCTTGATTTCAAATCCCACTACCAAAAGATTCATCCTGATGTGAGAAGCCAATGGTTGCACCAATTTTCCTATGCTGTGAAAGTCCTGGGTCTCAGCTAGAATGGAGTATGCTATATAGGCAACTCTATACTTATGGGAATTGGTTGGCAGCAACGTCAGCATAGTTATAACTATTATCACACTCAGTAAAATACATATTGCATCCATGAATAAGACACGAAATCAAGAGAATAATTAGAATGAACGCAAGATGCCGCCCACCCATGTATGGAAATATAGCTCCTGTCTTTAAATTATGATTTCATGAGTATATTGACCCTCATGGGGCACAAGCTCAGGTCCTGTGAACGGCCTAACACCTTAGTGGCTAACAGGCTGGTGTGCTCACCTTGACTCATTCCCCAATTCTGCCTGCTAAGCTCTGAGTTTAAACCCCAGCACAGCCAAAAAATTCATCCTGATGTGAGAAACCAATGGATCCACATGATTTCCTGTCCTGTGAAGGTCCTGGGCCTCATCGAGGATGGAGAATGCTATATAGGCAACTGTATAGCCATGGGAATAGGTTGTCATCCACGGCAGCACAGCTATACCTGTCACTATACTCAATAAAATACACAATACATCCATGAATAAGACTCAAAATTTAAAAAATAACTAAATTGAAAGCAAGATGCATACCACACCTGTATGTAAATAGAGATTCTATGTTTAACAATGTAAGCTTGTTATTTTGTCCACTGCTGGGACTTCAAATCAGGTCCTGGACCAGGCCTGACATTCTAGTCTTCAGGGATGATGAGCTTCCCCTTCTCCCACAGTGCAACGGGGTTACCCAGACCTGAGTTCAAATCCCAGGCCTGACAAAAGATTCAGCCTGATGTCAGAAGCCAGTCATTGTGTCTGATTTCCTCTAATGTGGAAGTCCTGGGTCTCAGCTAGGATGGAGAATGAATGCATAGGCAACCTTATAACCATGGGAACAGGTCGTCATCCATGTCAGTATAGTTACATATGTCACCATACTCAGTAAAGTTCACAATACCATCATAAATTAGACATAAATTAAGGAGAAGAAATGCACCGAACGTAAGATATTGCGCACACATATATGTCAATACAGATTCTATGTATCAAGTATGAATTTATGCTAATCCTGGCCCTCCCTAGGGCTCATTGTCAGGTCCTGGGAATGGCCTAGCTCCTCAGTTCACAGGCTGGTGTCCTCACCTTGACTCTTTCACCAATTGGGACTGCTAGGCTTTCAGTTCAAATCCCAAAATTGCCAAAGTCTCAAGGACTTTCCTGCCTGGCTGGTTTTGAACTATGATCCTCATATTTCAGCCCCCTGATTAGCTAAGATTATAAGCATAAGATCCCAGCACCTGGCTCTATGTCTCATTTTAGATGTCCAAGAAATGGAGTACATGATTAAGACCTGCCAGGAAAGTCCACATGATTATCTATGTGAAGTACCTGTCACAAATTAGTAAGAACTTTTCATATGAGTTCAAATCCTAACCCAGATCTGATTGGGAATAATAGAAACTCATTAGGGATGAAAATTATGGAGTTCATTGAGTGCCAGAACATGCTTCTCTATATTGAACCTGATGAGATGCATGGTGCATATTGGCCTGCTCTGTCTCCCGTAGTTGAACAATCCCTGAGATATTTGGAGCATTTTGATCAAAATGATGAGTAGCAATATTTTGAATGTGGTGTAAAAAAGGAGATTTTTTTTCAGTCACAGACAATATTCTTTAGACATAGTTGGGCTTATGTGGGACAGCTTTCCTATAACCATGATGAATATAGGAAAGACTATGGTAAGTGTCCTCTCTTTGCCCAAGAAATACTTCAGGGACAGAGGAAAACATCAGAATGCCCTGAATAAGGAAAAACATTCTACATAAGAAGTACAGTCACTACTCATCAGAAAATATTCAAAAGAGAGAATCCTTTTCAGGTAATTAATGTGAAAAACCTATCAGTAGGGAAATTCACCTTGTAAAATTCCAGAGCAAATATGCAGAGGAGAACTCCAATGAGTATATAAGATGAAAAAAAATTATATATCTTGGAAGTCAGACCTCACTTTCCCACCTCAAATGCCCACAGAAGACAAGCCTTATGAATATGAGGATTGGACAGTTTCCACCCAGAAGTCAACTTTCAACATGTATCAGAGAACTCATACAGAAGAGAGAACTTATGAATGCAACAAATATGGCATGTCTTTCTGGCTAAAGTCATACCTCACTTTGCATCAGATAATACATACAGGAGAAAAACCTTATGAATGTAACAAATGTGGATAATCATTCACCAGAAGGCACTACTTACTGTCCATCAGAGAAGACATACAGGGGAGAAATCCTATGATTTTAACAGGTTTGGAGAGTCTTTTACCAAGAAGGCAGTCCTTACTGATCATCAGAGAAGACACCCAGGAGAAAGACCTTATGATTATATCATGTATGTAAAGTCTTTCGTCCAAAAAGAAGACCTTCACATCCATCAGAGAATCCACACTGTAGAGACACCTTATGAATGTATCGAGTATGTAACATCCTTCACCTGGAAGGAAGCTGTTACTAATCATCAGAGAAAAAACACAGGAGAGACATCTTACATATGTATCGAGAGTGCAATGTTTTTCACCTGTAAGACAGCTTTTACTGATCATCAGAAAGACACACTTAAGTAAAACCTTATGAATGTTTCTCACCCAGAAGGCACACATTACACTCCATCAGAGAACGCACAGGAGAAAAACTTTATGAATATGAAAAATATGTAAAGTCTGTCATCCAGATGGCACCACTTACTGTCCATCAGAGATGACACACTGGACAGAAACCTTATGATTGTAACGTGTGGAAATTCTTTCACTTGGAAGGTACACCTTAACAAACATCAGAGAACACATACAGGATAGAAACCATATGAATGTATCCAGTGTGGAAAATCTTTCACCCATAAGGCAAACCTTACTTAACAAAAACAGAAGACACACAGGAGAGAAACCTTATGAATGTGTCCTGTGTGGAAAATCTTTTACTGAGAAGGCAGACCTTAACATCCCTCAAAAACACACACACAGGTAAGAAAGTTTCTGAATGTATTAAGTGTGGAAAGTCTTTACACGGAAGCAGAACTTACTGATCATCAGAGAAGACACACAAGAGAGAAATTTTGTGAATGTAACAGGTGTGAAATATCCTTCAACCAGAGTCCAGACCTCAGTAAGCATAATGGAATTCACAGAGGTGAGAAATTTCAGGAGCGTAATAAATGTGGAAAATCTTTCACCTGGAAGAAAACTCAGTTTGCATCAGAGCACCAACAAGCGAGAGAAGTCTCACGAATGCAGCAACTTTACAGCCTTTTACCCAGAAGGCTCAGCTGAGCATTCTTCACTGAACACTGAAATGAGAGAAATTCTATGAATGCAACAAGTGTGTTTTTTAAAAAGGATTCATCCCTCTGTTTGCACCAGAAACACACGTTCACGTTAATTTATAGAACACACACAGGAGAGAAACCTGATGAATATTACCAGTGTGTAGAGATTTTCATCTGGGAGGCATACCTCATTGTTGATCAGAGAACTGACATATAGGAGAATCGAAACCTAATGAATGGAACAAATGTTCAATGACATTTAATCTGAAGTCAGTCCTCAGTGAAATTGAGAAAATCCACAAGACAGAAACTAAATACAACAAATAAAGAAACACATTCAGCAAAAAGTTATATCTCAACAGGTACCAAAGACTTGGACACACGACAGCATCTCCGTAAAAGTAAGCATTAGAGGAAGTCTATCAACTGGATGTCAACTTTCAGCAAGCATTGGAACATTAACACAGAAAAGAAACCCAATGTGGGAAAATTGTTGTCACAGATCTCCGTAATTTATGAAGAGAAATCCTTCATTGAAGAGGTAACTAGGTGTAACGGGAAATCTTTTTTTACTCTTAAGCATTCACTGAACCAAGAATTCTTATCCTTTCATTGTTTTGAGTAGGATATATATACTTGAATATTATTCAAAGATTTGGACACAAGTGATGAGCATTATTACTTTCAGGCATGCAGAGTGATTAAAAGCATAAAGTTGTTTACTGTGTCTGTATAATAAGCAATGACTTATCAAGATAATTTTATATACTCTTCTCAGAAATAAGAGTTCCAGCCCTTTGAGACTGGAGTCAGATGATCACCCACTTCTTTGGGGAACAATAGATGTGAAAAGACTGTCCTGAGTTAAGCCCAGGACATGAGAGCAAAGATTTCTCCACTGCTCCCTTAAAGTCTCCACAGTATGTGTGGTCCATTCCTCATAACACAGATGACACTATTTCCAGTTCAGTTTTTGAATGGAAGATATTGTTTATTACAAAATGTGCACGAGCCTAAAATCTGTCTGGACACCTTTTATCCCTAGATCATTCATATAACATTCAAAGAACATGGGAGGACACATATTTGGGAACACATTTTCTTTGTGTGCGGACATAAATCTTACAATTTAAACTCAGAGTCTAGGAACTGCCCTTAAACATTTTTGCTCAAGGCTATTGCTCTACCACTTGATCCATAGATCCACTTTGGGTTTCTTTGGATGGTGAATAAAAAGAAGAGAATTCTGTATTTGGTTATGGATGAGTAACACCAAAATGATTTCAGTGCTTAATTAATCACTGGAGATGAGCCACTTGTAATTGACTCACTCTTAACTTATTCTGCTGTTTTGTTGAATGAGTTATAATAAAATATCATTATGGATGATGGTAAGAGCCTGATTTTTCTCACTCTTCTGGAGGATGAAATTGGAGTTGTTAGGAAGATGAGCATCTCTCTATCACCACTGCTGTCCCTTTCTCTCGCTCTCTTCAGATAACTTATCAAAACACTATTAAAAATAGTTTTGGTAAAAAATCTGATAGCAATGTAAAAAATTAGAAACGTGGCAAAAGAGAAGCTTGTTAGAAAATGGTTGCAAAAATCCAAGGGATGAGAGAAACATAGATAGAGGCAGGACTCTGCTAGATGTTTAGTAGGGTAAAATTCAAGTAAAAAGTGATCCTCATCACTTTCTATTACGTAGTTAAGTACATACAGCAATTTGATACAATATTATATTCCATGTTTTCTTGATGCATTGATTTTCTATCTAACACCTGGAAAACATATATTTGTTGACTTATTTGCAGTCATTTGCAATCTCATGAAAGACCATGGAAAGTAGTCCATTTAGTGAAGTAACCACGCAGAGAAAGACATTGAACAATCACAACAAAAATGGAAACTGTCAAAAATAGAACCAATTTCTTACTGGAGTTGAGAGAAGAATAAATGCTACTAGAGTCATGGAGAGATTGGTCCACTTGATTCTCTGTTCAAGATTTTTGTATTCTTCATCTTTTGGTCAAATTGACCCAAGTAAGATTGTGCTTTTGAAGGGTTTCCAGTGTGGTATGCACTTATATATCACAGAGGGGTTATGTGGTCAAATGTCTTCACTTAGAGAGTTCACATAGAAAGAACAGACCAGACAGAGAGAACGGTGACAGAAATCACAAGGTTGCAGCCTGATGTCTTTGATTTGAATTGAACATGGAATCTGCAATGTACTCTGTGCCAAAGATCCAGGATAGACTGTGGAAATGTTACCCCTGTCTATGTTATTCACATTGGATAAACCTGGGAAAAGACAGGTGAAACTTAACTGTTCTTCCTTTATGTAGTTATTTAATTTGGAACTCATATATAATGTCTATGTTTTCCTATGCAACTTCTTTACAACTGTCAATAGAATTAATAATGCTGCAGTTATACTGAATGTGCCAATATCTATTTAGGATCTATTTACATTCCTTGTTTCCTTACTTTTTTCCATTCCTCCTTCTTTCCTGTCTCTATGTATATTAGGAATTAGATTGCTAGATAATAAGCTAGTAATGCTTTTAATTTTTAGAGTGCTTTTCATACTATTTCCCAAGGCAACTGCACTATTTTATATTTCTACCAGCAGCGAGCAAAGGTTCCATTATTTTATTGGTCGTGGGGCTTGAACTCTGGGCCTGGGTGTTGTCCCTCAGTTCTTTAGCTGAAAGCTAGTGCTCTACCACTTTAGCCATAGCGGCACTTCTGGTGTTTTGGTTTTACAGACTTTCCTGCCCAGGCTGGCTTTGCTCCATGATCAGACCTCAGCCTCCTCAGCTAGGATTACAGGCGAGAGCCACCAGTGCCCAGCATCCAGTATCCTTTTATTTACTTTTATGGTAAGCATCCTAAAGAGTCATTTCCCTACTGCTTAGTAATATTGAGCATATTTTCATACATTTGTTAGCCACATACAAAGATTTATGTATCTTCTTTGTAAAAATCGGTGAATTCCAGTGTTTTTATCATTGTGTGTTCAACTAATTCTGCCATAACCAAATATTATACAGTGAGTTAATTAAATAAAAATTTATTTCTCATAGTTCTGAAAGCTTGAAAACTCAAACCAGTACGCTAGTGTGACTGGGTTCTGATGAAGGATCTATTTTAGGTTTGTAGATGGCCTATATCTCATTGTGTATCTACATGAAATCTTGATATGTTCATGACTGGGAATGGAAGAACAGTTGAGATGGAAAGGATCTTTCTTTTCTTTTTCTGTGAAAGTTAAATCCATCTCGGGCCTCACCTCCATGATGTCATCTTACCCTAATTACCTACCAAAGGCTCCATCTCCAAATAATATTTTGAGGATTGAGAATTCAACTTATAATTTTGGAAGAATGAAATGCAATCCATAGTGCCAATTTTTAACTTTATTATTATTATCATCACCATCATCATCATCATCATCATCATCATCATCATCATCATCAGTCTTGACAGTTGCCTTGAGTGTTGTCTCTGACTTCTTCAACTCAAGGTGAGCACTCTACCAATTGAACCACAGCACCACTTCCTATTTTCTGGTGCTTAATTGGAAATAAGAGTCTCACAAACTTACCTGGCCAGGTTGGCTTTCAGTTCTATTTGAGGTTTTATACTTTTCGTTATAGAAGTCTTTTACTTCATTAGTTAAGCACAATCTTAAGCTAATTTTTTGAGACTATTGTGATTTTTCTGATTTCTTTCCCAGACTGTTCATTGTTGGCAGACAAGCTGATGATTTTTACATGTTGATCATATATTCTGGCACATTTCCAATAGCATTTATCAGATCTAGAATTTTTCTCTGGAAATTTTTAGGATCTTTTAAATATAGGATCATGTTATCTGTGAACAAGCATAATTTAAATGGTTTCTTCTCTTTTGACCTATTTATTTCTTTATCTTTGCTTATTTCTGTGGCTTGATTGCATTCAATATGGGAAAAGAGTGAAAAAATAAACATTTGTGTCATTCCTGCTATTAGCAGAAATGATTTAATTTTTCACATATACCCCTAATCCTATCGAGATATATACCCAGTATCACTAGTTTCTTCAAGGGTTTTATGATAAAAGAATGCTGACTTTAACGGGGCATTACACCTGTAATCTTGACTTCTCAGTAGGCTGAGCTCTGAGGATCACAGTTCAAAGCCAGGCCGGGCAGGAAAGTCCGTGAAGCTCTTATCTCCAATAAACGACCAGAAAACTGGAAGTAGTGCTGTGCCTCAATGATTGAATGTTTGCCTTGAGCTTAAGAGCTGAGGGATAGCACACAGGCCCCGAGGTCAAGCCCCACCACTGACCAAAAAAAAAAAAGAAGAATATTTACTTTTGTCAAAGGCTTTTTCTGCATCCAGAGAAATGAGTGTGTGATTTTTGTCCTTGATCTGCTTACATGTTGCATTGCACATTAAGATTTATGTGTGTTAAACAATCCTTCATCACTGAAATAAAACTAAGTTGACCATGATGTATGCTATTTAACTAAATAATCTTTCCCTCTTGTTCCTAATTTGCTTAGTGTTTTTTGTCATCAAAAGCCAATTAAATTATAACAGATAGCTTATGAACACAGAGTGAAGCAAAGATGGGTTTTGTCTAGGTTTGAAGAAATTTAAGAAAAAAATATACGGACAAGCCTTAATGATAATTCAGAAAACATTTTCCTAAAATAGAGTCTTTTCTCTCTGGCTGAGATTTGCTGTCAAAAATGAGAATCCACAGTTTGGAGATATTTTGTAACCAAAATCCAGATTTCTCATTACTTTTAGTCAAACCTTCTTGGGTGACGTTCAGAACTGAACAGGGTAAGCGTCAGAAGATAAATGTCTCCCAAATTGTATTGATGAGTAAACTTTCTTCATGGTTCCAAGTAAGAGAAGAAGCCTTAGGAACATCTGCTTCCTTTTCCTGATCTCTTCTGTTCTTATCATATTCATTCCAAGATTCAATTCATATCCACAATAATCACTACCACTTATTTTATTTTCACAGTATTTTAGACTTTATTTTAAATGTCCCATGAACAAATAGACTTGAATATTACAACAACATAATGAGGCAAATAGTAAACTATAATCACTTACGTGATGAGAAAACTGAAATCTAAAAATGTATTGTGTCTGAGATCACACCTAGTGGTGGTGAAGTCTACCAATACATTTTCTCTAAAGGCACTTACAAGTTCATAAAGACTTACACAGCATTATAAAGTCTTATCTATCTTAGCCATTCACACCTTCACACCATTCACTGAATGATTGTTCCAATCTTTGTTCCAATCACTCTTCATTTTGTTATAACAAATTGATAGATGCACCAATAAATCCACACTATTTGTAAGTTTTAAGGAAAGTTTAGTGACAACTAAAAAAAGTGACATAATATTTCACATAGATACATATCCTTCTGAGGCTAATTTCAAATGTCAATTCTTTGAGGAAGAGGAGGATTGGTCCCTTCTTCTGAGCTTTAGTTAGCTGATTCTGGAACTTTCCATAGTTGTTTGTTTAGCTGTAGCCTCTACATGTGAGTCTGAGTGGTTGGACAATAACTGATCTTTTTTCAGAGGTCTGAAGTCTCAACTGAACCCCCCTCAATATTTTCAGGATAAACAATAAGTTATAATCAATATATGTAATAATTAATCAGTTTTGAAATTTAAGTAAAAGTAACAGGCTCGAGAAATACTGAAGTTAACGTCTTCAAATCAATTTCAACTAATTTATTTCAACTAGAGATGTCACAGAAAGTAAATTTATATCAGGGCTCAAAAACAAATAATTAGGGGCTTGGAATGTAGCTTAATGGTTGAGTGCTTGCCTAGCATGCATGAAGGCCTCAGTTTGATTCCTTAGTACCACATAAACAGGAAAAGCAAGCTGAAAATGGTGTTGTGGCTCAAGTGGTAAAGTGCTAGTCTCAAGCCAAAGGTGCTCAGGGAAAAGGCCCAGGCCGTGGACCGGAAAAAAAAAAAGCAGAAAGAAATGCTTAGTCCCATTGATGCTGTATTTTAATAATTCACAAGATTCTTTGGTGAAATTTTTTTGGTGCTGGGCCTGAGACTTACAATCAGGACCTAATCACTGTTCCAGATCCTTCCTTTTGTGCTAGCAAGGCTAGCACTCAACAACTTGAACCACAATACCACTCCTGGCTTTTATGGTGGTTAAGTGGATATAAGTCTAACTACTGCTTGGGCTGGCTGCCATGCTTAATGCTCAGATCTCAGCCTACTAAATAACTAGGATTACAATCACGAGTCACTAGAGTCTGCCTGATGAACATTTTCTTTTTTTACCGTATCAAACTTTTTTTTACCTTATCACCTCAAAAACAGACATGTATACCAATTTATACAACTATTAGATGGTACATACTTTTTCAGGCAAAATTACATAGAAAAAAGTCAAACTAATTTCAAAGTCATCTTTTATAACTAGTTGCAATTTGAATGTACTTAATTGTCCATATAGATTTTTGCCAATAATTTCTTCCTATTCTCACTGCTCTGTTATATCTTTTTCCAGCCAAGTTTTGTAATTCTCCACTTTCCCCGTGTTCTCTTTCATTAAATGTCTCCACTAGACATGTCTTCTTCCAAGCTTCATTTCCTTCATTCACAGACCTTGTTTGCTCTTCGGGTTGTATTCTCAAGTGCTCTCCCTCCCTCAGTCTAACTTATATGGATTTGAGACAAAACTGATAGGAGTTGAAAGGCTTAGGAAAAAGATTCTAATTCTATATGTGACTTTCATTGAAGGGAATGCCCAAGACAACCTTAGGTAAGGAACCTAGTTTGAAGAAGTTCTCAGGAATTACAAATTTCTCAAGTTCAAGTGGATTAGAAGAGGCCCAAAAACCAGTGTTCCCTCCTGGAGAAGCAAATACACTGCAAACAAAAATTGGGTAAGAGAAAATAATTTGGGAAATTTACTAATTTTGGAAATTCTAACAAGGTTGATGAGGGTAATCTGATTATGTGAGGTGGAGTTTGGAAAGTTCAAACATTGGCTGAACTAAGCTGTGGAACTAATAATTAGGTTTCCAATGAGCAGCACATAAGAATTTGACAATGAAGTTACACACTTGGGTTATTATCCACCTGGAGGCACTTAGGCCATGACACATTTTACAATCTCCCTGAACTTCTGAATGTTAATCTGAAGAACATGGATAAAGATGCACAGACTGCTCTGGGAATGTGGCTTAGTTGTAGAGTATGTGTCTTGTATGAATGAAGCCCTTGGTTCTATTCCTTAGAACCACATGAACAGAAAAGGCCAGAGGTGGCAATGTGGCTCAAGTTATTGAGTGCTAGCCTTGAGCAAAAGAAGTACAGGGACAGTGGCCAGGCCATGAGTTCAAGCCCCAGGACTGGCAAGAAAAATGTGTACAACCTGCATGTTGTCTGAAAACGATAAGTAAAAGGTAAAATAACAGATAAACGCAAAGTTTATCTGATATATCTGTGACCACACATTTTCAATCCTGTATGTCCACATCTTTGCTCAATACTTAACATACACTCAACACATATTCTGAATGAATAAATTCATCAATGACCACTTTATAAGAAATTTAATGAAGTAGAAATTAAACCTGAAAATGGGAATGGCCAAAACTTAAAATTGAATTAGAAACTTGTAGTTAGTGTTATAATGAAGTCTTTGTATCTCTGAGTCAAAGGTTAATGGGGGACCGGAGTATGTGAGAAGAATAGATGATAATTTGATAGTAAGAGATTTTACTTTTCTGAAGAAATAGGGACAAACATTGTTGATCCCCAACTTAACTAACCATTGTTTTTCAACTTGGACGTAGGAAAAAGGAGGTAAAAATGAGCATGTACAGCTTATGAAGATATCCGTAAACCCCACGATGATGATTACCTGTGTAAGTAACCCTCTGTGCTTGGTCAAACAGAAGGCAAATGTGCTTTTATAATAATTCATCAGGTCATTTTGCCCCCAATTACTGGTTTACTCTAGTAACTTCACATGAAGAACTAAGCGACAATGATATGCATTCTGTGCTCTTTCTCATGATTGTTAAATCTGGGAATGTACATATTTCTTGACTAATTTTTGCTGCTCTTGCTTCAGATTGTGAGCAATGTCAGCACTTCTTCATCACCAGCTACACTGTTCATGGACCACCTATATTTGTAAGAGACAATGTTTTGGACAAGGGGCATTATGACCATTCAGTCCTCAGTCTGCCCACTGGGCTGAGAATACGTCAGTACAGTATTCCTCAGGCTAGGCTTAGAGTATGGAATGAGGAATCTGATCTGCCATTGGGTTTGCACTTTAGCCCCTATGGGGGCTTGATCATAGAAGATGAAGATGCAGACAATAGGTACTCCTGGATGGTAAGAAATGCCTTCCCTTTCCCCCCTTTCTCTAACTCCATGTGTCCCCCTGTGCCTCCAATGAAACATTGCTAGGACATGGACAAAATAGTTGTATGTGTTTGTGGAATCTGCATAAACATGGACATGCTGATTTAGGATCAAAGTATAGTGCATATAAACAGAGCGTGTTAGAGGCAAAGTGCATCCACGCTTAAGGAGCCTCTGTTAGGACTATGACAAATCCCCTCAGATGTGTAGACGGCATCTTATATGTTCACAACTGCTGAATCCATGCAGGCTCAAAGAGCATCACTGGAATCAAGTAATGTGATTTTGCCGATTATTACTGGAAAGCCTTTAGCTTGTCTTTCTGAAACTCAGATCACAAAAAGGAGAAACTTCTATGTGTAGATGCAAAAAATAAATCCCAGGCCAACTGGAGTGAGTCCAGCAGTCATTTTCATGGTTCCTAAGAGGATATTCTCCTCAGAAGACTTGCACCCTGATTATCACACCTTTCTCAATGGATTCCCATATCTCCATTTTTCTTTTGCTGTACTTGGTGCTTTCAAAATTATGAATATTTGAGGGAAAAGTAATAAAAATATAAATAGTATAGCTGGGTTCCATAGCTCAACCTTTAATTTGGACTTTTGAGATAGAGATGATGTGATCTCAGTCTGATGCCAGTCCTAGCATAAAATTTTATAAGATCCCCATTACTACCAATGGCTGAGCACGTTGGTGCACATTTGGAAGTACAATGACTGTATAAAGTGAAGTATCTCCAGCAATCCATGCAAGCACAAGCAGAATGGCAACCCAGGACAGCAGGGGAAAAAACACCTCAAAAATAACCTATGCACTGGTGGCTCAAATCTGTAAGTAGCTACTCAGAAAGCTCAGATATGAGTATCATGGTTCAAATCCAGCCCATGGAAGAAAGGCTGTGAAACTCTTATCTCCAATAAACCACCAGAAAATCAAAAGTGGCGCTGTGGCTCAAGTGGTAGAGCGCTTGCCTTGAGTTGAACAGCTGAAGGACAACATTCAGGCACAGAGTTTAAACCCCTTGACAGACAAAAAATACCTCAACAATAAACAACACAAAAAGGGCTCATGCTTCAAGTGGTAGAGTGCTTGTATTGCAAGAGGTAAGTTTAGTTACCGCGTTTAATCATAGCTCTGCTATGTATGTAAGTATGTATGCATATATATGTGTACTGTATCAAAATAAAAATTTCCATGAGAGACAAAATTAACACATCAGAATAGAAAACCAAAGGACCTAACTTCATTCATAGATCCTGCATCTATAAAGCACATACTGTATCCGAGTCAAAGAATTACCCTCAGTAGTTGAATAAATCATATTCCCTGAGTAATTGTGAAACACATGTGGAGACAGAAATAACAATTTCATTGTAGGAGTATTTAACTATAATTTTTCTTCCTAGTTTTTGCAAAGTACATAGTGCCCTAACAATCTACAAGAAAGAATTTTAGTCTATTAAGGTACACACAAATACGTTGAAGCAGAGTTGGAGCAGTGGTGAGTTTCAGAAAGCAGTGGGTCTATGATATGTGCTGCAGCCCTGTGCCATGGGGAACCATTGTCTTATCATGAACCGACATCATGAATAAACAAATTTCCCTTTATTCTCTTTATAAGACAATGGGTTCTCTGAATTTATATGGGAACATAGTGGAGACAGGTGCATGAGTGAGTCCAATCTAAGGAAAATTACTTGGGCCAAATGTCAAATGATGTGTGCTAATCTAGAAACCGAGTACATGCCCCCACCCAAGTCTATGACATAAACTTTAACTCAATTTAGAGAATCTGGATATCAATCTATTTGTGACAAATCAGGATTGAGAGAAGTCTGGAACTGGGCTTTGAAAACAGTGCACTTAGAGTTCTAGAGTGGATGAGTATTAGGAGTAGATCCAAAGGGAGCAGAAACTTACCCTCTTATGTTTCCTTCCTGTGCCTGCTTCAACTTTAGGTATATGAACTGTGGCAGGTATGCTGAGAAACAGAATCTGAGGGCCTTTCAGTACCACAGGTAGATCTTCTACCAAACCTGTCATTTCATCAAGGCAGGATGTGAGCTGCTTGTCTCCTATGGGGATGAGTATTGACAGCAACTGGGCAGTAAGTGGAAGAAACAGCTCACAGCAGAAACAGGTGGACTTCACTTTTTCTTCCTTAAAAAGGAAGAAAAAAAATAATTCTCTTTGGGAATTTTCGAATATCAACTCTTCGGTAGAACAAAAGGCAATTTAACGTGAGAAAAATTTCATGTTAAGTACCTCTGAATTTAAAGATGCAGTTTGTGATACTTTATTAGGAAAATTAACTTATTTTTAACTATTTGTCCTGATTTTACTTTTTAAGAACTTCATATGTTTGAATGCAATACAAAATACTGTGCTAAAAGGCTTAGAGGCCAAACAGAGTACCTACCAGCTCTCTTTCAAAGAACCAGTTACTTCTGGCCATTGCAGTTTTTCTTACTTCCCTCCATATTCACAAATGTTATGCATATGTCATTTTTCATTATTACATAGTCTACATATTCTGTGAATATATTACTAGGAAGAAAATCAGTTAGAATGAGAGTTCCCATAGAGCCTTGTGTCTTTGACAAAAATGAATCCATCTTTTCTCAGGGTGTTTTGCTCCAGCCATGGCCCTCAATTCTTGGTTCGATGGCTGCAACTAGGCCTTGCTTTTCTTCCTCACTATAAAAAACTAAAAAGTTTTTAGTAAGGATGTTCTTTCAGTAGAAAGGCCTGAAATGGAGAGAGGAAACATAGCCCTGTGAATATCTCCGAGATGGCCTGTCATTGGCGTGGAGAAGTTGACTCCTGTAGTTGGAAGTGTCAGTGAGAGGACAAATAAGTTGGCAGTGATTTCAGAAACTCTAAGGAAAACATCTGTTATCTGCTACTGGAAAAAGAGTGTCAGTTCACGTTCTAAGAAAATGTAACAGTAAAAATAACTAAGAAATCAGACAGCCCTGATCTGTCCAGGAATCTCAGACTGCCCTGACCGATTACCTCCGAACTCTATCAGGAAGCAATTTAGGCCAGGAAATAATCCAGGAATAGCGCCCTCAGCATTCCTGTGATTGGTCCCACCTACCCCAACTTATAATATGCTTGCTATGTATCATTCAACCTATCCTGTAACTGCTAAGCTAGAAAGTCCCTGCCCTTACTGGAAATGATCATACCCCAACCAATAAACTTGACTAGATTCACTCCGAACCACTGACCTATCACAAAATCAGTGTTGTAATGATCCTTCCACCTGCTTCATACACAATACAAAACCCTGCTGAACAAGAGATTGGGACTCACAATTTCTGACCTGCTGTGTCAGGGAAGGTTTGTGAGTCCAGCTCGAGCTGTAATAAACGACCCTTCTGCATTTACATTGGCAACGGCTCCCTCCTGGCCTTTGTTGGGTCTATTGCCTGGTACTTCAGCCGGAACCAGGAGAATAGCGAGAGTCCAGAAGACAGGAGAGGCACAGGAGTGAATGCACCTTTCCGTGGAGATGCCTGGGCCATGCTTATGAAGTTCCCAACATGCACGTGGTGGCCACCACACAAGTCGCTGGAAGCCCCACTGGTCTGGGGCACAGTGCCTGTTCCAGATCTACAGTCCGAACATCCACGGTGGCCCTGGGCCTGTCTGGGCTGGAGCTGCACCCACTAGCCATGCTTCCTCCACCCTGCTGGGCATAGCCTCCCAGCCACTGCCTGGTCTTCAGCATTTATGCCAGTCTGGCTCTATGGGGCAGGCTGAGGATGAAGTGACCATTCCGGGTGCCCGTTCAAGTCGAGTGAGGTCAAACCTGTGGTGAAGCCAGCCCTCATACACTTCCAGGTATGTCCAGAAAGGATTGAACGCCACTGTCCCAGTGCTGCCGTCCTCCCCATCCCCAGAATTTACCTCCATGTCCCCACCTTTGTTGTTGAAATTGTTCAGCCACTGTGATCTTAATTTTCATTGTCTGCCTTTGCAGTACTTGAGATTCCTTTCTCTTCTCACCAGGCCACCAGGCCCCATGGAATCCGCCCCAAAAACTCCACCTCACAGACACTCTCCAGAACCAGGCAGCCTTTGGGCATGCTGCTTCCTGAGCCTCTGATTCCCTGCCTCACTTCAGTTTTTGCCAGGGCCTCCTCTCCCCTCCCCACCTCCCCAAGCCCCAACTCCAGTGTGGCCTCCCATGTGGCCTACACTCATCTCCCTATCACGCCCAATCCAACCCCAGTGTGGCCACTGCACTGGAGAAGACAACTAAGGTCCAGCAGCAGCAAAGATGCCACAGTGTACAGCTGGCTGAGAACTGGAGGCAGCATAGGTCTCTCTGATCAGTGTCTCTCATCTTTCTCTTCACTTACTCAGGTATCAATTGAATTTAGTATTTATTTTTTGGGTCTCATAACTATCTTCTTATTAAGTCTTTGCAGAATAGCTGGTAGAAATGCAGTCCCAAAATTCGGATTGTTTGTTGTTTAATTTTTTTGAGATTCAGAGATGTTTTAAGTAGTTATAATCATCATGAACTCTCACTTTCATAGCAGAGTGCTATTCAGAAAATATTACTTATGCATCTATTATCAATTATGTACAAGACTTGAAACTTAAAGTTTCAAACATTACAGGAAGATCTTTGATTCATGTTGAGTGGATGTGAGTAGGTTGAGCTGTTGCATACATTCATTTTGTGTGTGTGTGTGTGTGTGTGTGTGTGTGTGTGTGTGTGTGTGTGTGCGTGCGTGTGTGTGTGTGTAGGGGGTGTATATGTATTATTGAAATCAGGGATAAGGATGAGCACGATCTGAACTTGTTTCCTTTTTCTGAGATATATGTTGTTGCTCTATTGGTGGTAGGCTCTGACTGCTTGCCTTTGCCTGATGTGCACTTTGCAGTTTTTTTTTCAAATAAGCTTCTTATTTCTTATTGAGCAGATAGGGCTTTGATATTGCTTTGCTTTAATCTGCCATCTAGGATCTTATTTTCCTCTTTAAAAATTAACATACAATATAAATTTTATCTCCTGTCTGATTTTCCCTTTAATTTGCATTTTGAAATAAGTAGTATAAGAAATTTGAGCTCTGTATTCATGAACTTTGAATTCTCTGTTTAATGTAATAACTGGACACATTTGTTAGCACCAAGATCTTAAATTTCTTTTGCAGTTTTAGTTTACAATACATTCCTCCATGTTTTTAGCATAGGGAAACAAACAATTCCTAGTAAAAATAATAACAATTTATCCGTTAACTATCAGATAATTCATAAATAATGTCTAGTGGCAAATGAACACATTTGCTGAATAGGATTCCCTCATAGACCCATGCACTAAAATACCCCTCATAGGGGCTGAGAAGGAAGATCAGTGGTAGACAGATTACGTTGCATGTATGAGGCCCTGGGTTTTATTCCTCAGCACCACGTAAGCAGAAAAAGCCAGAAGTGGTACTGTGGCTCGAGTGGTAGAGCACTAGCCTTGAGCTGAAGAGCTGAGGGCAGCGACCAGGCCCAGAATTCACCACCATCGACATAAATAAATAAATAAACAAATATATAAATGAATAAAGAAATAAAACAAACTCATACGCAAGTAAATTAGTTTCAAAGGTTGATTACCATTTTAGTTAGGGGCAGGGTGCTAAGATATAGCAGACCTCTGTCCCAAAGCTTCAAGAAGGATTTCAACTGTTGACCAATATTGAAAACAAAAAGTAAAAATATAGCTCTGCCAATAACATACAGAATCTCCATTCAAACAGAAAGAAGTACTACGAATGAAATACTTTTTATAACATTTGTTAAGAGATTCTGGCTGTATAATAATTATCATATCAATTGACCTTCGAAAACTCTATAGGTAGGCCTCAGTCTCAAGGGCCTCTAAAACTGGAGGAGAGAATCATCAACCTCGACTTTTAAAAATTGTTATTGTTAATGCAGTGGACATATGGGTCACAATTTTGTAATTCAGATAATGAGTTCACTTTGTGTTCGAAAATCTCGTCACTTCTTTTCTCTATGTTTTTCCCTCCTTTCCCTGCCCACAAGCGGTATAGTTGATTGTCAACATAATATCTACAGAGTACCACTGCTGCATTTGTTTCCTTGTTCTCTTTGAATTTCTGTGGCTCCCTCACTGCCCAGAAATGGATAAACAAAAAAAGAAAAATCCCTCATTTCCAATTCCTTTAATTCATTTCAATATAAACATCAGTAGTTTTATGAGATTGTCAGGCTCTGTCTGCACATCGGGAACACTTATACTTCCTGTACCCAGTCATAACTCCCACCAGATTCTAAGATCCACAAAATAATTCTGTCCACTTTCCACACAAGACGAAGCTGAGATTCAGAAAGATTAAGTAACTTATGGAAATACTGGGCTGAGCATAGTGGCTCACTCTTATAGCCTTACCTACTCCAGAGAGTGAGATCTGAAGATCATAATTTGAAACCAATGAAGGTTGACAAATCCCTTACATGTTTATCTCGTTAACCAACAGAAGTCAAGAATTGTGTGATTCAAGTGATACAGCTAGAATGCCACCAGACTTGAAAGGGAAACCTAAAGATAGTGACAATAAGATGATTTTTAAGAACCAATGCTGCCCCATACTAAATCTCAGACACCAGACACACACCTTTAAAAAGATGTTAGTACTGAAATCCAAGTAGTTTTTTTTTTAATTTTTATGTTTAGTTATTACCTTTAGTGAGATATGATGATAGTCTTTACTGATGAGCCACAATTTAGAACTTTGTTGTAATTATATCCATGTCTGTGCCAGAGAAACATTCTCCTAGTTGTCTTCCCCCGTTTCCAGCAACTATAAGTTGTCTCGTCTTGGCCCAGTTTCAAGTTCATTGTTCCAGTAAATCACAGCCATCCTAATAACAAGGATTATAGGTGGTAACTACCATACTGGACAATACCTGCCTTGGGAAAATTGTTCAAATTTCTCCATTCAGTGGAGGTTGTTAGGATACACCCATGATCACTTTGTGCTCAGAATTGGGAACTTTTTAGGTCCAGGAATTCAGGGCAAGCACTGTGTGCTATTTCATACTTGTACACTTTAATGGCAGCTTCCTATTGTCTACTTTAAGCATTGTGTGAAGAGAAAAACTGCCCCTAGTAGACAGAAACACTGTACTAACTGTTGTTCTCAAAGCACAGGAGGAGGGAAAGAAGTTCTGAATGAGGCATATAGCCTAGACACTGAGTTCTTAGAAACTTGGGCTGCCTGTTAATCTGAACTTCAACATAGAAAGTCAGAGCCTGCAGTGGTTTGTAAGCTCCATTTATATTCCTGAGCATGGGGCTCCCTTCCCCTCAGCCCTCCTGATGCTTTACATCAGCGTTTCTTAGTGTGTCTTAATGTTTTCCTGTTAGTTCAGTGCACAGGCTAAAAAATTAAGCATGTCCAACCATGGGTTTCCATTGCCCTAGTAGATGTTTTGCATTTTAGGACATTCCTTCCAGGGAACTCTCTTCTTGGGCCCTCATGTGCATATGATCACAGAAGCGAATGTCTCACAAACCATGGAACGCAGTTGCTCAATGATGATTAAGTCACACAGAGGCTCAGACAGTTTGGGCTAGTAGCCTTTGTGAGAGGCCTTGGACTAGGCACTGTGGAAACATTGACAGTAATTCCTCAGAGCAATACCACTGATTAGCGGGATATGGAGAGGTAAAAGAAGAGTGAATTTAACCAAGTTCTTATCTCAGAGAGGGAAATGGATTGGACAGAATGATAGGAGAGAGATTTAAAAGAAAAGAAGAAAAATGGAAATAAAAATTTAAATTTAAACAATGAAACACTTAAAAATTATGTAAGTTTAAAGAAATGATATTGAGAGAAGGATAGAATGAGAGGAGGGGAGGGATAGGAGACATGAAAAACTAAAAAATAAAAGTGCTTAAAATTAGTTATTAAAAAATTAGGGCTGGGAAAGTGGCTCAGTAGTAGAGTGCTTGCCTTGCATGCATGAGACCCTGGGTTCTATTCCTCAGCACCACATAAGCAGAAAAAACTGGAAGTGGAGCTGTGGCTCAAAGTGGTAGGGCACTAGCCTGGAGCTGAAGAGCTGAGGGACAGTGCCCAGGCCCAGAGTTCAGGCCGCATGACCAGCAAAAAAAAAAAAAAAAAAACAGACAAACAAGAAATTATATAGGTACAAAGATATAATATTGCTACTAAAGAATTTAAGCCTAAGAGCTTATGAATTGAGTAATAAATTTCTGGATTAAGTGTGTATACCATGGGGTATAAGGCCTAATAATTGACGACAGTTATATATATGGGGATGAGCAGAATAGCAATTAAGTCACTCAAAAAAGAAAGAAAGAGAAAAAAAAAGAAAATAAAAAAGTACCAAAAAATTAGAAGAGATAAAAAAGCACACATACACATATACACCTAAAATAAAAATTATGAGAGGAAAAAAAGATTAATAGAAAACAATTAAAAAATAAAATTAAAAAAAGTTACAGAGTTCTTTTTTTGGAGGGGGGATGTGAAGATCATTTATCTCCACTGTGTCCATAACCAGTCTCTTGGTGGAGTCTCTGGTCTGCTTGTGGTGTTTGGTTTTCCTGTGGCTTGATTGGATTCTTAAGTCAGTTTGTTTGAGCAGGCAGAAAAATTCTCTGCTTTACCCAGGATTTTGTGATCCTCTTCCCAGGCTAGTTCAATGGGAGGGAGATCTGCTTTGAATATCACAAAAGAGGGAGATGGCTGTTTCCTCTAGTTTGGAGATGCTGTTGTGAGGCTAGGTTCTGGGTAGGGTTGAGGCCTTTCAGCAAACTAGCTTTTCCCTGAGGGGCTTGCTCCAGAGACACTCACAGGGCCCAGCCTGGATCAATTCTCAGGGTTTGTGTTTACTGAATTTTAATTGATTTTCTAGGCTGCTGTAGGGAGGGGCAGCCTCTGGTTCTGTTTACACAGTGAAGAAAGTCCTGAGGTGGGAGGCGGATCTTCCTCTATTTGGGCTGGGTGATTTTCCCCTGGATGGAGCTGAGCCTGGAAGGTTAGGTCAGGTTCTTGTGACCTGCTAAATGACTCTTTTCTTTTCTTCCATGGCCTGACTTGGAGCTAGTTGCTCAGGGGGGGCCTTTATCAGTATGGAAGATGGAGATCTCTGGTGGTTGGGGAGGGATGGCTTTCCCTCCTCTTCTCCCTGAGAAGGAGTGAGGATGTAAGGGTTCTACACATGCTAGAGTGTTGGTTCCTGAGTCGTCTCTGGTGTGTGATCTGCAGGATGAAGATATCTGCTCCTTGTCAGTTCTTGCTGGTGATGAGTAGAATCTGCTCACCCGCTGTGTCTGGTGCTGTTTTCCCGATCTCTCTCTGTTATAGCTATGGCCGCTATGTCCAGTGTCACTGCCGCCGCATCCGTTGCAGCCTTGGCTACTAGCAAGTGTTCAGTTCTGCCTCCTTGCCTGGATTTTCCCTCTCTGGCCAAACTCTCTGTACTGTGATGGCACACTTGGGGTGATTCTCTAGCCTAGGACTGTTCACTAAACAGTGTTTAGGAACACTAAAACTGCTTTCTATGCTGGAGCTTGTTTAGCCTCCAGCTTCTCCTCTGCCATCTGCCTCTGAACCTCTCTAATGAGATTCTTATCTCCAGTTAGCAATCAGAAAACCATAAGTGGACTCTGGTGGAGTGCTTCACTTCAGCTGAAGAGCTCAGGGACAGCACCCAGAATTCAAGTCCCATGACTGATAAATAGAAAGAAAGAAAACAAGTGAGTGCTCAGAGCCAGTGGTTCATACCTGTAAGTCTAGCTAGTCAGAAGGCTGAGTTCTAAGGATCAAGGTTCAACACCAGCTTGCTCAGGAAAATCTATGAGATTCTTATTTTCATTTAACCACTGAAACCCACAAGTGACCATGTAATTCATTGTGATAGAGCACTAGATTTGAGCACAAAAGCTCAGGGGCAGGATCCAGGACCTGAGTTCAAGCCCCACAACAGACCGAAAAAAAAGAAAAAGGAATGAGAAGCCACCTTAATGAAATAACTAGGCAAGTACAATATACAGAATAATTCTTTCCTTCCTTTTTTTCTTCCTTCCATATATCCACATCCTTCCCTCGTTTTTATCCTATAACTTAAACTCAGGGCCTCATGCACTTTACGTAGGTGCTCTACCGGTTGAGCCATACACCTGCTTTTTTTGCATTAGTCATTTTTGTTTTTGTTGGTCATGTGGCTTAAACTCTGTGCCTGGGTGCTATCCCTGAGCTCTTCAGCTCAAGGCGAATGCTTTACTGCTTGAGCCACAGCACCACTTCTGGTTTTCTAATGGTTTATTGGAGATGAGTCTCATGGACTTTCCTGCCTGGGATAGCTTTGAACTGTGATCTACAGATCTCAGCCTCCTGAGTAGCTAAGACCACAGGCATGAATCACCTGCACCCAGCTCTGCTTGAGATATTTTTGTGGTAGGGTTTTATGTTTATGACCAGGCCATCATGGACCACAATCCTTCTTTTTACCCTTTCTGAGTAGATGAAATAAAAAGCACAATGCATTGGTTTCAGATATTGACTGAGATCCAATATTGTGAATGTTTTGCCTGGGCTAACATCAAATCATAGTCCTCTCTGCATTAGTCAAGTCCCAGCAGATAGCATTACAAGTGTGAATTCCCATGCTTGGCTCAAATTTCTGACGACTGAAACATATGAATGAAGTTTTAATAATTTTAAATGATGAATTTAGGGACAATGGGTGCTCTTACTTGCCTAGTTTCAAATTTCAGCAAAAGTCCCAAATATTAACTTTTGATTTCCTCGAGTAAATTAAATAAGCAGATAATCTTTTAAAAGCAATTAACTGAAGAAAAAAGTTAAACAGAAAACATCCTTACCACTGCAACTTTGGATTCAACACATTGTCAAACATTGCTTATATCATAGTTGTTTTTTTCTGGGCAGTATATTCCATACACGGATCATGCCATTATCAAGTCAAGAGCTAAACAGCCTATAGGCTGTAGGCAAACATACCAAGGGAAGGCATGGTCCAGCAGCATTGTAGGTGGCAATGTCCCAACATAGGACGTGAAGGGTTAGGGAAGCTTAAGTAGAGCTTTTTCCTTAGGAATAATACTCTATTAAGCCATACCTCTTTTTCTGGGTTTATCACTGATTAATTGGAGACATGTCTCATGGACTTTCCTGCTTGGACTGGCCTGAAATCAGACTCCTCAGATCTCAGCCTCCTAAGCTCTGAGGAATAAAGGCATGAGCCACCAATGTCTAAATAAATTATTCCTTTAATAAAAATCATAATGGCTACAGTATCTTTTAACAGAGAGCTTGAATCCTTATCAGTTTTGTTCCTGACCTGCTATTCTGATAGGACCCACAAAACTTACATTCAATTCTCCACTGAAGTAGAGGGTATCCATTGCATGCTCTGTAGCATCATAAATCACTTGCTGGTGAGGAAAAATACCTCTTTTCCATAGGAAATGCTCAGTAAATTCTGATTATTGAATAATCATAAACCTAGGAGATGGAAAATACTGCTAATCAATCATTTTTTTTTGTTCATTGTGGTACTTGAACTCAGGGTCTGGGTGCACTCCCTTATCCATTTTCTAGCACTCTACCACTTGAGCTACAGCCCCACTTCTGTGTTGGTTTGTTGTTGTTGTTGTTGTTGTTGTTGTTGTTGTTCATGGGGCCTGATATCTGGGTCTTGGCTCTGTCTCTCAGCTCTTCAGCTTATGGCTAGCACTCCACTTGAGCCTTAACACCACTTCCAGCTTTTTCTGCTTATGTGGTGCTGAGCAATCAAACCCATGTCCTCATGCTTGCAAGGCAAGCACTCTACCACTGAGCCAACTTCCTAGCCACCCACTTCGAGTTTTTGAGTGATTCACTGGACCTAAGTATCTCATAGGGACTTTTCAGCCCGGGCTGGCTTTGAAACATAATCTTTCCATCTCAACCTTCTGAGTAGGATTATAGGCATGAGCCATCTGTCCATGGATACATCCACATTTTTATACAAGTGAATAAAGCTCAGTGATATAGTGTCTTCCTCTTTAACCAAAAGCAGGCAAATAACCAAAATTGAATTTGAAATTCAGTTGAATCTGAGTCTATATTCTTAACAACTGGGTTGTAAGTTATTTGATCTTTGCACAAGTTTGTTAGTAGATACAGCACACATGTCAGGAATTTTCTATTTCAAATGGCCCATGACACATAGTTGGGTGTGGTATGGTAAGCCTGTAATTCCATCACTTGGGAGGCTTAAGCAGAAGCCTGGTAAGTTCAAGGCCATTTTAGCTATGTAGTAGATGCCATCTCAGAAGGGCAGAAAGTAAATGGCTTCTGTGTCTACAATGAGAAGCCTAAGACTCTCCAAGGCCAAACAGCAAGCATGACCCAAAAGACTAACCCAAAACACCTGGATACCAGCTGTGTCGACTCATTCTTGGGCCAATATAGTGTCACTCAAAGGTGCTATTGAATAGTTGGGTCCATGTCTCCTCTTCTTCTCTTCAGAAGGGCCATTTCAAATAATCATTCCTAAAAATGAAAAGACAGCAGTGATAGTAGGATTTCCATTCCAGCATATTTAAAGTCAGTGAGCACTTAGACATTGGCAACTATAATATTAATTGACTAGCAAGTGGCTGGCAGTACCTGAAGAAACTCATAGATCATAGTATATGTTCTGTGAATTAGAATTAATTAAGTTGCTACCATAGCTGCAGCAGGTGCAGTACCAGTTGGGGGAGGGCGGCAGCATCCTTAGCTCCAGACCCTTGACATCTGGAGTGCATCATGAAACCCACCCGCCCTTCACAAAGGCCGAAAGAGAAGGGGGCCACCATAGAATGCTAGGCTCTTCTGGTGTGGCATGAGACCATCACCTCACTTCTCTTTCCTGGCTGGATAAGTTGAGGCTGCGTGCCTGTGTCACTTCACTCCTGATTCCGGTCTGGGTGGGTAGGTGCTGTGTGCCTGTACCACCTCACTCTCGCTTCTGGTCTGGCTGCGGTGGGGGCCGTGTGCCCGTGTCACCTCACTCCTACTTCCAGTCTAGGTGGGTGGGGGTCATGTGCCTGTGTCACCTCACTCCTGCTTCTGGTGTGTGTGAGTAGGGGAGTAGGGGCCATGGTGCCTGTGTCACCCCACTGCTGATTCCGGTCTGGGTGGGTAGGAGCCATGTGCCTGCACCACCTCACTACTGCTTCCTGGCTGGATAAGATGGGGCTAAGCCACTTTTCGCCTCACTCACGCTTAATTTCTGGGTGAGTGGGGGCCATGTGCCTATGTTTCCTCACTCCTGCTTCAGGTCTGGGTGAGTGGGGGTTGCGTGTCTCTGTCACCATACTCCTGCGTTTGGTCTGGGTGAATAGGGGAGTAGGGGCCATGTTCCTGCACCACCTCACTCGTACTTCCAGTCTGGGTCTGTCCGACTGGCTCTGAGGTAATTACTCTCTCCAGATGCTGTTTACCAGCATGCACTTCAGCCCATGCCAGAGGTTAGACTTTTCCAATTCTCATAGTAAAGCATGACATTAAGGGATTAATATGGCACCTTGCTAGGTTTGAGAACTCTGTTATAAAATTGTGCACTTGTGTGCGCCTGTGCACTGGTCTAGGGCTTTGAACTCAGGGTCTGAGGTGTCTCTGAGATATTTGATTAAGGTAGAGCTCTACTGCTTCAGCCACAGCTCAACATATGGCACTTTTGTGGTTAATTGAGACTAAAATTCTCCCAGATTTTCCTGTCTGGACTGGCTTTGAACACTATCCTCGGATCTCAGCCTTTTTAGTAGCTAGGATTTACAGGTGTGAACTATGGGCAACTCTGTATTTGCTTGATTGCAATTCAGAGAGAACTGTGCTTGGTAAGTATTCTGGAGTAAAAAGATTTGAACTCTTCTAATGAGCAGTGGTGAAAATACTCAGGTTCTAGCCTGGCATTGGTGGATCAGGCCTCTAATTCTACCGATTCAGGAATGTGAAATCTGAAAATTGCAGTTTGAAATCAGTGTGTGGAGGACAAAGTCTTTGAGATTCTTTATCTCCAACGAACTACCACAAAACCAGAAAGTGGCACTGTAGCTAAGTGGTAGAGCACCAACCTTGAACAAAAATGCTCAGAGACAGCACTTAGGCCATGAGATCAAGTCCAATAAGCACAAAAACGAAACAAAACAAGAAAAAAAACCTGGGTTCTTCAGTAGGAGTTTATCATTATAAATATGTTTCCCATTATATTTAGCTCTGTCATAGGTACATGAATCTTAGGGTATTAAGAAACTTAGCTAAAAATATAGGCAGCATTGTGTGTGTGTGTGTGTGTGTGTGTGTGTGTGTGTGTGTGTGTGTGTGTGTGTTTGCCAGTCCTGAGGCTTGAACCTGGGGCCTTAATCTCTTGATTGGATTTTTTCCATTAAGGCTGGTACTCTGCCACTTGGTCCACAGCTCTACTCACAGATTTTTTTAAATTCTTATTTGGAAATAACAGTTTTACACACTTTTCTGCCTGTGGAAGCCGATTCTGGAATGTGATCATTTGAATCCTAATATAAAATATGTGTGTGCAGATAGCTCTACTATAAAGCTGACTTACATTTCTTCAGCTGTATATGTAGGATTTCTTGGGTGGAACTTCCACACTGGTTTCTGTTGGGGCTGCACTGATTCATTTAATTGCCAACATTGTGTAAGGTATCTTTCCGTACTTCCTTGTGAGTATTTTTGTTTTCTTTTTTAATAGGCATTC
Organism: Dipodomys spectabilis; assembly: GCF_019054845.1. Classification (NCBI taxonomy): domain Eukaryota; kingdom Metazoa; phylum Chordata; class Mammalia; order Rodentia; family Heteromyidae; genus Dipodomys; species Dipodomys spectabilis. Next base: position 1,068,725 of record NW_024871026.1, on the reverse strand, counting down.
TGCTTAGGCAGACATGAAACTTCAACATAGATTTGATTTGCATTTCCTTGATTACTAAAGATGTTGAATATTTTCATGTATGCCTTAGACACCTATATATGTTTTGGGGAATGATCTAGTCAATTTACTATTTATTGATAAGATTGTTCTTAGTGTATTTCATTTTTTGAGTCTATACATCTAGATATTGGGATTTCTTCTGTTACTCAAAAGGCAGGAGTTCAGGCTTATTTTACTAAATCTTAGCAAAAGATGACTTGTGAGCTTCAAATTATTTAATAGATGATTAATTAAAAATGATCAGAAGGTGTGGCTCACACAGGAGAGTGCCTGCCAACAAGTATAAGTTCTGAACTCAGACTTCAGTGTCTACAAAAAAAGAGATATATTTTATTATTTTACAACAATAAGAGTTTATCAGTTATATACTCTCAAAATATGTAATTCTAAATATTTCACTATTCTTCATGGTAAAACTTTTGCAAATTTTAGCATAAACTAACAATTTTAGTTTCTATTTTTTCCTTGGTATTCATTCAAGCCAGCAAAACTGGTAAAATACAACTTTGGCCAGGTTCTGGCTCATGTCTGTATTTCTAGCTATTCAGGAGGCTGAGATCTGAGGATTGCAGTTCAAAGTCAGCCTGAGCAGCAAGCTCTGTGAGGCTCATGTCTAAATAACCACCAGAAAAATAGAAGTAGTGCTGTGGCTCAAGTGGTAGAGTGCTTTCCTTGAGCTGAATAGCTGAGGGACTGCCCCCAGGCCCCGAGATCAAGCCCCACTTCGAACCAAAAACAAAACAAAACAAAACCAAAATCCAACTTTATATAAAGAGAAAGAATCTCCAAGTTTTTATTCAAGATTTTTAATGCTTGTGGCAAATGATTTATCCAGTAGAAAGTGGAGATCTTATATCTGTCATTGTGATAAACTTGCTACTATGTGGTTGATTCATTTCATTCATCTAACATTGTTGAAGATGAAAAATCCATCAAGGACATGACATATATTTGGCAAAACTGGTAAGTTGAAATGACAATTTTTTTTCTAGTTTGGCAAAGAAGCTCTGGTTTTCCTTCCCTCACCAGGATTTGAACAATGAAAAAAATTGCTTTGATTTTTCCCAAAAGTGAGGAAGACAGCTCATATTCAAATAATTAGAAGATAATGAAAAGAATGTTTAAGACACATAATATATTTAATTTTGAACCTTCCTCTCAAGAAACTTCCAAGAAACTAGCAAAAATTGGTTATAGCTATTTATATAAAAGAGCTCATTGCAGGTGCCTCATACCTATAATTTGCTACTCAGAAGGATGAGATCTGGGATTGAGATTGGAGCCAGCATGGAAAACCAATAATTGCATGGATGATGTCCCCTGCTGTTAGATCATATGTGCCTTCCTCCCATCCTCAATGTGAAGCTGTTTCCCCACATTACCATCCTTCTGAAATATTGACATTATCATTGTAATTTCTGGTTTTCTCCTTCAACATGAAAGGTTCATGGAGCAGACCACTTGCAGCTGTATTCACATCTGTTTCTCCAGTTGCCTACAACATTGCCTGGTCCTTAGTGCTTAGTAGCCTTGTGTAGATGAAACTGCCCTGCTCATGTAATCTCAGAATTCAGTCAGGAAAGCTCATCAAGCTGTGATCTTGTGGTTAATAGTTAATTCTTCTAATTATTTTTTTTCTACTTTGTGTATCTAAAGTCCACGTAAGGGTAGATCAGTGGCTGACACCTATCTGTTGTAATGGCAAAGTTGACTGTGACATCATAGAAGATTATTATGAAGCTGCATGAAAACTCATCCACCAAAGCACTGCAAATCACAGCCTCCCACATCCAGGAATAGATTTAACAGCTCTGCAATCAAACCATCATTCACTCTCTGCTGGATTCAGACTCAGCATTTCCCTTTCCTATTTAAAATAAAGAAAAATTCAAGACATGCTTTTTTATATGTCATTGAATTATGGAAATGTCCTTCCAAACAAAAAAATAAGAATGTCATTAGTGGAATGTAAATATAAGGCAAGGAATAAAACAAGCATAAAATTTCCTAGGGAAAAAATTAAAAGTGGCACCTGCTACAAAAGTTGGTCCTTAAAACTAGGACTGGATTCTGACACACACCAGTAATCCTAATATAATATAATGTAAGGAAAGTTTTATTTTTGTGCCAGTCCAGGGTTTGAACTTGCACTCAGAGCCCTGAGTTCTCTTGCTCAAGGCCAACAATTTACTACTTGAGTCATAGCTCCACTTCTTGTATATTTGGTAGTGTAGTGGAAATAAGAATTTCCCAGACTTTTCTGCCTGTGCTGGCTTCAAACTGTGATCCTCGATGTCAGCCTCCTGAGTAGGATTACAGGCATGAGCCATCAGTACCAAGCTAAAAGTTACTTTTGTGAGATATAAAAATAAGATATACAAAGCAACATAAACAAACGAAACTTTAGGACAACAAAACTGAAACAAGTTATATAAAAGATATAAAAAGACAAACACGAAGGCCCCGAGTTCAAGCTTCAGGAACAGCACAAAAGAAATAAAGAAGTGTAGAAAAAGAGAAGAAATAGTGAGTGACAGAGTTTTAAATTAATCAATCATTGGTGGCCTACACATGTTGTATTAACTACATAGGAGGATAAAGTCAGAAAATAACATTTAAAGGTAAGCCCAAGCAGGAAATTCCATTGGCCATTTTTCTGTGTGTGCTAGTCATGGGGGTTGAATTTTTTCTACTTTACTCTAGGCTGGAGTTTTATCAATCTCATTAGTGGAATCATTATCATCTAATTGGAGATAAAGAGTATCATGGAATTTCCTATGCAGGCTGGCTTCAAACTTTGATCCTCAGATTTCAGCTCCCTGAATTATTCTGTTATTTCCATTAGACATTATCTCCAATGAACCCCCCAAAAGAAGAAAAAAAAAAACAGCTGGAGCTTGACGTGTGGCTCCAATGGCAGAAATGAGACAATGATTTCTGGGACATTACCAACACCTTTAGATCAATCTCCAGGAACAGTATACACAAGAATAAAATAAATAAATGAAAAGAAAGGTGGAAGAAGAAAAAGGAGAGCCAATTTCAGAGGTTAAAATGAGCAAAACTGAAATAGGTTACACTTGTTCTTGTAGTTACTCAAGGGTCTCACATTTGAGGATCAGTGTTCAAGGCCAGCCAAGGCAGGGGAGTCCATGGACTCAACTCTAATTAGGCAAACACAGTTTAAAAACAAAGCCCCAAATTGTGCTATGACTCACATATTAGAGGTCTAGCATTAAAAATATAGTAGGACTGAACTGGGAAACTGACTCATTGGTCGAGTGCTTGCCTTGCATGCATGATGCCCTGGGTTCAATTCCTCAGCAACACATAGCAGAAAAAGCCAGAAGTGGCACTGTAGCACAAACGGTAGGGCTCTAGCCTCAAGCTGGAGAGCTGAAGGACAGTGCCCAGGACCAGAGTTCAGGCCCCATGATGGGCAAAAAAAAATAGGGATACAGGTGGACCCATTGCAACAATGAGATGTACAAGATGTTATGTTGAAAAACAAATTTACAACTTTGGTGCAGCAGGTGGTTTTCAGGGCGATGGGGTTGTGGTGGGGAGATGGCTAGGGATGGGAAGGGGAAACAAAGGAGGAGGCAACAATGCTTGTTAAGAAATGTACTCATTACCTTGCTCATGTAATTGTAACCCCTTTATACGGCATTTTCACAATAAAAAGAAAAATAAATAAATAAATAAGATAGACCAGAAAAAAATTACTGGGACAATACGTAGACTCTGATTTATATCCCCAAGCCCAGCATTCATGTGGAAATAAAAAAGATAGAAATTAAAATATGTGTTGGAAAATCCAACTAAATTTTCAAAATGAGCATGAATTTTTGTTTCATGTGTGTAATCCTAGATACAAAGATAGATGAAATCTGAGGGTTATGGTGTCTTAACATCAAATCACCAGCAAAACAAACAAACAAGAAAACAGAAGTGAAGCTGTGATTGGAGTTGTAAAGCATCAGTCTTGAGTGAGAAAGCTATGAAACAGTGCCCTGGCACAGAGATCCAGCCTCAGGATCATAAAAATAGTCATAAGAAGAGAACCTGGTGCTGGTGACTCATGCCTGTAATTCTAAAACCTCAGGAGGCAGAAATATGGGAATCCAGTATAAAGGCCAATCCAAGCAGGAAAGTCCAGAAGACAGTTTTTTGTGGGCCATCCTGGGGATAATACTGTACTACTCCCAAGTTTTTGGAAGTTAATTGGGGGTAAGGATCTTAGACTTTCCTGCTCAACATGGCTTTGAACCATGAAGGTCAGACCACAGCCTCCTGAAACAGTCCAGGAATTGCATGAGTTTCTGCTCCAGGAGCAACACACCCAAAATAATGAAATTAATAAATGTAAAGAAGGGTAGAAGAAGAGAAGAACCAATAACCGAGGCTTCAATGAGCCAATCAGCCAATCATTGATAGCTCATAACTCTAATTCTAGTTACAAAGGAAGCTAAAATCTGAGGATAATATTTAAAGGCCAGACCACGTAGGAAAGTTCATAAGATGTGTTTGTGTGTGTGTGTGTGTGTGTGTCTGTGTGTCTGTGTGTGAGACCTGTTGCTTGAACTTGTACTGTTTTGCATTTTAGTGGTTATAATTGGTGATATCATGGACTTTCCTGCCCATGCTGGTAGAAAATTTGATCCTCAGATTGAATCCTCATGAATTAGGTCTGGCTCTACATGATAATCATTTCTAATTAACCATCAAAACAGAAAAATAAACTGGAATTGAGCTGTGGTTCTCCTGGCAAAACTGGGAAAATGTTTCCGGGACAGCACCCAGACCCTGAGTTCAACCCACAGGACAAACACAGAAGAAATAAAAGGAGAACAGAAGTACAAAAGGAAGAGTCAGTGACAGTAGTTGAAGTGAATCAAACATTTGTTGTTCACACATGTTATACGAGGTAGTCAGGAGGATGAAATCTAAGGATCACGGTTCATGACCAGCCCAGGCAGGAGAGTCCATGAGACTCATATATCTAATTTGCACCAAAAATAAATTACAAGCTGTGCTTTGGTTCATGCTGTTGGGTGGTAGTCTTAAACAGAAAGCTTGGAACAGCACCTAAGCCCTAAGTTGAAAATCTAGACACACATTTAAAAAAACAAACAAAAAAACAGAAACTTAAAATGATGGGTAAAGAGAAACATAAAGTTTCAAAATGAGTATGGGCTTTGGTTCATGTTTATTCCTTGTTATTCACTTACAAAAAGAAAGAAAAAAGACCACAAATTATAAAATATGGGAGAAAGCAAAAATTATAATTTCAAAATGAGCCATGTGTTTCTGGTTTATGTGTGTATTCCTAGCTACTAAGAATGTTGAAATATGAGGATTATAGCTCAAAGCCAGCCTGGGCACAGCAGTGACTGAAATTTTTATCTCTAAGTACCCAGGAAAATCTGGAAACGAAGGTGTGATAGTAGTTGTAAAGTACTGAAATTCCATGAAAAACCTGGGAAACAATTCCCAATTCAGCCCTAAGTCAACCAAAAGCAAAACTGAAAGAAGAGAAGACATTACCATTTGAAATTTAAGCCTGGGACTGGTGGTTCTTGCTGATTATTTTAGCTATTCAGGAGGCTGAAGTCTGAATATACCAGTTAAAAGCCAGTCCAAACAGGAAAGTCTATGGAGCTTTTTATCTGTGTGTGCCAACCTTGTGCTTGAATTCATGTAGGAGCACTACCACTCCCAGAGTCTTGGTAGTTAGTTGATGAAAATAGTCTCATGGATTTTCCTGCCAAGGATGGCTTCAACTACAATCCTCAGATTTCAGCCTCCTATGTCTTTCTGGGCTTTACATGAGATTCTTATCTCCAATTAACCACCAAAAGGAAGAAAAATAAAACCTGGTGATTGAACTGTGGCTCCAATGGCAGAAATGAGAAAATGATTCCTGGGAAAGCATCCAGACCTTGATATACACAAACACACACACAAAGTATAAAATAAATAAATGTAGAGAAGGTAGGATAAGAAACAGACAATTTCAGAGATGAAAATGAGCTAAGCTTAAGTGGCACACACCTCTGATGGTAGCCACTTGGGAGATTCAAATCTGAGGATCACATTTGAAAGCCAGCCCTGGTAGGAGAATTCATGGACTCAAATCTAAGTAGCTACTTAAAACAAAACAAAAAGTAATAACCACAAGTTATGCAGTGGTTCGTGTCTTAGTGTTCTAATCTTGAATAAAAATTTCTGGGACTGCCCTTGATTTTTCGACCCAGGACCAGCATACACAAGGAAATAGAAATACAAATAAAAAGGTCTAAGAATGGCGGGGAATGTGGCTTAGTAACAGACTGCTTGCCTACCATGTTTGAATCCCTAGGTTTGTTTCCTCAGTACCTCATAAATGAAAAAGACTGAAAGCGGCACTATGGCGCAAGTAGTAGAGTTCTCACCTTGAGTAGCAGAAGTTCAGGGACAGTGCTCAAGCCCTGAGTTCAAGCCTCAGGATTATGAAAAAGAATAAAAATGTTGTGAGAAAATCCAGTTGAAGTTTCAAAATGAGCAATGCATGAAATTTTGGTCAATATGTGTAATCCTAGTGTCAGAAAGCTGAAATCTGAAGGTTGTTGTTCATAGCCAGCCTGTACAGGGAAGTGCATAAGTCTGCAACTAACCAGCAAAAACCGCCAGAAATAAAACTGTGGTTGTAGTTGTAAAGCAACAGCCTTGAATGAAAAACCAATTGAAACAATGCCCTGACTCAGAGATCCAGCCTCAGCATCACAATAAGAAAATTAAATGGTTGGAAGTAGAGAACCCAGAACTGTTGGTTCATGTCTGTAATTCTAGAAAAGCAGGAGGCTGAAATATAAGATCTTATGTAAAGGCAAACCCAATCAAGAAATTCCAGGAGACTGTTTTGTTTGTGGTGGCCACACTGGGGATAGGTTTTTGTTGATTGATTGGAGATAAGAATTTCATTGATTTTCCTGCCCAGGCTGCTTTCAAACCATGATGGCCAAATTTCAGCCTCCTGAGTCAGGCCAATACTTGCATGAGTTCGAGCTCCAGGACCAACACAAACAAAAACAATGAAATAAATGAAAAGAAGGGTAGAAGAAGACAAGAAAGACCAAGTAACAGAAGTTTCATTGGGGACTAATGTTTGTAATTCTAGCTACTTAGGCTAAAATTTGAGGATACTGTTTAAAGCTCAGCTCAAGTATAGGTGTTCATAAGACATGTGTGTTTGTGTGTGTGTATGTGTGTGTGTGTGTGTGTGTGTGTGTGTTTACCAGTCCTGGTGCTTGAACTTGCACTATTTTGCTCAATAATCTACAACTCTCAGATTTTAGTGGTTCATTGGAGAAAAGAGTGTCATGGACTCTCCTCAATTTTTAGCCTCCTGAATCTGGCTTAGCTAGACATGATTCTTTTCTCTCCAATTAACCAACCCACAAAAGCCAAATGTTATGGTTGGTCCCATGTATGCCCTGAGACAACATCTGAGCTTCAATTTCCACTCCCAGAACAAGTAAAAAAGAAAAAAAAGAAAAACAGGTGGAAGCAAGCACATATTAAAGTTTTAAAATGACCCAAATGTTGATGATTATATGTGTAATCCTTTTTACACAAGAGGCTGACAACTGACAATTGCAGAGTCAAGTTAGTCTAGGAAAGAACATGCTTGAGATTCTTATCTCCAGCTACACAGCACAAAGCCTTGAGCTATGGCTGAGGTGGTAAAGCACCAATCTTGAGTGTAAAAGCTAAGATATAGGCCCCAGAGTCAGAGGTCAAGCCACAGGACCCATAAAATTTTCAAAGGAGAGTGGATGAAGACAGGCTGAAATCTGAGAATCGTTGTTCAAAACTACCCCATGCAAGAAAGTCCATGAGGCTTTCTCTGTGTGTGCATCTGTGTGCTATGTTTGGCTTGAATTTATGCTGTTTTGTTCAAGGATAGAGCTTTACCACTCCCAGTTTTTCAGTGATTAATTGGAGCTGAGAGTCTCATGGGATTTCCTGCCTTTGTTGGCTTTGAACCCTGATCCTCAGATTTCAGCCAACTGATTCATGCTGGGCTTTGCATAAGACTCATCTCCTATTAACTAACAAGAGTTAAAAAAAAACCTGGAATTGAGCTGTGGCCCAAGATGCAAACTGGGCAGTCACATTCTAGTACAGCACCCAAGGCTTTAGTTCAAGTACAAAGACAAAACAAGTATTGCCACAAGCTATACTTTGGCTTATGTGCGAAGCCACTAGTCTTGAAGAAAAAAGCTCTGGCATTGCATCCGGGCCCTCATATATAGCCCCAGGACTAGAACATATACAAAAGTTAAAAAAAAAAACAAGGAAAATTATAACAAGATAAAGTGGAAAAAAACATATTAATATTTTTAAATGACCAGTGAGTTTGTGGTTCATGTGTGTAATCGGAGCACCTCAGAAAGCTGAAATCTGAGGATCATGGTTTGAAGCCAGACTACCCAGAAAAGTACATTAGAAACATGTCAAATAAAAAAAGCTAGAAGTGAAGCTGTGGTTGAAATTGTAAAACATCGTCCTTGAGTCAAAAAGCTAAGAAACAGAAGGGCACTGCTGGCTCTACACTGTAATCTCAGGAGGCTGAGATATAAAGACCATGGTTCAAATCCAGCCTGGCCAGGAAAGCTCATGAGAATCCTGTACTCCAATTAACTACCAGATAACCTGAAGTGGCTCTGTAGGTCAACTGGTAGAGCATTTGCCTTGAGTTGAAGAACACAAAGACAGTGTGTTCAACCCCTACCTCCCTTCAAAATAACTAAGAAACAGCAATGTGGCCCAAAGATCAGATCTATTGGACAAAATAAAAAAGCACTGAGTTTGAAGGCAAGAAAGAGCTAGTTAAAAATATTAAAATAAGATGGGCACCAGTGGCTCATGCTTGTAATCCTAGCTACTCAGGAGGCTGAGATCTGAGGAGCACAGTTCCAAGCCAGCCCAGGCAGGAAATTCTGTGAGACCCTTATCTCTAATAAAGCAGCAGAAAACTGGAAGTGGTTCTATGGCTCAAGTGGTAGACTGTTTGCCTTGAGCTGAAGAGCACAGAGACAGCACCTAACCCAGAATTTAAGCCCCACGAATGACCAAAAAAAAAAAAAAAAAAATTAAAGTGTCTGCGGTTGATTGCTCATGCCTTTAAATCCTAACTATCCAGGAGGCTGAAATCTAAGGGTTGTAGTTCAAATCCAACCCAAGCAAGAAAGTCCATGAGACTTGTTAATGTAATTACAATACTAGGGCTTGAACTTGCCCTGTTTTACACAAGGCTAGATAGAGTTCTACTACCCACAGCTTTTTGGTGATTAATTGGAGGTAAGAATTTCAGACTTTGCTGCTCAGACTGGCTTCAGACCAAGATCAGATTTCAGCCTCCTTAGTTGTGCTGGGCTTTGCATGAGATTTTTCAAAAGAATGAAGCTGGAAGTTTATCTGTGGCTCAATTGGCAGAACTGAGAAAAATCTCTGAGACAGTGGCCAGTCCTTACATGCAGAAAAAAAAACATAAAAATTTTCTTTTTTTAAATTTTTATTTTTTATTGTGAACATACTGTACAGAGTGGTTACAATTACATGGGCAAGATAATGAGTACATTTCTTATCAAGCATTGTAGTCTCCTCTTTTGTTTCCCCTTCCCATCCCTTCCAATCCTCCCCCACTCCCTCACCCAATCCTCCCCGCTACCCCCCTTCTCCCGCACCAAAGTTGTAAAGTTCATTTTTCGACATAACGACTTGTACATCTCATTGTTTCAATGGGTCCACCTGTACCCCTATTTAAACGATTTGTTTTTCCCCTTGCTCTCCACAAATTATGCAGACATCAAATACAGTGAAAGCAGGAGTTATACTGTGGGGAAGGGACATACAAAGCAACAAAGAAATCATCTTATAAATGTGTTAGAAACAATCGCATAAAAAAAAAAAACATTTGAATACATATCTTCGGGTTCATTTCCCTAACATTTTCAAAAGTAAATAATAGTAGTTTTATAATATAGAAAAAAAATCAAAAACTATGTTTAATACGATACAAAGGAAAACTATGTTTCTTTTTAAATGTAGCAAAGGAGAACATAGTATAAAGTTTCAAAATGAAATGATGAGAGTAAGGGAAAAGGGAAAAATTTAAAAATTCATGTAAATATTAAATACAAGCTGACATGACCAAAATATAATGTGATCAGAAACTTATCTATCACTTGCAATTACTTACAAATTATTGTCCCTCAAGTTTCAGCAGCTACCATGGAAATTTAAACATGACCTCTCTATGCAGCCTAGACTGTGTAAGGGTCTTCCTGTTTTAGCCTCTTGAGTTAGATCTGCAGGCATTGCCCTCATTTTAATATATGAGGTTTCCTTTAAAATTCAAAATTAATATTAAAATAATGGATTATCTGTAAAGCATGACTAAACATCAGAGATCCACCAGAGATCTTCTAAGGAATACAATCAAAACATTAGAAAAGCAACTACCACTCAAGGTAGGTAACAGAAAGAAAATTTAGCATTTTTTGGATGTGCTGGTGATGAACGCAAGGCCTCATGCTTGCTAGGCATGTATAAAATTCAGTGACATCAATTATATCCACACCATTACCTCTATTTGTGAACTATCTTTTTGATACTGATGAAATCCACACAATCATTGAGTAATAATCACCCCAATGACATGCCCCAGAAATTTTAATCTTCCATTTTCTCTTATAAAATGGTTTAGTCAATGTTTCACATAAATAGTAGATTACTTTTTGTGTCCATCCGTGACAGACATATATTAATTGCAGCATTTTTGTCGATGTCATAATCCATTAATGCATACCTCATATTCTGTAAACCTGTTTATCTGATAGACTCTCCAGGAATTTCTAACTTCTGACTATTGTGAACTTTGCTGTTATTATTGGCATAGGAGCTATTAGCTTTTTCTTTTCAGCTCTTTTGGTTATGCAATGAGCAATGGAATTGCTGGGTAATGTGGTAATGCTCTGTTATGTTAGAAGAATGTGTCATATTGTACCATAATTGCTATATCACTTTTCATCAGCACAGAAATGTACAAATGGTCAATAAAATGTATTTCAAATGTATTTCAAATCTTCCACAGATGTGCCCTAAAGAATCTTTTTTTTTTTTTTTTACTTTTTACTTGCTTTTATTTAGGCCATGCAGGCCTGGAGCTATGTAGCATTTTCTAGAGCTGAAGTGAGAACAATACCAAATACCACTGACCTAGCCTCCAAAAACATTTAATCTAGTAGCCATTTTTTCTAGAGATAAAATTTAGTGATTATATGCATTTTTACTCTTCTAAAATAAGGTTTTGAATTTTAAAATGAATTATATAAATGTAACACCTCTGTGTACCTTCTTTTTTTAAGAAGAAAAATTATATTTACAAAAAATATTAAAGGACAAAAAAGCTTCTCAGCAGGAAAATACATTACAATCATAGTCTGATTCTGACCAAAGCACATACAATACAATACAAAAAATAATACAATAAGAGCTAATCTAAAGTAAAATGAAGAGTAAGGCCAGGGGCAGGGGTCAAGTGGTAGAGCTTTAGGTTGCCCAGCACCAGCTCTGAATCAAAACCGCAGTACTGCCAAGGGATAAAATAAAGTATTGAAAGTTAAGGAAGCATGCAGATAAAATATGACGGACAACAAAGAAAGACACAGCTGTAATCACAACACTTGGGAGACTAAGCAGTAGAATTATGAAGTTAAGATCAGACTTGGCTACATAATGAGACTGTATCTTAAATAACATAGAATAAATAAATCAAACAAAAATTTTAATGACTAGGTGTAGTTTAAGTGTAATTAAAGTAGTTTTTGTATGCACAAAAATTACATGCTTTGATAACTACAACATTCAGTTTACACTGCAGTACAAGGTGCCCGTGGATGCAATCCCTCCAGAGGAAATCTAAGGCAGTTGATGCAATTGTATTCTTGGCTGGACTGAGGGTTTTGCTAGGCAAACAGTGTTTTGATCTCAATTCGTGGATCCCACTTACAACTCTTTTTTTTTAGTACACCACCTACAAATCTCTCCCATCTCAATAACAGGGCCTTCTACCTTTCAAGTGAAGTTATCTTTGATATCTCTTAGGGTTCTTCTCCCCTTTGTCTGGAACTGCTCTGTTCCTGGGCCCACATTCAACAGCTTATTCTGAGAAGATTTGTAACTATTTGCTAGCCATCTCTATCCACTGCCATCTCCACCTCAAATAAGTCTTTGGTATCAGTATGAGTCTGGTCAGATGATAGAGCCAGCCTGGGCTGGCTTTGAACTATGATCCTCAGACTTCAGCATCTTGAATAGCTAGGATCATATGAGTGATCCACTGGCACCCGGCCATCATTTCTTTCCTGCAGGAAAATTTAGGGGGGTGGAATAGCACAGCAGCACACACATTTGATAGCAAATGCCCAAGGGTGACCCAGATGCTCAGATAAAACCACTGAGTTTGATATTGCCTTTGGTATCCAACAGGATATTGTTGGAATTAAGGTCTCAGTGTGTGATTCTGTTCTGGTGTGGGTAGTGAACAGCACTTACAATTTGTGTGAAGAGCCTCTTGGTTTCATCCTCATATAGGCGGCAGGATTTTGAGATCCACCCCAGAAGGTATCTCCTACTGGCCAGTTCCATTGATGAGATATACATACTCTTCCTTCTCCATCACCTGGTACAACCTGATGGTGAGTTTGTGCCATACCTTCTTAAAAATGTCCACCTCATTCTTTAACTGATGACTGGAGGACTCTCGCTGTTAGGCCATGGTTGCAAGATCCCCCCCCCACGCCCCGCAAGAAGACCACCGAGAGTCAGACTCTACAGCTTTTTTATTTAAACGGGCTGCAGCTTGGGCCTCGTCCTACACTCTGACACAGCTGAGCCTAGGAGGAGAGCCCAGAGCTAAGGATTTGCAGGTCTTATAAAGGCACACAATCAACCAGGTGTTTGGATTACCACCGCGTGTTGCTTTGCTAGACAGAAACAAGCAACAAGTGGTCACTGTCTCAAACTTTAACCTTTCATTCACCCCCCCCCCTTGATTTATGGTCCTGAGCCACAATCTTGTGGCTCTGGCCCCAAACTAAACTTCAACAGCTCTTGATCTTGAATGAGTATACCAATAACAATCAGCCCATTTTTCTTTTCTTGTGGCGTATGCGGAGTGGTTGGGTAGGATGCTTGGAGACTTCCCATGTTTCCCCATGGTCATCCAGGGCAAAGAGGTCAGCTGGTCTGGCATGGGAGCAGTGGATCCAAGCAGCAACGCCGTCCACCTTAAGGGCAGTGGTTGTAGCCAGTAGCACCATGTAAGGTCCCTTCAATCGTGGTTCCTGAGATCGCAAGTTGTGCCTTCGAACAAACACCTAGTCCCCTGGTTTAAACAAATGTGGGGTAGGAATAGAAGCAGAATCATATAATGCTCTAAGCTGGGGCCACATACTCTTATGCACCAGCTGTAAATAGTCAAGCTTACACAGAAATTTAGTATCATCCAAATTAGCAAGCAATTAAAGACAAGCCAATAGGGTGAATTTCTTATTCTAAACAAGGCAAAAGGAAGGAGCGATACCCAGTCTGCACCAGTCTCCAAGGCCAATTTAATTAAGGTCTCTTTTAGAGTCCGATTCTTACCTGCCCTGAACTCTGGGATCTATAAGAACAGTGCAATTTCCAATCCATCCCAAATGCCATGGCTATTCGCTGACTTACTTTTGAGATAAAGGCCGGTCCATTGTCTGATCCATTGGGGGATGGGAAGCCATACCTGGTTAGAATTTCTTCCAGGATCTCCTTAGCCACGACGTTTGTGGTCTCATGCTTTGTTGGGTAGGCTTCAACCCATACTGAAAAGGTGTCTACAAAAACTAGCAAATTTTTATATCCAAATTTTCCAGTTTTAATTTCTGTGAAGTCTACTTCCCAATACACACCTGGCCTAACTCCATGGAGGCGAGCTCCTTTTGTAACCGGCTGATTGGGGACATTGGTGAGCTGACAGGCTTTACAATTTTTAACAATGTCCTCAGTGAGTTGGTTCCCTTGCCTAATTTTTACTTCTGAGTGGCGGAGCAAGTCCTGCATTCTTCAGGTTCCCATGTGAGAGACCCGATGGATTCTCTTAAGAATCCCCTTGGCCAATCTTTGTGGCAAGGTAAGTTTCCCTTCACCAGTTTTCCACCAGTCATTATTTCCTTCTCTGCCCGGGGGTTTATAGGCCTTGGGAATTTTCTTTATCCACTCCAAGTCTTCTTGGGAATACTGAGGCTCAGGAGGCAAAGCTCGTGGCCCTGGGTCTACTAGAGTCAGTACTTCCGCTCTGGGCTGGAGGGCTGCCTCCTTAGCTGCCTGATCAGCCAAGTTATTTCCTTTGGTTATTGAATCAGTTCCCTTTTGATAGCCAAGGCAGTGCATAATGGCAATATTTGCTGTTTCCCATAAGGCCCAGATGAGGCTTAAAATTTCTTGTTTGTTTTTAATAGTCTTTCCCTCAGCTGTCAGCAGCCCCCTCTCTTGGTAAATGGCTCCATGGACATGCACGGTGGCAAAAGCATACCGACTGTCTGTGTAAATGTTTAGTCTCTTCCTTTTTCCCATTTGTAGGGCTTTTTTTTACTGCCACTAGCTCTGCTCTTTGTGCAGATATTCCCTGGTGGAGTACTTCTACCCACACTATCACAGTGTCCGTGGTGACTTTTAGGCCCTCATACCTTTTTCCATTTCGAATGAAACTGCTGCCATCTGTGAACCTGGTATGCTCAGCATGCAATAGTGGCGAGTCCAACAAATCTGTCATCTTTTCCTTGGTCTGGTTTCTCTTTTCATGCTCCATTTTACGTTCTCTGTCCTTCCTTTCCTGACTTTGCTCCTCTGTTTCTCTTATTGTAAACCTTTTCTGCCACGTCTACTAGATCCCTAATAGACTTTTCACCAAGGCTGTCTAGAGCCTGCAACTTTATGTCTGGTGCAGTTTGATTTATATAGGCAAACATAATCATCTGTGTCAACTCCTGGGTCTCAAGTTCATATGGGGTATATTGATTAAAAGCTTCCATGAGATGCTCAAGATATGCTGTTGGACTTTCATTTATTCCCTGTCTTACATCATAAACCTTGACCATATTAGTAGGTCAGCAAGCCGCCGCTTTGAGACCTGCCAACAGAGCCTGGTGGTAGAAGAGGAGTGGCTCCCTACCTTCAACTATATTTTAGTCCCATTTTGGTCGGATCTCAGGAAAATAGGCAGTGATCAGGGCAGGATCGGTGATGGGCGCTCCTGTGGGGCCACGGATATGTTTCTGGCCCGTCTCTCAGATACAGTCTCTCTCTTCAGTGGTAAAAAGAACCTGTAAAAGCTGACTGCAATCATCCCAAGTGGGCTGATGAGTAAAGAGAATAGTTTCAAGCAAACGAATTAAATCCTGGGGTTTCTCAGAAAAGGGGGCATTTTGGATGTGCCAATTTTATAGATGACTGGTAGAAAATGGACACTATTGGGTTGCTGTTGACCATCCACATCCACAGTACCTACGGCGTGTAAGGAAAAAACAGCTGCATTAGATGGGGGGTTGATCCTACTGTGGCGTTGAGTGACTGGCCCCTCAGAAACTTTAAGGGCAGTTGCCAAGTGTTCTATAGCTCCCTCCTCCTCTTGGTCATTCTCAGGTTCTGCAAAAGGAACCTGGGAAGGGGAGCATTTGTGAGGAAACATTTCTTCTTCCAAGTTATCTCCCTGAAAAAACAGTGGGTACACTTTCTTTTCCTCTTTCTTAGTTTCTTTTTGTAAGTCGAGGAGGCTAGATGGAGTGTTGCCCATGGTTTCCAGTCCTGTCAGTCATAAAGTACAAAAGACAATAAACAGTACAAACAAAACACATGCAAGCCTGACAGTTACAAAAAAAAAAAAGCTTACAAAGTGGAGATCTCCCAAGATGGTCTGCTGACTCCTGTCATGGTGGGGTTCCATACCCATGCCCCACAGCAGAAGGAGTAGAACCACAGTGGGCGAGTTGGGCCTCGGTTAGCAGGGTCTCTTGGTCAGTTCAGGCCCCAAACCAAACCAACCATTGCCCCACAATTCACACGCCGAGGTTCCAAGGACCCCCCCCCCGCCCCACAATGGGGTTCCAAGGACCCCACCCCACACGGTGGGGTTCCAAGGACCCCTGCTCCACACAGCAGGGTTCCCCCTCCCCACAAGAGGATCTGCGACGTCTCTCAGTTCCTCCAGGGTTGTCGTGCAAGTGGGTCCACTTTGAAAGCCCTTTACAAATTTGAGGGGATATCCTCACAAGGGAAAATGAAAGTAAAACAGACAAACGAGAGGACAAGACAAATTAACAAAGACAACGCTGTTTTACCTTTGGAGTATGAGGTCTCGGGGGTCTTTGAGGGGTATCTCAGACGAACCCCACTAATATGTTATGCCATGGTTGCAGGACCTCCTCCCAGCAAAAAGACCACCGAGAGTCAGACTCTACAGCTTTTTATTTAAACGGGCTGCAGCTTGGGCCTCGTCCTACACTCTGACACAGTGGAGCCTAGGAGGAGAGCCCCGACCAAAGGATTTGCAGGTCTTATAAAGGCACACAATCAACCAGGTATTTGGATTACCACCACGTGTTGCTTTGCTAGACAGAAACAAGCAACAAGTGGTCACTGCCTCAAACTTTAACCTTTCATCCCTTCAGGAGTATTTTAACTGCCACTTCCATGTGTGTGAGGTGTGGATGGCCAGCTTCACTTGTCCATTGGTATCATGGTCGATGAGCTCTTTCATCTGGTATTGATTGATGATCTCTTCATTCAAGAATATGGAGGATGATTCTTTGTATTCTTCCATCCTTCTGCTTTGATGGCAGGTAGCAAGTCTACCTAAAATTAACTAAATAAAATAATGGAAACCCAGAAAAAATAAAAAGAAATACCAAAACCAAACGACAACTCACCCCCCCAAAATCAGAAAAATAATGAATTTTGTTTGAGTCAGTCCAGCGTGTCACCAATCAAGAGCTCCTAGATGTGTAAACTGACATAGGTTGGAGCACAGTGGCTTCCTATATACACTGCATGACCTCTCAAAATGGAACTATCACAGCCCATCATAGTGACATATATGACTTAGGCTTGTGATTACCTCAGGATAAGAATATAAGAGCAGTGAAGCATAGAGGACAGACAGAATTTTAACTAGCTACTCATAGGCTGAATCAGCTTAGGTAGTTACTCAAGAGGCTGAGATCTGAAGGCCACTGTTCAAAGCTAGTCAAATCATGAAAATACATGCGATTATCTCCAAAAAACCAGAAGTGGAACAGTGGCTCAAGTGGTAGACCACTACCTTTGGGCACAGAAGCTTAGGAATAATGCCTACGCAATATCAAGCCTCAAGAATAATGAATGTATGCATGAGCACATGCACATGTGTGTGCGCGTACTCGCACGAGCGTGCACACACACACAAATGAATATTTCAATGTGAAGTTCTTTAATTTTAACCTTGCTGTACTTTATTTCCCTGTATTAGTTTACAAATTAACAAAATCAGCTAAGCACTTATTTACATACAACTCATGTTTCTCTAAAGTCTACTCTCACTTTGGAAGCCTGCTTTTATTTGACCCAAAAGTAAATTATTCAGGAAGTCAATTCGTCTCTCTCAAGTCTGTTGTATTAGGTGATTTTTAGGTTCCTCCTAGGAATATGATTTTGTGTAATCCTGCATCAAGCAGCATATTTCTTTCACGAGAAGGGAAGACCCTGTCAAACAATAATAGGTTTTTCTCCTCCTGGCGAGCATCTGTAGTTTTACTAACTTCATAAAATTCATGATCTGTCTGTGTATGCCAAAGACTGCTGTGCAAATAAAAAGACCCTTCTCAAAACTTAGCATTTGTATACTATTCATAGGTATGAGGTGTTTAAATATTACTGAAATTTCTTTGGAATAAATAATATTCATCTTGACTATCTTGAGAAAGAAGAATTGGTTTCTCAGCACTTTAGGTAAGAACATGAGTGAAAGAAACAAAAGGAAAAGTGAAGAACAATAATCCATATATTCAAATGAAACAAAACAACCCAAGAAAACATAAATTAATTCAGTACTGAAGAACCTTCAGAAAAGGCAAATATAAAAAAAAAAACTATGACAAACTTATGAATATCCTGACTACATGGGAGTGAACTGTTGTAAGGATAGTGCTTAAAGCCCAGACTGGACAGAAAGATCTGTACACAATGCCATGCACCTGTTATTTTAAATTCCAGGAAGAATAACATAAAGTGTACTGAGCCCAAAATCAGATACAAGTAGGAAGCCAGATTCTATCTGAAAAATAATCAGAATAATTTAAGTCTGAGGACATGACAAAGTGGTAAGAACAACCATTTTGGGGGCACAAGACACTCAATTCAAACTCTAATATTATGGGTATTAAAGAAAAAACTATGATTTTAAATAATTGTAAAATTTGAGTATTTGAGTGGAGAAAAATCCATGAGAGAGATAGAATGAACCCACATTGCAATACTTTCTACTTAAGTGATAATGTTTTGTGGTACTTCAGACAAAACAGTTACCTTGCAAATGAGTATGGATGTGCACTTGGGTGATGGAAATACTCTACTTACACAGGGGTAAATTAAATAGATTTTTTGGGGTAGATTGTACTTCTTGAACTAAGAGCCTAGGTGATGTCCCTGAGCTTTTTCTCTCAAGGCTACCACTCTACCACTTTCATCCACAGTTCCAATTCTGATTTTCTGTTGGTTGTTTGGAGATAAGAGGATCATGGACTTTCCTGCCCAGGATGGCTTCAAACCACAATCGTCAGATCTCAGCCTCCTGAGTAACCAGGATTCCAGCCATGAGCCATCAATGATTTTAATAATTTAGTAAATTGTGCAGTTTCAGAAGTTATAAATTATCTTTATAACCTGTGTAATATATGTGTGTATGTATATATCAATACATACGGATAGAAATATTTTAGCATATTTTTGTATCTACAATAGATTTGTGAAATCATCCTACATTATAAAATACAATGGTAGCTGGGTGCCGTTGGCTCATGCCTGTAATCCTAGCTACTCAGGAGGCTGAGATCAGAAGATTGCAAGTCAAAGCAGACAGAAAAGGAAGTCTGAGAGATTCTTATCTCCAATAAACCACTCAAAAACCGGAAGTGGCATCGTGGCCCAAGTGGTAGAGTGCTCGCCTTGAGCTGAAGAGCTGAGGGAAAGCACCCAGATCCAAGTTCAAGCCCCACGACAGATGAAAAATAAATAAATAAAAATAAAATAAAATGGAAACAAAAGTTAATAAGGAGCAAAACAAAGGGAATTGTCACACGTTTCTTGTTGTTGAATGTAATATGAATTGTGAGAATTAGTTTGGCAAAATCATCTGTATTTGAACAAAATGGATAATAGCTATTAAATCCAATTAATCTATTTACCCATATTGTGCATCCTCACACATGAGTGTCAAAATCAAACCACAGTTTCTGCCTTTGTATTTAACTCACCTGTTATAAGTTAGAGGATAGATGAAGTAATCAAATAAAGTTTAAAATAATAGTAAGTGAGGCTATGAGTTAGAGCTGAAAATGATTTTAAACATGATAATAGCTAATTAAATTGCATATTTCTTACCTTTACACTATTGTCATGTCCCTCATTCCCACATTAGAAAAGTACATAGAAGTTTCTCACTAAATAATATGTACAATTATGAAAAAAAGTATTGAAAAAATATGGGCACCGTGTGGTTTTAGCTTATTGTGACCTGTAGGGGGTAGTGTGTTTTTGAGGATTTGCAATACGTTCTAATGGAGATGAAGAGAGGGATGTGATTATTCTGGAAAACTGGCTAGAAGATTATTCCCAGAAAGATAGTGATGAATTCTTCCAAAAGGTTACAGTAAAATCACTTTCACGACCATGTTCACTGCTGCACTATTCACCGTAGAAAACTTATGGAAACAGCCCAGATGCCCTTTGGCAGAAGGATGGTTAGAGAAAGTGTGGCACATATACACAATTGTATTGCACCCATCCATTATGAAGATTGTTACATTATTTGCAAAGAAATGGATAGATCTAAAAATATGTTAAGTAAACTAAGTCAGAGACACACACACAAAGGACCCATGCTCTGTCTCATATTTGGAAGATAGAACTTTATACAAGTTTTCACAGCAATATTAACCAAAGCATGCTATTAGCAGAGGAGAATTTAAAAGGTGTATTTTCTTATAAAATTGAATTTTTAATCCAACAAAATGAATACCAGGAAACTATCACTTAAGTTAAGAGGAAAATTCAAAGGGAAGGATTAAAAAGAGTTATGGAGTAAGAGAGTGAAGGCATAATATTCAATACAGATAGTATGAAAGTAGAAAAAATTAAACTGGGGTGGGATTTGGAAGGGTGTGGGGAAGTTATGTAAAGATCAATTGTACATAAAAACTGATTTGTGGAATGGAAATTCCCTTGTACAATTATTTAAGATAATAAAAATATAATTAAAAACAATGGAGACACTTTTTCTTAAACTGTGTTCTCTTAAACCATGAGTCAATATAATAGTTTCCTCCTCAGAAATGTTCTTTGCAGGTATTTTCCTCACAGTAACAGAAAAGTGATCAATGCAATGTATATCAATACATAACTTTGCACATCATAAAGAGACACATTGTAAATTCTATTTCCATCTCTTTTAAAAATAAAATTTTTTGCTCTATAAATTGATCAGAGGCATGGATATTGTGGCTAGTTAGTGCATTACACAAGTCTCTCTCTTCCTCTCTCTCTTTCAAGGTTCTCATCGATAATATGATTGCTCCATAATTATCCTAATTTATTTTACTTTTATATTTTTGGTTGCATCATTTCACTTTCTGCTCTGCCATTTCTCAAATCATTTACATAGAAGGTATTATTTCCTATTTTCTCATTCCTAGAATAAGCTGCACATGAAGACACCACTGGTCCTCATTTTCAGTCTGTACCTTTTAATACGGAGGAAAATCTTTCCTCTGCTTTCTATCAATTCTCTACTCTCCAGTTAGAATATTTAGAATAGTAAAAATGGAAAAAGAGAAAACAAATCATGGTGAAAAAAAAGATGCAGAAAATTCACCAGTTTTTTCTGACTAGTTCAACCAATGTGAACTATTAGGGAAATACATGGACACCTCATTCCAACTGGTACTCAAAGTCTCTGGTTAGGCAATTCTGATGAAGACAAGGAACAAGATGAAAAAGTGAGGAATGGTATCATTTGCAAAAAAAAAAAAAATGGAGAAGGATCCAAGCAAATTTCTTCTTTGGGCTGCCTAATTAATCGGCTTGCTACAGTATGGAGAAATCTTTCCAAAAAGGCCACTCGTGTGAATACTAGGGATGAAGATGAGTATACCGCTCTTCATCAGGAAGCCTACAGTTGACACTGAGACATTGTCCATGAGTTGGTGGCTCGAGGCAGATATTCATGCAATAACTGTGAATGGCTGGACACACCTGCTTATTACTTCATCATGATGCAGATACCAGTGTCTAAACTAAAGGCCTCTTGACCCCCTTGCATCTTGCTGCTGGGAATAGAAACAGCAAAGATACGTTTGATCTCCTTCTGTTGAACCATTATATTAAACCAGGTCTGAAGAACAGCTTGGAAGAAACTGCATTTGATACTGCCAAAAGATAAGTATGTATGACTACCTCTTTGAAGTTGTGAAAGGCTGTACAAATTGTTCTCCTACGTCTTAATGATTTGGTTAAGTTACTCAAATTTCAAAAATGCCAGTCCATCCTTTGTCTCTGTACAAAATATTTTCACAATACAAAGCAACAGCAATATCTTACTTTAAAAATTCATGGATTCCATGGTATTCTTCCAAATGAATTGCCTGACTTTGATTTCAAAATATATTCAAGAGTTGTTTGTGTACATCTATAATGATTTCTGTAGAGCTTGTGATTTTTTAAATCAGAAATAATTTTAACGTATCTGTTGAAATGAGTAGTACAGAAACTAAAGATATTTCTGGTGCTTGTCTGAAGAAAGTATATTTTAACATATTCTGTATTTTGTTTGTAAGATGTCCATAATCTATTTCATTCTTTCCTAGATATAATACTTTGAATACTACATTGTTCTATATAATATATATTCATTAATAAATGTGTCCTTACAGATTGCATTCCATATAAAAACAGTTTAAGATTCTTTTTTCTCCTAGGTCCTTATAGTATTTTATTTCTTTGGGATAAAATTAAAATGTTATCTAATTTCAAAGTTTTGTAAAGTTATGCTATGTAAAGACCTTTCTAAGGTGAAGATGTAATACACTGATGCCAAACTAACTTTTAATTATATGAATCGCATGTGATGTTACACTTGTATTTCTTTTCAACTTTGCCTATTTATTTTTTTTTACTTTAATTTAACTTTATTTGTGAACATACTGTACAGAGGAGTTACAGTTACATGGGCAGGATAATGTGTACATTTCTTACCAAGCATTGCAGCATACTCCTTTGTTTACCCTTCACATCCCTTCCCAGCTTCCCCCCTCCCCCCCTAATCCCAATCCTTCTCCTTCATCCCCCCCCAGCCCCCCCCCCCCCACCAACGTTGTAAAGTTCGTTTTGGACATGACAACTTGTACTTCTCATTGTTGCAACAGGTCCACCTGTATCCTTAAACAACTGGTTTTTCCCCCATCTCCTCCACAAGTTATACTGACATCAAATATAGTGAAAGCAAGGGTTATACTGTGGGGGAGGGACATACAAAGCAACAAAGAGATAATCTTATAAATGTGTTAGAAACACATGCATGAAAGAAAAAAAAATTAAAATACACATCTAAGGGTTCATTTTCCTGACATCACATTATCTGACCTTTTCCGCTTGACTCATACATATACTAGATATTACAAATAAGGGAAACCATGGGACCTATGTTTCTTTGGGCCTGGCTTACTTCACTTAATATAATTTTTTCCAAGTTTTTCCATTTCCTAACAAATGGGGCAATGTCATTCTTTCTGATGGAGGCATAGAATTCCGTTGTGTATATATACCACATTGTCTTGATCCATTCATCTACTGAGGGGCATCTGGGTTGGTTCCATATCTTAGCTATGGTAAATAATGCTGCAATAAACATAGTTGTGCTGGTAGCTTTAGTGTGGTCTTGTTTGTAAACATTAGGGTAAATGCCCAAAAGTGGGATTGCTGGGTCATAGGGGAGCTCTATGTTGAGTCTTTTGAGGAACCTCCATACTGCTTTCCAAAGTGGTTGAACAAGTTTACATTCCCACCAACAATGAAGTAAGGTTCCTTTCTGTCCACATCCCCTCCAGCATCTGTTGTTGTTAGAGTTCTTGATTTTTGCTCTTCTAACTGGAGTGAGGTGATATCTCAATGTTGTTTTGATTTGCATTTCTTTTATGGCTAGGGATGTTGAACATTTCTTCTTGTGTCTATTGGCCATCCTTCTTTCTTCTTCAGAGAAGTTTCTCTTTAAGTCTTTCGCCGACTTATTTATTGGGCAGTTGTTTCTTTGAGGATTTGTTGTTGGGGGGTTTAATTTTTTGAGTTCCAAGTATATTTTAGATATGAGCCCCTTGTCCGTTGTATGGCTAGTAAAGATCTTCTCCCAATCCGTGGGCTTTCTATTGATCTTGCTAGCTATGTCATTTGCCCTGCAGAAGCTCTGCAACTTTATGCAATCCCATTTGTCCAACCTTTCTTTGATTTCTTGTGTTTCCGGGTCTCTATTCAAAAAATTTCGGCCTGAGCCAAGGAGACCCAGGGTTTCTCCTATTCCATCCTGTAATGTTTTCAGAGTGTCTGCTTTGAATTCAAGGTCTTTGATCCATTTGGAGTTGATTCTGGTGCAGGGTGATATATAAGGATCTAGCTTAAGTTTTCTACATGTAGTTAACCAATTTTGCCAGCACCATTTACTGAAGAGGTTGTCTTTCTTCCATTCTACTGTATTAGCTCCCTTATCGAAGATTAGATGGCTATAGGTCTGTGGGTTCATTTCCGGGTTTTCAATTCTATTCCATTGGTCCTGAGGTCTGATCTTATGCCAATACCAAGCTGTTTTGATTACCATGGCTTTATAGTAGAGTTTGAAATTTGGTATTGATATTCCTCCAGCAGTGTTCTTTCCGTTGAGGAGCGTTTTTGCTATTCGGGGTCTTTTATTGTTCCATATGAATTTTTGGATTGCCTCTTCTATTTCCTTGAAGAATGCGGGTGGAATTTTGATAGGTATTGCGTTGAATTTGTAGATAGCCTTGGGAAGTATTGCCATTTTCACGATGTTAATCTTTCCAATCCAGGAGCATGGGAGGTTTTGCCATTTTTTAAGTTATGTGTTGATTTCCTTTTTCAAGATTTTAAAGTTTTCATCATAGAGGTCCTTCACTTCTTTAGTTAAGTTAATTCCTAGGTATTTTATTTTTTGTGGGGCTATTACAAATGGAGTTGCTTTCCTAATTTCAGCCAAACTTTTCTCATTGTTGGCATACAGAAAAGCCATTGATTTTTGGGGGTTAATTTTATACCCTGCTACTTTGCCGAAGTTTTGAATCAGCTTGAGTAATTTGGGAGTGGAGTCTATGATATTCTTTAAATACAAGATCATGTCATCTGCAAAGAGGGAGAGTTTTATTCCTTCTTTCCCTATTTGGATCCCCTTTATGTCTGCATCTTGTCTTATTGCTGTAGCTAGGCATTCTAATATTAGATTGAAGAGAAGTGGAGAGAGTGGGCATCCTTGTCTTGTTCCTGAGTTAAGAGGAAATGGCTTTAGTTTTTCACCATTGAGTATAATGCTGGCTGTAGGTTTGTCATATACAGCCTTTATCGTATTGAGGAATGTTCCATGGATTCCTAATTTTTCCAAAACCTTCATCATAAAGGGGTGTTGGATCTTGTCGAATGCTTTTTCTGCATCTATTGAGATAACCATGTGGTTCTTATTCTTGCTCCTGTTGATGTGATGAATAATATTAATTGATTTGCGTATATTGAACCAGCTTTGTATCCCTGAAATGAATCCTGTTTGATCGTGGTGTATGATTTTTTGGATGAATTGTTGAAGTCGATTGGCCAAAATTTTGTTGAGAAGTTTTGCATCAATGTTCATCAAAGAAATGGGTCTAGAGTTCTCTTTCTTTGATGAGTCCCTGCCTGGTTTTGGGTTGAGGGTTATGATGGCTTCATAGAATATGTTCGGTAGTGAGCTTTCTCTTTCAATTTCCTTGAAGAGTTGGAGGAGTATTGGTGTGAGCTCTGCTTTGAAGGCCTTGTAAAATTCCGCTGTAAAACCATCTGGTCCTGGACTTTTCTTAGCTGGGAGGTCTCTTATTGCTGTTTCTATTTCAATGCTTGATATGGGCCTGTTAAGCTGGTTTAACTCATCTTGGTTTAGTTTTGGCATGTCAATATTTGCTAGGAAAAGGTCCATTTCTGTCAAGTTCTCAAACTTATTAGCATAAAGTTTTGAGAAGTATTCCCTTATAATGTTCTGAATCTTGGTTGTTTCCATGGTGATGTTTCCATTCTCATCTCTGAGTTTATTAATTTGGGTGTGTTCTCTTCTTTTTCTGATAAGATTTGCTAAGGGTCTGTCAATTTTGTTAAGTTTTTCGAAGAACCAACTCTTTGTTTTGTTGATTCTTTCTATAGTTTTTTTGGATTCTAATTCATTTAATTCTGATTTCATTTTGATTATTTCTTTCAGTCTACTGGATTGGGGTTTATCTTGCTGCTCTTTTTCAAGGAGGTTTAGATGTGTCATTAAATTGCTAGTTTCAGATTTCTCCAATTTGTTGATGTAGGAACTCAGAGCTATAAACTTGCCTCTGAGTACTGCCTTTGCTGTGTCCCAGAGGAGCTGGTAATTTGTGTGTTCATTTTTGTTGAATAGCATGAACATTTGAATTTCCTTTCTAATCTCTTCCATGACCCACTCTTGATTCAGCAGTGTGTTGTTCAGCCTCCATGTGATACTGGACTTTCTTTGGTGGCTTTTGGTGTTGAGTTCTAATTTTATTCCCTTGTGCTCAGAGAGAATGCAAGGTATAACTTCAATGTTTCTGAATTTAGACAAGTTTGCTTTGTGGCCTAAAATGTGGTCTATTTTAGAAAACGTTCCATGTGCTGCTGAGAAAAACATGTATTCTGATGCTGCTGGGTGAAATGTTCGGTAGATGTCTGTTAAGTCTAGTTGATCTATGCAGCTGTTTATATCTGCAGTTTCTCTGTTGAGTTTTTGCCGAGTTGATCTATCTAGTGGGGAGAGTGGTGTGTTAAAATCCCCAACAATTAATGTCTTTGGATCTATATGGGATTTGAGGGAAAGTAGTGTTTCTTTGATAAATTTGGGTGCTCCATTGTTTGGCGAATAGATATTTAGAATTGTAATATCCTCCTGAAGGAGAGATCCTTTAATTAGTATGTAGCGACCTTCTTTATCTCTTCTCACGAATTTTAATTTGAAGTCTATTTTATCTGATATTAAGATTGCAACTCCCGCCTGTTTATGGGGGCCGTTTGCTTGGTAGATTTTGTTCCAGCCTTTAACATTGAAAATGTGTTTGTTTTTACGGGCAAGATGTGACTCCTGCAGGCAGCAGATAGAAGGGTCTTGTTTTTTAATCCAACTAGACAGTCTATGTCGCTTAATTGGAGAGTTCAGTCCGTTAACATTAAGAGATAGGACTGAGAGGTATTTGGGAGTTCCTGACATGTTATCTACCTTCTTGGGGGCTGCGAAATCTAGGTTCTTCCTATGGTTCTTGGATTCTCAGTTTGGGTGCAGTTTCTTGGCCTTTGTTGCGGTCTTGTTGGTTTTCTATGTGTAGGACGTCTTTAAGAATCTTTTGTAGGGCTGGTTTGGTGGAGATGTATTGTTTCAATTTTTCTTTGCTATGGAAGTTTTTTATTTGGCCTTCAGTTATGAAGGAGAGTTTAGCTGGGTCCAGTATTTTTGGTTGATAGTTGTTTGTTTTTAGGGCATGGCATACATCATTCCAGGCTCTTCTTGCTTTGATTGTCTCTGCTGAGAAATCTGAGGTGATTCTAATTGGTTTCCCTTTATAGGTGATTAACCTTTTCTCCTTTACAGCTTTAAGGATCTTTTCCTTGGTCTGAGTTGATCCTGTGTGGATTATAATGTGACGGTGGGATGTCCTATTCTGGTCTGGTCTATTTGGGGTTCTAAAAGCTTCTTGTATCTGAATAGGCCTATCTTTTTGTATGTTTGGGAAGTTCTCTGCTAGGATCCTGTTAAACAAATTTCCTAGACCATTAACTTCTGTTTCTAGGTGCTCCTCTACACCCATTATCCTTAGATTAGGCCTTCTGATGCTGTCTTCTAGGTATTGGATAGATCTATCATACTTCTTGGACTTGTCTTGGATGGTTGTATGTTCTTTCTCTATAATATCTGGGCTGTCTTCAATCCCTGAGATTCGATCTTCTGCATGGTCTAACCTTCTCTCAAGACTCTCTACTTTGTTTTTTATCTCTTTTCCTTCTAATTGGTCAGCTTTGATGGCTTCAAGTTCTTTGTTGAAGCTCTGTTTTAGGTCTTGTATGAATTTCTTTACTTCCTTAATTTGGTGGTCAGTGTTTGTTCTCAAATCACTTAGTTGATTGGTTATGGTTTCTTTGGACTCCCATTCCTTCTGTTGGGTTCCATTCAGCATTCCCTTTGTGGTCTCCCTGACTTCCTTCAGCTCTTTGTTAATGGATTCCATGAATGCCTTTAGTGATCTTTGTGTGTTCTCTACCTGGTCTCTCAATTCCTGAATTACTCTTTGATTAGCTTCCTCCCGTTTGTGGGATTCCTGCAGTTCTCTTTCCTCCCGTTCGTGGGATTCCTGCAGTTCTCTTTGAGTGTTCTCAGCCTGCTCATGCCATTCCTCCCTTTCTCTTTGAGTATTCTCAAGTTGTTCACGCAAATCCTGTATCATTTTTTGAGTAGCTTCCTCACGCTTATGATATTCCTGCATAAACTTTTGGGATGCCTCCTCTCTCTCCCTATCACGCTCATACAGAGTCCTTTTTAAGTTGTCAAACTTCTCATTTATCATATTTGCCACCAGTGTTTGTAAAGCTATTTGGGAACTCTCCTCTGGATTGTTCATTATCTGATCTGACCCCTGATTATCAAGATTGGGAATTGAGATACCCGGATTTGCCATTTTTCTTGTGTTTTTTCGGCTTACTCTGCCCATTTGAGATGAAAATAGCACCAGTTTTGTGCTAGAACACTATCTTAAGGCAACCATCAACCAACGTTTTCATTTATACAGCCAATAGTCTACAGATACAATCTAGTTCAACAGATACATCTATTCAACATCAAACAACTATATGTTAATGGGCTTCGAACTGCAGAGAAGAATTTGGGAAACCTGAAATTTTTAGGGTTAGGGAGAGATGTGGGTAAAAATTAGGAATAGATTGGTGTGGGGAGGCACAGGGAGAGTTAACTATGTCCTAATCTCAATGCAGGAAATAGGTTGGGTAGGATGCAAGTAGAGAGGGAGAGAAAAAGAAGAAAGGTAAAGGGAAATGAAAAGAGACCAGAAAAAAAAATTAGAAACGTAAAAATTAATATAGTTATGGAGATTGAAAGACCATCTATTTAGAGAGGAATGTGAATATAATGAGAAAACAGGAGGGAGATAGAGGAGATGTGAAAAACTTAAAAAATGCTTAAAATATTATATAGATATAAAGAGGTAGTACTGCTATTAAGGAATTTAAGTCTCAGAGGTTTTGGATTGAGTAATAAATTTGTGGATTAAGTGTGTACACAATGGGGGATAGGGTCTACTAGTTAACTATGGGTTTATCAGGATGTGCAGGACAAGAGTTAAGTCACATACAGAAGAACAAAAGAAAGGAAAAGGTGAAAAGGATAAGAAAGGGAGAAAAAAAAAGATCAGAAGTTCAGTAGAGCTAGACAAAAAACAAAAAGATAATTAAGAAAGAAAGAAAAGGAGAGAGAAGACAAGAAAAGAAAGGAAAACGTACATTCACGTATTCCTAAAATAAAAATTATAAGAGGGAAAAAAATTTACTGGAAAACAATTATTTTTTCAAAAAAGGCAAAAATTAAAGATTAATAAAATTTTAGAAAAGGAAAAAAAAATTTTATATATATAAGGTACCAAAAAAAAAAAAAGAAAGAAAAAAGAAAAAAGAAAAGAAGAAAAAAAAAGTTCTTTGATTTTTTTTTTTTTGATTTTTTTTGGGAGGGGTGGGAAGAATCCTTTTGTCTCCCTTTTGTCTGTTACCAGCCTCTTGTTGGAGTCTCTGGTCATCTTGAGGTCCTGTGGTTTGATTGGTTTCTTAAGTCAGTTTGTTCGAACAGGCAGAAAAATGCTCTGCTTTACCCAAGATTTTGAGATCCCCTCCTAGGTTAGTTTAATGGGAGGGTGATCTGCTTTGAGAATCACAAAAGAAGGGTGATGAGGCTAGGTTCTGGTAGAATTGAGGCCTCTCAACAAACAGTAGCTTTTCCCTGGGGCTATTTTGTGAAAAATTCACAGAGCCCACCCTGGAGCCATTCTCAGGGTTTCTGTTTTTCAACTGATTGTGGAGGCTGCTAGAGGGAGGGGCAGCCTCTGGCTCTGGTTACCCAGTGAGGAAAGCCACTCCAATGGCTGGTGCCTGAGCTGGGTGACTTTTCCCTGGGTGGAGCTGAGTCTGGCAGGTCACTTCGCCGTTAAGTTCTTGTGACCTGTTAAATGACTCGTTTTATTCCAAGGCCTGAGTTGGAGCTAGCAGCTCCTCCGAGCTTTGTCGGTATCCAAGATGGAGATCACCGGTGCTGGGGGGGGAGGGGTGGCCTTCCCTCCTCTGCTCCCTGAGAAGGAGTGAGGACGTCGGGCTTCTACTCACGCCGAGTCTTGGATCCTGGGTCATCTCTGGTCTGCAAAGTGCAGGATGAAGTTGTCTGCTCCTTGTCAGTTCTTGCTGGTGTTGAGTAGAATCCTCTCGCCCGCTGCGTCTGGCTCCTTCGTCCCGGACTCTCTGTGTGAGCACTCAGGTATGGCCGCGGCTGCGGTCGCTGCTGCGACCCTGCCGCCGCCGCCGCGGCTGCTGGCAGGCGCTCAGATGTGTCTCCTTGTCTTGGCTTCCCCTCTCTTGTCTAACTCTCTGTCCTGTGATGGCACACTTGGTGTGATTCTCTGGCTTAGGACTGTTCACTGGAACTCTAAAACTGCTTTCTATGCGAGAGCTTGTTCAGATTCCAGCTTCTCCTCCGCCATCTTCCCGGAACTCCTACACTTGTATTTTTGAAATCAACTTTTTAATAACTGTTTTTCATTTCTTGCATCTGAAGAATGAAAAATATGGAATACTTCGCATATTTTCAGATCATCCCTGTCCAAGTGGCATGTTAATCTCTATATTGTTGTAATTTATGTATACGTGCTGCCGAAGCATGTAGTATCCTGTGAATTTAAGTATTTAATGATGCAATCTTTATACAGGCATATATCCTTGGTTGCCTATTTGTAACAAGGAAACCTTATTGTTACTAACAATGCTATTGATCTTATTTCTCTGAAATTCTGTGTATAGTGGAAAAAATATATTGTTCGGTAGATTGCTCACACTTGCAATTATTTTGCCAATGACTATTTTAAGTCTTTTTCATTTTAAATTTCATCATACTTTGAAGCCTTTATAGCTAGATTCAAAGATATGGCTTTTCAAGTACTTATTTATCAACTGAGTTAGCTTTGTGGAGCTAATGGATTCAAAGTAAGCCTTGCTGAAGAGCTACTTCTAAAATTTTGCAGCTTAAAATTTCCCAAATGAGGTCTTACTGGCACAAATGTCTACTGGCCCTTTACCCTTCTTCCATGTAGTAACAGACCAACCAGAATATCTTACCCTGACAGCAAAGATTATCTTACTGGAAAAAAACTAATCTTAGTTACAAGGGATCATGGAGAAATAAACAGTTCTGACTAGAAAGTATTTTATCAAAATATAATTGTTTATTATACCTACCATTTCAAAAGTAGCTAAAGCCAAAAAGGTGAAAAAATTGTTCTTATGCATGATTACCTAATGTCCTGACCTGTCTACCATCCAACCAGGCAGGAACTTACACTACTGAATTTCTATCACCAAATATTTCCATAGCTCCAGGAGAAGTCCATATTTTTTCCTTGATATTAGGCCTTAAATTGGTAATGTTTTAATCTCAGTGTTTCCTCTTGCCTCTAGGCTGTAAATCTACAAATGGTAAAGCTTTAGGTCTAACTCTACCACACTCTGAGGTAGAGATAATGGAATAATACTGTAAAACAGAGTTGCCTTTGATACCCTAACCACAACAGAACAATGAAAAACATTCCTTATATTACATATAGTTATATATTTTATATTTATATGTGCTAATTTTATGTTTCACACAATGAAACTTACTAGAATTAATCGACAATTTGACAAATAAATTGATATTTATTACAGTAAATAGATTGGAATATAAATAATTAAGTTTAGAATATATATTAGAATATAAGAAGTATCAATGCAATGTCTTCGATATAAACTTGTGATACCTTCTAAGTGTTCTTAGACTCCTGAATTCACATGGCAAAAAAAAATGTTGTTTTCCTTTAATATGTAAGGCATTTTACTCTGCTGCTCTGTATATTGTTTTAACTCGCTGGACCCAGAATGGTTTTCTCCATATTTCTGATCATAACCAAATTTTGCTGATATGATGTCCAAAAGGTATTATCCTTCTACAGGACCCACGCGTCCTAGGATCCCAGGTCCCAGTTATCTGTATCATCAGATAACAAGGGCAAGTCCTCATACCTAGGCCCATGCCACATGCCAACAGAAAGTAGTTGAAGACTCATCTCAACTTCTCATTTCCTATAATAATGCAGGGCCCCAATTACATAGGATTTAGCAGTAAGCAATTGTGAAATGCAAGGCAACTTAAAATGAAAGATGAGATCACAAAATCTGAGAGAAACTTCTGTAATTCTCACTTTCAATTTACAGATGACCAGCCCATATTAGTGAACAAGATCACAAATGTCACAAGAATATTTTTAATACCCCTCTCCTAATGATTAATGAAAGATTTCAGTCCAGTATAAGTAGGCCAAAAAATAGTTCCTGGAAGGATAGATCCATAATTTTTCTACCAAGGCTAGGAAAACTTGACTTAGAAGTCAAATATAATTCAGAAAAACATTAATTGAGAAGATCCTTAGTGCTTCAAAACACTGGTACTTCAGTAAAACTTGGTTATGTAGTATAAAAAGGTTGTCATTCTCAAACCAATGGTAACCTATATTTAATCTCCTGAAAATATATTCCTATTCAAATAATTTTTTTAGGGGGTCCGGGCGTGGGGCCTGATCTCTGAGCCTTGGCGCTGTCCCTCAGCTCTTCAGCTTAAGACTAGCACTCTACCACTTGAGCCACAGCACACTTCCAGATTTTTTTCTTTTTGGTCATGTGATGCTGGGGAATTGAACACAGGACCTCATGCATGCAAGCAAGTGCTTTACCACAGAGCCACCTTCCCAGCGCCTCAAATAAACTTTTTAAAGGCACATTCGCCAAAATAACATTTGACGATTAGATGATACTTAGTAACATTACAAGTTTTTCAAGTGGAAGGAGCAAGTTAAAATAGAGTTGATTTATTATCCAGCACTAACACCAAACAGGTTCAACTATTCCTTAAATTATAGAAATAGTAGCCCCCACCATTTGTGTTGTTCAGTAGATGCCTTCCAGAAATGTGTTATATAGATCGGCCTTCCATATTTCAAGCCTAAACTTTAGCTAATAAAGTAAATTTCATCAAATAATAAGGTACATTTTAAAAGATGACGAATAGTTGCCTTATCATGTTGTTTGATGTTTTCCTTAAGAAATATGAGTTTAAGTCTTGAATATGGGTACTCATCAGAGATGTGACAAACATAAAATCTGTCTTCTATTTCTATCATATTCCTCCACAGTAATAAATTTTAGTTTTCTTCTTTTCCCAAAAGTTATACATAGTAGAGAATATTATCCCATGTAAAATAAAATAATCACAAACCATTGTACAAAGCCATTTATAAAAACTGGTAGTTAGGAAAACATTCTAAGCCATTTTTAAACTTTCTTGTTGACTAAATATTAATCTTCCAAATGGATGAGAATCAAATCATGTATAGGTGCTTCACGACTTCAGTCTTGCAAATTATTATTGCAGATGAATTAATTATGGAAATATAAGCTGATATCAGTTCAAGTATATGCAGGATAGAAATGCCATAGAATGCATATAAACCTGTCAAAGTATGAACAGACAGTTTAACAGAATGACTATCAAAAAGTTGAGACCAGAGAAGAATATTAGTAAAAACAGAATGAATGAAAAATGAAAAAGTGGCAAGTACAACTAGAATACTCAATGTACACATGTGATAAAGGAAGTGGTAAATCTGAAATAAATCTTGGAAAAGGGATTGGTTGAGAATGATAGAAGGAGTGACTCTGATCCAGGAGCATTGGACAATTACATGGACATATTTAATTGTAACACAATTGCACAACCTTTTGAAATTTAGTTAAAAACACAACAAAAACCAAACACACAAAAATCACAACCAAACAGCAATCTCTAGAGAGTATGAATATGACCTCTCA
The DNA here is from genome assembly GCF_019054845.1 of Dipodomys spectabilis. Taxonomy (NCBI): domain Eukaryota; kingdom Metazoa; phylum Chordata; class Mammalia; order Rodentia; family Heteromyidae; genus Dipodomys; species Dipodomys spectabilis. The sequence goes on along the minus strand of NW_024871026.1, from coordinate 1,034,876 downwards.
AAATTTTAAATAGTTAATCAAGGGCAGTATGGGAAAAACAGACCAACTGTTCAAAGAGGGCAGTTTGGGGTAGGGGAGAATTTTGAACAGATTTAAATAGATTGTCTAAGGTTATAAATCACTTACATCTGCAGCAAATATTTTCTAATGGGAGATCTCTTTGTCTGAACTGGATATTCCAGTCCTGAGATACATTTGATAGCTGGTGAATATAGAATGGAAGAAACAAGATCAAAACTCATTACTCCGTTGGAGAGAAAACAGTCCTTTATGTTTTCTCTCTTCTCTCTTTACTACTCTTTTTCATACTTTTCAGCCAAGTGATTTTGAATTATATCTTTCCTTGTTTGTTCTGGCAAAGTAATCGGTCAAAGTAATTCACTAAAGATTATTTGCCATTTTTTCTATTACGCTGTTTACTGTCCAAGCGAATCCATTAAACTTCCCTCTTGCATTTGGTTGCCACGAAAACCCAACATCTATGATAATGAGGACAAACTCTCATGTAAAACGTTGTCTCCAAAGAACCAGTCTAAGAAGCTGTGATCACAAATATTTAGCTATACTTTTTTTTCTTTTATCTTGAAAGTCTTCTTATGTCTAAAGTGCCCACAAAAATAAGTACTCCACCACTTTTTGTTTCAATTACTTCTAACCTCAAAGATATAGTTTGCTAACAAGATGCTTAGAGGAAACTGAAGAATACTCCACTTTTATCTTCTCACTTAAGACTCTCATTAGATACCATATCAGGAACAGTGAAGTTATTCTTTTCAAATTTACTTCAATAGATTATTTTTCTCTTGGTCTTGCATTTGCTTAACAAGATGTATGGAGAAGAATAAAGTTAAATCACCGATACCTTGGATGACAGTGTCTGTTACAAAGGACAATACTTCTATGTCCTATTTCTATGCCCTCCTCTTAGCTCTTACCTGATTTCCAATTAATCACAGCTTCTTGGGTTAAAGTCTAGTGAAGTGGAAGGACTATAAGGCCTCCCCCACTGCTAAGTCTTCATGGTTTCTCTTTTAAAACTATTTTATTTGCATGTGGAACTTATTTTTATGTCTTCATTCGATCTAGTGTGCATTGAAGTGAGCCACATAGGCTCTGTAAAACCACTTTATGTAGCAAAAATATTAGGACAATCTATTTTAAAAAGTTTTGGCCTCCCTCCACTGCTGAAGCTAATATGCTTAGCTAGGGCTTCTAAGAACACTGTTTTCTTACGTTTTCCATTTTCTCTTCTTTTCTGATCCCAAAACTTTTTGGCTTACGTAATAAGAGAAGTCTTCAAAGTCTCTTGTTAATAATGATATTATATTTTTGAGCCACTTAGAAATGTGAAATCATTCGTTTGAAGTATCCAATCAGATTTTTTCTGTGTTTCAGTGCTTTACGTGCAAAGACATTGTGGAAAGTATTATAAGCAGAAAAGTGTAAATCCAATATCTTCTTTCATTGTGGAGGGCACTTTCGCCCTAAATAGTTTGACCCCAATTATCTTTTTCAGAGAATTACTGTTTAGTAAGTAAAGGTCAAATCACAATTTTGATATCTTTTTTTTAAAGAACTTTGAATTTAAATTCCACTACAACTTTGTTTCACACAGTAAGAGTATATTTTTTGGGTAAGGACAATTCTCAAGGTAACCTACAGGATTTATAGCAAGGTTTGTGAGGTTTGTTTTTTTTTAGTGTGAAAAAGAGCCATCTTCACCCACATTGCTCCCTCTCAGCTAAGTCTCCATGGATTTCTTTGCATGAAAGCCTATTCTCCCAGGCAATTTAAATTTTTTTTAAATAGGCTAAGTTTTTAAAAAGATTGAACAATTAAAATTTACCTGTCATAACTTTAAAACTCTTTTGAATTCCTTTAACAGAATCGCGAATTCACCAATCCTAATTCCATCTTTACCATATTAAACAGTTAACATGCTGTTTTCATGATATCGTGTCCATGCAACTATTATTTTCCAGGGCCTTTGTTATGTTATATATATGACCATATATGCTGATGCTAAGCAAAATGAAATCCAAGATATGGAAACAGAGATTTTTATTTGCGGTTGTTGTTTTTAATGTACTATGTGATTTCTATTTTCTTTTGACATTTTCCCCTATGGTTTATTCCCTGCTGTATTTGATTTTGATACCCTGTGTATTGTTATACATTTACTTTAATTAGGGAAGGGAATAGGAAGAACAAAATGGTGAGAAACAGGACAAAGGGCAAACCAATGCAATAGCAATGCTCACAAGACAATATGATGAAAATGTACATTACAACTTGCGAGGGGTATTGTGGTGAAGGAAAACTGTGAGAAAAATAAGAAAGGGGATAACAAGTTTGAAACATTATGTATTCACTACCTTACAATTACTATAACTCCACTGTACATAGCTTTGACAAGAAAATTAAATTAAATAAATAAGCTACATGAAATAAAATTTCACTGTATTGGCATAGTAAATATTATTATTTTTTAGTAACTTTTAAAAATCAATACTATTTGGCATTCAATTTGAATTAATTACCCCTTTTTAATCAGAGGGCCATCAACTTGAATGTTATCCAACTAGACAATATTTTCACAATATACTTGCCAATATTTTGAAAAAAGAATAAATTTAAACTTTCTCATACTAAAACAGTAAACAGTTTCATTCAATGGAAACCCATAACTTTTAAAAGTAAATAAGTTGTTAAGAGGACAGAATATATGTGTTCTTCAAAATTCCTATGACTAATAACTACTCATTTTCAAATTCTGAACATTCCTACCTGAGAGCTTCAAAAGAATACCTGTTTGCATATTATGTAATTCTGCAATAGATTCATATTCCAATGGGTTGCTACAGATTGAGAAGTAAACAGAAAAATAGCCACATTCCGGTAAAGCATAAAACTATGAAGCATCTGTAATAATTAATTCTTCAAGAGTAAGCAATTATTTATCAGAGTAAGCTATTATTTCTGTGACCATCAATCCGAAGACTTATGCCATAAAGTCATCCTAGCCCAACAGTTTCCAAGGTGTAGGGTGCACCTCAAAGTTCCCTTAATTAACAACACGAATAGCTTATCTTTATTGTGAAAAAAATACTACACCTCTGCTAATGTGATGCCCTCCATGTTCTGGAAAGAACACCACAATAAACTGGGTTGCATCATTTTCCCCCCCTAGTATTCTTGAGATCAGACCATTTGCAAATATTACTTATATTAATACTTTTTTAACTATCATAGATACTCAGGATGCTAAGAGCGAAATGTTACAGTTCAAAGCAAGCCCAGGCAGGAAGGTTCCTTAGATGCTTATCTCCAATAAACTTCTCAGCAAAAGCCAGACACAAGTGGCACTGAGATTGAAATGGTAGGGAACAAGCCTTGAGCATAAACAAGCTCAGAGACAGTGTCCAGACACAGAGTTCAAGCACTAGGACAAACCAATAAAACAAAAACAAAAATGAAAACAAACCCCCAACCTAGCATTTTTCTCGTTGTATACAGAGGCACATAATTAAGGGAATTGTTTCCTGTGTTACATAGGTAGAAGAAAGAAGATGTCACACAATTATTCTCCTCATACTATGTTATACCAAAGCCTCAAAAAATTGCTTTTGATAAATTTATAAATTAATATCATGCATTTCTTGGCAACTCTGTCTACATTATTCACATTAACATTTTATACATGAGTTGTGGGAATTATCTATTAACTAATTTCTAATTATATCTCTCTTGAAAGAAAATTCTAGGCAAGTAGACTGCAAGAATCATTTGTGAATTTGTCTATTAAACCGTCTACTTAAAAATAATTTTGGGGCTGGGAAGGTGGCTCAGTGGTAGACTGCTTGCCTTACAGGCATGAGGCCCTGGGTTCGATTCCTCTGCACCACATAAGTGTAAAAACCCGGAAGTGGTGCTGTGGCTCAAGTGGTAGAGCACTAGCTTTGAGCTGAAGAGCTGAGGGACAGTGGGCAGCCCCAGAGTTCAGGCCACACGACTGACAAAAAAAGAAAGAATTTTGTAGTATCCAATAGAATATGAAATTACAAACAAAACCAAAATATTTATTTTAAATCTCAATTCTAATTTAGCAACATTTACAAAGTCCTACATTAGACAAACTTTGCTATTTCTCCAGTCTTAAGCTTTTGTAATCCTTCATCATTTCTTTGGAATCCAACAGAATGATGTTTACTTACTTTCTCAAATTTTGGAAGGTAATCATGAGTCATTTTGCATCTAGGAATGTTCTGTAATGGAGAGAGAATTTAAAACACAAGTGAGGATTATATATGTGTTGCATTTCAATAAGAAACTTGACTTCTCAAAAAATGACAAAATTAGCCCAGCCTTCCAACTGTGTATTCCTTTCTTGTTTGGTTTGTTTTATTAAGACAAAATTATACTACCTGCTCCAGGGAAGGTATCACTATGTAATTCCACTCTCTAATCTTCTGTTTTAGTCTGAGTGCTAGAATTCTAGGCTTATATCACATTGCCCTGCCATAGTTTCTTATTTTATTTAATCTAGATACAGATTAGCAATTCTGAATTTCTCCAGTGATATTACCCACTACACTGCTCAGACTGTTCCTGTACTATTTTCAAACATTTTCTAACATTTGACACAGGATATGAACATTTTCAGATGCACCAGCGGGGTCTCTGATTCATTCCTCAATGGATATGATACCTTTAATAATGATTACTTGACTCTCTTACTATCTCTGGTCCCTACCTATGTAATATTCATAAAACACTTTTGATAAAAGTAACTTTAGGACTTTCTAATATTAAAAATTATCACATGATTCTAGTTTTACTCAGGACATATTTTCTATTGTTTTGTAATTTTTCTACATATTATGAGAGTCGTTTCATTTGTGTATTTGTGTGTGCACATATAAGTGCCTCTGTGTGTATGTGTATGTTTGTATATATGTACATAAAAGCCTCAAGCTCTTATTCATCAATCTTGCTCATGACTGGTATTCCATCACCTGAGCCATTCTTCCAACCCAGCTTTTGGCTCCTCAATTATAGGTACTGTTGCAAAGACTGTTCTACCCTAGCTGGTTGCAAACTGAACTTCCCAGACTCCTTTACATTCTTAGGTTTTATTTCTCCAGGAGTATCAACTTTTAAGCTATAAACATTTTTGTGAGTGTAAAGTCTATGTTGTAGCCCAGGTTTTTAACTCAAGAATTCAAATAAAGACAGATTAATATACCCATTACATATCCTGAATGTACACTGTTAGAAATGTGATCGTAAGCTGAGTGGTGGTGAGATCTGAGGATTGGGGTTCAAAGCCAGCCAGGGTAAGAAAATTCCGGAGACACTTTTCTGCAATTAACTACAAGAAAACTGGAAGTGGCACTGTGGATCAAGTGGTAGAGCATTAGCCTTGAGCTGAATAGCAGAGGAACAGTGCCCAGGCCCAGAGTTCAAGTGCCAAGACCACCAATAACAACAATAAATATATAAGGAAAGAAAAAGAAATATCATCTTAGCCAGCAGTTCATTGCTAGTATAAGCCCTGTTCTCTCAAGATGAATTTTTTTCCAGTTAAGTCCATGCTCTTATATCTGACGTGCATTGGAACCAGAATTATACTTCCATTCTACTTTCTACAGAGTTGTGTCATTAGCAAGTGTGATTTAGAAGAGGAGTGGCCTCATACTTCGTGTTCTACCTAGGAGTAATGCTTTCTCTATATCACTCCCATAAATCTACACACTGGACTTGGCTTTATTGTTTCAATGTTGTCTTATTTGTAGAGTCTCCTATAGTGTACTGAACCCATATACTTTAACACAGAACGTCTCTTTCTCCTATTATTGCTATAGTTTCCCTTACTGTTAACTCATATACACTTGGGAAATAATGTGCTGTACATACACTCACAAAAAGAATGATCTGAGAACCTTCTTCCCATTTACAATTCACTTTAATTTACAGAGACCATAAAAAGTTTGAACTCAATATACTCATGGATAATATATTTATAAGCAATATAAATTTCATATTTTCTCTTTACTGTTTTTTCTGAAACACGTGTTACCTCATGTCCAAAGGTGTCCTTGTGCTATTTCAGTGAAGCCAGAAAACATTTATTATACCTCAAACAACACCATCGATTGTTACTGGAAGCAACGGTAACTGGATGTGAAAACTGATCCCAGGAGAGGAATGGAAAATAGAGGAATGACAAAGTTCAAGTTAACTTGTGCTTTCCTTTTTACTGTACAAGAAAAGAATCCCAAGGCTTGAAGAAAACTCTGTCCTGGACTTTTTCGAGTATGTTCTTTACTCATATAAAACTTTTCTGTAAAGTTCTAGTTGAGAGTATTACAAAAAGAAATAATGTGCCATTTGAAAGCCATCATAGAACAAAAGGAAATAACGTTGTTTTAAAAGTGTTCTACTGCAAAGAAACAAAGACACGGAGGTTTAAAGTGCCTTATGGATGGTTATTTCACCCCTGAGAGGAATCTCTATTTGCAGGAGTCAGTTATCAATTCCTTTAGTCTGGTCCTGAGTTCTCCAGAGCAATACGGATTCCAAAAAAGCAGGATCCAGTGAGTATGATCACCAAAAGGAACCTCTTGTCAAATGAGTACTCCTTTAAGGAGAGTCCCAAAGAAATATCTGGGTTATTTTGTTTGCTTGTTTGTTTAGTTTGTGCTGGTTCTGGGGCTTGAACCCAGATGCTGGACCCTGTCCCTGAACAATTTTCTTTCCTGCCCACCTGTCCCCAAAGCTAGTACTCAACTGCTTGAGCCAAAACTCTACTTGTGCTTTTTTGGTGTTTAATTAGAAATGAGTTTGACAGACTAACCTGCCTGGGTTAGCTTTGAACTAAGATAGTAAGAAAGCTAAGTGACATCAACTGAATAGACTTCTCTTTTGAAACAACTAATATTTGATGAAATTTTTTGTAAAGGTAATATTTGACTATTTTTAAAAGTAGAGAATATGTCCAGCAAAGAAGCCATAAAGTAAATAATTCAGCAAAAGTAGGTGCACTGAATCATTTTGGAATTTATTTTAATGCTTGGGAAGATTATTAATCTTGTCGTTCCTTTGGGGGAAACAAAGTCATATTTCACTTTATTTGTTTATCATGGGGCTTGAACTCTGATCCTGGGTGCTGTCCCTCAGCTCTTCAGGTCAAGTTGAGTGCTCTACTACTTTTTCTGCAGCACCACTTCCGGGTTTCCTGTGCTTAATTGAAGATAAGGGTCTCATAGGCTTTCCTGACCAGGCTGGCTTTCAACCACAATCCTCTGGTCTCAACATCCTGAGTAGCTAGTATTACAGGCGTGAACCACCAGCACCTGGCTCATATTTGCATTTATGTGCTCTGAATGACACTATGTAGACAAACAATGGAAATTTGAACCAAATGATGCCATTGCAGCTTTTCAGAAAATTTGAGGTAGCAATAATATGTCCTCATAATATGACTCATTAGCTATGGGATCCCTCCATTAGCATCCTCTACCGTCTGTATAGGTGTATTTAGTATCAGAAAATGTTCATAGGAAAATATAGAAAGACAGATTTTTAGAAAGCAAAGGATATCGAGTATGAAAGAACAGCATAGAGAGAGATACATTTATCACACAAAGATTAAGAACTAGCCTAAGAGATTTAGAATGCTAAAGGCAATGAGGAATAAGCCTAGTTGAAAACTAGTTCTTCAATAACCAAAATTGTTTTCTAGAACAATTTCTGGTATACCCTAGTTACTATCATTTATTCCTTCCATCTGGAGTTATTTTTTTCTTGTGTCACAACTGTTAATTAGCCTCTGCCTTTTTGTTGCAGTCATTGACCATAAAGGTTTCCAAATGTCACTTAGATTACCCTTCTCTTTGTGATTAGCAGTGACCACACAAAATCCTGGAATCTTTGAATTTCCAGAATTAATCTTCACCTGACATCTAAGCACATTACTGGCATTAATTGCTGTGACCTAATGACCAAAACTTTTTTTTCAGCACAGTATTATAAGTAAAATACATGAATTAGGGACTATTGTCAGGTTTCAGTTTGGAAGGAGCAATTATATATTCAAAGTAGGGATTCTTTATTTTGCATTTACTAATTTTTTCTTTTTATATTGTGAAAATACTGTACAGAATGGTTACAATTACAGGGGCAAGATGAGTACATTTCTTATCAAGCATTGTATCCTCCTCCTTTGGTTCCCCTTCTGACCCCCTCCCATCCTCCACCTGCCCCCAGACCCAATCCTCCTTCCCAACCCCCACACCAAAGTTGTAAAGTTCGTTTTTGACATAACGACTTGCATATCTCATTGATGCAATGGGTCCACCTGTATCCCTATTTAAATGACGTGTTTTTTCCCTTCCTCTCCACAAATTATAACATTATCAATTACAGTGAAAGCAAGGGTTATACTCTGGGTGAGGGGCATACAAAACAACAAAGAAATAATTTTATAAATGTGTTAGAAAGAATCACAGGGAAAAAAACCATTTAAATACATATCTTAGGGTTCATTTCCCTAACAGCAACTTATCTGATCTTTTCTGCTTGACTCAGACATACACTAGTTATTGCAAATAAGGGAAACCCAGGGCTTTCTTCCTTCCTTCCTTCCTTCCTTCCTTCCTTCCTTCCTTTCTTTCTTTCTTTCTCTCTTTTTCTTTCTTTCTTTCTCCCTTTTTCTTTCTTTCTGTCTTTCTTTTTGTCTTTCTTTCTTTCTTTCTTTCTTTCTTTCTTTCTTTCTTTCTTTCTTTCTTTCTTTCTTCTCTCTTTTTCTTTCTGTCTTTCTTTTTTTGCTCAAGGCTAGCATTCTACAACTTGAGGCACAGCACCACTTCCAGTGTCTTTTTGTTTATGTGGTAATGGGGAATTGAACCCAGGGTTTCATGCATGCTAGGCAATCACCTAACCATGAATCCACATTCACAAAGCCCTAAATGACTTTCTTAAGATGGCATTATATTTTCATTCCATAACTATATCATAATTTTGGACAGGTGCTAGAAATGATGTAAAAACAATACAATACAATAAGTTCAGGAAGGTTAGATGGAAAATGAATAACCGTCATGGTCTACCCAGGGCACAGAGGGGCTTACGTCATGGAACTGTTTCAATAGTCTGAGCTAGACAGCTCCTGACCCACAGCCCACCTCCTGAATGAGAAGGCTACCTTGGGTTCCAGGCACATAGTGACACTGGACCACCTCATCCAGAAAACATTCAACCAGTTACTATGCGAGAGACGAAGAAAGAAAATCAGAATTATGCTTAAGTTGGGTGTCAGTGGCTCAGAACTCTAATTCTAGCTACACAGGAGGCTGAGATATGAGGATCATGATTCATAGCCAGTCTGGGCAGAAACGTCTGTGAGACTCTTATCTTCAAACAACCACCAGAAAACCGGAAGTGCGCTCAAGTGGTAGAGCACTAGCCTTGAGCTGAAGAGCTCAAGAACGGCGCCCAGGCCTAGAGTTCAAGACCCACAACTGACAAGAAGTGGATTCTCACATGAAGTGGACTGAATAGCACCCATTGTCCCAAGGAGCATGGTAGAGAAGTTAGGCTGAGCTTCCTGTGACCTTGAGGTCATAAGTAGGTCACCCTGCTTCTCCATGCATCTGTTTCTCAGCTGCAAAACTCAACAGAGTGAAGGATCCCCTTCCTCATGGGGATAGGGTAATGATGAGAGCCATGTTTTGTTTCATAATCCCACACCTGTTGCACAATTAATAACAGACCCCACCTGAGCCCTTTCCGGGTATCTTCCTGTCATATGCTCACAGAATTGCCGAGAACCTTATCTGAGGTATGCTCCCTCTCTGCCTAGCCATGCTCCACAGAACCCTCTGTATAAATCCCTTGTTTCCTCACAACTGCCCTCTGAGGAGACTGAGGTCTGATGGTTTCGGCACTATCCAGAACTTCAGCTGTGGTCAAGAATCTGCTGGCATGGACTAAAAGTTTGGGATAATCTATCTAAACCAATAACTGTGCATGGCACTACATGTCTACCATCCCAACTAGAGAGGACCATGCTTGGTGGAGCATACCTGTCCCAGATAGGAGGATCCCGATCCAGCACAGCCTGAGTATTGAGTCTCTTTCTCAGAAATGTCCAAGACAGAAAAGTGGCTCCTCAGAGCCAGGGAGAGGAAACAAGCAAGGGGTCATGGGGACCCCAGCAGAGGGTCTGACCAGCGGCAGGGGTAGTGTTGGGTCAGCCACTCACCTGTGCTGCTCAGAGAAACTGTTGGCAGCTGTTCCAGGTGGGAAGAGCAGTGATGGAGGTGGCATTGTGGACACATGGGCACAGAGCAGAAGACCAGGGGCAGAGACCTGGTTGGGGCCTTATGACTGCTGGCAGTGCTCCATTGCCTGAGGTTTGAAACCCAGCACCGCAAGAAGCAGGGAGGGAGCTGGGGCGCTGGTGGGAGCATCAATTTCCTACTATACTCCAAACTCTCCTCGAGTCTCTTGCTCTACCTTCCTCAACTTCTGGTAGTGTTGTAAACAAACAGAGGGAATCCTGGTGCTCCCCAGCATCATGGAATGTGGGCGTGGTCACCATTCTTGTATCCCATTGGTCAGAAAGGAACATGAAAGAATGTGGGTGTGGCTGGAATCCAGTGATGCAAGCAGTATGGGCAGAGCAAGATGACAGCGGCTCCCCTAGCCTTTTCCCCAGGGAACTCTGTCCAATGTAGTTGGGGACAAAAGGGTAACCTGCTTTAGCTGGATGGCTGCACAGATTGTTGTGTATGCCTGTTTGTTGCCAGTCCTGGACCATGAACCCAAGATCTGGACACAGTCTGTGAGCTGCTTTTGCTCAAGGCTGGCCCTCCACACTTGATATGTTGGCACTGAAGTTGGAAAGGGGTCTCAAGGACTTTCTTGGCTTGGGTGACTTTGACCATGATCCTCCTTTCACAGTCTTGTAAGTATCAAGGAGGACTGCTGAGAGCCACTGGTGCCTGCCTAATCATTGGTCTTGCTGATGTTCTTGGACAGACTGGTAAGTACCCTATTCTCGTGGTGAAGTGGTGGGAGCTGGGGCCCACAGTTTGAATCCTGATCCTGCCACCTCCAAATGGCAGGAGATCCTAAGAAACTTGTTCCTATCTGTATGATACCCAATGGAATATTATGTGTGTCATGATTGAATGGGCAGTTCTTGAATGCTTCTATGATAAAATTATACACAATTATATTATAGGACACTAATCAATTTTAGTTAATACTTTATTAAGCATTTAAACAATCAAATTCATGAAATGGTGACATAATGAAATACCTAAGAATTGGGCCACACATACTATAAAGGTTCCATTATTTTTCTGCCAGGACTGGGATTTGAACTCATGGTCTGGTAACTATGTTGCACTGTGTGGGAAGTGGAAGTTTGCCTCCTTGATGTCAAGAAATTCAAGTCTGTTCCTTAGGCCTGATATCGATCCTCAGCGCTAGAAAACATCCTATTCACGTACAATTTACATATATGATTTATATTTACATACATATGTTGACTATATTGCACTCAGTGTAGTTATTTTATTTTTTTGTTTTGTTCATGTATTGACCATTTATTTTATTGACTATTATGGCACATAGAACATTGATTACATAAGGATATAGGTCTGCATATATATTCCACTTCATACCTGACACCCAGGACATTCACAGAAAAGGAAAACATGTGTTACCATCAGCTTCTTACTGGCATCTGAACTCATGGCCTACAAGGCCAAATTCATGAATGGGTGAGTGTCAGCATGCCCTCCTAGGGCAAATTGAGCTGACAGACTGTTCACAGGACTTGAGATTGAGCCCAGGAGTTAACAAAATAGGAACAGATTGACATGCAGATGGCAGTAAGCTAATAAATATATATCTTTATAGAGTGCCAGAGATGTCTATACATTATTTAGTTATATAGACTACATTCCTACCAATTCTTGGGTATTTATTATGTGTCCATGTAAGTAATGTAATTGTTTTCTTTCTTAAAAGAAATCAGTGTCCTGAAATTATTGTGTTCCGGTAAGTAATAATAATCTTTTAATGCTTCATATATATTAAATAAAATCAATCAGCCTTCTGAAATCATGCTGTCTAATTTTATAGGAGCACTATTCACGAACAACTCATTCTGTGACACTGGCAACATTCCATTGTTATTCCTATGGTTGGAAACCTGTTTCTTAGTATCTCCTGCCTTGGATGGTCAGGGCCTATATTGCCACGTGGGCCTAAAGCTTCCCCAATAGTCTGCCAGCCTTCAGCAATGCAAGGTGAAGTACTCTTTGCAACAGTGTAATTCAGACTCAGGAGGGTCACGTGCAAAGGAAGAAAACCTAAAAAGGCCATCGTTTTTCTGTACATTGTTTTCCCTGCAAGGCCTGGGGGTCGAGGATCCCAGGAACAGCTGTGAGTCCAGTGGCTGCACCCCAGCCTAGGGTGATCGAAGCTGAGGCAGAGTTACCACGACCTGAGTTCAAACCCCGTGCTGAGAAAAAGTTTTAAAAAAATTAGCTCCCTGGCTTGCAATTCCAGCTATTTATTCTGCCAGGTGTTGGATTTGAACTAAGGATCAGGGTAAATCTGCAGCAATGTGGATGAAGGGGAAGATCACCGTACTTGAAGAAAAGAAAGTCAGGCCTGTTCACTAGTCCTGAATTCAAGCCCCATCCCTGGAAAACATACTATTTATATACATTGTAAAGATAAGATTTATACTTACCTATAGATGTTCAGTCCATACATGTTTGGTGTGGTTATTCCTTGTATTTTTTTAATTCATTTATTTATCATTGATTTTACTATATGAAACCCATTTTGTTTATTACATTGATGACATCCTATCACAGAGCACTAGGTTTGTAGAAATGTACTCCATCATGCTTGACACCTAGAATTCTCAGAGAAAAGGAAAACAAGTTTCACACTCAGCTTCTTACTCGACGATCCACTTGTTAATATTGCTGGGATCTGCACTCAGGTCCTAGAAGGAACAATTGGCCAATAAATCAAGGTGAACACACCAACCTGTGAGCAACCAAGGAGCTAGGTCATTCCCAGGATCTGACATTGATCCCCAGGGTGGTCCAGTATAAGTTCACAATTTCATAAGTTCATAATTTAAGCATAAGATCAACATTGACATACATGTGTGGACAGCATCTTGTGTTTGGTCCACTTCTCCTTATTTTGTCTCTAATTCGTGGAGGTATTGTTTATTTTACTAAGAATGGTGACAGGTATAACTGTGCTGACATGGACGACAACCTGTTCCCATGGTTATAGGGTTGCCTATGCATTCTCCATCCTCTTCTTTCACAGGAGAGGAAAACGTGTGCAACAACTGGCTTCTGACATCAGAATGAATCTTTTGTCAGTGCTGGGATTTGAACTCAGGTCTGGGTAGCTCTTTTGCACTGTGGGAGAATTGAAGCTCGCCATCCTTGAAGACTAGAATGTCAGGCATGGTCCAGGGCCTGATTTGAAGGCTCAGCACTGGACAAAATAATAAGCCCACCTTTTTTAAACATAAGATCTCTCTTTACCTACAGGAGAGGTATGCATCTTGAGTTCATTGTAGTTATTCTTTTTAATTTGTGTCTTATTCATGGATGTATTGTGTATTTTATTGAGTATGGTGACAGATATAACTGTGCTGACATGGATGACAACCTATTTCCATGGCTATAGAGTTGCCTCTATAGCATTCTCCATCTGTGCTGAGACCCAGGACTTTCGCAGGACAGGAAAAAAGGTGGATCAATTGGATTCTCACATCAGGTTGAATATTTTGTCAGTGCTGGGATTTGAACTCAAGGGCCAGCAGGCCCAATCAGTGAAAGGGACATGTTGAGAACACCAGCCTGTGAGCCACTAAGGAGCTAGGCCATTCCCAGGATCTGAGATCCAGCCCTGGTGGGGGCCAATATAGCCATAAATTCATAATTAAACAGAGGATCTATATTTCTAAACATTGGTGGGCGGCATCTTGTGTTCGGTGTAGTCATTCTCTTTATTTTGTGTCTTATTCATTGATGTATTGTGTATTTTCTTGAGTATAGGATGACAGATATAACTTTGGTGAACTGGATGACAACCTATTCCCATGAGTTTGACTTGCCTATACATTCTCCATCCTAGCTGAGACACAGAACTTGCACAGCCTAGGAAAACAGATGCAACAACTGGCCTCTCACATCAGGGTGAACTTTTGGCAGTGCTGGGATTCGAACTCAGAGCCTACGAGGCCCAACTTCCCAATGGGTTCACATGATCACACCAGACTGTGAGCCACTAAGGAGCTGTGTCATTCCCTGGAACTGAGTTCGAGCCCCAGGGAGGCCTCAATAGTCCTCAATGCATCATTGAATCAAGGGACGTATATTCACATCTGTGTGTGGACTTCATCGTGCATTGAGTGTAGTTATTCTCTTTATTTTGCATGCTATTCGTGGATATATTGTGTATTTTCTTGAGTATATAATGACAAGTATACCTTCACTGACATGGATAAAAACTTATTCCCATAGCCACAAGGTGGCCCATATATTCTCCATCCTAGCTGAGACCCATGACTTGCACAGGAAAGAAAAACAGGTGCAACGATTGGCTTTTGACATCAAGATGAATCTTTTGGCAGGCCTGGGATCTGAACTCGGGACCTAGCAGGCCCAATTGGTGAATGGGTCCACATGAGCACACCAGCCTGTGAGCCACGAAGGACCTAGGCCATTCCCAGGACCTGAGATTGAGGCCCCCGGCAGGGGGAAACTGGGGAGGATAATAGTCACCCACTCATAAGCTGAAGGTAGTATGCAAATAAGTACATATTTGTGTAGAGTAGGAGAGATGGTGACTTGTAATGGAATCCATTCTGTGTGACTACTGTTTCTTGGATCTTTCTGGATGCCTCCATTTCATGACTGTGATGATAATTATCATGCTTCATCAGCTCTTCTCTACAAATAATCAATACTCCATGAGTCTTGCCTATCATTTCCTACTCGCATCATGCAGGAACTACTCATTCAGGGATGAGATCGATTGCTTTCCATGACTCCTCATAGGTTCACAAAATAGTATCTCAGGGTCTCCCACAAATCCCTCCTTGTAGGAGGGGGCTGACTTCAAGCTTCAGACATGGAAAAGTTCATCTTACATACATTTTAAAGTTAGGATTTGTAATTCCGTACAGATGTCAGTCCATATTGTTTTTGCTGTGGTTACTCATTTTATTTCTTGTTTTACTCATTTATTTACCATTTATTTTATTGACTCTGATGATACATGTACCATTTATTACATTGTTTACATCCCATCACAAAGCATCTAGATTTTAGATGTGTTCTCCATCAAACCTGGCAGTGTTAGGATCTGAACTCAGTGCCTAGCAGGCTCAATTCAAGAATGAGTGAGTTTGAGCATGGCAGCCTCTAGCCAATAAGGCTGTCAGGTGGTTCCCAGATCAACCCCCAGGTTTGGCCAATACAGTGATACATGGATAGGCATATGGTGGTATACAAATAATTATATATTGGTAAAGAGTGTCAGGGCTGTCTATCTATGATTAAATGGCACCTACAACTTTCCTACCAAATCTTAGATATTTATTATACCGCCATTGAAGGAATATTATTCTTTTCATGCTTAATAAACTATTAATTAAGATCAATCAGCATTCTACGATTATTGCATCCAATTTTAGACTAGACCGGTGCATGAACTACACTTTCAGTCAGTATTCCTATGAATAGGAATGAGTCTCTTGTAATCTCCTGCCATTGGTGTCAGGACTGGGATTTGAATCCAGGGCCATGTTGACAGGTTGGCCTATGGCTTCCTTGATATCCCACCAGCCATCAGCAATGACAGGTCAAGTATACTTTGCAGCCATATCATTCAGACCTAGGATGGTCAACATGCAAAGAAAAAAACAAGTAAAACGCCAGCACTCTGCACCTCGCCACTTTTTGTGCTTTCCAGCTTTTTTTTCTTCCTAAAATCCCTCTGGGCCTAGGATCTCAGGATCGGCTATGGGTCTGGAGACTGCACCCCAGCCTAGGGAGATCCAAGCTGAGGCAGAGTTTCCACTACCTGACTTCAAGCCCCATGTTTGGCCAAAAATTAATTAATTAATTAATCATTTAACTAAATTAAAAAAAATAAAGCTCCCTGGTTTGTAATTTCTGCCAGTTTTCTTTCCTAGCCTGGGATTTAGAATCAGGGTCTTGGTAAATCTTTAGCAATGTGAGGGAAGAGTTGCCACTACATGAGTTCAAAGCCTGTGCCAACCAAAAATGGAAAACTAAGTCACTGACCTTGGCAGGGGGAGGTAGTTATGGAGATGGGAAGGAAAGGATAGTATGGGGAAAACAAAGCAGGAGTCAACAATGCTCAATAGAAAATGTACTCATTACCTTGCTCCTGTAACTGTAACCTATCTGTACAACATTTTTACAATAAAAAACGTATTTAAAAAAGGGAAACAATGTAATTCTCAGAGAAGCACTCAGGGAAGGATGTCTGAATAGCTGTACAAAATTCTACACTGCTTTTTTTTAAAATGTTCAGTATGGAACTGAAAAAACATAACTGCTTCCATTAATAAAAATTAAGTCACTATCTTGGAACTGGGGCCAGTATTTCTGCCATTGCTAGGATTTGAGCTCACCATCTAGGTAACTCTTTTGCAGCATGGGTGAAGGCAGAGCTCACTGTCCTTGAGGAAAAGAAATTCAGGCTAGAATTACCATGTCCTGAATGAAGGTCCTGCAAGAGAAAAAATATTTCTATACATATGTAATATATGATATATATTTACATATGTATGTTAATTTCATATTATGATTTTTATTATTGATTTTTTATTTTATTTTTCTTTGATTCATTTATTGATTATTGTATTTAGTCTTATTATATACATATTGTTTTTTACATTTTGCACATATATTATAATATTAAACAATAATTTAGGATATTGACTCATTTTTCATTAATATTTTATTAAGTGTTGAAAAACAGTACATAATTAAATGGAAGCATTTGTCACAGTCTTCACATGTTTAGAGTCTGCCCCAAGTATGAGCTTTGTCTTATCTTTGGACATCTTCCCATTGGGATTTCTTTAGAACGTTTATAGTCAGAAACCTTTTCTTGAGGATAGGCAGGTGAGGGATAAAATTGGAAGGGTAGCTTAGAAATGTGGCTTAGTGATAAAGAGCTTGCTCAACATGTATGAATGACTGGGTTTGAATCCTCAGTGCCACATACTCAGAAAAAGCCAGAAGCTGTGGAGTGGCTCAAATGGCTAGACTTGAGAAAAAGAAGCTCAGGGACAGTACCCAGGCCCTAAGATAAAGCCCCAGAAGTGTCTAAAACAATAGGCCAGATGACAGTGGCTCATACCTGGAACCCTAGTTTCTCAGTAGACTGAGAGCTGAAGACCAAAGTTCAAAGACAACCTAGGCAAGGAAAAGCCTGTTAGACTCTTATCTCCAGTGAACCACCAAAAGACCCCATGTGGTGCTGTGGCTAAGGTGATAGAGTGTTAGCCTTGAGCTGAAGGGATCAGGGATAGTGCCCAGGCTTGAGTTCGAGAAATACACCTGGAAAAAAAATGAGGGTTTATCAAAGTACTTTTCCTAATTACTAATTAGGAGAACATTCTCTGGAAAATGAACACTGATGTACACCAGAATTGGAGATAGAGCTCCAGGTTCAAGTGTAGCAGATCCATATACCCAGCCTCTCAGACTCCAGCATTGTAACTTTGTGTCCTACAGGGTTCTGAACGGTCCATTGTTGAAAGGCATAATATGCTCACCAAATACTTTGTGATAAGCATTTGACTTCCATTGTCAATGTCATTACAGTTCTGAACCTACCAGAGCACCAGTAGCTCATGCCCATCACCCTAGCTCCAGAGGCTGAGGTCTCAGGAACACAGGGTGAAGCCAATCAGGACAGGGAAGTCTATGACACTCTGACTTCCACTTCTGAAAGGTCAGATGTTCAAGAGCTTCTTGTGTTTCCCTTGGTGATGAGAATTTACTTGCACTCTAAATGTTCTTAGAGTTCCTGAGCTTTAGAAGAAGGAAAGAAACATCAATGACCCATCTGGGGTTCAAATGAAGTTCTCAGGATCCAAGCTCTAGCCCTGTTAGCAGGATTAACTCCAGTGTAACACTGTATCTGAAGGACAGAAAACAGTTGCAAAAGCCAGGCTAGGTGCAGAGACCTAGGCCTGCAGAATTAGGAGGCAGAATGTACACACTAAACAGGGAAGTGAGCTGCAAAACCACTTCATTCATTCCAGGAACAACCAGCAATGAAGGGAAACTTGAAATATTTGTTAGAGTTACACCAGGGTCAGGCTTTTCTCAGCCTCTTCAAACAATGACTAATTAACCTTCCTTCCTCAGATGAAGGGAGCCTCAGGCTATCTTTAGGTTACCAATAGAGAGCCAGTTTAGTGGGAGAGAGGGGAGGAACAGAGTAGAAAAACCCCGCTCTCTCGTCTAAGGGAGTTGGTTTTTGACTCTCCATCTGTCAGATTTGAAGCCCTTCTTCTACCTCTGCCAGTCTATTCTCCTTACTTCATTCTCCACTTAATGCAAATCCCCAGACCAACTAGAGGCAGGGCTGTTTCTCTTCTGTCTCCAAGCCCCTGAATTAGAACCTAGCTCTGCCCTCGTGGCTCTGGGACCTTTGGCTACCTTAGAAGTGGGAAAGAGACAGTGTTCCTGCTCTGTAATTGTGTGAAGGTGATGCTGGTGGCCTAGTACACTGCAGAAGGCCTCATGAATGGGAAGTGTTCCCTTCTTTCCTCCTGATATCCAAGACCAGATTTATCTATCAACTTTCTATCTATCTATCTATCTATCTATCTATCTATCTATCTATCTATCTATCTATCTATCTATCTATCTATCTATCTATCTATCTATCTAATCTATCTATCTATCTATCTGATCTACCTACCTACCTACTTAGGTATCTCTTTGCCAGTTTTTGGGTTGAACTCAAGGTCTGGGCACTGTCTGTAGCACTCTACTGCTTAAGCCACAGCACTAATTCTGGCTTTTTCTCTGTATGTGATACCGAGGAATTGTACCCAGGACTTCTTGCATGCTGGGCAAGCACTCTCTCACTAATCCACATTCCCACCCCTTCATATTTTCCTTAATGGTAGTTTTTAAACATAAGTATGCTACCATTTTAAGTCCCCTAGGTTAATTTTCTGAATACTGGTTACTTCTACAAAACCTGATATTCTTTTCCCCTGCCTGATTTGTGACTGGTCCTGCATTGGCCTCATAATTAATGTAAATAAAGGCTGCTAAGAGCTGCTGTGTGCATCATATAATGACACAGGACTGGAAACCTGGAAGAGAAAAGCCATGGGTATGAAATGAAGAAAATGGTGCAGTATGCACTAGGAGCATATTTGAAAAAATGAATGAGTAAATAAAAGAAAAAGCATTGCATACAGTCTGTTTGTACTCATGGAGGTAATATACACACATTAGTAGGTAGGGCATTGATAAATAAACTTGGCCTTCTCTTTTGAAATTTTTTTGTGGTCATCCCAGGGCTGAAACTCAGGGCCCGATGATTTCCTTGGCAGTTTTTCCCAAGGCTGAGGTGTTACCACCACCACAGCTTCTCTTTCAGCCATCTGGTCATTAATTGGACATAAGCACCTCCCAGGCTTTCCTGCCAGTTCTAGCCTGTGTTTCCTGCTTGGCTTTCTCTCTCAAAGCTGGAACTCTTCCCTCTGGACCACTGCTCCACTTCTAGTTTTCTGGTGGTTTATTTGAGATAAGAGTCTCACAGACTTCCTGCTCAGGCTGACTTTGAATGGCGATTTCCTGAAGAGGCTTCAAGCAGCTTTTCTCAAGGATACACAGAGGAGCTGCTCCACACAAAACCTTATTGTAAATCTCAAGAGGCACTAGAGGAAAAGAGATACATGAAGATGCTTCTAGGGTGTTCTAGATACTTAAGGTTGGAGACACAAAACACTCATAATTATTAGATCATTTTATTGGCAAAAGGAACAATGCAGACATTATGAGAATCATTGCAGCTTTCAGTCCTCTCATCCTGAGACAGCAAATTCACTGCAACTCAATGCTAAGTGACAGAACTGGCATGTCCTGCGGATATTTTCTCCCAATTCCTGTGACACTCATTTCTCACTTTTGGATTCAAGCCTGTGACCAGAGGGGAAGATGAGGCGAGAAAATCCTTCTCAGTGAAAACAGCCATAAAGATCATTGAGTAGTTAACTTATAAATTCAAGACATTGGAATGACCCTGTTAAGAAGTCATATTGTCCAGATTAAAAAATGAAGAAAAAAGAAGGTACCAGTGGCTGCTGACTGTAATCCCAGCTCCTTAGGAGGCTGAGATGTAGAGAATCTTAGTTTGAATCCAGCCAGCATAGGAAAGTCCATGACACTGTTATTTCTAAGAGATCACAGAAAAAACCAAAGTGGGGCTGTGATTCAAGGTTAATGCACTATCCTTGAGCAAAAGGAGCTCAGGGACAATGCCTATACTCATAGTTCAACCCCAGGAACTGCCCCATCAAGGAGCCTGTACCTGCATATCTTTGTGTATGTATGGACGTATTCCTATAGGTGAAGCTCCAGAGTAGCTATGATGAACGGCACCAAGCTAGGAAATTTGTATTCAATAAAATGATTTCATAACAGAGACTGCTTTCATGACATTGCATGTTCCTGGGCTCCCTTCACTGGTCCCAGTAAACCTGTGGGTTTCTCTGCATCCCAGGCCTTGTGGATGAAATCTCTCTCATTTCCTGGACAGGCAGAAAAAAGGCCTCATCCCTGTACTGTTGTGTAACAAACAACTGCATCCGGGTCAGATAGTGAGAAGGAGTGCAGGCGGGCTCCGAAGGTCAGGAGAGAAAGGTCACTATGTACTCACAACTATCTCTCTCCACAGTGCTCTGTTTTGACAGGAAGCTTTCATTTGTGCCACCTCCCATGGCAGGCCAAATACTGTGAACTTATCCTGCCTTTGTGAGACTATATACCAGTGTTCAGATACAGTTCTCAATGTAATTCAAAAGTCCTTCTGGCAGACAACTAGGGCACTGAAGCTCATGAAATGTTTCATTGACGGCAATGTTGGGCCTACGATGCCTTTCCTAGGTTTTTGCAAGCTTGGGAAATCCAAGCACATATCTGATATCACAAAGCTTCCCGTCTTCTAGGGCTGGTGAATCTCATCAGGTTTTGAAACTTTTGACCTCTCCTAGTTGGGCCCTGGGTGGCTAGCTCTTGGGGACACTGGGCTAAGGTGTTGACCATGATCTCAGTGAAGAAGCCTGGTACCTCACCATTTTGTGTAACAGCATCACTCATAATCTGTGTGTGTGTGTGTGTGTGTGTGTGTGTGTGTGTGTGTGTGTATACGCTAGTGCGCATGCATGTGGGCCCATTCACCATTCTTGGAAGTTGAACTCAGGACCTGAGCACTGTACCTAGATTCTCTTGTACAAAGATAGTCCTCTCTTACTTGAGCCACAGAACCACTTCAGGCTTTTTTTTTTATTGATGTGGTCCTGAGAAATCAAACCCAGAGTTTCATATATGCAAAGCACTCTACCCCTAAGGCACATTCCCAGCCCACTATTTCAGGTTTGTTAGTTTCTTTCTATCATTTTTTATTGTTGTAGTAGTTGATATCTAGGCATGGGTGCTGTCCTTGAGCTATTCAGCTCAAGTCTTGTGCTCTACTACTTGAGCCAAAGCGCCATTTCAGCTTTTCTGGTGGTCCATTGGAGCAAAGTGTCTCAAGGACTTTCCTGCCCAGGCTAGCTTTGAACCATGAACCTCAGATCTCATCCTCCTGAGTAGCTAGGATGACAAACATGAGCGTCAAGCACTCAGCTTCCACTTCAGGTTTCTTAGTGGTGAATTGGAGATAGTCTCATGGTACCTTTTTGCCTGGGATAGTTTGGAACCCAGATCCTCAGATCTCAGCATCCTGAGAAGGAAGGATGACAGACTTCAGCTATAGACCCCTAGGCCATAGCTTCTGGTGCAAGGGGCTCCTTGGCTCCACATGGTGGAGTGCTAGCCATGAGCCGAAGAGGTAAGGGTCAGTGCCTAGGCCCCTAGTTCAAGGTTCATGACTGAGAAAATACAAAACAAAACAATTGTCCGCAGGAGACAACTCACTAGTCTTCAGTAATAAATAATTTTGTTCCTGCCATGGGGACTTATCTGAGCCTCAATATTCTTGTCTGCATAATCATCTCAGTTATGGAGCTCTTACAAGGACAAGTTGAA
The DNA here is from genome assembly GCF_019054845.1 of Dipodomys spectabilis. NCBI lineage: Eukaryota > Metazoa > Chordata > Mammalia > Rodentia > Heteromyidae > Dipodomys > Dipodomys spectabilis. The sequence goes on along the minus strand of NW_024871026.1, from coordinate 1,012,503 downwards.
AGAATGTACCCTGTGAAAGACACTGCACATGACACTCTTTGCATGACTCAGCACACAGCGTCCTGTGAGAGTCTCAGCACCCAGCACCCAATGCAGGACTCAGCACACTCCACCTTGTGAAGGACTCAGCATATAGCACCATGGCATGTGCAGGACTCAGCACAGATCACCCTATGGAAGACTCAGCACAAAGCTCTGTTCCACAAGCTATAATTAGAATTAAGGTGGTTTCACATTCTTCGAGGATCATTTCGTATCTATTGGTTTAGTGGGGTGTTTTTATTTTGGGGGAGGTTAGTTATGGCCCTTGAGCTCAAAACACGGGGATACTATTCTAATAACATTTGCTCAAAGCTAGTGCTCTACCATTTCAAGCCATATTTCAAAGATTCTAGCAGACTTCCTGCCAGGATTTAAAGCCCCCAAGCAGCCAAGATGTCTGGGGTAAGCCAGGGTAAGCCAAAATGATGGGGGTAACCCATGGAGCTGGGTTACAGCAGTTTACATCTGGCTAAGTCAGGTTAGGTGACAGCTGTCAGCACCAGACTCCTAGCTTTCTCTGTGATGAGGTATTTGATGTCCTATCCTTCTATAGTTGCAGTGAGTATATTCTACCTTTTTTTTTTTATCTTTTGGCAGTCCTGGGACTTGAGTAAGGGCTTTGACACTGTCCCTAAGTGTTTGTGCTCAAGGCTAGCACTCAGTTGATTGAAAGACAGCAGAACTTCTAGATTTACTTTTTATGTGGCACTGAGGGTTCGAACCCAGGGTTTCGTGCTTACTAGTCAAGCACTTAACCAACAAGCCCCAGGAGTGAAAGAGTTATAAATAGATAGAGGTTGCTGTGTATAATTTTCTATACACAAAAGATGTCTGTACATTATTAATTTATAGATAATATTACTACGAATTTTTAGGTATTAAGTTGTGTCTCCATTTAATCATGTGTCTCAGTTAACAATTAATAAAGCATTAATTAAAATTATAAGTACATACATCTGTACATAAATTACATATTTTATAGAATGCGACAGATGTCTATATAATTAAATTATGCATCATGTGTTACTACCAATTATTAGGTATTTATGTTTCCATGCAATTTTCTTTCTATTAATGCTTAACAAAATATTAAACTTAATCCATGTCCTATAATTAGTGTGTCTAATTTTATCCTAGATGATTCACTACTAATTCAATCTGTTTTTCATTTATTGTAGTGACAATTCTTCCACCAATGACATATTTTACATTTATGGCATCCTATTACATAGCATATATATTTGCATCTGAATTATACATCCTGTCACTGAGCACTTTAAAAGAAAAGAAAACATGTGTCACGCTCGGCTTCTTCCTCCTCGATTACAGTTTTGGCAGTACTGGGATCTAAATTCAGGGCCTAGAAGGCTCAATTCATGAATGGGTGACTGTCAGCACAGAAGCCTCTAGCCAATTCATCGGCCAGGCAGTTCCCAGGCCCTGAGATCGAGCCCCATATGTTGACCACATATTGCACTTAGTGTAGTTATTCGTTTTATTTTTTTATTAATTTATTTACTATTTATTTTATTGACTGTTATTACACATGAAATATTTACTCCATATATTACATAAGATATAGATTTGCCTATGTATGAAACTTCATACCTTACACCCAGGACTTTCAAAGAATCAGAAAACATGTGTCACCATGGGATTCTTACTCCAAGATGCAATTTTTGTGAGTGCTGGCATTAGAACTCAAAGCCTATAAGTCCCAATTCATGAATGGGTGAGTGTCAGCACGCCAGCCTGGGGCATATTGAGCTAACAAGCATTTCTAGCACCTGAGATTGAGCCCCAGGGGTTGACAAAATAAGAACAGATTGACATGCAGATGGTAGTACACAAGTAAATATAGATCTTTATAGAGTGCCAGTGATGTCTATACATTATTCCTGTATATAGACTGCATTCCTACCAATTCTTGGGTATTTATTATGCCTCCATGTAATTAGTATTCTTGTTTTCATCCTTAATGAATTATTAATAAAGCAACAACTGTCCCAAAACTATTTCATCCATGTAATTAATACTATTCTTTGAATGTGTCAAAAATATTCATTAAAATCCATTGGTCACCTAAAATCACTCCATCTAATTGTATAGTAGTATTCAGAAACAACTAATTCAACTTTGCCATTCATAATCTTCCATCGGTAATCCTATGAATAGGAACGAGACTCTTAGTATCTCCCTCCATTGGTAGGGGTCAGGACTGTGCTTCAAACACATGGCCTATGTTGCTGTGTTGGCCTAAGGCTTCCCTGGTGGCCCACCAGTCTTCAGCAATGCCAGGTTACCAACATTTTGCAGCCGTGTCATTCAGTCCCAGAATGGTCACTTTGCAAAGAAAACAAATGTAAAACTGGTAAGTTGCCAGTTTTTATTTTTCTGTGTCGCATTATTTATTATTGTTTTCCTGTCAGCATTTGAGGCCCAGGAACCCAGGTTTGGCTTTGGGTCCAGTGGTTGCACCCCAGCCTGGAGTGATCAATGCTGAGGCAAAATTGCCACTACCTGAGATCAAGCCCTGTGCTTGAGAAAATAAAAATACATGCATACATACATATTTAAAATATTTTAATATTTAAAATATTATGAGGATCCTTGGCCTGGAATTCAGGCCATTGTTTTTGCCAGGCCTGGGATTTGAACTCAGGATGTGGGTAAATCTGTAGCACTGTGGGGGATGGAAAGATCACCGGGCTGGAAGACAAGAAAGTCAGGCCTGTTCCCAGGGCCTGAATTCAAATCCTAGCACTTGAAAAAATAATATTCGTATATATTTGTAATACATGATTCATATTTACATACACATGTTTATTGCATATTGCAGTTAGTGTATTCATTTTATTTTGTGTTTTATTTCTTATGTATTTGAGAGTGAGCATGATTACACATATAACATTTTGCATCCTATTACATAAGACATAGCTTTGCCTATGTATTCTACATCATTCCTGAGACCCAGGACTTTCATCGATACAGAAAACAAGTGGAACAATTGGCTTTTCGAACAGGATTAAGTTTTTGGCAATTCTCTGACTTGAACTCAGGGCCTAGCAGGCCCACTTCATGAATGGTTAAATGTTAGCACACCAGTCTGATGCAATTTGAGGACCTGAGATCAAGCCCTAGGAATGGCCAATATATAAACAGGTAGATGTTTAGATTGCAGTGTGTGTGTGTGTTTGTTTGCGTGCGTGCGTGCATGTGTGTGTGTATTTACATATGTATATGCATCTATAAATATATACAGAGAGAGACAGATAGAAATTTATGTAGAATCTAGTGTATAACACAATATAAAGAGTGTTGTCTGTACCTTATTTTTATATATTCTATTACTACCAATTATTTGGTATAAAATTATGCTTCCAATTATCATGGTAGAAGAATTAACAAAGTATTAATTAATCAATGACCTATATTTATTGCATACAATCTTATACTGGAATGACTAGCTAGTTAGTAATTCAATTAATAAATTTCAAATGTTCTATTAATGTTCCTATAGATAGGAATGAGTTTCCTAGGATCTTCAGCTGTGTGTAGGTGGCAGTCCTAGGATCGATCTCAGGGCCTAGGTGTCTGGTTTGGCTCAGGCTTCACTGACAGCTCCTCAGCCATCATCCATGCAAGGTCACATACAATTTTCAAGCCAAGTCATTGAGACTCAGGAGGGTCACAGTGCTAAGGAAACAAAAGTAAAAACTGTTGTGTAACATTTCCTGGTTTTCCTCCTCCATTTTTGTTGGTTTAATGTATTTTTGCCAGTGCTGGGAGTTGAACTCTGGTCCTAGCATCCCTGGATCATCTGTGGATGTAAAAGTTGCACCACAGCCTAGGGTAATCATGGTTTAAGACACAATAAAATGTTTCCTTGAGCAAAAGGAGCTCAGGGAAAATGTCTAGGCTCACAGTTCAAGCCCAGGACCTGCCACATAAAAAAGAGCCAGTAACTCCATGTGTCTGTGTATGTATGCATGCATTTGTGTCAGTGAAGATCCAGAGTTGCTATGAAGAACGGCACCCAGCTAGGAAATTTGCTTTGAATAGAATGATTTCATAGCACAGAGTGCTTTCAAGACAATCCATGTTTCGGGGCTCCCTCAGTGTTCCCAGTGTAGCCTGAGGGGTCTCCATACCCCAGGCTGCCGGAGGAAGTCGGCTTCATTGTTGGAACAGGCAGACAAAAAGTTTCACTTCTGTAAAGCTGCATAACAAACAATTCATCCGGGCAAATTAATGAGGATGAATGTGCGCAGGTTCTGAAGGTCAGGAGAAAAAGGCCTGTTTGTACCCCAAGCTATCTCTCTCCCCAGTGGTCTGTTTTGATAGGAAACCTTCATTTGTGCCACCTTCTGTGGCAGTCCAAGTTCCCTGCACTCATCCTGTCTTTGTAAGACTATATTTCCTTGTTGAAACAAACTGCTACAATTAATTCAAGAGTCCTTCTGGCAGACAATTAGGGAGCTGAACATAATGGAATGATATATTATTGGCAAAGGTGCCTCCATGTGGTGTGTGTGTGTGTGTGTGTGTGTGTGTGTGTGTGTGTGTGAGTGTGTGTGTGCATACACCATTCCTGGTGTTTGAACTCAGGACCTAACTGAAGAGCTAAAGTAATTCCATTTTTAGATCAAGCCCCCTGAGCTGTGCTGCCCTCAAAGTAACCCCCAAAGAGAGCTGTGCTGCCAAAGAGAAAAATAGTTCTCAGAAAAACCGCAGGTTGCCACCAACCCTGCCCACCTTTAAAGAACAGAACAGTTGCCCAGGTGTTCCAGCTGAAAAAAGGAAGTGTGATCAGGGTGGACATAAACCCCCTGAACTTGTGAACTTGCTTGTGTGGAAACCCCCTAAACTTGTTTGTTTGATACTATAAAAGCTGTGTCAATTTTATGCTTGGGGCCTCTTAGCATCACCAGTTACCAAGTACACATAGGACCAAGCTCCAGCTTGCAATAAATGACTCTTTGCTGTTTGCATTGATCATGGTCTCTGGTGGACTGAGAGGGGGCGTCCGAAATCTGAGCACTTTATGTGGGAGCTTGTCCAGGAGAGCCCCCCCATAAGGCACACAGATACCTGATCAGTGAGTCGTCCAGCTAGCCGGTAAGAGCGGGTGCAGCTGCTTTATGTTGCGTGTTATGTGTTTGATTTGCAAGTAGGGTTTTAGAGCTGGCAAGAAACGGTGGTAGATGTGCTACAAGGTAGCCAGCAGGCGAGTTGAAGAAATTCCCTGGGCCCTTGGGGAAGCCTTCCCCAGTGGAGTCTCGCTTCACTCTGTCGTCTTTTGGACCATGACTTGTCCGGCCTCTGCTACTCTGGGTTAAGGGTAGATTATCCACCTCCCGGGTAGGGACTCATCGGCCTCCGCCATCCTATGGGACAGGTACTCGTCTGGCCTCCACAACCGTGGCTTAGGGGTGGATTCGAGCTCGAGATCAACATGCATGCTCTCTTTGTCTCATTTGTAGTTGCCATTTTAATTCAGCACCTCTCTTTCTTTCCTTTCCTTGTTCATTTAACTTTCATTTTCGGATCAGCGGGCATCCTGGAGCCCCCCGAATGGGGTGGCCAGACGCTCCTTTCACCTCAGCCGCTCTCCCGTTTTAATACATTTGGAATTTTAGGATGACATCAAAGGTTGACTTATTCTCTAGAAGAGGAGGCAGTGGGGGAAGGGAGAACCTGCAGGATCTAGCAATAACTTTGAAAGGGGCCTGCAGGGAAAACTCTAAGCCAGATGAATCTGCCACTGACCACCAAGTTCCACCAGCAAGATCTTAGCCTCGGGCCTTGGCCCAGAGGGTCTGAGTATGGGGGGGAGACTGTCAGTCTGAGGGGATGGCTTCCAGGGTCTTTTTTCCCTTGCCCCAAGATGACTGAGAATTCTCCTCCACCTTGGAAGGCCTCTAGATCAACATTTGCAGGAATCTAAAAAAAAAAAAAGAAAAAAAGAAATCCTCTGGTGGTAAGATGTTGCCCAATTCATGGAGATCTGATTTTGTCTTTGTGGCCACTTGTCTGTCTTGTTTACTTTGGTGTCGTTTCTGTTCTATTTTTGAGGTGGGGAAATTCTGGGTGAGGGTGGCCAGCTCACTCAGCAGATTCTGAATTCAGCTTGCTGATTGAGAATGGCGCAGTTCTAGTAGGAATGAACTGAGGGCCCATTAGTCCCCAACTCAGCTTTTGGCTGTTGTCTAGTTCTGCTTTAGAATTGGTACCTGTTTTAAGTGTGGATTCTTGGTTTTTGTGTTTATTTATATTTTTGTTTTTTATGTGAATATCTCTGAGGAAATAAAAGTTCTAGCCTCTGGCTGGGCTCAACCACAGACCTGCTAGGCTCGCGTCACTGTGAGGTATGTAAGGTTGCTGGACTAGTCTGGATCCTTTCAGGTCTTGGGCTGAATTTTCTCCTTGTGGAGGCTGCCTGAGCAGAGAGTGTGGAAGGCTATGTACCTGGTTTGGATTTTTCAGCGAGTCCTGACAATGTAACAATTTGTAAAGTGCTCTTGTCTAAAATTGGATAAAATTCAGGCCAGTTTAGTTTTAGGTGACCCCTTCAACCAGCCCTTCTCCAACAGGTGGGATTCAAAAGATCTGTTGATGAATTGCCTTGCTAAACAAGCGAGCCCTGGGAAAATGAAGCTTAACAAAGGTACTTAGTTTAAAAAAACACTGTCTTAAATTTTTGTTAAAAAAACTTTGAAAAAATCTATGTAAAACTGATTTTGATTTATGCACGCTTTAAGATCTGTGTGTTTTTTATGTGTTTGTAAACATGTTCAAGATAAAAATTGTCAACATGCTGTAAAAATTGGGTGAATTTAAGTTTAAAATGTAAAAGGTTAAGAGGTTTAGACATTACTAAAAATTTAAAAAACTTTCACATTGTTTTAAATGGCTTTTTGAGGATTGTTTAACGTAAAAATTAGAAAATCTGTTATTTTAAATTTTAATATTTTTAAATGCTTTGGCAGTTTGGGATTTAGTTTCCTTGGCTAAAATTTCAGGATAAATATTAAAAATTTAAATGGAAAGGTCAATTTAGCACTATTACAAAACATGACATGTTCTGTCTGTCTAAAACTGTATTTTATTCAAACCTCCCTAACCCCCAAAAAAGGGAAAATTTAGAAGACTACCTAAGATCTATATTTAGGGGTGAGGCTGAATAGGCAGAAGTGTATTTAAGCTGGTCAGGCGTGGTGGGACCGACCCAGGGGGGGGTGCTTCATAGATGGTGGGACTGGCCCTGGGAGGAGTCCACACATGGTAAAAGAGGGCAAGCTGGCACAAACGCAGTTCATCTAACCTTAAAGAGTCAGATTGGGTGCAGGCACATTCCATAGGAGGGGCTGAGTTGCCCATCTTTGTTCTGTCCCTTTTCCCTGCAGATAGACCCTGAAAACATGATGGTTAAAATGAGTGATGTGATGATCTGATTAGTATTGCTAAAACTGCCCCTTGTATGTGTTAAAATTAAAATTAAAATGGCCTTCAAAAGAGGGTTAAAAAGTTTATTTATATAATGTAACTTGCTTTCAATGATGTTCTACAATTAGGATGTTTTTAAAAGTTATGAAGGTGTTAAGCCTAGCTTCTTGGCATAGTAATGGTGATTGTAATTATTTTTTTTCTAGATTATTATTTGTTTTTTTTGTGAAAATACTGTACAAAGGGGTTACAATTACATGGGCAAGATAATGAGTACATTTCTTATCAAGCATTGTAGCATCCTCCTTTGTTTCCCCTTCCCATCCCATCCTTCCCCTATCCCCCCATTCAAGCCTCCAATCACCCCTCACAAACTTTACAACCAAAGTTGTAAAGTTCGTTTTTGACATAACGACTTGTACATCTCATTGTTGCAATATTTCCACCTGTATCCCTATTTAAACGATTCGTTTTTTCCCTTACCCTCCACAAATTATACTAACATCAAATACAGTGAAAGCAGGGGTTATACAATGGGGGAGGCACATACAAAGCAACAAAGATATCATCTTATAAATGTGTTAGAAACAATCGCATGAAAGAAAACAGCATTTGAGTACATATTTAGGGTTCATTTCCCTAACATAAATTTATCTGAGCTTTTCTGCTTGATTCAGACATATACTATTTATTGGAAATAAGGAAAACCATGGGACCTATATTTCTTTGGGCCTGGCTTACTTCACTTAATATAATTTTTTCCAAGTCTTTCCATGTACTAACAAATGGGGCAATGTCATTCTTTATGATGGAGGCATAGAATTCTATTGTGTGTGTGTGTGTGTGTGTGTGTCTCGCATTTTCTTGATCCATTCATCTACTGAGGGGCATCAGGGTTGATTCCATATCTTAGCTATGGTAAATAATGCTGCAATAAACATATCGTGCTGGTACCTTTAGTGTGGTCTTGTTTGTGAACATTTGTGTAAATGCCCAAAAGTTGGATTGCTGGGTCATAGGTGAGCTCTATGTGGAGTCTTTTGAGGAACTTCCATACTCCTTTGCAAAGAGGTTGAACAAGTTTACACTCCCACCAACAGTGCAGTAGGGTTTACTTCTGTCCACATCTCCTCCAGCATCTGTTGTTATTAGAGTTCTTGATTATAGCCATTCTACCTGGGACGAGGTGGTATCTCAATGTTGTATTGATTTGCATTTCTTTTATGGCTAGGGAGGTTGAGCATTTCTTAAAGTATGTATTGGCCCTTTTTCATTCCTCTTCAGAGAAGCTTCTCTTTAAGTATTTAGCCCACTTATTTATTGAGCAGTTGTTTCTTTGAGGATTTGTTGTTGGGGGATTTAATTTTTTGAGTTCCAGGTATGTTTTAAATATGAGACACTTGTCCGTTGTTGTATGGCTAGTGAAGATCTTCCCCCAATCCGTGGGCTTTCTATTGATCTTGCAAGCTATGTCATTTGCCCTGCAGAAGCTCTACAATTTCATGCAATCCCATTTTGTCCAACCTTTCTTTGATTTGTTGTGTTTCCGGGTCTCTATTAAGAAAATTTCAGCCTGTGCCAAGGAGACAAAGGGTTTCTCCTCTTCCATCCTGTAATGTTTTCAGTGTCTGCTTTGACTCTGATGTCTTTGATCCATTTGGAGTTGATTCTCATGCAGCGTGATATATAAGCATCTAGCTTTAGTTTTCTGCAAGTAGTTAACCAAGCCAGCACCATTTACTGAAGAGGCTGTCTGTCTTCCATTCTATTGTTTTAGCCCCTTTATTGAAGATTAAATGGCTATAGGTCTGTAGGTTCATTTCTGGGTTTTCAATTCTATTTCATTGCTTCTGAGGTCTGTTCTTGTGCCAGTAGCAAGCTGTTTTGATTACTATGGCTTTATAGTCGAGTTTGAAATTTGGTATTGATATTCCTCCAGCACTGTTCTTTCTGTTGAGGATAGTTTTAGCTATTCGGGTTCTTTTATTGTTCCACATGACTTTTTGGATTGCTTCTTCTATTTCCTTGAAGAATGAGGGTAGAATTTTGATAGGTATTGCGTTGAATTTGTAGATAGCCTTGGGAAGTATTGCCATTTTCACGAAGTTTTTCGAAGAACCAACTCTTTGTTTTGTTGATTCTTTCTATAGTTTTTTTGGATTCTAATTCATTTAATTCTGATTTAATTTTGATTATTTCTTTCCGTCTACTGGATTGGGGTTTATCTTGCTGCTCTTTTTCAAGGAGGTTTAGATGCGTCATTAAATTGCTAGTTTCAGATCTCTCCAATTTGTTGATGTAGGAACTCAGAGCTATAAACTTGCCTCTGAGTACTGCCTTTGCTGTGTCCCAGAGGAGCTGGTAATTTGTGTGTTCATTTTTGTTGAATAGCATGAACATTTGAATTTCCTTTCTAATCTCTTCCATGACCCACTCATGATTCAGCAGTGTGTTGTTCAGCCTCCATGTGATACCGGACTTTCTTTGGTGGCTTTTGGGGTTGAGTTCTAATTTTATTCCCTTGTGCTCAGAGAGAATGCAAGGTATAACTTCAATGTTTCTGAATTTAGACAAGTTTGCTTTGTGGCCTAAAATGTGGTCTATTTTAGAAAACGTTCCATGTGCTGCTGAGAAAAACGTGTATTCTGATGCTGCTGGGTGAAATGTTCGGTAAATGTCTGTTAAGTCTAGTTGATCTATGCAGCTGTTTAGATTTGTGGTTTCTCTGTTGAGTTTTTGCCGAGTTGATCTATCTAGTTTGGAGAGTGGTGTGTTAAAATCCCCAACAATTAATGTCTTTGGATCTATATGGGATTTGAGGGAAAGTAGTGTTTCTTTGATAAATTTGGGTGCTCCATTGTTTGGTGAATAGACATTTAGAATTGTAATATCCTCCTGAAGGAGAGATCCTTTAATTAGTATGTAGTGACCTTCTTTATCTCTTTTCACGAATTTTAATTTGAAGTCTATTTTATCTGATATTAGGATTGCAACTCCCGCCTGTTTATGCGGTCCGTTTGCTTGGTAGATTTTGTTCCAGCCTTTAACATTGAAAATGTGTTTGTTTTTACGGGCAAGATGTGACTACTGCAGGCAGCAGATAGAAGGGTCTTGTTTTTTAATCCAACTAGACAGTCTATGTCGCTTAATTGGAGAGTTCAGTCCGTTAACATTAAGAGATAGGACTGAGATGTATTTGGGAGTTCCTGCCATGTTATCTACCTTTTTGGGGGGCTGCGAAAACTGGGTTCTTCCTATGGTTCTTGGATTCTCAGTTTGGGTGCAGTTTCTTGGCCTTTATTGCGGTCTTGTTAGTTTTCTATGTGTAGGACATCTTTAAGAAACTTTTGTAGGGCTGGTTTGGTGGAGATGTATTGTTTCAATTTTTCTTTGCTATGGAAGGTTTTTATTTGGCCTTCAGTTATGAAGGAGAGTTTAGCTGGGTACAGTATTCTTGGTTGATAGTTGTTTGTTTTTAGGGCATGGCATACATCGTTCCAGGCTCTTCTTGCTTTGATTGTCTCTGCTGAGAAATCTGAGGTGATTCTAATTGGTTTCCCTTTATAAGTGATTACCCTTTTCTCTCTGACAGCTTTAAGGATCTTTTCCTTGTTCTGAGTTGATCCTGTGTGGATTATAATGTGGTGGTGGGATGTCCTATTCTGGTCTGGTCTATTTGGGGTTCTAAAGGCTTCTTGTATCTGGACAGGCCTATCTTTTTGCCTGTTTGGGAAGTTCTCTGCTAGGATCCTGTTAAACAAATTTCCTAGACCATTAACTTCTGTTTCTAGGTGCTCCTCTACACCCATTATCCTTAGATTAGGCCTTCTGATGGTGTCTTCCAGGTGTTGGATAGATCTATCATATTTCTTGGACTTGTCTTGGATGATTGTATGTTCTTTCTCTATAATATCTAGGCTGTCTTCAATCCCTGAGATTCGATCTTCTGCATGGTCTAACCTGCTGTCAAGGCTCTCTACTTTGTTTTTTATCTCTTTTCCTTCTAGTTGGTCAGCTTTGATGGCTTCAAGTTCTTTGTTGAAGCTCTGTTTTAGGTCTTGTATGAATTTCTTTACTTCCTTAATTTGGTGTTCAGTGTTTGTCCTCAAATCACTTAGTTGATTGGTTATGGTTTCTTTTTGCTCCCATTCCTTCTGTTGGGTTCCATTCAGCATTCCCTTTGTGGTCTCCCTGACTTCCTTCAGCTCTTTGTTAATGGATTCCATGAATGCCTTTAGTGATCTTTGTGTGTTCTCTACCTGGTCTCTCAATTCCTGTATTACTCTTTGATTAGCTTTCTCCCGTTCGTGGGATTCCTGCAGATCTCTTTGAGTGTTCTCAGCCTGCTCACGCCATTCCTCCCTTTCTCTTTGAGTATTCTCAAGTTGTTCACGCAAATCCTCTATCAGTTTTTGAGTAGCTTCCTCACGCTTATGATATTCCTGTATAAACTTCTGGGATGCCTCCTCTCTCTCCCTGTCACTCTCATACAGAGTCCTTTGTACATTGTCAAACTTTTCATTTATCATGTTTGCCAGCAGTGTTTGTAGAGCTGTTTGGGAACTCTCCTCTGGATTATTCATTATCTGTTCTAACCCCTGATTATCAAGAATGGGAATTGAGATACCCGAATTTGCCATTTTTCTTGTGTTTTTCCGGCTTACTCTGCCCATTTGAGATGAAGATAGCACCAGTTTTGTGCTAGAACACTATCTTAAGGCAACCATCAACCAAAGTTTGCATTTGTACAGTCAATAGTCTACAGATACAATCTAGTTCAACAGATACATCTATTCGACATCAAACAACTATATGTTAAAGGACTTCAAACCGCAGAGAAGAATTTGGAAAACCAGAAATTATTAGGGTTAGGGAGAAATGTGGGTAAAAAATAGGAACAGACTGGTGTGGGGAGGCACAGGGAGAGTTAACTATGTCCTAGTCACAGTGCAGGAAATAGGTTGGGTAGGATGCAAGTAGAGAGAGAGAGAGAAAGAAGAAAGGGAAAGGGGAATGAAAAGAGACCAGAAAAAAAAAATAGAAACGTAAAAATTAATGTTATTTTAGAGATTAAAAGACCATCTATTTATAGAGGAATATGAATATGTTGAGAGAAAGGGAGGGACATAGAGGAGATGTGGAAAACTTTAAAAAAATGCTTAAAATATTATATAGGTATAAAGAGGTAGTACTGCTATTAATGAATTTAAGTCTCAGAGGTTTTGAATTGAGTAATAAGTTTGTGGGTTAAGTGTGTACACAATGGGGGGGTAGGGTCTACTGGTTAACTATGGGTTTATCTGAGGATGTGCAGGACAAGAGTTAAGTCACATAAAGAAGAACAAAGAGGAAAAGATGGAAAGGATAGGAAAGTGAGAAGAAAAGATCAGAAGTTCAGTAGAGCTAGACAAAAAACAAAAAGATAATTAAGAATGAAAGAAAAAGAGAAAGAAGACAAGAAAAGAAAGGAAAACACACATTCACGTATTCGCCGAGTCTTGGATCCTGGGTCGTCTCTGGTCTGCAAAGTGCAGGATGAAGTTGTCCGCTCCTTGTCGGTTCTTGCTGGTGTTGAGTAGAATCCGCTCGCCCGCTGCGTCTGGCTCCTTCGTCCCGGACTCTCTGTGTGAGCGCTCAGGTATGGCCGCGGCTGCGGTCGCCGCTGCGACCCTGCCGCCGCAGCAGCAGCTGCTGGCAGACGCTCAGATGTGTCTGCTTGGCTTCCCCTCTCTTGGCTAACTCTCTGTCCTGTGATGGCACACTTGGTGTGATTCTCTGGCTTGGGACTGTTCACTGGAACTCTGAAACTGTTTTCTATGCAAGAGCTTGTTCAGATTCCAGCTTCTCCTCCGCCATCTTCCCGGAACCCCACTCATAAAGGTTTTGCGATGTTAAAATGACATGTCTCATCTCAATTGTCATCAGCTCAAAATAAGTGTATGGATACCAAAAGGCCTGTGATTTCGCAAAGGCCATGCTTTCTTTCAAAGCTTCTGAGGTCATAATAGGTTTGGGATGTCACAATGTGATCATGGTGGCACAATGTCAGTGTGATATCCCAATGAGTTTGTGATGTCACCACGGTGATTAGGTCACAATGGTTTAGTGATGTCTCATCAAGTTTGTAATATAACAATGACATATACAATTTCAATTTCTTCTAATTCACTATGAGGATAATGTAATTACCAGTGGGGCCATAATTATCTGTCTGAGCTGATAATCATTGTAAATTCTTGGCCTGGCCCACCGGAGAGTGTGGGGAATGCCGCCAAAGGTGAAGTCTCAAGCCTCACATGGTGAGCTGTCAAGGAGTGATTGAGCATTGGGCAGTTTGGGAAGTGATTGTTGAAAACTGTTAGGCAGAAGACCCGTTAGAGTAAAGAGAGGTAAACCTATATATAGGTTGCATTTTCAGAGCATTGGAAGGGGAAATAAAAATGGGTGCTACCTGGATGGAATAAAGAGAAAAATCTGAGAAGAGAGGAAGTTGATGGAGAGCAGAAGGTTGGCAAGTGGTCACGGGGGCAGAGTAGGGCAGGCCTGTGGAGAGTGGAGGAGAGTGGAAGAGAAGAAGGAAGTGGTGGAAGGGATAAAGGGAAAGACCAGGAAGGAAGGACAGCTCTGTAGTGAAGGAGGGAGGAATGGAAAAGTAAAAAGCCTTGCCCATTGAGGTTGGAGCTTTGGAGATCATAATTTTTTGGATGGTGGTTTGCAGACCAATTAAAAAGGGTGGTGCTGCCCATTGAAGTTCTGAGGTTTGTTGGTCAAGGATGATCTTGGACCTGGGTATCCAGTCCAGGATAAGGTAATCACAGTCCCCTTTCTATTGTAAATTGTTTTATTATATTAAATTTGACTCAATGGCTTGTGTCCTTGCTTTAGGGGTCATAAGTACATGAGTTCACAGAAAAAAGCTTGAAATCTCAAAGACCATGAATTTTCTAAGATGTGATGTCGCCATAGTAGGTTTGTAAAAACACAATGGAACAATGATGTCACGACGGCAATACCACAATATAATGTCAAAATAATGATTTCATACCACAATTAGTTGTTGATGCCATTCTCGTGATGAGCACAATAAATTTGTGATGTCACAATGAGTTCATGATGTCAGAGTGGCATGGCAGATCTCAATTGTCATTAATTGGGAATGAATATATGAGTTCAAAAAGTGACTGTAATGTCTCCAAAAGCATGTGTTGTCACAAATGTAATGCTGTTCTAACAGTTTTGTGATGTCACAATGTGACACAATATTCATGAAATCTGGCAATATGATGTCACAGGGGATTTCTGATATCACATGTCATACCAGAAATATGAGATTGAAAACAGATTATGAGCTCACAAGGACCTAATATATAACGAGGGCAGCATGGCACAAAACTTATAAGGACAGGACTGGTTTGTGATGGCACAACAGGTTAATGATATCACAATGGCAATGTGATGTCACAATGTATTGTGATATCAGAATGGTTATATATTGTCAAAATGGGTTTCTGAAATAGAATGAATTCATACAATAAGCCTTTACAATGTTACGTCTATGATGTAACAATGTCACTGTGATTTATACTGCTATGATGCCATTGTTGTTTGGTGATGTCACAATGAGTTGATGGTGTCATAATGACAATTTGATGTCACTGTTGATTTATGATGTTACAATGGTTATGAGGTCACATTATGTTTCTGATATCAACACATATGTCAAATTTGCAATAGAATGAAATAGCTTTGCACTGGTGGCTCACACCTGTAATCCTAGCTACTCAGGAGGCTGAGATCTGAGGATCGCAGTTCAAAGCCAGCTCAGGCAGGAAAGTTCATAAGACTCATCTCCAATAAAAACAACTAGAAAACCAGAAGTGGTGCTGTGGCTCAAGCGATAGAGTGCTCACCTAGAGCAGAAGAGCAGGGACAGCAACCAAGCCCAGAGTTCAAGCCCCACAACCGGAAAAAAAAATACAATTAAAAATAAGCATTCACAATCTATCTGTAACTTCACAATGACAATGTGATCTCATAATGCTATCTTGTCATTGTACTTTTGTGATATCAAAAGTAGTTGACGCTGTCATAATGAAAATGTTATGTCACACTGGTGATGCCACAAAGGGTTCGTGATATTACAATGGCATGTCTGATACCAATTGGAAGTTCATAATGAGGGTATAGTTACACAAAGCGACTGTGATGTCACAAAGGTCATATGTTTTTATCAAAGGTGCTAAGAGGTCTTTATAGGTTTGGGATGTCAAAATGTGATAGTGATGTCAAATGGTAATGAAAGTTCTCAATGGGTTTGGATGTCAAATTGGTAATGAAATCAAATAGTTTTGTGAAGTCATACCTCAAAATCACATGTCCAATTTCAGTTGCTACTATTTCACAATGAGGATATGAGTTCACAGAAGAAGACTGAACTATAAAGACCATGAATTTTCTAAAATGCTATGAAGACATACTAGGTTTTAGAAAACACAATGGAACAGTGATATAATAATGGCAATGTGATGTTGCAATATGATTACTTAATAAGATTTTCATATCACAATTGGTGATGCCACACTAGTGATTTTTACAAGAGGTGTGTGATGTCAAAATGGGTTGGTGATATCAAAATGACACATGTGATCTCAATTGTCATTAACTCACAATGAGTATATGAGCTCATAAAGGGACTGTGGTATCTCCAAAGGCATGCGTTGTCACAAAAGTGATGAAGTCCTAACAGGTGTGTGTTGTCAGAATGTGACAAAATGCTCTTAACATCTATCAGTGTGATGTCACTATGATCTAAATGTCACACTGGATTCGGGTATCACATTTCATACCTGGATTGGGTGTGAGAGGATTGGAATTTCACAGTGGGTTAGTGATATCACTATGGAAATGTGGGATCACAAAGGTATTGTGCTACCACAATGGCTATTAGATCACAATGTGTTTCTACTATAATAGGTTTGTGCTGTCACAATTTTTTTGGGAGGGGGTTTGTAATGTCTTGTGTTTTTTTTTTTTTTTATTGTGAGAATACCGTACAGAAAAGTTACAATTACATGGGCAAGATAACGAGTACATTTCTTATCAAGCATTATTGCCTCCTCGTTTCCCCTTCCAAACTCTTCCCATACTCCTCCTCTCTCCCCACTCAATCCTCCTCCCACCCCCCACCAAAGTTTTTAAGTTCGTTTTTCGACAAAAGGAATTGTACATCTCATTGTTGCAATGGGTCCTCCTGTATCCCTAGTTAAATGATTTGTTATTTTTTTCCCTTCCCCTCCACAAACTATACCAACATCAAATACAGTGAAAGTATGGGTTATACTGTGGGGGAGGGACATACAAAGCAACATAGAAATCATCTTATAAATATGATAGAAAAAATTGCATGAAAGGAAAAAAAACAAAAAAAATTGGAATACTTATCTTAGGGTTCATTCCAGTAACATCAACTTATCTGACCTTTTCTGCTTGACTCCGACATATACTAGTGATTGCAAATAAGGGAAACCTGGAACCTATGTTTCTTTGGGGCTGGATTACTTCACTGAATATAATTTTTTCTGAGTCTTTCTAATTCCTAACAAATGGGGCAATATCATTCTTTCTGATGGAGGCATAGAATTCCATTGTATGTATGTGTATATATATGTATATATGCCACATTTTCTTGATCCATTCATCTACTGAGGGGCATCTGGGTTGGTTCCATATCTTAGATATGGTAAATAATGCTGAAATAAATATAGTCGTGCTGGTAGCTTTAGTGTGGTCTTGTTTGTGTCACAACTGGTTGGAAATGTCACAATAGCATGCTGGATCTCAATTGTCATTAATTCACAATGAAGATATGAGTTGACAAAGGGACCGTGTTATCTTCAATGTCATGTGTTGGCACAAATGTGATGAAGTCCTAACAGATTTGTGAGTTCACAATGTGACACCATGGTCTTAATATCTATCCATATGATGTCACAATGGTCATGATGTCAGTCAATTTCTGATAGATATCATATGTCCTACCTGAATTATTATGAGTTTGAAAACAGATTCTAAGCCTACTGAAGGACTAAAATATCTTAATGGCTGCATATTACACGTTATGACTAAAAACACATGGTCTTTGGAGCTTAAGATCCTTTC
The DNA here is from genome assembly GCF_019054845.1 of Dipodomys spectabilis. Lineage (NCBI taxonomy): Eukaryota > Metazoa > Chordata > Mammalia > Rodentia > Heteromyidae > Dipodomys > Dipodomys spectabilis. The sequence goes on along the minus strand of NW_024871026.1, from coordinate 994,857 downwards.
TTTGAAATTGTATCCTTATTGTGAACTAGTAGAAATTAAAATTGGACATGTCATGGTGATATTACAAACTCATATTGACAACACAAACTCATTGTGACCTCATCACCACTGTGACATCACAACCCCATTGTGACATCACATTGCTGTTTTGCCTTCACAATCACATTGTGACATCACAAAGCTATTGTGAGCTCTTAGCACCTTTAAAGAAACACATAACCTCTGTGGCTTCACAGACCTTTGTGTAGCCATATCCTCATAGTGAACTAATGAAAATTGTGATCACACATAGTATTGTATCATCACAAATACTTTCTGCAATAATTATGACTGTGAAATCACATTGTCATCATAACACCATCATCTCATTGTGACATCACCAAACCCCAATAACACCATACCATTTTTCTCTTTTTTTCTTCTGTGTCTTTTTTATTATAAGTACAGTGTACAGAGGGATTACATTTACATGAGCAAGGTAATGAGTTCATATCCTATCAAACATTGCTGTCTTAACATCACTTTGTCATTTTGATGTCATAGACCCATTGTGAATGCCTATTCTTTGATTTCATTCTATTTCAAATGTGCCATGTGGGTTGATATCAGGAAACCACTGTGAACTCATAACTTTTGTGACATCAAAATCTCTTTGTCACAGCACATTGCCTTTGTTATATCACTAACTCACTGTGACATCAAATACCTCTCCTGTCCTCATAACTTTTGTGGCATGCTATTGGGATGTCTTAGGCCCTTTGTGAGTTGAAAGTCTGTGTTCGACCTCATATTTCAGATACGACATGAGATATCTAAAATCCAGTGTAACATAATGATATCACACTGCTGGACATCATAGCCATTGTGTCACTTTGTGACATCTCAGATCTTTTAGTTCTTCAGCTTTTTGACTACATATACATTAGTGACATCAGAATCCCTTCCCAAACTCATATACTCATGGTGAGTTAATGACAATTGAGATCCCATATGCCATTGTGACATCATGAACCCCTTGGGACATCTCCAATCTATTACAACCACCTCATCAGTATGGTGTCACCAATTGTGACATCAAAACATTATTATAACAAGATATTGAGACATCACATTGTGTTTGTGAAATCACTGTCCCATTGGGTTTTCTCATAATATGACCTCATACTATGAAGCTTCTTCTATCTCCTGGTATCCTCATATTGAATTCTAAGTAATTGAAACTGGATATATCATTCTGATATTACAAACAAATTGTGATATCACAAAACCGTTGTGATCTCATCCCACCACGGTGACATCAAAAACACAATGGGACATCTCATTTCCATTGTGACATGATGAATCATATTGTGCCATTCAGATTAGGACCTCTTACCACCTTTGAAAACACACATGGCCTCTGTGACATCAGAGAACCTTTTTTGTATCCATATTCTTATGGGGAACTAATGACAACTGACAGACATACCATTGATACATAACAAATCCTTTCTGACTTCATCATAATTGTGACATCATGTTGGCATTATGACACCATCAGCTCATTTTGACGTGTAAAACTACAATGACATCATAGCATTGTAACATCACATTGTCATTCTGATGTCATACACACGTTGTGGTTGCCTATTATGTTTTTCATTCTATTTTTAATGTGGCATGTCAGTTGATATCAGAAGCCCATTGTGAGTTCATGACCATTGTGATATCATGATGCCTTAGTAGCTTTACATTGACATTGTGATGTCACATTGCCAAATTGATGTCACAATGGGATTTTGATGTGACACTGGTTATGATATCACAATGAATTTCTGATATCAACCCACATTTCAAATACAATGATTAGGCATTCATAATGTGACTATGATGTCATAATGTCATAATGGCAAATGCTATAATGTCATAAGCTAAAGATGTTATAACAACATTTTGATGTCACACTGGTTATGACGTCACACAGAGTTTGTAATGTTACAATGGTTATGAGGTCACAAGGTGTTTCTGATATCAACTGATATGCCACATTTGAAAAAGAATGAAATCACAGGATATACATTCACAATGTTTCTATGACAGCAAAATGGCAATGTGATGTCATAATGCTATGATGTCACTGTAGCTTGGTGATGTCACAATGAGCTGATGGTGTCATAACAACAGTCGGATTTCACATTGGTATGACGTCACAAAGGGTTTGTGATGTCACAATGGCATGTCAGATCTTAATTGCCACTAATTTATGGTGAGGATATGAGATTGAAGTCACAACATACACAAATGAAGTATGATGATGCAAAGGCCATGTTTTTTGTTACAAGTGCTAAAGTTGCTAACAGGTTTCGTTTGTTCAAGGGTTAATGATATAAAAATGATAAAATTATTGATATAAAAATGAGTTAATGATGTCCAAACTAGTTTGTAATAAATGAGTTAATGATGTCCAAACTAGTTTGTAATGTGACATCTTATTTCACATTTGAATTCCTAGAAGTTCACAATGATACAATTCACAGAAGGAGCTTGATATCCCAAAGGCCATGAATTTTCTTATATGTGATGAGATCATAATAGGTTTATGAAAGTATGTAATATCACAATTGCAATATGATGTCAAATTATAACGTCATAATAGTGTTGTTATATCACAATTATTTGATGATGCCATAATAGAGATGAGTTCAAACTAGTTTTGTGATGTCGCAGTAGATTGGTGATGTGACAATGGCATTCCAGACCTCAATTGTCATTAACTCACAATGAGTATATAAATTTAGAACGGGCTTGTGACGATTCCAAAGCATTTGTTGGCACAAATGTGATGAAGTCAGAACAGATTCGTGATGTGACAATGTGACACAATGGTCATTAAATCTAGTAGTGTGATGTCACAATGTTCATGATGTCACAGTATATTGCTAATATTTCATGTCATACATGAAATGATATGTCAAAAATAGATTGAGCTCTCAATGAGCCTAACACAGTGGCAACATGTCACAAAACATGAGGACAGGACATGTTTGAGTTGGCACAGATGTTTAGAGATATCACAGTGGCAATGTTATGTCACAAAGGGATTGTGATATCACGATTATGAAGTCAAAATGTGTTTTTTATATGAACCCACATGCCACATTTGAAATATAATGAAATCAAATAATAGGCATTCATAATGTATATATGATGTCACAATGACAATGTGATATCATAGTGGTGTGATGTCATTACATATTTGTGATGTCACAATGAGCTGATGTCATAATGACAATGTGACATCACACTGATGATTATATTGTAAATCCTTTGTGACATCCATACATCATCCATCCATACTCAGAGACATGGAGTTATTGCCTTCTTTTTTTTTCTTTGGCAGGTCCGAGGTTGAAATATGAGCCCAGGCCCTATGTCTGATCTCCTCTTGCACAAGAGTAGTCCTCTGCCCTTGAGCCACAGCCCCAACCCATGGGGATATTTTCCTGTGATCTCTTATAAATAAGAATGTCTTGGACTTTCCTGCCTTTGCTGAATTCAAATTGGCATTCTATACATCTCAGCCTCCTGAGAAGCTAGTATTACAGGCAGGAACCACTGACAGCAGGCTTTCTTTTCTTCTTGTTGTTCTTTTTTTCATTGTGACCATTTGAAACCTTCACAGTATTATTCCAATGGTTTTCATTGGAAGTAAACTACCTAACCCTGGAGTTCGAATGCCAGGACTGCCACCCACAAATGGAGAGAGATCCTAAAAGACTAGTTCCTATTTATGTGAATGTTAATGGAATGTGTAATAACAATTAATTTTGCAGTTAATTCGTGATTCTATTTTATAATGCCACACAAAAATTATTGGATTTATATCTTCCATTCTAGCACCATGGTATGATTCCCCTAATGGAAGGATATTGACTAATTTTTATTAAAATTTTTATAAGTATTCAACCATGATACTTCATTAAATGGAGACATAATTTAATAACTAATAATGGGTGACTATATTTATATAATTTAATGATATCCTCACATTCTCTCTCTGTATATATATGTGTGTGTGTGTGTGTGTGTGTGTGTGTGTGTGTATGTATATATATAGCCTTCTACACATCTATCAATATATATATAGGGCACTACTGTGGCTTGATCACAGGTCCTTAGAACTTCCTGGCAGCTCAGATTTCCAGAGGCTGGTGTGCTAAGACTGTGACCCCATTTATGGATTAGCCATTGTAGGCCGTGAGTTGAAATCCCAGCATCGCCAAAAATTTATTCATGTAGAAAGAAACCACTTTCGACACATTTTTTTCCTGAAAAAAATATCCTGGGTCTCAGTATGATGTATAATCCATATGCAAATATATACTCGTGATAGGATGTAATAAATGAAATGTTATATGTGTAATAATAATAAATAAATAAGGGTAATAAATGTCATACTTACTAAACCCATGTATGTAAACAGTGATCATATATGAATATTATTTTTTCCAGTGCTGTGGCGTCAATTCAGAGCCTGGGAACTGGTCTGAATTTCTTGTCTTCAAGGACCGAGAGCTTCCCCTTCACTCACAATGCCACAGAGTTACCCAGACCCTGAGTTCAAATCCCATGCCAGCCAGAAAAATTCCAAAAAAATTCCATCCAGGGCTTTATTTTATTATGTTTTTTGGCCAAACATGGGGCTTGAACTCAGGTCTTGGCATCTCTGCCACAGCTGAGCTTGGGATCCTAGGACCCAAGTTCAAATCTCGGCGTTAGCAAAAAATAAAAATAAAAAGGAGAAGGATAAAACAGAGAAGTTCAAGAAGGTGGTTTTACATTTTTTTGCTTTGCATTGTGACCATCCTGGGTCTAAATGACAAGGCCCAGAATGTGTACATGATCTTACATGCTGATGTTTGGCTGGCTATTATGATAGCCATAGCCGAAACCTCAACTTAAGCCTGGAGGTCAAATCCTGGGACTGCCACTAATGATTGGCGGGAGATTCTAAGAAACACATTCCAAAATACATCCATACAAATGTTATAAAAGTAACAATTAAATTAGTAGTGAGTGTATGAGTATACTATAAAATTATACACAATAACTACACTACATTGACTAATTTTCAATTAATACTTTATTATGTATTCAACCATGATACTTAAAAATGGAAGGAACAATTTTTCAATAATTGGCAATAATATAATTTATGTAATTTAATAATATACACTCATCTTTCTCTTGTTTTATACATATATATATATTTATACATCTACATATATATGTAGACATATATATATGCCGATCTACACATTTATCTGTTTATACACATCACTCCTGTGGCTCAGTGCTATAGTGATGGCTAGCACATACAAAGCCCTGGATTCGATTCCTCACTACCACATGCACATAAAAATCCGGAAGTTGTGCTGTCGCTCAAGCAGTCGAGCAGTAGCTTTGAGCATAAAATCTTAGGGACTGTGTCTAGAGCCTTACTCAAGACCCAGGACGGGCACCAAAAAAGAGTGAATGTTGTGACTGCAACTCTATAAGAATAGGACTTCAAATACCTCATCACAGAGCAAGCTGGGTGTCTGATGCTGACAACTGCAATCTAATCTGAATAGCCAGATGTATACCACTGCAACCAAACGCCATGGAACCAGATACTGCTGGCTTGTTCACCCCTGTCATCCAAGATACATGGGGGCTGAGACCTGACACTGGTGGGTTTAAAACCCAGCCCTGGCAGGATGTCTGTGAAAATCTGAGCTGTGGCTCAAAATAGTAGAGCTCTAGCCTTGAGCAAAAGATCTTAGGATATTACCCCCAACATTTTAGTGCAATCCCTGTGGGTGACTCTCCCCCCAAAAAAATACCCCTCTAAATGATTAGATGTGAACTTTGTGCAGTTTGTGATGTGTTTCTGAAAGAATGGTGATACTGATGAAAGCACCCTAATACTAATGACAGCTTGTGGGATACAGCTCTGTGATGAGTCCTTCTTGGGTTTCTGAGTCCCTCACAGGGTGCTGTGTGCTGAATCCTGCACAGGATATGTGCTGAGTCCTTCACCGAGTTCAGTGTGTTGAGTCCTGCATTGGGTGCTGGATGATGAGTCTTTCACAAGATGCTCTTTGCTGAACCCTGTAAAGAGGGTTATGTGGAGGCAGGCACCGGTGGCTCATGCATGTCATCCTAGTTACTCAGGAGGCTGAGATCTGAGGATCGCAGTTCAAAGCCAGCCCGGGCAGGAAAGTCGGTGAAAACCTTATCTCCAATAAACCACAAGAAAACCGGAAGTGGTGCTGTAACTCAAATGGAAGAACACTAGCCTTGAGCTGAAGAGCTGAGGGACAGAGCTCAGGCCAAAAATTCAAGCCTCACGACAGAATAAAAAAGAGTGTTATATGTTTTGTCCATCAAAGGGTGTATTCTTTCATCTTGTCCTTGTAAGAACTCCACAACTGAGATGATTATGCAGACAAGAATATTGAGACTCAGATATGTCCCCATGGGAGGGGCAAAATTATGTATTACTGAAGACTAGTGAGTTGTTTCCTGCAGACAATTGTTTTGTTTTGTTTTGTTTTTCTCAGTCATGAACCTTGAACTCAGGGCCTAAGCACTGACACTTACCTCTTGGGCTCATGGATAGCACTTCACCACGTGGAGCCAAGGAACCTCTTGCAACAGAGTGTCACGGCCTAGGGTTCTATAGCACAGGTCTGTCATCCTGCCTTCTCAGGAAGCTGAGATCTGAGGATCTGGGTTCCAAACTATCTCAGACACAAAAGGTTCCATGAGACTATTATATCCAATTCACCACTAAGAAACATGAAGTGATAGCTGGGTGCTTATGGCTCATGCTGATCATCCTACCTACTCAGGAGCATGAGATCTGAGGATCATGGCTCAACGCTAGCCTGGGTAGGAAAGCCCTTGAGACACTTAGCTCCAATGAACCACAAGAAAACCAGGAGTGGCTCTGTGGCTCAAGTGGTAGAGCAACAAGATTTGAGCTGAAGAGCTCAGAGACAGCCCCCAGGCCCAGCTTTCCACTCCTCCAACCGACAATAATAAAAAAAAGATAGATACACACTAACAAACTGAAGTAGAAGGCTGGGAATGTGCCTTAGGGGTAGAGTGCTTTGCATATATGATTTCTCAGGACCACATCACTAGGAAAAAGCCTAAAGTGCCTCTGTGGTTCAAGTAGGAGAGGGCAATCCTTGTAGAAGAGAAACTAGGTACAGTGCTCATGTCCTGAGTTCAAGCGCCAGGACTAGAATATGCACACACAAACACACACACACACACACACACACATACACACACTCACACACACACACAGAGAAAGCAGAAGTGAAGC